>NW_026622763.1:86838798-88038798 GCF_023065955.2 Ursus arctos
CAGGCTTTAGTCAATAATAAAACTAAACTCGTATGTACTATACATAGGGCAGCTGTATTTTAGACTGCTCAGCATTAATTCCCCTTTCTAATAGCATCCAGATTCCTTACTGGAATTTTTTTTTCCCTCACTGGATCCAGGCTGGTCTGGGAGGCTAGCTACCCATTAGATAAGGTGCTGGTTCTGACCTATTGTAATCCTGAAAGGCAAAAACCCTAAAAATGGTTGGTATCTATCCAGATTGAGCTACAATGTTATGAACAGATTATTCATGTTGTGGTTTGCTCTTCCTAGACCCCAAGGATTAACTCAGTTCCTTCCTTTTCCTGGTACTGCTTCTTCTGCTTCAATTAAGTTTTGAGATCTTTCAGTAAATTTGTATTTAAATTAGCCAGAGTACCCTAGCGCAAAGAATCCTACCTGAAGTTTGTTGACTCAGAATTAACTAGATATCAGAGTCTTAATATTTAATGTGCCTGAATGAAAAAAAAATCACCTATAGGGCTTTTAAAAACTGACACATTTGGGACCCAGTCGTGAGATTCAGATTCAGTAGTTTAGGCTGGAGCCCAGGAATCTGCATGTTTAATAAACTCCCTCAGGATCCTGAAGCAGATCATATTTTGAGAAAAAAATGAGCAAGACTATCTGCTGGCTTCCCCCTACTGTCACCTTCCATCCATGATTGACTGCCCTCTAATGTTTGAGGTGACATCTTTTCAAGGTGCCTAAGGGTAGCTCTTATAGCTGTATTAGTTGCTGTGTTTGTCTCCCCACCTCTGTGTTAAGAAAGTTAATGGGATGTTTCCATTTAAAAGGCCTCCTGCAGAGTAGCAGACTCCACAGAGGGAGAAAAATAAATAAGAAATAGTTAACTATGCCAACACATTAATTTATCCTATAATCTGCTTAATTATGCAGTAAAATTAGACAGAACAATTTGCTGGAGGATATTTCTTTCCACACACAGAGAACCGGGAAGTGAGCTTACATATCCCTTTGGTGTCTTAAAAAGAGCTCCAAAAATGGCACTAGAGGAGATGGGTTGGAATCCTCACTCTGCCACTTACTGCTTGTGTGGCTCTGAATATGTGTTAACCAGGTTGATCTCAGATTTCCTCAAAGACAAATGGAACTAATTTCACAGAGTTATTGTAATAATTGCACAAAGTAACAATCATGTTGTAAACCACATAACAACACATATTCTATTATCTAGTTATATTCTAGTTCTGTACTCTCCTCTTTAAGGTGTAACAGCAGCTATTTAGCCAATTCAAACTAATATTTTTTAATGTTAATAAATCATTTAGCTATTTGATTCTTTTATTTAAGTTATTAGAGTATCATGTCTACATTTGCAAAATAAAGGTTGTTTTAAAGATAGTTTCAATGAGCAAAATCTCAAAAATCCTAATATACTATTCACTCCTAATAACAATTTTGGTATTCTTATTGGTGGATTTTTCTCACCTAGCCAATCATGAGGATTGCAACTGTCTGTAATACCTTACAGAAATAGCTATGTCCATAGGTGTTCAATATATACTTGCAGATTGATAGTCTGACTGTCAGCATGATTTTGGGGAAACCACTTAATCGCTCTGAAACTCTCAGGTTACTCATCAGGAAAATGGTTCTAATACCAATATTGAAGAATGATTTTAAAATTAATGTAATGTAAAAAGCACTTAGTATAGTTTTCAACAATGAGAATTTCAAAGGAAACATTGATTCTCTGCCCCACCCTCTACTCCATAATTGGGTAAAATGTTATGGAACTCACTGCAAAAATTTCTGTATTGGTGTTCCTTTTCTTTTCTTTCTTTCTTTCTTTTTTTTTTTTTAAGATTTTATGTATTTATTTGACACAGAGAAAGAGAGAGCACAAGCCAGGGGAAAGGCAGAGGGAGAAGCAGACTCCCCACTGAAAAGGGAGCCCAACGTGGGGCTCTATCCCAGGACCCTGGGATCATGACCTGAGCCAAAGGCAGATGCTTAACCATCTGAGCCACCCAGGTGCCCCGAAAACAATTTAATTTATGTAACAATTTATAGAAAACAATTTAATTGCTAATACGAACTCTTAGGCCATCAGGTGACAGTGAGTACTGGAGCTTTATAGCGTTTCAGTCCAGCCTACCACAGCCCTTTGGTGGTCCTTCATATCCTCAAAACTTACCTTGTGGACACCTAATCATTCCCTTACTCTCACTACAAGGGGGCCTGTCAAGTTCTAGGCGATAGCTCCCAAGTTTGATTAATTCAATAAGGTTTTGTCATGAAAAGATAGAAGAAATAAATCACTTTTTGTGGAGTAGTAACCACTTTACTTACTGATTGAAGTTTAGTTATTCATATAACTATAACCCCCATGCCATCAGGTTTCCACTGCCTGCTGCCTTAACATTCCTTCTACCTAGAATACTCCTCCAGATTATCACATTTTGGGGTCCTTATCAGCATTCATATTTTAGCTCAAAGGAAATTTTTTCAAGGAGCTCTTTCCGATCATCAAATCTCTATTAATTGCTCCTACCTTCCACTATGCCCTCCCTGCTTGATCATTAGCTAGTCCATTACCACGTGTTTCTTTCATAGCACTCATCATTATCTCAGATCACGTACTGGCAAATTGGTTTACCTAATATGATTAGAACATTAACCACCCCCTTTCTTACCACACACATACCCAAATAAACTGGAAAGTACTTGCCTTCATTTTGGCATGCCTAAGACTACATCTTATTTTGAGTAGGATATAATGAATTTATATTTCTTACTTGAATACAAAGTTCTCATAATGCTGCTCTCCTTAGCAAGGGGCATGGAAAGCTCTTCCTTTCCATCCTGTCTAACAACATTTCACCATCCACCCCATACCTTAAACACACCACTGTGATTTCAAGTTTGCTGAATATGCCAGCTTTTCCATTTTCTATGAGGATTTCTATGTTCTTTGCCTTCACAAAGAGTTCAAAGAGAGTGAGAGGGAGAGAGTGAGAGAGGTCACCAACTGGATTGGGTTGCTAGACCTTGTGACATCGCATAATTTGTCTCTTTTGTTTATCTGCTTTTCATTGCTAAATTTTCTTTCCAGACTTCTTCATCTTTTCTTTAGTAAGAGTTTATGCGTTGTACAAATCAGTAATTTAAATACAACTGTTCTTAGTAACCAGTTGTAGTAAGAGGTTAGTTGGCTCGCATCAACAAAATTAAGCATGTTATTTTAAAACAAGCATTATTTTCTAAGTGTAATAATTTTAAAATTATTTATTTTGAATATATGGAACCATAAATGGGAAAATTATTATAACTGTAAAGCAAAATGTAAGTCTGTTTTTCCATAAGTCATGAGTGTTTAAATTTTAGGAAGTGATAGGTAAAGATGAGAGAAATTAGATCTGATACTATGTTGATTAAAGTAGTGTTTACACTTTTATTGTCAAATATAATTATATATGTTGTATATAACTATATAAATATATGTAAAATTAGATTATATATCTAATATAGAAAAATTAGTTTATATATTTAATATATAATTATATATAAGCATATAATTATGATATATTTAATATATTTAATATATATTATATATATTTAATACATATATCATAATTATATGAGATATAGTATATCTAATATTATATTAGATATAATATGTAAATATACAAATTATATCCAATTAAGTATTTATATATATTAATATACTTAATATAATCTCATTTTATTTTACTTTTTCTTGTGGTAGGACCATTAGACCCTGCAGATAAATTCCACTGCCTATGAAATTCAAACAACTAGGGTTTTTACATTCAAATTCAGTGATCCTCCTTCAAGGAAGTCTGTAAACCCCTTCTTAACTATTTGGACAAAAGTCACTCTCTGTTGATTTCTATCAAGTTTCATTTGTCTTTTTTTTTTTTATTGAAAGCTAGTTTTATTATTTATGCCTAATCTTACAAGGAAAGCTAGTAAGCTTGTTTAGCTAACTTTATTGAAATATAATTTGACAAAATTTGCAACTTCTATATTAAAAAGAACTTAGATTTCATTACTTATTCTAAAAAAATTAATGATCATATTAAATCGATCTTCATGTGAGTCAATGAGTTCTGACCATAAATGATCATAGATTTCCAGTGGAAATATTATGATAATAATAGTGTTATTTTTAAAAAAATTTTTACTATAAATATTTTATGATCCTGTGCATTTATAAAATTTGGGAGAGAGATCGATGAGCATAGTTTAAGTGTGCTAAATTATCCTTAGATTTCTAGTTACTGACATAACCAGTATTTAAAATTTAATTATCAATTTGGAATGATGATTGAATCAAATTTTAATTATCACATTTTCAGTATAATTACTACTTTTCTCAAAGAAGAATACAAAGTAGATTATCATTTATCTTCTACATGTATTAATGCTTTTGGTAGTGAGAAAATTAATATAGAAAGTATTTACTTCAATTTATGGGATTAGAACCCTGTAGTGAAAATAGGGTACACTGACATTTTCCATCATAAAGAAACATACATATTGAAAGTAATTACTATTATCTGGAAAAATAAGACTGAGGACATTTTGAGATAATTATGAGTCAAAAGATAATAAAATGAGTTAACTTTATCCATTTAAAATAGAAAATTTCATGTGTAATGTATGTGTAATGATTAGTGTATTTGATTTGTAAGGTACAAGTATATTTTTATTATGAGCAATATTCTAATATTTGAAGAAGAACTTTATTTCTATATTTAAGTCATTGAAGTTACAGAAAGATGCTATAGGATCATAAGCCCTTAGAGCTGACTATTTGGGCAACTGCAACATCCTTTGAAAAGATAAAAAACAAGGCAAATAATATTCTTCATAAGTAAGGCAAAATATTATATAGAATGTCAATCTATTTTTATAAAGGAGGTGTTTTGTTATTAGAAGAGGCTACTGTTTGACTAGTTTGAAAAACTTCATGATAGATGGATGATTTTTAATGGGCATAGGAAATCGTTCAATATTATTAAGAGGCAGAATATTGATGGATGTGATTTTCAAGAAAAAGTTGAAGGGGGAGATAGAAAAGGAAATAAAAATGATCCAGGAAACTGAGGGGCTAGGAATATGACCAGAGAGGATTAATTGTGTGTAGAACAGTGAGGTATATTTGAAAAGGCAATTTAGGATAGATTATAGGGAATTCTGAAGAGTTTAAGTACTGGAATTGTATACCAGCGGTGGGTCATTTAATAGTTTTCCAATCTTTGGAAGACTGCTTAGAGAGAAATATTGGATATATTTGTTTTCAAAGTGTGTCTACAGATGGACCTCCTGATCTGGGGAGTTGCTAAAAATGCACATTCAAGGTCCTAAACCTCAAGCTTCTGATTCAGTAAGTCTCAGAGAGATCCAGGACTCTGCATTTTTAGTAAGATCTCCTATTTCTTATTTCCCAATGAAGTCCCAGAACCACTGGAAGAGAGACCATAGCCAGTGGGGTTCTACTCTGGGATTGCTAGAGACTCAGTATCTCATCCCCTCTCCAGGACTTGTTTTCAAATGCAAAATGTCTCAAACATTCTAACTCAACAATATACCTGAACAGTAGAACATTTTTCTGTACTAAACCTGAAATGACCAGAAATTGTGATTCTCGTCCAACCTATGTTCAGAGCCAAGACCCCCAGAGTACATCAGTGGTTACCTTTATTAAATTGTTGCCATATTAATCAGGACTCTCTCAGTTACATGAAATAGAATCCATAGAATATGCCAACTCAGCAATTCCACTTCTGTTATTATGGTAGAAGAAAAGTTACTTTTTATGAATAAGTTAGGATTTCACTGGGGATTTTGGTTTGAAGGGTTTTTATATTTGCATTTTTACAAAGTATAAGTTTAAAAACAACATTTAAGAAAAGAAATGCAGCTCCATACCTTTAACTTTTGATGCATCCATTTGAATCATTTGTATAATGCCATGTATTGCTCAGCCAGGCACATGTGGAATGAATATGAAGGATAATGAAGCCTTCAATTCTTTGTTCAAGAATCTGTAAATGACTCTCCTTTATTTTTTCCCCTTTGAAAAATCAAATCAGTGCCCCTTGGTATTAACCATAAGGAGTTAAAAACATATGTCCACAAAAAACCTACACATGGATGTTTATAGCAGCTTCATTCATAATTACCAAAACTTGGAAGCAACTCAGATATCCTTCAGTAGGATGAATGGATTAATTATTAATGGATTAATAAAAGGTCTATCAAGCCATGAAAAGACCTAGAGGAACCTTAAATGCATATTGTTAAGTGAAAGAAGCCAATCTGAAAAGGCTACATCCTGTATGATTTCAACTATATAACAATATAGACAAGGCAGAACTATGGGAAGAGTAAAAAGATTATTGGTTGCCTAGGGTTGGGGAACAGGGTTGGCAAAGGGATGAATACATGAAGCATAGAGGATTTTTAGAGCAGTATCTAAAGATGGATATATATATATCATTATATATTTGTCCAAATGCATGGAATGTAGAACACCAAGAGTAAACCGTAAGGTAAACTGTGGACTTGGGTTATTACGATGTCTCAAGGTAGGTTTATCAATTATAACAAATGCAGCACTGTGGTGGGAGATTGGAGAAGGCTATGTACATTGGAGAACAAGGAGGTATATAAAAATCTCTGCACCTCCTCTTAATTTTAACGGGAATTTAGATTGCTCTAAAAAATAAATCTTAAATAAATTAGACTATTCTCATCTCTTGTATTTGCTAGATGTTAATATTCAGTATTCAGAGTTTCTGTACCCTGTGACTGATGAGTGTTAAGTGTTGTGGAAGATGCCATGTAAAGTTAAATGCTGAATTTGTTTACTCTATGAATTGATTGCTCATGTAAAATCAGTTTTATTGCTACTCATATTTAAGGCATAAACCCATCTGAACTGTTTTTACTCACAACAATTTCTGACACCAAACGTGAGGTTTTTTCACACCAACAACCAGTTTTCCAACTCTCTGGATACTCTGATTGTCCTATAATTCAATTCTGTCTTGACCCTAAGTACCCAGAGTTAGTGCTGACCCCACAGGATAAGGGCTCAATCTCGCAAGACTGCCCTCACTCAGATGCCAGTCACAAGTCTCATGTTGCCACCTGTAGTTCTGACCAGTTGGCTCTAAGTTTAAGGGGTTCCTATAATTTCCTCTTCAGATTTAATAATTTGTTTGAACAACTCTCAGAACTCAAGAAAATGCTTTACTTACTACTATTATTACTTAGTATTATGGTTTATTATAAAGGACACAACTTAGGAACAGCTAAATGGAAGAAAGGCATAGGGCACAGTATGTGGGGGAGGGAAATGGAGCTTCCACAGCCACTACAGGTGTGCTGCCTTTCCACTGCCTTGATGTGTTCATCCACCCAGAAGCTCTCTGAACCCAATCATTTAGGGGTTTTAATGGAGTTTTCATTATATAGGCACAATTGATTAAATCATTAGCCGTTAGTAATTGACTCAATCTCTAGCCTCCTTACCTCACCCAAGAGATCTAAGTGAGACTAAACGTTCTAATCCCTAATCATGCATTTGTGTTTCTGGTGACCAGCACCCAACCTGAATCTATCTAGGAGCCCCCAGACACCAGTCATCTCATTAGCATACAATAGACACTCATCACTCTGGATTTTCCAAGAGTTTTAGGGGCTGTGTGCCAGGAAGCTGGGACAAAGACCAAATAGATATTTGTTATTGTATCAAACCCACCACTTACTTTTCTTTTTAAAAAAATGAAATACTTATTGGTTTCTCATGTGTATGAAACCTTTTCAGTATGCACTAAATTGAAGGTAAAATTTTATGATTTTGCCTGAACTGTGAATGTTTATACTTCCCTTGAAATAGATAAAATAAAATAAGCAAGTAACATATTAGAAGACTCCAAAAAATAATCATGAAACGTTTACCTTTAGGCTTCTCTGAAGTAGTCGGGGTTTCTTATTAGTATTCTACTTTTACATCATGTACCCATTTTATATCATGCTCTTTGTTCCATTGCCTAAATCTAAAGAAATGGTAGATTTCTACCTAGCAATTAAACTAGTCTCCTTTTCTTTTATGGAGAATGTGCATTTATTTGATCTACTTTTATAAATAATAATTTAAATGGATGAAGAGGCAGATTGTTCTAGTAATAAATATTAACTAGTAGTAGGTTAGGCACTTTTAAAAGCTATAGTAATACATAATTGAATAATATTTAAAAACATAAAAATCATAAAGAGATGTGTTAACCATAATCCAAGACATACCAGAATAAACATCAATAAATCTACCCCTCTTCCAATCTTAACTTGTCTCTCGATTATCCAAATTCTGTAACAGTAAATATGCTCTTGAGGGTGAAACTCAGGCCTTTATCAGTTTCTCTACTACAACATTATATGGTGCTATTCCTTTATTGTACATATTTAACAATGTAATAAATTAATAAAATTAAAAGGTAGTTTATTAAATTAATTACAAGAGGCTACATTAGTAATTATGTAAACTATGGTATAACATTTACACCAATTTAAGAAAAATGCTTTTTTCTGTATCTTTAATTTTTTTAAAAATGTCTGAAAACCTTGTAGAATTTAAACTAGAGGAAATATATCTGCATTCTGGGTTTTGATTATCAGTATTCTAAATTACAAATGCTTGTACTTGAACAAATTATATTATGGTAATTTTTTCCTTTAAAGGGAGAATATCAATGGTTGAAGAATAATTCAGGCTATTTATCATCATCTTTGAAAAAGTAAAATAACAAGAAAGCCCATTTAGGAGACACATTAATCTCCTCTGTGACTCTAGAAGCAAGCAGAATTTTTAAAAAGCATCTTCAAAAATTATATTGAATATACCTCTTCTGTTCTCTAACAATATATCTCTACATTCTGCTAAAAAGTTAAGACATTTAGGCTAAGGCAGTGCTAGATGCTGATGCTTCAGGAAGTGACAAAAAATAAAAGTTTTGATGAAGTTTCCTTCCTGGGGCCTTAAAAGGAAAGGCCAGAAAATATAAGTAGGGGTATAGTTAATTGCGAGGATAAAAATTATGTTTTCCCTTTGCACTGTTATATTAGAACACAGATTGCCAAGTGACAGAGCTGGGATTTGAATCTAGGTTTGTCTGAATCAAGTCCCCTATATGTTTGACCACAATACCTTGATGCAATAGTCCCCCTCTTATCTGTAGGGGGATATGTGCCAAGAACCCCAGTGGATGGCTGAAGCTGCAGATGGTACTGAACCCTATACATGCAATGTATTTCTTTCTTATAAAATACATACTTTGATAAAGTTTTATTTATAAATTAGGGACAGTACAAGACTAACAACAGTAAATAATAGTAAAATAGAACAACTATAACAATATATACTATAATGAAAGTCCTGTGAATGTTGTCTTTCTCTCTCTCTCTCAAAATATTATATTATACTCGCTCTTCTTCTTGTGATGATGTGAGATGCTAAAATGTCTACATGACAAGACGAAGTGAGGTGAAGGATGTGGATATTGTGACATTGCATTAGGCTACTACTGACCTTCTGGGGATATGTCAGAAGGAGGATCATCTCCTGGGCTCTGGTTGTTCATGGGTAACTGAAACCCTGGAAAGTGAAACTGTGAAGAAGGGGGAGCTACTGTATGGCTTGAGAAGGTTTTTGTTTGCCAGAACCTGGTCCAAAGCCCTGTCCCATTCTTCCCAGCTGCGTGATTATGGACAAGTTAATTAAACCCTGTGTCTCAGTTTTTCAGCTCTAAATGGAGATAATGTTGATAATAATAATAATAATAACAACATTAATAATAATAATACCTTAGAAGTTTTTGTGAAAATTTGATGAATTAGTACATTTAAAGCACTCACAGTTGTCAATGGAGCATAAAAAGTGCTCAAGTAATTTAGCAAGTCCTTGAATATAGTTAACTAGGAGTATGTTTGTGATCAATCATAGAGTGCTTTCTGGGAATTTATATTGTTCATAGGTACATATTCCATTTTTAAAAATGCAGTTATTGCCACTTGAGTACAATTTCAAGAGGGTTCATTTTTGTTTTTGTTTTTTGCATGTTTTTCTCTGTATGTTTTGCCATTTGAGAAACTAGCAAGTACAAGTTTTTGGTTCAGAAATAAGTTTGTCTCTCTTGTTCTCAAAGCAGTCCAAATTGTTCTGTTTTGAGCCTTGGCACTTGCTGTTGCTTTGCCAGTAGTCTTCACCCTCGATTTTCATATAGTCATCTCTCTCTCATCATTCAATTCTCAGCTCATTGGCCCCTCTTTAGAGTAGCCTTTCCTGAGCATCCAGTCTGATATTCTACCATCACCATAACAACCTCATCTTGTCATCACTCTGTTCCACTGCTGTGTTTTATTTTCTTCCACTGTTTACTCTAAATGCCATTCTTATTTATTTGTTTCTTTATTACTTCCTTATTGTCTCATTTCCCTGCTTGAATGTAAGCTCTTTGAGGGAAGGGATCATGTCCTACGTAGTCCATTCATTACTGAGGTTTCTTCCAGCTCAGCTTCCTCTTGAGGTGTGAGGCAGTGCTTCCAATGGTCTTATAGGTGCTGGGGAGAAACATGTATTCTGCTCGTTACTACTTACTTAAAACTTTGTTGTATAGGAATGTACATTTTTGGAGGTCTCTGAATAGTTTGTAGTTCCATCCATTTTTCTAGGTATTCTTTATTTTATTGTCACTTTTTCACCAGTTGTCATCAAGCTGGGTGTCTGAGATCATTTTGCCACTGGTAAAACTGTAGAATTACTTTTATTGAACTGTGTTTTCGTATTACATCCTAGCCCACATGGAGGAATGTTATAACAGACTATAAAATTTACCATTATTATTTCAGAAATGGTGTAATTGAGGATTTCACTTATGGTCTCAATATCAGTTAGTCCATGAAAACAGAAACAACTTAAAGGACTTAAAACAGAGAGGAGAGAGTTTGATACAAGACGGTGGTTTTATGGCGATGGAAACACTGAGAAGCCAAATGAGACAATGAGGCAAATGAAAAAACAGTGACAGATTAACTGCCACATCTAAGCTGGAGGAACAAAGTGAGTAGGTGACATTCCTAAGTCCAGAGGGTCTTGTAAACCTGGAAGGAGAAGGCTGTACCTGGAGCAATGAAAGCCAGCACTAATGCCATGCAAGAGATAGCTTCTAGAGACTTCATATTAGAGAGGTTAGGGAAGAAATACCCTGGTGGCTCCCTGTCACCCTCCAATCTCCAGTTAGCAAGCACTTTCCCCTGACAGAAGCCAGGTGAGAGTCAGCTGATAGGGCATCCCAGGTGTGGTAGCTTTCATATCAGCCCCCTGAAACCTTGTGCAAAGCAGGAGAGAGGTAAGGAATGGGTCTGAAAGCAAACTGTCCCTGGCCTGGCATACTACTCCATTAGGAGGCATGAGTGCAAATTGTACTCAGTCCACAATTGAGTTGTATATATATAACAGGCACTAAATTATGCCACCAATCATGATTGTCCCTTGTGTTGGTTTCTAAAGAACGTAGTCAATTTTTATGCCTCTTTTTTGGCATCCTGCACATGAATCTTCTGGAATATATTTTGAGTTCCACTCTTATTCCCAGATTTATTCCCTAAATATTGTTAGTCACTTGGCTAGATGCTGTAACACTGAGTCCTTGGTGGCAGGGGCTCTGAGAAAGTGACTATTGGGATTTGTGGTGCTATCATCTGATCAATCTGTCCATTGCTCTTAGAGATAAGGCTATTGAAAGGACAAGGTCTGCAGTTGCGACATACTAACTGAGTGTGTCTTAGAAGGCAGGGTTTCTGACTCCAAAGCCTATGCTCTTTCAACTTTGCTAACATTTAATACTCCTTTCTAATTTTCCTCCAATCCTTAGCTTATGTGTTACTTCCTCTGAGAAAGTTATTGCCTTACCTCTGTCATAGCACTTAGAATACTGCAATAGTATATTCACCTTGCTCTTTCTCTTCCTCTTAGATAGGTGTACTATTTGTTACATCTTTATTTTCAGCACCTACCATAGTGTATGATATGATACATATGACATGTTCAATAGATATACTTTGAATTAATGAATGAATAAGGAAATGCATTAGTAAAAAAAAACACAGTACCTTGGTTAGGTCAATCCAGTTTCCTTATTGATGAGGTGAGCAACATATTTAATACTTCTTTAGGAAGCATTTATTTAAAAATAGATACTACCAACATTCAAAGTGACTCAAACCATTTGGAGAAATGTAATCTCACTACAAAAAAATGAATTCAATTAAGACTAGTTATGAGATGTAAACTTTGCAAAGCAACCAAGTCAAGAAGTAGAAGATAAAAATTACAAGTAAAACCAATTGTGCTGTTCTGTAAGCCATAATGATATGAAAAATAGATGAATTGCTTTGCAACGTGCTATGATCAGGCATTAGGCACTTGTATTTCCTTAACCAGTTTCCTGAATCTGGCACATACCTTTTCTTTGGTGAAATTGTACACAGCTTTGAATAATGACCATATAGATGGGCATTGTGACTCTTCATAGAGTTCAATATAAAGATAGTAAAAAGACTGAACCCCTTCGGTGCATAAAAATTGCAAAAGACCAGCTGTATTTTTAGGTGCACAGAAGAGTCATAAAGAGGTAGAATTTGCTTTGTGCTTCACTAGACTCCTGGGAAGAATCAGGACCCCCATTTAGATCACGATGCTATTTGTAAAACTGGAAACGTTTGTATCCTGGAAAACATCCAGGATTTTCCTGACCTTATACAAAAAAGCTGGAAACCTAGTTGCTGAGAAAACTTGATCTTACAATTAAACCATAAATGAATATTCACAAATTTATGTAAACTTGGCTGTGATAACACTGAGAAGTTTAATTTCAGACTAGTGTTAAAAGAGCACAGTCTTGCAGTCTTGTACACTGGCTTTTTAAGCAATTCAGTGCATGGCAATTTGGAGGAGGCAGTGCTAAGGCCTATATTCTCTCTCTTTAAATAGAACTGTGTAGACAAAGTGTAGTAAACTTAAAAAAAAAAACCTTAAGTTTCAATGGTGACATATCTGGATTGGAGGATAAGAGAAATGGACTTTGGTGATTGAAGGACTGGAGGAAAGAATTGTGTCAGTGATGCTGAGAAGCTTTCATACTGTTTTGTGGTATGATAGCTTGACTTCAACATACAGACAGGCTATGTGATTTTTGAGGTTTAAGGGGTTTATACTATGGGTAAATTTATTATACAGACTGTTGCATTGACCTGCTGTTTTTACTTGTATGTCTGTTTGAGATCTCAGGACTGTTTCATTATTTAGTTCATTAGTCAATTTATTCATACCTTCTTATTCTTTCAACCATCATTTACTGATTTCCTTTCCTTTTTAGTCGCTAAAAATAAAGGGACATGATGCTCTAAGAGTTTATGGTGTCACAAAGGGGGAAGACAACTAAAATGATACACATTGAAATTACTAAATAGGCAAAACTTTGAGAAGAGAAAAGAGGGAATGATTAATTTTGCATATGGAATTTGATAAGTCAAAAAGAGAGACTTCATTAGAGATGATTCCATTTGAGCAGAGGCTTACATGATGAGTAGTGTTACTCCAGTTATTGAAAGAAGAAAGCCCTGGTCGGCAGGAAGACGTTATTGCTCTGTTGTTTAGAACAATAATCAGTATTTATTTCAGAGTTCAGATCCTTAGGAACTAACTTTGAGAACACTGAGTCATGTAGACTAATTTTAATTTATTTCCCCTCTTGGTTCCGTTGCAACCATCTCCACAACCTTGTGAAGAAGAACCTCTACCAAGCATGATCTTATATCACTTGCTAGTGTGGATTTCTCTTATATTCTATCTTTATCATAATTAGTACTGAACTAGTGTTGTATTAAATTATAAATTCCTGTGTTACCTCTCTCTCACACAGATAGCACCTGGTACATGGTGGTCTGCTGAGTAAGATAGTTTGGGTGTAACTTCATAGGAAACACAGAGGACAGGAGTTGGAATACAGAGATCAATATAACAGTTGAGTGTCCCTGTGTATGGTACTCTGATCTAAAAGGAAAAAATATGAGCCCCCAAATAATACTAAGTATATTATGGAATTATACATGTCAAAGCACATAGATTAACATAAAAATAATTATATAGCAAGATTGTCTAAATTTAAATTTGTGAACATTTATGAGTTCAACTATTGAACTAAACAAGCAAACTTTACTTCCTTAGAAAATACAGAGCTTATATTTGGCGTTCAAGGATCTACACAGTTTTTAATGCCTCTTTATTTACATTTTTGCTTAAAAGATTCAAAGTTAGTTCAGTGATATCAATTATGATATTGAATTATTTTGTAAATAAATAAATTAATATGTTTGACCTTTGCAACAGTGTATTGGGAAAGGAGGGAAATACAGTTGTATGTATTTTAGTTTCCAGATTATTGTTACTAGAACAGAGAATAGCTATGCTTCTTTGGGTACATGTATCTCCTGTAGAAGAATCTTATAAATTCTTCTGTTCAAGTAGTTGATGGGAATATTTTAGATTTTCTATGTATAAATAATATCACTATGAAAATATTTTATATTGATTATTTAATTCTGTTTTCTTATTGCACTTGCTCAAAACTCTAATGTTAAACAGTAATGTTGATAGTTATTACTATGAACTCCCAGATTTTAATGGAAATGATTTTAAGGTTTTGTTGTTTACAGTAATTTTTTTTAATTATGGTAAATAATTTTTATCATATTTAAGTCATTTTTACCTATTTCTATTTTTATAAAGTTTATGTGAAGAATGAAGCTAGTTAACATGAGTGTTATTATTTTCTTGGGTGGTTAATTATTTGTTTGGATTGACTTTTACCACTGTTTTATCTGTTCTGCTGGCAACTTTTTCTTATTTTTGTTTTTGTTTTTGGTAATACTTGGAGTTCAGGAATTTGGCAAGAATATATCTAACATTATAATTTTTCTCATTATTTATGCCTCCATTGTTAATCGTTTCAAACTAGAGACTCCATTCTTTTTAAGCAAGTGGAATTTTCTTTGTTGTTTAATTATTACTTTTCCTGCAACTCTTGTTTTGTTTTGTTTCTGGAAATCCAGTGATTCACAGGTTAGTTTTTCTGGGTTTAACCCTTGAGTCTTGCATTTTTTCCCTTATGATATCCATCTCTCAGTATCTTTGGTTTATGACTTCGGATATTTCTTCCATTTACTATTCCAGATCATTAATATGATTCTCAGTTGCAACCATCATTCAATTCATTCACTGAAACTTTTTGCTTCTAATTTTTATTTTAGTTCCAGAAACACTCTCTTTTGTGTGGGACTTCTCTCTTTAATAGAAACTCAGACTATGGTTTTCCATATGAACAATGGCAACAACAAAAGTTGTATTTGATTTCTGCTCACTCCATATACACAGACCAACTCTAGATAATCTTAGGAATGAAATGTCAATAATAAAATTTTAAAAATTCTACTTAAAATTTTTTTTTTTAATTTTAGTTAAGTTTTAAAGGAAATTTATCTTTTAAAACTTGGAGATGAGGGGCACCTGAGTGGCTATGTTGGTTAAGTATCTGACTTGATTTTGGCTTATGTCATGATCTGAGGGTCATGAGATCGAGCCCCATGTCAGGCTCTCCCTTGGGCATGGAGCCTGCTTAAAATTCTCTCTCTCCCCCTCCCCTGACTCTCTCTCTCTAAAAAACAAAACAAAACAAACATAAAAACTTGGGAGGAAAGTAAGAATTTATTAAACAGGACATAAAAAGAACTGGCTATAAAATAGAAGGTTGATAAATTTGATTATGTTGGAATTAGTAACTTTGATCTGCAAAAAACACCTTAAAGAAATTAAAAGATAAATTATAAATTGAGAGAAGGCTTTTTTATTACGTACAACTGAGTATTAAATATCAAGTATATAAAAATAAATCCTATAAATCAATAAAAAAGCACAAATAATTCAACAGAAAAATGGGCATAAATGATGAATAGTTCTTTATAGAAGAGGTAATATATCTTAGCAATAAACATATGAAGAGATGTTTGGGCTCAGTAATGATCAGAAATTACATATCATACTATAATGAGTTCTTTTTTTTATATCCATTTTATTGGGAAAAAAGAAATAAAAAGCTCAGTTATATCAAGTGAGTAAGAAGACGTGAGTCCTCAGGGTCTCTTCTACATTGTTTCATTAAACATAAATTGGTTCAAATGCTTTGGAAAACAGTTTGATATTGTGTGTAGTGTTCCTTACCTTATGATGAAGTAATTCTGGCTAGATATCCAAAGGAAAATCTTTTCTGTGAACACTGAAGACATGTAAAAGGATGTTCAGAGCAGTTGTCTTCACAAAAGCAAATATGTGGAAGCAAATCAAATGCTTCCATAGCAGGAGGGAGGCTGAATTTAGTGGAATAAGCTGTTATAAAGCAATTAAATAAATAAACTATAATAGTTTGATGGTTAACATTATGTGAAGAATGCCGAGATAGCTGGTAAAACATTATTTCTGGATTTTTCTGTGAGTATGTTTCTGAAACAGATTGGCATTTGAACTGATAGATTGAGTAAAGAAGATTGCCTTCATATCTGCAGGTGGGCATCATCCAGTCCACTGAGGACCTAAATAGAATGAAAAGGTGGAAGAAGGGCAAATTTGATCTCTCTGCTTGAGCTGAGACATTAATATTCTCCTGTCCTCATACATTAATTCTTCTGGTTCTTGGGCCTTCAGAATTGCACGGGGATTTTTACACTATCATCCGCCTTTTGCCACCATTATCAGACCTTTGGACTTGGACTGGGGCTTCACCATTGGCTCCCCTGAATCTCAGGCTTTCCTACTCAGACTGAATTATACCACTGGCCTTCCAGATTCCAAGTTTTCAGACAATAGAATTTGGAACTCCACAGCCTCCATAATTACATGAGCCAATTCCTATATGAAATCTCCTCTTATGTATATCTATGTCCTATTGGTTCTGGGGAACCCTAACTAATAAAAATGGTATACAGCAGTATGCATAAATCCTTGCTCTAACAACCTGATCAATTTAAACATAATATAATTTAAATTAAAATAAATTTTTATTAAGAAATATAAATGATCACTACTGAGCCTAAAAATCTCTTCATATGTTTATTGCTAAATGAAAAGGAAAGAAAGGAAATTATGATATTAAAGGGGTTATTTTCTTGGAAAAGGGAAGAGAGAGAATGGGATGAAGGAAGACCACATAAATAGATACGAATAACTGGTGAGACCCTACTTTTTGCATTGCGTATGGTGGTTTCTCAGTTGCTAATTACACTATTCAAAGAGATGAATGAATAAATAAAAACAGAGGACCATGCATGGATCAGTTATGAAAGTGTCCCTCATCAAGGCATATGATTCATCAAATTTTGTATATCATGGTGTGGAACAAAAAGTTGTTATTTATTTACACCAGCGTGTCGTTTTTCTAGAGACCATTCTTTCTGCTTTGGCCACAGCAGCTTCTTGGCTCATAGGAAGATGTGTTATACTTGAGGGAGAAGAAGAGCTAGGAGTTTTAACAGTTGCTATTTGCCCAGAAAGGTCTACTCTGGAAAGATTCCTTTACTTTGGCTCACTTTTCATTTTCATAGGATTACCAGCTCAAAATTATAGAAATTTTCTATTTTACCTATTTATCTATCCATTCACTCATTCATTAATCACTTTTATTCTCCTTTATTTGCTGGACCTGAATATTTTTCCATTCAAACTTTGCAAAATAAAGGAAAGAAAAAGCTCCAGGAATAACAAGCAGTTTTAACATTTACAGCTGGCAGAGCAGGTTTGAGAATAATCTAACTTTGTGAATGACTACAAAGGGTGTTAATTAAGTAGCAGGTGTTTTATCACCTCTGTCTATTTGAAAAAAAATGCAGCACAGATGTAGAAAGCTTAAGTACATCTGTAGTTTGTATAACAAAACTCTATATTCATTGGGTTCCATCTGTCACACTAACCTCAAACTACACTTAGTGCCAGCCAATTAACACCTTGATTAAGCTATAGACCACCTGCAGCTTCAGCAATGTAATGAATTTACTAACTTTTATATAAATTCACTGTAATACCTAGATTAAAACAGCATAGAAAAAAGGGGAAAAAATTCACACTTTGGCTGTGGCATGTTCACAAATGCACACACACATTTACTAAGTCATGCACATTAGTTGTTTCATCTCTGCTTCTCTTCATTTCTTCATTCTATCAGACATGGGATATTTGGTTGAAGGCCTTTTTGACTCACATAAACCTACAAACTATAGGTAGAAAAAAAACATTACATCCTATCCCTCAACTCAAATTTGAAAAAGCCCGGGAATGTATTCCCGATTTGCTTTGTTCAGGTCACATGCTATTCTGAATGGGATTGAGTACCCTGGTTGACCCAGTTTAGATTAGTTGCCTAATCCTGTGGCCACAATAACGGAAGCCCACCCTAATCATGTGGGAGGAGCAGGTGACCAAAATTTTTGGGGGTTCAAAAAAATAACATAAATGAACAATGTATGATAATTGATGCATGCATGTTTGAAGTACAAAGTAAATTCTCAGTCTTCATTTTTCTTAATAAAATTTGCATTGTCACTTACAAACTGTGAAGTAGATTTTCTTTTCATACCAAGAAAAAACAGTGACTTCCCATTAGAGAAAACTGAGATACCAGTTAAAATATTTTTAAGCAGAAAAGTGACATTTTGAATAGTGAGTTTCATTACACCTTACCTAGTGACAGCTTGCAGAATTGATTGGAGGGAGGAAAGCTGGAAAAACAAGATCATTTGGATGAAATAATATAATGGGAGAATAGTGACAGTAGGATAGGTCTGTGATTCTAGAGAAAGGTTCACAACCAGTGGGGAGGTAGATGATGACTAGTCTATTCATTTTGCCTCAATGGTTGAAATAGTTACGGATGGATTTTTCTCGATTGAGCATGAAAAATCATGCTCCTGTATGATAAAAAATATCTAGGAGAATGCTGGAAAATGGAAAACAGAAGAACGGCAAAATAAACTAGAGTAAAAAATATGTTTGATTTTGCACAGCTCATTTTATTAAGAAGCTCACTGCAGAATTAGTCATTCAGGAGAAGAGAGAATCATTCAGTTATTCAGGACTCAACATCAGAATGCATTCTTATCAACAGGGCCCAGAGACTGTCATGACCCTAAGTATTATCATTCCATACTCATCCTTCCATAAAGAAAAAGGGAATTTCCTAAGGTTTATTATATATATTCTACTTTCTGGGGAGAGAGTCAGTTTGTAGTTTAATATATTTCATGTTTAGTAAAAGTTAATTTAAAAAAAAATATTTTACTTGAAATTGCATTTGGATAAAAATAAAAGATCAATAAGTAGTCCCTGAAATGTAATGGAATGAAGGATTTGTAACAGGGATTTGACCAGATGCAATTTGTGGAGTTAATTAAATAATCTCTTTAAGTCTGTTGTTTTAGAATCTGATGTTGGAACTTGGAGTTTTCAGGGTAGGCAGTTGAGAAGGAAAGATGGGTATAAATTGAGGGAGAACAAAGACAAGATGGAACACATGGGCAGGAGCTGGAACCCATGAGCATGGGCAGAACATGTGTCAGTTTTCATTGCCCTCAACCTTAATGATGAGGATGCCCTGAAAGAGAATCTGGCACCCTTTATCTCAGAGCCAACCATATAACTGGCTCAGAAATTGAAGAAGGATTCAAGGGAAGTTGGAATAGCTGTGTGGTTGGCTGCTACCCATGACAAATTGATAAGCAGGTAGATTGATGATAATGTGTATGACTGCAAAGGTCCCTAGTGACCCTGCCCTTAAATTCAGAGGGTAAGATTTGATATGACTGGAGCTTTTCTTCTGTCCTCAAAATCAGAGAGAAAAAAATACCTCTTGTGGTCTACCCTAATGGAAAGTATATAGAGAAGAGAACTCTGGGAAACAGTTCAACTTGCACCAGTTGACACATTATAAAGCCCCTAGATATCATGGTTTTCAACCAAAAAGCTTCACACATTTTTGTCAAGCCATACTTAATCTACAAATAAACAAAGTCATGTTTTTGCCTAATATGAATATATGACAGAACTCTTCTGCCTTATAACTGAACATAGGCTTATCCTCTCCAGAACAGTTTACAAATCCCATTTTTAAAAAATATATTCTTCTTTTAGTTGATTCATACTCCCCCTTTGATATCCTATGATGTAAATAGCAAGATATATATTTTGTTAACTATGATTAACACAATGTATGTTAGATGATATTTGAATGGGGAGAAACAGTATTTGTTTCATACACATACTCACATCCACACACAGCATTCATTCATATTAAAGTAAGGAAGAAAAACTCAACAATAATAGCTTTGCAGTTACAATTTCTGAGTTGGTCATGTGGTTGTAAGAGATATTTCCATTCTCCTTCTTTCACTTCCTATTCCATTTTCTCAGCTGTCCCTTGCAAGGCCACTACCTCAGGTGAGGCCATTACAAGTTCTTCAGGCAAGGCAAGACTAGCTTTCCCAGACTCAAGTAGAAGGGATGCCTCTGCTGGCAAAGCACGCTGACAGAATTTGAGTTCAGTGTTCCCATTCCATCCAAGTTTGCTATATGTCCTACCTTAATTTTCACGGTCCTGTTCCTTTCCACTGAATGCCCTAACTTTAACAAAAATGATTCTGTGAGTTTGGGAATTCAGTCTGCATTGTAATTAGTCATTGTGATTAGACTTTTGATTTGGTTTCAAACTGATCAAACTTGACGTTACGGGAGGTAGTTATTTCTTTTAGGGCAGGCTTACAAGTTCAGGTCCCTTATGTGAACTTCAGCTAGAAATTTAAAGCTCTGAAACCATTTTCCTTTGATACTTACCAAATACTGTATCAGTTAGAAGCAGAACGACTAGAGGGTTGTGTGCATGTGAGCACACATACACACACACAATTTGTTGCAAGGATTTGACCATATGCAATTATGGAAGCTGGCTACATCACTGTCTGTAAGCCTATGGATTTTGCATCTGATACTGGACCTGGATGTCCATAGAGTAGGCTGTCAGAAAGGAAAAAGAAGAAGGATATGAAGTGAGGGAGAGCAAAGACAAAGTAAATCCCACAAGTGTGAACTGGATTTCACCAGTGTCAGTTCTCACTCCCTCAGCCTTAATGAATCGGTGTCCTACAGGGGAAACTGGTGCTTCCTTCTTGAAGATGAGCACATACCTGTCCCCAGGGTGTGAGAAACCGAAGAAATATCTAGGAAAAGGTGGAAAGGTCATAGGCTCAGCTACTGCTCCCTGCCAATCAGTTAAGCCAGCAGATGAGTGACATGTGAGTTATGGAAGTATCCCTTGACACTGTCCCAACTTTCTTCCAAGTATAAGAAACTTTTGGCTGCTGCTTCTCTGTTCCCTCTAAATCACACCCAAAAATGTTTCTAATGGCCCACACTAATATGAAACATACAGGGAAGGGGATTATAGGAAATGTAGTTTTGCCTAGGCATGTCCACCCATTACTAAGCCCACAAGGTATCTTTAGGCTATTTATAGTGTTTATATGCTGATGTATACAATTAATAAATATGTCTAAGTTTGGTTTTGAAAATTAACCTAATTTTGATCAAGGTCAATTTCTTATAAGTTCAAACATCTAGAAATACCAGTATGTTTGGGGACAAATGCTCTTTATTGGTCCTTTGAAATATTAAACTCTATGACTAATAATTTTTCCTCATTGCTCTGAAATTTTGAACTCACACTGAGTTCCCCACCTCCTCCCTCTCTTACTACCTCTTTCCTTTACACAGATAATAGCTACCTTTGAAGATATAATTCAGTTTAGATAATTTATGGCAATATTTAAATTTTTTATTCTAATTTACACGGATTGATATCTTTTGTTGATTTTAAGCCTTAAACAAAGACTCGATGTTATATGACTGGCTATTTATTGAGTAAAACCTACCTTTGAGAAAAAAAATAATGAGTATAGTGGCAAATCCTAAGAAGATTAATCCATCTCTCAAAATTGTACAAAAAAGTACAGTAACTTTGTGCTTCAAATAACAGCCAATCCTTCAAATTGGCTACTGTGAATTATTTTTTTCTTTCTTTGGAAGTATAAATAATCACTGCTTCTGATTAATTTCTGACATATAAATCACATTCTTTGCTTTGTATTAATTTCCTTGATACATTCTATGAATAAAACATAAGTTTGAATGTAATTACTATTTCCCTTCCACCCAATAATTGGAGGTGTATTTGAATTATTTAAAAAATGGTTAAGTGTGAGTTAGGAGAACCTTACATTTTTATGATATTCATTTGGATAGAGTTTCTTGTTGATAATTTGAGACAATTTGAGAAAAATAAAATTTATCATTTTGTGAATATAAAAATTGTTATACTCCCAATTTGACAATTGTAGGTTTGTAGTTTAAATTAGAAAGTCTGCTGCATTTTCCATTCATATCTGTGACAGTCAGTGTTAAATCAGTAACTTGAGTAATATAAACTTCCAAAATTGCTTTAATCCATATATTCACTTACTCAAATGTCACTAGCCTGAATCTTAAATTACTGAGAACACAACCAAAACAGTATGACAATATAAAGGCTCTGAATATCTAAATAACATATTTCAAAACCCACTGATTAATTCTCAAGAGAATCACTCAGGTAACCTGAAAATGTAATGGACACTTTAGCATCTGTTTTTCTAATGTTCGTGAATTAGAAATCACAGTATAAAGACAGAAGAAGCTTTAAAAACAGGAACCCTCTTACAATTATAAGTGGCACTGCTATATTTATTATATTTGATGAGGGAGAAAGGGGGATAATGCAAATATCATTGAAAATAATTTAAGAACTTTAGCAGTTATGGAGAAATTAGTTTAAAGGGAAAATAAACACTGATACAAGGATTGAAGGTGAGGAGCATAGTAGAATAAAATATTTAATAGTCATAGTAATGACCTTGAGTCATTACAAAAGTACACAGTAAACATTAAATTCTGATTTAAAAAGCCCTGATAATTTAGTATACAGTTTAGGGGGTTTGTTTTTGTGTTTAATCTCAACTGAACAAAATAAGAACAAAGTACATTAAAGAGATATACACAGTATTTAAAATGTTATTTCCCTGAGAATTTATCTTGACATTGCTACATAAATGAGTATTTAAGTAGAACTAAATTTTATTGAATCATTAAAGAATTACAATAAAGTTTAATACATAATCTTTATAATCCTAATCCCATGTAGTTGACCTTAAAATATTACTATAAATCACATTTAAGTCAGTAGTATTGAAGGTATAATAGAGCCAACCAGGTAGCCACAGTATGGAAGGTAAGATCTCAAAGAGGAAGGAAGTACATTCAGTGGAACTTTATATTCATGGTATCTTTTCCCCCAGGACCACTGAAAAACAAATATCAAGCATTCAACTAAATCTGGTAGTCTCCCTACATAAAGAGTACAGGGCTATGAAGAGAACCAAAATAGGGGGCCAAAAGCCCTTAGTAAAGGGAATCATAGAGTAGCAAGCTTAACATTTTACAAGTAATTCTTCCCCAAGGATTTTGTTGACTCCTAAACTGCACATGTGTTAGGTAGACACTGAGTAAAAACGAGAGAGAGAAGCTGCTGAGGCCAAGACTTTCCTTAAAAGGTAAACAGAACTTTTTTCAGTCTCACAGCACTGAGGAAACAAAAAGAGCAGATAAATACTTGAGAGATAAGAGGGCCTTTTTTAAATGCTATGGGCTTTTTAGTTTATAAGGGCCATAGCCTCAAAGATAGGGCAAAGAGGCAACTGTCAGTTTTATATGAATATCAAGATGACTGACTCATGCTCTACTTGCCTCCCAGAAGAAAATCAAATACAAAACATAAAATTAAAAAAAAAATTATCAGGTATGACAGGAAATAGGATCAAATGATCCCAAACCAAGGAAAAAATTAAACAATAGAAGAGATTTGAATGATGCAGATAATGAGGTTATCAGACTTTAAAATGACAATTTTTAATGTTAAATGTGGGAAAAGGTGCATAATTCTAACATAGCACTAAAACTTTAAAACATCAAGTGGAAATCCTATAGCTGAAAAAGACATAACTGAAATTAAAAATTCAAAAGATGGCCTTGATTGCAAATTAGACAAAGCAAAATGAAAGCTCAGTGAGCTGGAACATAGGTCAATAGAAAAATATTCAGATTAAAGCACAAATAAAAATAATGGAATACCCCCCAACACAATAAAAGAGTGTAAGAAATCCTTGGAATATGTTGAAGATCTAACATATTTGATATTGGATTCCCAAGAAGAGAAGAAATAAAAAATTTGGCAAAAGCAGATTTGAAAATAATCTACCCCCAAATAGCCCCAAAGTGACAAAACACATTTAACATAACAATATATAATAAATTCAATAATGCTCTATAACAAAATAAAAAGGTTATAGATAGCATATAATATGAATATAATAATATATAATGTATATTACATGTGTATAGTTGTCACTATAATAAAACACATTTTCCTGATGTCATCTATAATTATATCAAATGCATAGTTGTTGAGAGGGTAAGATTCAGATCTGAGTTCATAATCTAATTCCCCTACTTCCTGGATGTATTATCTTGGTTTATTTACATACTCTAATCCTGAACATTTTAGTATTTTTAGGGGGTATTGTATATAATATAATATACAATATATAAAATATATCATATAATATATATTATCTTAGAAATTGGTTGGCACACAGAAAACAAACAAAATGATGGCAGACATAACAATTATTATTTAAAGCCCTTTGGGCTGGATATCAAAGGCAAGAAGAAAAATGAAATGATTTATCCTGAAAGCTTGGTCCCTAACTCTATATTGTGTAGTTATCTAAAAACAAACAAACTAAAAAAGATATTTTAGCTTTTCAGACTGAATTATCTGTACTCCAAGTACTCCACAATTTTAGCTAGTAACATTGGATGGGAATTTGCTCCATATGTGGCTATAAATGACGTATTGGGGATGGTATGATATGCTATTGGAGGTTAAGACAGTGATCACCCTTTCAGGTATAAAGGGGCATCAGTCTTAATGGCAATATTCTGTTTTTCGATCCTTGGGCTGGTCACATGGGTGTATTCAAATTTGGAACGAGCCTTCCCTCAAAATCTGTACTTGAATAAATTTTTTGTTGGCTTTCCTTGGTTGATCATATCCTATCAGCTGCTTCATAAAAATATCATTTAATTATGAAAAGTTAAATGCATATTATCTTTAATTATATGTAAAGAAAGTAAATAGGACTTAATTGAATCTGAGCCACGTTCCAATTTTATAAGTTGATGTTATGAAAGGATGTTTCATTAGTTGATGTTAGCTTCATATTAAAAAATACACAAATAATTATTTGGAGGCTCCTTTAGAGTTTCCTTGGCATTTATATGAACTATTTGTGGTAATTTTTAAAATTAAATGTGGTTACAAGGCAGTAGTTTTGGCCGTGCATTTTTTCTTTGTAATAGCTAGTAGACATCTTTCAAGATAAAATATCTTAGATATTGTAAACTTTCTTCCCAGTCCTAATATGCTATCATAGACTAAAGTGTATATATTTAATAAAATATACTTCTTTCAAAGGCACATCCTGCTATTATTATATGCAAATATTGATTGGGTATATACCTTTTCTATTATTACTTGAATGACTTATTGGACAGGTTTGTACAGCGTTTTGCCTTTATTTACATCAAAGGAGCCAGGCTTTGTGGTGTGTTTGTGTTCACGCATGTTTGTATATGCCATTTCCATTTTGTTTGCCCAGCAGACAAGGAAAGAAACTAGGCCTTCAGATCTGTGGCTTCACTCACTAACTGGAGAGCCTACATGAATTTTATAGGAATTGGTTTGATTACAGTTCATTTACAACTTAGCATACTCTATTTGTAACAAAAATATTCTATTATTTGAAGAATCTCAACATCTTATATGCTTCAAAATTGACAGTTTAATTTCAGGAGCTTGTATTTTAAATGTACATGTTAAAAAAGAACTTTGAATAGTTCATGGAGTCTCTGAAATCTCAGAAAGTATCCGTTCCATATCAAACAAAACAAGCGGCAGATACTATTTAAATCAAATTTAAGTAAGACTTTTTGCATGCCTGTCTGGACTTTTTCTTTCTTTAGATCTTGACATCAATGGAATATTCATATTCTCCAACTCCTTATCATTTTACTGAAATTCCCGAATAGTTGACACAATGAATTCTTTCAAGTCTTTAAGATACTTTAGAGACCTATGCAGTTTCTTTTCATTTTACCAAGGCTATAAAATAGAGTTTGTTAGATTTAGGTTTTCTGTTTCTATATCATGTTTTCTTCATGTTAATGAATTAGTTGATTCTGTAAAATGATAAGTACACGTGCACTATTGAATATATTTTGTAATTGGTTAAATTTATAAACATGCAAAAATATATATATTTTAAAACAACACTGTAAAATCCTAACAACATTGAGTTTCTTTTTTTTTGAAAGGCGTAAACTCCATAATCATTCTTCAGAGATTCAAATATCAGTTTAACCACTTATGAGTGGTGGCCTTGACCAAGTTACTTAATTTCTCTCTCCTTCAGTTCCTTTGTCTCTAAAATAGGGATGTAATAATATCCACTTTACAGGAGATTAAATGAAGCAATATATTTAAAATCTTAGCATGGTGCTTGACAGATAATAAGTGCTCACCAAGCATTAGCTATATTGTTATTTGACAGTGATGGTGAATATTTGACTATATATATGATAGCTTTTAAATATGTTTTTTAATAAAAAAAAGAATTGAAGGGCAAAAATAAAATAGAAGATCACAGGAATTTGAAGTGAGGTACAAAGGTTGCTCTTATTATTATTATTATTTTTTTTTGAGAGCCTGTGAGTGAGGGAGGGGCAGAGGGAGAGAGGATCTTAAGCAGACTCCCGCTGAGCGTGGAGCCCAACACTCAGGGGGCTCCATCTCATGACCCTGAGATCATTACCTGAACTGAAACCAAGAGTTGGACGCTTTAACTGACTGAGCCATCCAAGTGTCCCACAGGTTACTCTTTTTAATTTTTTGTCTTTGTATAAGCTTTGGGTACTTTTTATAACTTTCCAAGTCCTTTCAGTAGCATGTTCCTACAGAGTTATTAGTTTCAGGATTTTGAAATCTTTTCCCTGGGAAAGTCTTTACAGAAAGGAAGACAATGATCGTAGAAATTTGTGATCCTAAAACTCCTCTTAAAACCTAAGTTCCCCTTTTTAATGATTTACTGTCATTCTAATCTTTGTAAAGAGAGAAAAGATATGGACCTGTATTCATCCTAGCTTCTCTGTAAATATTTCAGAAGAGAAAGAAACAGAGGAAGAATTAGTAGAGGTTTCAGTATTGAAAGATCAAGAATGAATCTTTTCACCTGGAATTTCTTCTATAATTTTTTTAGAGAAGAAAAATATGTTGTACCATGTGAATTACCACTCAAAATGCATTCACAGTTCCTTTCTCCTTTATCTTTCATGACTTTACAGAGTGGAAAGCTGAAATTATTGGTTTCCCAGGGTTCCTTACATTTAGGGTTACTCATTCAACACAATTCTGGTCATGAAAAGGGGTTTCTTTGCTGATTAAAAAGGCTACAGTTCACCAGGAGGAAAAAAAATCCTTTGCCCTTTCTCTTTTCCCTGAATTAGAATCTTACCAGACAACTTCTCCAATGTAATCTTGAGCCCTCTTCTCCTCTGACCCACCGGCCACCACTTTCACTTGCTGGAGGTATAACGTGCCCAGAATACCCTACTCAGTAATCCATACCTTCTAGTATCAGTTTCCTAGTTTCTTCTTCATGATGCAGAGCCACTTTCTCCCCAACTCCTCCAGACTAGATCAGGCTCCTTCTCACGTGAATTCCTGTGTAGCCCTCGTCACACTCTCATCACACTTTCATGTATGTGACGAAATATCTGGCTACAAGCCACAAGCAGCAGGAACATCTATCTTGTTTATTTCTGTGCCATAAAGAGCCAGCATTTAATGAGCCAGGCATCGTAAGGCAGGCACAGTTGCAGCCACTGAATATGTACTAACTTATGCTGTGTTCATTGCAATATGGAGCAACTGAGGGAGTAGTGAGTAGGTGGCAGAGCTGGATGAAATGCATATAATTTGCCCTGGTGCCTCTGTACTTGAGTACTATTACCTATTCCACTATTCATTTTACCAAGGCTATAAAATAGAGTTTGTTATGTTTATGTTTTCTGTTTCTATATCATGTTTTCTTCATGTTAATGAATTAGTTGAGTCTGTAAAATGATAAGTACAAGTGTACTATTGAATATATTTTGTAATTGGTTGAATTTGTAAACATGCACAAATATATATATTTTAAAACAACACTGTAAAATCCTAACAACATTGAGGGTTTTTTTGAAAGGCGTGAACTCCATAGTCATTCTCTGAAGAGTGAGAGGGAGTTGGGGTATTTTTTATGACAAACAGCACTAAGTGCCATTCTTATATAATTAGAGCATGTTTTAAATGATGTTTTAAAACTTTTTCTGTACTATTTTTATGTATTTTTAAATATAATATCTCTAAATATTTATTAATTTTACGGATTTCTTTTGCTACCTCTTGAAAACAGCTGTTCTCAAGTATTAAAGTTTGTGAGAAACACCAAAGAACCAATTAGAAAGTATATATTCTCCTCCCTCCCTCCCAGATATTCTGATTCAGTAGTATTAAGATTAGAACCCAGTAAACTTGATTAAAAACAAAAAACAAAAAAATTGATTAATAAACATTCAGATAAGAAATATTGCATTAATGATATGATAAAGGTAAAACATTTTGTGTTAATAAAAAAACTTTTGTGATTATAAAGCTAGGATATTCCTACTATCAAAGTTTTAAAATATAGAACCATCTTTAAAATACACCAGAAGCCAGCTATATTAATTTTTAGATTCCCCTTGGATGATACAACAAAAAATGGTACTGAGTATTGAAAGCCAAAATGAACTAATCGAGGCTCCTAGGAAGTAATTTTTTGATTCACTAAGCAACCACTGAAATTTTAAAAACATAGTTAAGCACAATAAACATACTGTTTCAAAATGGTATTTTTTTCTATTCCAATAATAATAGTTTTTTATCCATTGTCTATTGCACTTATTTTATTGATGTGCTGTTGATTATATTTAACTCTATGAATATGCAAAACTAAACAAAAATAATTGTTCCTTGCTATTAATTTATGTATTTAAATATGCATTTATGAACATACACATATATGTGGGTCTGTATGTATGTATTTACATATGTGTATCGATTTAAGTAGTCTTGGTTCATGATGGCGCTAGGTCTCTAGGCAGTGTTTCACCACTGTGTTTGTGTAGTATTACATGCATCTTTCTATCTTAAATATATGTTTGATGTCCATACAGATTACCTAATTATGAAATAAAAGTTGGAGAATCTTTGTGGAATGTGCCTCAATAGACTAAGTGAAAGCCTTTATAGATGTCAATAAATATTTCCCTTGGTTCTCAATGACCCTATAGATTGCTTTCTCACTGATAAAATGTTTTTCAGACTGGATAAATAAGTATATAAATAAGTATATATGCTAACAATTATTATAATATGTATGTTTTAATTAAGATCCACATTCAATTTGACAGGTTGCATCCAAATATTTGTCTTTCTCTAGCATGAACATAACTCTAGAAATAAACTTGTTGGATTTCTCTATTATACCTCAATTTATTTTCAATTCTAAATAAATTGATCAATATTTAATGTGCCCCAATGTGTGAAAATAGGATATTTTAATTTGTTTCTTTTGATTTAAAAACAATGGATTTTGAAGACCTAGTGTCAAATGTAGGTTTAAGGTTTTAATGCTACTTTAATCCCAAAATATGCTTCATCACTCAATTTTGCCTTTGTTTGAAAGGTCATTTTAAAAGCAATGACATGTTAATAACAATATAATTATTTTTCCCTGAAGGATAATGTTAATTAATTAAAATCTTTAAAATATTCTAGTTTGTGGGAAATAATGTGTTATTTATGTTCAATTGTCAGTGAATAAAATATAGAAGAGAATTTCTGAATTAACCTACATTATAATTACCCAGGAAAACTTGATTTCCATATGAGGATATGTACCATCCTTCCTCCTTCTTCTTAAAGATGGTGCTATTTTTCTATAAACATAATGGTTATGGTTATAATGTATTACTCTGGGTTATTTTTCCAGGATCTATAATTCATACTTATATATTATATATTATATGTATCTGTGCTAGGTTCAGTGGTACACAAATCAGATCCTCTCTTCACTCATCAACCTTACCAAATTGGTGGGGGATGGGTTTGAAGACAGACACCAATCATTAAAAGATTAAATGTAGGACTGAGATCTGAAATATGAGTAGCACTTCATAATTTGTAGGAGGCAGGAGGGGAAGCTTAAGATCTCCCCAAGTAAAAAGGTTAGCCCATGAAAGACCTGAAAGGCCATATAGAGAATGAGCACAGAATATTCCAGGAATTGAAAGAAAGCCAGTATGGAAAGGAGCCAAAAGACCAAAAGGGAAAGGGCTAAAACATGAAGCTAGAGTGGCTGGCAGAGGCCACACCAGGCAGTTTCAAAGACACTGGATTAGGGATTTTGGCTGCTATTTCAATAGTAAAAGGAAGCCAGTAAGTGTTAGTTAACAGTACAATTAAAATCTTTGTGGTAGCAAATAGGAATGTAACGATTGAAGATATGCTTACCCATATAGCAAATACTAAATAAGGAGACATCATTTGAAGTTTGAAGTCAATACTTAAGGCAAATTAATTAATAATTTATATGTTCTTTTCATAGAATTCAGTAGCAGTTCTTTTTTATAAGGAGCTTGTAATTTAGTTTGGTAAACTATGTACAAATAATTTAGTAAGTGAACAAAAATAAGAAATATTACAAATTAGTATCAAATAAATGTAACAGATTATGAGTTGCTGAGTGCTAGGGAGAGTTTGGAAATGAAGAATAAAATAACAGAATTGAATATTCCAACAGGTTGTACAACCTGTAGTATAGAAGAGTTCAAGAATGAATAATAGGATGATTGTGGGGAGATGGTGGAATAGGAAGCATCACGAATCTGTCTCCACATGTATACTATAATTGAACTGGCAGAAACTGTTTAATGTAACTGTTTTGACAGTCTAGAGTCAATTGAAGACTTGCAACTTCCAGGGAAAGGCTCGGAAGATAAATTGCACCTAATTTTGGTCAATTTCATCTCTTGGGATAGTAGCAGCTACCCATCCTCCACTCTCCAATCCCATGGCAGGCAGTTATGCATAAATATTTTTATAATAAAAAAAAGAAATTTTATAGTGAGTTCTTAATTCCTCCTGTACTATGGCTATAGCTCTTATAATATTTTTTATCAAGTATGGTCTTAAGTTTTTATAGATAGATTCAATTTAGATATAAAAGAATATATAAAAATTGTGTTACTATGATAGCATTCAACAGTCTGTGATTTTCAAATAAATTGAACAGTAAGTGATCTTTAAAGATAGTAAATAAATTAAACTGATGCATTTCATATGTAAAATTAGGTCATATGTTTTTTTAATGAGATCAAGGTTTTTTATTATTTTAAACCTAGTGAAATTGGTGCTCTCAAACACACTTACAGTGAGATTACTAAATTTTTATGGAAAGCAATTTATAATATATGTACAAAAAAATAATAAAAATATTCATCCTGTTTGACCAAACAGTTGCATTCTGACAACCTTACACAAGAAACATTAAAACATTCTGATATGGATTTATTAATAAAAATGTGAACTATTTTAATTTTTAATTATTTATTTATTTATTTATTTTTAAAGATTTTTATTTATTTATGTGACAGAGAGACAGCCAGTGAGAGAGGGAACACAGCAGGGGGAGTGGGAGAGGAAGAAGCAGGCTCATAGCGGAGGAGCCCGATGTGGGACTCGATCCCGGTATGCCGGGATCATGCCCTGAGCCGAAGGCAGACGCTTTAACGACTGCGCTACTCAGGCGCCCATATTTTAATTTTTTAAATAAAAGCTATCAAAAATCAAAATGTCTAAAAATACAGGGCTGGCTAAGAGAATAATGGTTCATATATTTGATAGGCTACTATTCAAGCCATAAAAGTAGTGTGTACAAAAATTTTAATGGCATAAGAAAAGATTCATGATGTTATAGTGATGGAAGAAAATAGGAAATTAAATTCTATTTATGGCATGCATATTGTATCAGTTTTCTATTGCCATCACAACAAATTACTTCAATCTTAGTAGCTTAGAACAATAAAAATTTATGGTCTTGCATTTCTGGAAGCCAGGAGTCTAAAATCAGTCTCAGTGGGCTAATAAATTGAGGGGTTAGGAGGGCCGGTTCCTTCTGGAGGCTCTAGAGGAGAATCTTTTTCCTTGCCGTACAGTTTTTGGATGCTCTCCTCATTCCTTGAGTCATAGTCCCTCATCATATTGCCTTTTCTCCCTCGATTTCTGTTGTCACATCCTCCATCACTGACCCTTCAGCCTTCTTTTTATAGGACTCTAGTGATTATACTGAGCTCATCCAGATACACCAGGATTATCTCCTCTTCTCAAGATTCTTTTTTTCTATAAGATATTATTTATTTATTTGACACAGAGAGAGAGAGAGAGCGCGCACACACACACAAGCAGGGGGAGCAGCAGAGGTAGAGAGAGAAGTAGGCTCCCTGCTGAGCAGGCAGCCCAACACAGGGCTATCCCAAGTCCCTGGGATCATGACCTGACCTGAAGGGTCTATATATACATATAAATATATACCTATATAGACCCTTTTGAATAGGTTCTCCATGTCTCTTAAATTTTTTTTATCTTTTCTATGTCTTTAAAATTCTGAGATTTATTCCATTTTATTTTCCTATTTACTAATTTATATATCTCAACTTGGCTGCCATCTGGGTCTGTAGACTCTGATTTTGAAGCATTTCATGTGTTTTGCACAATATTTCCTGTGCTATAGCTTTTCTTTCAAAATTATAATATTTCCCTTTCCATATTTCAGCTTCTAAAAACTTATAAAAATTTCCAGATCCCCGACGATGCTGTTTGCTATACTTAGTTCTGATATTGATTAATTTTTTTAAACCTTTCTACTGTGATTTAAATGGAATTTGAGGAACATATGTTGTGTTTCCATTAGCTTTCTAATTGAAGCTAAATTATGGTGGCATATTATTTCACCATATGGCTAATTTACCCACGAATTTATTATGAGTTGGTTCTACTTTCTTAGCTGTTATAAACTATTCCATGATATATATATAAAATCTGGGAACATGTCTAGATTATGTCCTTATATTAAGGGTGAAAGATATATTCACTTTAGGACTTTCTTTTGCACGAGAAACCTTTTACATTTTAAATTTCTTATTAACTTGGTATGAGAATGCCTATATAGTTAATTCTCCATATCCATCATAGTTATGTTCTAAAAAGTTGCTGTGAATACTGAATTAGTGAATAGTGAACTGTTGTTCCTAGGGGAAATACTGGGTTATGTTCCTGAGAGCCTCTGGTCATGTTTTCATCAACTGACCAATACATAACCTTGTTTATGTGTGTTTCTATTTAAAGAAATCAACTTATTTAATATAGATGGTTGATTTGCTAACATTGAACTCACTGTCAGCATCACTATAACTCTTGCCTGGTTGAAGTTTATCTAATACACATATTTTCTCTGTAAGTCACATGATAACCTTCTTGCACATAGGAACACTAGCCAGCGCTTCATCACTATGCCTGGAGACTGAAATTGAACCATTTAAAACAGGGAAATCACTAACAAAAAGCAAAACAATGTAATAAGTGTGGCATTATAAAGTTTATGAAAAGAACATTTGTTTATAGTATTAGAACTGAATAAGGAGGCAAAGTGTTAACTTGTTGAACTTCAGATGGGAGTATGTGGATTGGGTGATTTAAAAATTTTTGCTGTTCTGACAAGGTACATGAATAAGCATAAAAGCACCAAGAGTAATGATTTGAGGGCTACAAAAAATTGTTAGTGAGTAGGCAAATTTGTTGGCAAATTTAATAATGAAGATTTCTTTCGACATATTCCGTAAGACAAATTAACTTTACAAAACAAAAATGAATACTGAATACCTATTTTTTCCCCCAGGAAGTAGACTACTTTGTTTGTTTCAGGGAGGTCTCAAATTTCTTGTTGCTATATTCACCTGTAATTAAATTTCTCTTTATTAGTCAATCATAAAAAAATGTGAAGTTAATACAATACTATCTTTTCGCGTTTGTAATAAAATTACTATGTAATAATTTCTTCCTCAAAAGTATAATTAGTTATGTATAAAACTTTTTCTGCCTCTTTTTTAGTAATAAAATTGTTACTATTTGATGAGTGCTTTCTACATCTTCTCCTAAGTATTTAAGAGGAGAAAATTAATTCCATTTTATAGATGTAGAAGCTGAGGAATAGATATACTAAATAACACATCCAAATTCACCAAGTTGATAAATAGTGAAACAGAAATCTTATCCAGGTAGTTTAATTCCACAATGCACTCTTCTTTACGTATTACTGTTCTGTCTTCCTGGTGGATCCAACTGAATTTTTACTTTTTGAAATGTCTTTATTTTCTGCCTTTTCAGAGGAAACCTTTCTTTTCAAGATGACCAGGTTTCTTTGTTTCCTTGCTGAACATTTTAAGGCATGTATGAAAAAACTAAATACTTGTCTCAAATTCCCATTAGGTCATCTATTTGGTTTTTCTGTTTATTGGGTTAAGGAAGAGGAGGGACTTTGAGAGCAATATTTATTAAAATTTTATTTTGTGATGAATAACTGTAAGGGCTTCATGAAGTTCTTTTGTTTAATCCTCATGATAAATTTGTGAGATTGATATTGTGATTCTCCATTTATGAAATAGGAAACTGAGGTTTTGGGAAATGTAAAACACCTTATTTCATTCAGATAATAAGTGCAGGTTTCCATTTGCCAGCAGCTCCCTCTGCTTGAAGAACCCAAGGACTTCCTCCTCCACACTCAGCGTTACTTGGCAATGCCTATTGAGATTCTACACTATACAGTAAAAAGGAAATAACTGGAAAAGCTAATTTGTTCAGTAACTGTTTGAAAGCCAAATTACTTTTGAGCAGGAAGGGATTTTAGATATCAGCAGGTTCACTTACTTTATTTTACAGATGAGTAAATAGGACCAGAGAGGTGAAGTGTTTTATCCAAATTCACACAACTTAGGTGTTAACAGTGGCAGGACTGGAATTCAAACTTCTTTCTTCACCATTTCACTGTTCTTCCTACTTAATTTTGCTGTCATATAAAAATCGGGGTAATTAAATTAGTAAAATCTTAAAAACCTAACCTAATATAGGAGAATAATTAGTGAAAAAAGGTTATACAAAATGACTATTACTCGGATTTTCATTCTTGTTTTACTTTTGAACTTTGGATTTCTTTCTCCCCTCTCCCCACCCCACTGTTTCTAAATCTTACCAGGGGACAACTGGGAAGTTAAAGGCAATTATGTTAATTGGCAAGCAGTGATAAGGAATGACGTGATTGGAAGGAAGAATTTCTCAACATAGAGAATAGAAGAAAAACAGAGTTACGTGGCAAGGTTGTGGAATAGAAAATCATTCAGTTAGACTGAAATGAAGAGCAGAACAAAGATGGTACCCTGAGAATTAAGATATTTATTTCCGGGATTCAAAAATAACATTCCCCGTGCTCAAAATACCAAGTTTTCTTTATTTGCATAACTGCTCTACAACTGACATTTATTCCCATACAATTTACTTTTATTATAATAAAAAAGTAAAATATTCATATCATATGTAAAAATAAAAAATTGCAAGACTAGAAAAAGATAAGAATTTATTGGGTGGCTGGGTGGCTCAGTAGGTTAAGCGTCTGCCTTTGGCTCAGGTCATGATCCCAGGGTCTTGGGATTGAGTCCCACATCGGGCTCCGTTCTCAGTGGGGAGTCTGCTTCTTCCTCTACCCCTTGCCCCTGCTTGTGCTCTCACTGTCTCTCATGCTCTCTCCCAAATAAATAAAATCTTAAAAAAAAAAAAGAAAAAGATAAGATTTTATTAATTTAATTATATGGACATGTGTAAATATTACTTTGTGTAACCAAATAAAAATAGGTGGCAATAAAAGTAGGCTATAACTAATTGGATGATTGAGATTCTTCCACTAAGCACTGTCAGTTGTGTTTTTTTCAACATTAGAAACTTCTAATGGGTTACTCAAATGGACACCAAACTGGAGGATGATTGTTTTCATAAAATGAAATAGACATAAACATCATCATTGTGACTTTAAAGATTTTTATTAATGGTGCAGAAAGTGGCATTGGTTGCTGATTAGGAAATGGGAGGGATGTTAGGTGGGGCCTGGAGCTCTGAGGGTTCAGGCTGAGTGGCCAATAACTCCTCCAGGGAAGGTAGGTACCTGGAGTCAACACGGCAGGTGAAACAAGGCTCCAAGCTTCTTGCATGTATTTTCATCCTATCAGACTTCAGTTCCGAAATACAGATTCAAAGATAACATTATAAAGAATTTCAAGCTGACAACCATAGTGCATTAACCCCAAGGACAGGGCTCTCCTGAGTATGGGACTCTGTGTGAATGTGCTAGTTGGATGCTTGTGAATCTAGCCCTGAGTAATAGATACTATTTTGTTTTAAATTCCTATCTGAAGGAAGTCTTTAGTGATTAAGGAAGTGTACTCCAGTTAATGCACAAAGTTTCTTTCTACTCCAGTTTCTTAAAAATCATATACCACAGGGTTGGTAAACCATCCTGTTTCCTAGTTTCCACCAATGATCTGATGGGACAGGGTGTTATTTTTGAGTGGGGAAATGAGGAAGCTAGTGATGTGGTCCTTTTGGCCTCAGACTGAGTGTATTTCCAGCACCCTTCCAGTTGTTTCTCTAGGATTGAGTCCTGTGAATATTTCCCAAAAAGACTTATCTGTCAATAAACAAGATATACATAGATACCTCAGAGGTAGATGTGTTAATGTTTATTAATCTATTTATTCCTTTATTCTTCAAATATTTTTACATATTGTAGTAAGCATTAGGGAAGCAATTATAGAAAAAATACATTTTATAATATAGTGATGTTGAAAAACATTAATGAATCAAATATCCAAAAAATGTATACTGCAATTACACATTTCCATGAAAGGAAAAAAAAAGTGTTGCAGATAATGAAAAAGTAGGATAATGACTAGAATTTGGTTGGTTCTAGCACTCTGAGAAAATACCATTTTAGTATTAAGAGGGAGGAGGCTATAGTCAAGGAGAGTTAGGGAAAAAAGTATTCCCGTCAAAAAAAAAAAAAAAATCAAGTGTTAAAAGTCCTAATATGGGGAGGAACTCAAGTTTGTTCAAGAAATAGAAGAAGAAAGCCAAGGTTATTTGGACCATCATTATCAATGGGGACAATGGTGAGAAATCATGTTGGAAGGTAGAGAAAGGTAAGGACAGTTAGTCCATGTTATGGAAATTTGATTCATTCAAAGTCAAATAGAAAGGCACCAAAGGTTTTAAGCATGAGCATCACGTTGTTTGATTTTCATTTAATGATACTACTTTTGCTGTTGTGTGGGGTGGATAATAGGGGGCAAAAGGGAAATAGGTAGACCAGTTATAAGCTACGGTAGCAGTCCAAACTTGACTAAGAAAGAATAGTGAGAGGTGGATGGATAGATTTGTTTTAGAGAATTAATAGGATTTAGTGATGAATTTTTGAAAGGTTTCTCTAACTTGGTCAACTTGGTAGATGCCATTTCCTGAAATCATGATGACTATTCAAAAACCATTTTGAAAGAAGGATATGAGGTAATCAAGAGTTTAGATTGGGGCAAGTGCAGTTTGAAATTACTGTTGCCTCACAATTGACTATTAGCTCTGCTCTTCTAGTTTTTTGACATCCTTTGCATCCTATAAAACTCAGTGGTAGTGTTAGAATCTCCTTGGTGCTTTCTTGAGGCCCCCATCCTGCCCAGTTCATACTGCACTTTTCCTTTCCCAGAGCATTCGTGTACATTCTTTTACCACAGTTAAACAATTATTTCATTATGCCTTGTACTATAGGGAGTTGCTTACTGCACACAGAGAGAGAGGGAGAGAGAGAAGCAGACTCTCCACTGAGCAGGAGCCCTGATGCAGGGCTTGATCCCAGGACCCCAAGATCATGACCTGAGCCAAAGGCAGACACTTAACTGACTTAGCCACCCAGGCATCCCTATGTATTTTTTAAATATTTTATTTATTTATTTATTTGAGAGAGCAATAGCGCACAAGTAGGGGGGCAGAGGGAGAGGGAGAAGCAAACTCCCCGCTGAGCAGGGAGCCAATGTGGGTATCCCAGGACCTTGAGATCATAACCTGAGCTGAAGGTAGATGATTAACCTACTGAGCCACCGAGGTGCCCCATTTCTTCTTTATTTTTATTCTGTTCTTGATAATCTCTTTGGCATAAGCATATGTGATAAGCATATCACACTTAATAACAGCTGTGTCCTATATCCAAGTCCCTTAAGTACTAGGCTATTGGACATCTTTCTATTTTGGGATCAGATCTATGAATTGAAAGTCCACACTCAGAAATTTAGTTTACCACAACAACTAAATTTATTTCAAAACTGTATTTTTTATAGTCTTTGTTTTTGTTATGATAGAACTTCTGTCTTTTCCTACTTGTTTTATTTGAGCAGCTATACCAATTATCACTATAAACCCACCTATATGTTAAAAACATTTTTGGAGGAATGTGGCTTCATTCTCTCAAGTCTGTTTGAGTAAAGTATAGCCTGATAGCATAAATTTATTTCTGGACCTGTTCCCTTTTATTTGTGTTTAATCATTTGGCTATCTCTTTATTACCAACTTACAGTTTGGATTCATGCTTATTTAGTCTAGTGTTTCTTAACTGGGAGCAAAACTCCGGTACTGAAAAAAAAATCTCTAGTGATATCAGCAGTTATGCCACCTACATGCTCAGTCTTATAAAAACTGAGAAATCTTAGAAATGCATGGTTCAAGTTTATAAAGATACATCAAACTTTGCCTAACACCAATATCCCAATAAGGAGCTACTTTCATTTTTATATTATTTTGATCCTTACTAATGTCCACTTGATAGGTTTATAGAACTTTGCCCTTACCCACTTTGAACTATACATCTATTTAGTTCAGAGGGCAGAAAACAAGGTCCACTGATACTAATTTCATGGAAATTCAAGTGTCTTTTATTTATAGACATAACAGAGGGTTTGGTGTGATTAATGGAAGAAGAGGAAGAAACTAAGAGTCACACTGAGGCATGGCTACATGGTTTGGTAGCTCAGTAAAGAAAGCCAGCAGAAAGAAAAGCATGGGGGGGTGGTGGATGTGAAGAGAGACATGTCTGTGTTCTAGGAGAGTGGCAGTTATGATGGAGTGGAAAGGTAGATACAATGAAGCCCCTTAGTCTGGTTGCCTAATGCATTTCTGTAAAATTGCAGAAATGCATTAATGTACTCCAAGATCCCTTGTCTGTTAGGATGAAGATAATGAATGAGGAAGGAGAAAAGCTTAATTGCTCTCTCATGGTCATTTTCTTTTCATTCTTGAGCATCTAGTTTTAGATTTCTCAGAGCAAAAGTGATTTAAGGGGCACCTGGGTGGCTCAGTAGGTTAAACGGCTGCCTTCAGCTGAGGTCATGATCTCAGGATCCTGGAATTGAACCCCCCCGCATCAGGCTCTGAGCTCAGGGTGGAGTCTGTTTCTCCCTCTTTCTTTGCCCCTCCCCCCAATTCATGCACATTCTTGCTCTCCTGCTCCCACCCTCCCTCTCTTACCCTCTCAAATAAATAAAATCTTAAAAAAAAAAAAAGAAAACAAAGGTGATTTAAAAGAATAAAATTTAGAAATAAATCTGGATAGAGAATAATATTTTTGTGTCAGTCACAGAGTTGAACCATGGGAATTGATGATGAGAGCCAGACACTGGGTATAACATAATAATAATATAATATGATATGATATGATATGATATAATTAATATATGTACGGAGGGAATCCAGGAGAAGTTTTGAAACAGCTGTAAAGAATAAACTACCCTGGGAGTTAGGAGGTCTCAGAGACCCCAAATCCAAACCAGGTTCTCACAGCTTCTCTGGGAATTTGGGCAAGTCCAATTCTTGGCTCTTCAGGTTCTTCATTTGTAAAGTGACTTGGGTAAACTAAGTGATTTCTGAGACAGCCCTCTCATCTAATATTCAGCAAACCATAGTTTTAATAGAAAGTTAGGAAAGCTGTATTCTAAGTACCTGTCTTAGATACAATAAAGAGTAAAATGATAGAACTACAAAGTCAAGGACATTGACTGTATAGTAGCTCTTGACCTTAAGTGTCATCTTACTAAAATTAAGTTATAGGAAATGCAAGTAAAAGGGTAAAGGAGAAATCTTTATATGCAGGATATAGCAATAAATATTAGCAAATCATGCCTCATATAGGTAGGGATGAAAAGAAATGTGGTCAGTGGATATTATTTTTTTCTATTTTTACAAAATCACTTATTTAATTTTTTCCAAAATGTGGTGAAGTACATAGATGGGGTAGTGTATATAATTAATTTTATATAAGTATAATTGAGCACATTTAATTAAAAATCCTATTTTTAGAAAAGCACATCTTATCTGTAGTTTTCTATGTTTTAGTATTGATATGGGTGCTTTCTTTTTTTTTTTTAATTCACACACTATTGGCCTTAGAGACACAAGGACACATGCTAAATTCTATTAAAATAATTCAGGAACTCATCCATGCACGCAATAATTATGACCATGAGCATCTAAGGAAAATTAGTATGTAATGTCTTAATGAAAGCAGGCAACACAGTTTTATTTACAGATTGGATTCTATTAAATCTTTAGAGTGGTATATTTTCATTTTACTCTTGTGTAATTAATATTTAGAATAGCTCTTTGGGTAGCACATTGCATTATTAATGCACATTTTGTGAGAAATGTATGTTAAAAAAAGTCTCTTTGGAAGATAGCCCATAAATTTTGTTATTATATTAAAATGCAAATTTTGCCTCTTGCTTAACAGTTTAAAATACTTATGAGTTGCATATTTTCTTGTTTGGAGGTATTAGCTGAGAAGAATTGTTAAAATCTGTTTGATATTGTTTGGATGGGGATTTGTTTTCACATTTTTTTAACTGGAGTTGGGAATCTTTCCCAGTGGCATTCTTAACTCATAGATATGATGTGAATATTGTATTTGCCCTAATCAGATCTTGTTTTCTTTAAGAAAACTGTGATTTATATTAGTAACATATTACCAAAGCTACATGGCTATTAAACTTTGAGCCTTGGGATAGAAGAGTAAAAATTTCAAATTCTTATTACTGCTCTTGTCACAAGACGTTGTTGTTTTGGCTGTGGTATTCCCTCTAAGGCAGCCTCTAAGAAAAACATCATTTATCTTAGTTTAGCTATGAGAAGTCTGCAGAAATCCTTTCTTCATTTTTAAAAATGAGTTTTCAGAAATATCCACAAATAGAAAACTAATAGTTAAGCACAAAACTCTGTGATGTTTGGTAACACCAAATAAATGTTCTGCTGAGCCTTTTTTATGAACAAAAATAAATGAAGAAGAAAAAGGAGATGAAAACTTTCCAAACTTCATATTCCTCAATATAGGATGACACGAATCCTCTACTAGTCCTAGGGGTTTTCAGATTAGGAGTGAAAAGCCCCTGAGTCTAATGAGAGGTATTCTGTTGGAATGAAGAGAAACTGGATTTCTTAACTCCAGGCTGTAGCTTATTAGCGCAGTATGCTTCTCCCTGCAAGTACCATTGCCCCATGAATCTCTCACTTGCTTCCCATCTTTCATGCCCACCTCCTGCAATAGAAATTGTGCATTATTAGAAATTTAGTGATTCTTATGCTCCTGGGTGCACCTTGAGGAAACCAGCCTTTACTTAGCAACATCTGATTTTGTTCTGCTCCCTCCTGTTTGATTAGATTTAGAAATCTGTGAGAATAAGATTCTTTACTTTTCATTTGGCAAACGGGTTTTCTCTAATTCTTAAAATTTATCTGAAAATGATTGTTGAACAGGTAATCACGTGTTGCATAGAGTGATGTCATTATTGGTAAGTAATTTTAAAAATTAATACTAATAATTTGCTTCATGTCACAGAAGTAGTATTTCTCACAAATTGTGAGAGGGTTTTTTTTGTTTTGTTTTGTTTTAAATTACTGTGATTTTTTTTCTAATAGGATAAATTTCCAATGATATTTAGCTCTTTGAAAATCAAAGTTTTCCCTTTTGATTTTAAATACTTAGTATGCTTTATGTGTCCTAGGAAAAATAAGAGAGACTTTTCACATACTGATAATACATACATTAATATTCCAAAGCTAACTCTACTGCAGATTGATCATCGGAGCACTAATTTGTTCACCCTCTGCATGCAAATATAAAACTTCTCTTTTGTCTGTGTTACTTCTAGTTTTTAATGTGTTTGCAATATTTTAAAATGTTAGGGCTCATTTTGGAATGTCTCAAATCAGCCAGCAAAATGAAAGCCATTCAAAAACTAAAGCAAAATTGGAAAGACAGAAATATAGGTAATTCTCACATGATAAATCAAAGGGTGTCAGAGTTGTTTCTCCAATTATTTCCAGAAGGTGGCCCTACAAATTAGGAACCACCACATGGTTACTACAAAGTGTCTTTAATTATGAAAACAACTGTGAAAATGATTCACTGCTATCATCCATGATCAATTCCTAGATTATTTTCAAATTGAGAGAGGCCCAAAATTACATAAAATAATTTAAGGGGTAGGGGACATGGAATAGTCTTCATTTTGATAATTGTATCTTTATTTTAATGTAGTAGAAAAATATGACTACTTATTTAAAAAAAGCTTTGACTGACATTGTTTAAGATAAAGCTAAATAATATAAATGCAAAAGTAAGTCATTTTAAAGAAAACATTAAGGAAAATATAGAACAGTTGGGGATTGGCTATGGTAGCCATTCTGAAGGTGGTACATAACTCTTGGAGGTCTTGGAGGTTCATGAAATGGTGGTCCAATGTAGTCCTTTCATCTCCAGAGATGTTAGTTGATTGTATGGAGCCAAGATTTCTCAAAGGACTCTTGGAGCAAGAAGCCTTATTCTAGAGAAGAAACTAGAGATTGGAATAGTAATCAAGATTTTTTGGAGCTGCTTGTTTTACCACCTTTTTCTTGGAAGCATGATCTCTCATGTTTCTGCTGGTGCTTCTGCTGCCTGCCATTCCCTGTCATCTCTTCCATAAGACTTTTTTCTCTATCCATTCTTTCATATATACAGTGAAGGACTGACTCATGTGATTATGGAGGCTGAGAAGTCCCAGTCTGTTGTCTGCAAGCTGGAGGTCCAGGAAAATCAGTGGTGTAGTTCAGTCTAAGTTTGAAGGTCTGAGAACCAGGTGAGCTGATGGCGAGAGAAAAAAGCAATTTCCCAGCTCAGGCACTCAAGCAGAAGACAAATTCTCCTTTCCTCTGCCTTTTATGCTATTCATGTCCTCAGTGGATTAGATGATGCCCACCCACATTGGGGAGTACAATGTGTTTTACTGAGTTTATGGACTCCAATGTTAAACTTGTCTGGAAACACCCTCACAGACACACCCAGAAATAATGTTTAGCCAAATATCTGGGCACCTCAGGATCCAGTCAAATTGACACATACAATTAACCATCATACTCTCTAAATTTAGATGGCCTTGAATTAGCCACCCCACTCTTGATGTACTAAGTTATGGCCGGGGTGCTGCAAGGATGCCAGATCCATATAGAGCCATGAGTAAGGCATATTCCTTTAGACAGTCTGTGAGCCTAAGCTAACTCTTTGGTGTCATCTCTAGGACATCATTTGATGTCACTGATGTGTAATAAGCAAATGAGTACAGATCCAAGACTTGAGCCCAGTTTTGATTAAGCTCATTGTGGATCAAATATTATCACCATTTATCCAAAAACATTTATTAGAGATGAGCAGCACATAAAATATTATTAAGTGACTGAAAACAATTTAGAGATATATAGGTTTCTCCCTTTAAGAAACTAATGTATGAAATGGACCTCAGTAATGTGGAGGGGCAATTAATAGACTATAAGAAAGAATGGTTTATTAGAATGTTGTGAGGCATTCAACATCAGTTTCTGAATCTGTTGAATCACACTACATTTCATTTCCCTTTATGGTTTTTCTCTTGCTTCCAGGAGCCCATTACTATCGTGCTGTGCCCTGGTCTAGAATTCCCTTATTTTTCTAACTCAATCCTTATTTTAATTTAAACATATTTGCTCCCAATAGAATAAATGCTTCTTTCATCTCTCTCTCTCCTTCTTTTTTCTTTTAACTTTTTTTTTTTTTTTTTTTTTTTTTTTTTTTTTTTTTTTAACCATTTGACAATGAACTCTTCTTAGGTTAAGACTTTCTTCCTTGGAATCTCTAGCACTACATTTGTTTTACTTGTATTACTCTTTCGCTCCCATTTTTAGATTCCCTGTGTCATCTTATTGACTGCCTGCAACTATTCTATTAGAGCTCTATATTTGAGCCTCTTTGCTTTTCTATCTTATTAAGTCTATTCTCATAGCATGCATTTTTGTATCTTCTCATCTTATAATACCTAATCCTAAACATATTTCCAATTCCTTGGAAAATGCTTACATTGATGTCTAACTATTGCCTCACCTCAATATATTTAAGAATTAAAGCATCATCTGCCCACCTCATAATAAGGCTCTTCCAAATGACCGATTCTCTTCAATGATTAGGTCTGTAACTTGCTCTTTTGTTTCCTCTTTTTCAAATGTCAGAGTTTTGCCACTTTTTGCCTTTACTGATAATGGTCATATGGATATTTGTTTTGTGAAATATTCAATTTCTTTTCTTTTACATTCAAACTCTCTTTTCTTTTACATTACATTCAATCTCATCCATTGTGTAAGGATGCAAATATCACCACACTCGTGAAATTATCTGACTGGTACAGTCTTTTGTGATCTTCATCTGTAACTGTGTTTTCCTAATACCACAGAAGCTAGCAATCATTAAAGAGATATTTTAAAAATAGGAAGTTATATTTCTAGAAATAGAAAAAAAAGTTTTACAAAAGTTACTTTTCAGACTAAATGTACGGTCATTATAATGTTACTGTAGACAGGCTTGTTCTGCTAATACATATTCAATTTCAGGTTCACTTTAACATGTAATTATTGGGTCTAGATATTAGAATGGATGAAATCTAAGTGTCCATTAATAAGAGATTGGAAAAAAAAATAAATTATGATACTTCCATGTAGTGAAACATCATTCAGTTGAGAAAAGGAAGGATGTACCCATATTGGCTTATGTCCTACAATATTGTTCAGTGTGGGGAAAAAAAGCATATTGCAGAGTAGGGTACACAGTTTAATATCATGTGTATGCAAAACTATGCTCATGCACAGATAAGCACACTATTTATTTTATATATATATACAGGGAAGTTCTTGAAAGTTATTCCTCAAATTGTCAACAGTGGTTCCTACTAGGAGTGCAATGGCTACTTTATACATTTCATTAAATTTTGAAATTTTGTGATAGGCCTGAATTAATATTATAATAAAACTAATTTGTTACAAAACAAAAAATTAAGGGAAGAAAAAAGGAGTTGAGAAATACATATGACTTCAAGGAAATAGTCATTCTACCCCAAGTTGTTGAATTATTGGAAAAGTGAAAAAGAGTCTCAAATGTTATAGTGCATTCTAAATAAAATGCCCATAGCTTTCATATTTAACAGTTACAAGTGTCATTAATGAATAGAGTTATTTTTAAAATTATTTCATTAAATTGGCCCTGTTTCTTAAGGTTTCTAAAGTTATTTTATTCATTAATTGAAAGGTATGTAATATTTTCTTTACCTGGGAGGTATTACAAATTTTAAACAAATTTAATTTACTATGTGTATTTCAGAACAGGGAGACTCAATCAAATAAAATTAATAATGATGATAATAATAATAATAACTCTGTATCAGTCCAAATGACCCGCTGTTGATAACTATGTAGTTATCGTATTTTATAGTTTGAAATTTCATCCAATTCTCTAAGACAACAGCCTTGATTCTTTTGTGATTAGATTTTGGAGCAAATAAGATGTGATAATTATTCTTATCAGTCATTATACTCTAAAATTATTAGTCATTATAATCTAAAATTGCCCAGACCTTACAAAACCTCGGTGTCACTTGAGGTCAGTGCCCGATCACTGCTCCCAGAGCCACCCAGGGAGAACACTGTTTTCTGCCTATGGTGCTGTCTTTTGGCTCCCAGAGCTGCAAAACAGGAAGACTGTCAATGGCAGCATTGCCTTTTGGTTTTACCTCACCAGAGCCCAGCTGTTTGTAACACAGAGATGGACAGGGACACACTACTCATGAACTCTTCAAATCTGATTCCATCATGACAATGCACGTAAGGCAGTTCCTTTCCCTACAACCACCTGCTAGCAGGGCTCCGGTGAGGTTTAGGCAGAAGCTGCTCTGGGAACTGTGCACCTTTCTGTCTGCTGCTATCTCCTTTTCTCACTTCCTGGCTCCCTGCCTGCAGGCATGCATCAAACATCCTCCTTAGTCCTACTGAATGAAGGACACTTTTCCTGGATGCAAATAAGCTTTTAAAAATGGATATGTGGGGGTGCCTCAATTTTTAACGTAGATCTAAATATCAGTTTAAGCTTAGCCTGAAGTTCTGTGTCATGAAACAGATTTATAAGTTTCCTTAATACTAACTACACACTATAATCATCAAAAATTGCTTTTACTGGAAACTTTACAAGAAACATTCTTTACTTACAATTTTTTTTGCTTTTTCTCAGAATTTGACTTGCTTTTTTCCAGAACCAGATAGTAATTGAAAATTATTCTTTTGTAGTCTTGCTACCTCCTGCAGATGTAGTGCTCCAGAAAGTAGAATCAGACAAATAAATAGTACAATTTGATTTAAAATTGCATCGTTAGTCCTGATACTAAGAACAGTTGTGATTTTGCCTTAATTTCCTTTTCCACGCTTACCAAATGGCATTGAAACTATAAATATGTTTAAAAAGTATCTGTGGAGAACCTTTTCATTTTCTAACTCTTTTTTCCTAACTGTATTTCACAAGTCACTGTTGTCCAGTGATTTATGTGTTTGCCATTTTATCTATGATGAAAATGTAAAGTTACCTTGGGTGGACAGACTATCCATTAATTTTATGGTTACATGTTACTTAGAACTAACATTTGTAAATGAATGTGATAATAATATTAGAGAAATGTAGACTATTTAAAAATTATTTGTTTTTTAACAAGTAAGTGCTTGTTAAGCAAAAAATTTTTAAATAGTCTAAATGGGAGGGCCCTAATACACCAAACCTAGAGTGTTTAGATACATACACTAAAGGTTTTAATCCTTGGTGAGAAAAGGATCCTTACCTGGATTATGAGGATGGCCGAAGACATGACACCCACCTGAGATCCATAGCAAATTAGCACATAAATTTATAGCCTAGGGTGGAGGGCACAGCATACCACTTTGGGCCATATGAGGGTTGTAACCTGGAAGAAAGTGAACTAACAAGGGCTGTGGAAGGCAGGTTTTGTAATGTTAAGAGGGTAGGGTGACCTCTGGTTCCCAAGGGAGGATATGGTTGGCCTCTTTGAATAGCTAGCAGGGAACTGAAACCCATGACTCAGGGATAAGAAGAAACTGTACTTATCCCTTTGATAAGATTTGTTTGGCTAGAAGACCTTATCCAGGCGAGCAGAGTTGGGAGGGGTGCTTGCAAGTAGGCCATTCAAGGCCTTTCCAGTTTCACCAGATGTCGTGGCAGCACATAGTATCAGGCCTCAGTTTTAGGCTTTATGATACAGAGTGACACCATGTCATCTTCTGTTTATGAGGAACAAATAACTCTCTGGTAGTTTAAAAAATTTTATTTTATTATAAAGGGAAAACAGAGACTCAGGAAATCCAAGGCCCAGAATTATAGCAAGACACCAGGAACCAAATTTGTATTCTGTATTCTTGAGAAATGGTCTCTCTTTCCCTTTTTTATGAATGATCTATCTGCTCAACTATGTGTTTCTGATGTTTGTGTTGTCTGTTGCCTCTACCTCTTCATGATAATCTTGGATTCTCCTTAAAAGAGCTACTTTCCTCCACACTAGAAGTACTTGACTTTGTAGCTCTAATGCCTGTTAGCAACAGGCAACCTCTTTCTGTGCTTCCAGGTTCAAATTCGTAAGAGGGTATGTATCTTAAACTTTTGCATTCTTGCAGAGGCATTAACACCAGAGGCATTGACACCAGGCTAACTCATATGCTTATGGCAAGTTTATGAATAACAAAAAAAGGCATCCACTCTGATTATACTTAGCCTTAGCTAATGTACATGTGGGAATATATGATATGGCTAAACAACTGAACAGATACTGAGGGCAAAGATTTCCTCAGTGAGGATAGGTATGGAAAGCAGGAGCTTCCAGAATGTACGTAGCAAAATACCTCAAAGCATTGAATCAGGTCCCCTCTACAGTTTTCTCTTTTGGAAAATAAAACTAATATCTCATCCATCAAGTCAAATTAGTGAATCACCCTATCTTTTTGCTCTTTCTCCTGCCCCCTGCCTCCCCTTCTCTAAAGATGTTTTTTCTTTCTTAATATTTCTCTCTCCTTTTGAAATATATAGCCATTACCCTGGTCCAAGCCCCTTTCCTTGCAGTGTGGGTCTGTTCCAGCTGTTCTCTGACTCTTCCAGACTGTCTTTCTGCCGTCCCCTCCCATGCCCAGCCCAACTGATCCTAATGAAACACCAGTTTCAACATCGCCTTATCTACTTCCCCGTCTCTCCTGAATTGTCCTCAAAGCAATACCTTGAATTCATTTTTATGTTATATATCTGCCTTACCTCTTGACAAAAGGGGAAATGGCTCTCTAGAAAGTTCTACATCTACATAAAAGATTGAAATTACAGGGTAGGAGATCAAGATTTTAAAAGATAATAATAACCTTCAGGATTTGTATGTTTTGTTGTATTTGTCTGTTTTCCAAGCCAGACTATAACCTCCTGGAGGATAGGAATTAAGCCTCAAGGCTCTTTTTATCCCCCATAATCTATTAAGTCATCTGATGATGGTGATATTGTTGATTTCTTTACATTTGGTTATTTGATTCAACTGCTTACAAGAAATTGAGTATAGCTATTATGTTTTATCTAATGGAATTACAGAGTAGAAAAACAGACTGGCTTAAATGTGACTCATTGACATCTTAAAGCCACAAACTAATAGTAAGTCCCAACAGTGCATTCATAATCTTTTTAGTGATATTACAAAGAACTCTCTTGTTGATTAAAGTGTAGGCAAAACTTTTTATTCTAGTGGAAACAGCTTTTAATTTTAAAAAAATAGGTTAAGCTCATAGAATTAAAACAATAAAGTTGGGGCGCCTGGGTAGCGCAGCCGTTGGGCGTCTGCCTTCGGCTCAGGGCGTGATCCTGGAGTTCTGGGATCGAGTCCCGCATCGGGCTCCTCTGCTGGGAGCCTGCTTCTTCCTCTCCGACTCCCCCTGCTTGTGTTCCCTCTCTCTCTGGCTGTCTCTCTGTCACATAAATAAATAAAATCTTTAAAAAACAAAACAAACAAACAAAAAACAATAAAGTTATTCCTGGGGAGAAAAATCACCTAATAAGGAGACATATGATATAAAATACAAGTTTGAATTAAATAAGTAATTACTACTTCACATGCAAAGTGTACATTGGAAGATACCAATATGCCATTAACTATAAAATTTATTGAAACCAATAAATTATTTTCTATATATTTATTTTTTCACATTGAAATGTATTTTATTCTTATATCACCTTATTTTCAATTCAAAAGTGAAGACCATACATATGCAAATCATATCTCAGAAATAGAATTTAGGGCCTTTTAGCTTCCTTATGTACTATTACTGATCCTGTATGCATGTATATATGATTTGGTAGATATTTAGCAATGTTACATTTTAAGAAACTAGGGCAATGTACATTTTAAGAAACTAGGGCAATGTACTAAGAATCATTTGATTTTTTTCTTAAAATTTGAAAAAAATCCTTCAATACTTGTAAGTATGTAAGGGTTAACATTTAGTTTATAGAAAATTTCAGAATATTCTAATTTCAAATCTAGGAAAGAATTCTGTGTTGTTCTAACCATAACTTCTTTCTTCAATTTTGTGGTTTTGTAAGTGCATAAAAAAAAAAAATTCATCCTGACTCCAGACTGACAACATTGAATTGACAGCTGATAAAAGTTGTCAGCCTTGCCTGTCATATTGAAACCTAGCAGAGTACAAAAAAGGATGTAAAATCTTCAACTTATCCTGTCAATACTGGCATTTCATTAAAGATTAATTAAGCCAAATTTGCTTGTTAATAAAGCTCAGAATATCAATCAGTTATAGCACTAAAATGTGGTCCTCCCTTTTATGTTACATGGTGTATATGCATATTCATAGTTAAGACATGAGATATTATAGGTCTTTTTAAAAAAAGTTTATACTAAAGGCAAACAATGTGCAAAGAAATGTGGAAGATTTTTAATTAAAGCTAGATCAGAGTATACACACAGCCAAGACTAATTTCAATATGTGCCACAACCAGAAGAAATAGGGAACAATTGAAAACCATTCCAGAATCGATTTTATACTTAACTTCCATATTGATTCACATATTAGAGCAAAATTAATTTCATTTGAAAAGTGAGAATAGACCACTTTGTATGTCCAACTTACTGCAATATAATATAGTGAAAAACTTGTTAAAGTTCTACTTAAATTATATAATTAATTAATTAACCAATTGATTAATTTGCCAGGCCCTCATAATTCTTCTGTTCTTTTACAGCAGTAATAAAAATATCTTTTAAAGCTTTTGTGTTACTTGAAATCATTAATTAGCAACTTATTTAATTAAAAATAGACATTAATTATGTAACAGGTATTTATTGATAATGTACTATGTTCTCTGTATTCTGCAAAGTGATGAGATAAAATGGTAAGCAAACAGACACATTACCTATACTCATGGATTTAACAGTTTACTTGAAGGAAGATGTACATATTTCAGTTGTCTTACAATGTAGATTTGTAGCTCTAATGAGTGTTATGAGGGAGAGGTTTCCAAGACTATATGAGTCTGTGATTGGGGGTTTGACATATTGAGGGAAGTCAAGGAGGTCTTGAAGAGGTGACCCTTGAGTTTAGAGCTGAAGGATTGATAGGAGTTATTGGTAGAAAGAATAGGAAAAGGATCTGCCTAGGCAGAAGAGCTGCATGAAGGCCCATTGACAAGATAAAGTTCAATAAACAGAGAAACCATTACAGGTTAAATTGTGTTACCCCAAAAAGATATGTTAAAGTCCACATCCCCAGTAAGTAAGAATGTGACTTTATTTGGATATAGGGGCTTTGCAAATTTAACAAAGTTGAAATGCCTGAGAAGGATGTGTTCCAGGATTCTCTCTAAGCATCTGGGAGCCTCAGGCATTCCCTGACTTAAAGGCTATCTTCTACCTGTGTCTCTTCACATAGTCTTCCCTCTGCACATCTTTGTCCAAATTTCCCCTTTTTATAAGGGCATCAGTCATATCATATTAGGGTCTATTATAGGTAAGAACCAGATCATGGAGAGTCCTAAAGGCCATTTTTAGGAGTTTTGTTTTTATTCTCAGAGCAAAGGATTTAAGTAGTACAAAAAAGAGATAATAGTAGCTTGGACAAGAGTGGTGATAATGGCTATGAAGAGATGTCAGTGGGAACAAGGAGGTGGATTTAAAGTTATAAATAAACTACAAAAAAAGCAAGCTTACTTAAGGACATACTCCAGAAATTCTCTCCTCTCTTTTACCATTAATTTTTCGATCTATATTGGATCATTTCCTTAGCATCAAAGCATACTGCTTCCTCCGTCTATTTCTTTATTGGTCATTGGCAACAGATTGATCAAGATATAGTTGACATATAATGTACATATTAAAAGTGTAATGTTTAATAATTTTGTTTGATTTACCATGAAACTATTACCACAGTCAACATAATGAACATATCCAAGCCCAGAAGTTTTCCAGTGCCCCTGTATAAAGACATCCTTTATCTCTGGTAATATTTCTTTCTCTGAAATCTATTTTGTCTAATATTAATATAGCCACCCCTGTTTTCTTTTATTGTTAACATTCATGTCATTTTCCATTGTTTTATTTTTCATTTACTTGTATCTTTGCATTAAGGTGGGTTCCTTGCAGACAGCAAATATTGGGGTCTTGCTTTTTTATCCAATCAGATAATCTTTGTCTTTTAATTGGGAATACTGAGTTTATATACATTTAATGTGATTATTGACATAGTTAAGTATTAGTCAGCTATTTGCTACTTGCTTTATGTCTTATTTATTCTCTGTATTTTTCTTTCTCTGCCTTCTTTTAGACTGAACATTTTTATTCCATTTTGTGTGTATTGCTGGCTTATTAGCTATGATTCTTTAGTTATTTTTGTGGTTGTTTCTATCTTCAAGTAATATTAAGTGATGTACCACTTCACAGACAGTGTAAGCAGCTTATAAGAATATGTCACTCTTACATTTCTCTTCTCCTGTCCTTTCTGTTATTATTGTTATGCTTATTATTTTAAACATGTTAAAAACTCAGACATCGATTGTCTTTGAAATATATTTAAATACTAAGTTCTGGATTGTTTTTGGCTGATATGCTTTTCTCTTCATTATGGTTCAGATTTTCTTACTTCTTTGCATATCTGATAATTTTTTATTGTGTGCCAGACATTATGATTTTTACCTTTGGGTGCTGGATATTTTTGTTATACTATAAATATTCTTTAGATTTATTCTGGGAAATAGTGAAGTTCCTTAGATACAGTTTGATTCTTTTGGGTCCTGTTTTTAAACTTACATAGAAACAGAACATTATTTAGTTTTGGGCTTTTTATCATCCCACAGGCAGTATCTTTCTGAGTATTCTGCTCAACTTTCCCCATGAATTATGAGTTTCCCTGTCTGAAAAACACCTACTATTCCCAGACTTCTGTGAGCTCCAAATATTGTTTTCTCTAATCCTTCAGGTGGTTATTCTCTTCGCCTTGTTTCCTCACAAACATGTGCTGATCAGTACCCAGCTGAATACTCAAGGGGAAATATGTGCACATTTCTGGAGTTTTCTCCCTGCTGTTCTCTTTTCTTCACTACGCTATCCTACAGAGACTAGCTTCCTTGGCCTCTTCAGACTCCTAAGTCTGTCTTCTGGAAAGATTGTTTATCCTTTCAATTATGTAACTCATTTTCTCCTTTAAACCTCTTCCAGTCTGGCTTCATTCTCTCTGAACTTCTTATCAAGTCACCAATGACCATCACTGTGGTAAATCTAGTTGGTTTTTGCTCTGAGTGATCTGACCCCCATAATGTTTAACCTCATCTTTTACTAGTTTTCCCTTCACTCACTCCACTACTGCTCTCTTTAACTCCTTAAACCTGGTATGCATGGTTTTGCCTTAAAGCATTTACACTGACTGTTCCTTCTGTTTATAGGGGTCTTTCTTCAGATATCTGCCAGCCTAACTCACTCCCCTTTTAAAACACTTAACTTTTCAATAAGCCTGATCATCTTACTTAAAATTGCAACAACTTCTTATGATAAAGCAGTCTCTAAAGATGACCCTCAGCGACCTTTGTGTAGCCTCCCCATCTTGAATCTGGGCCAGCCTGTGACTTGTTTATAACTAATAGAATGTATCAGATGCGACAACCTAGAACTTCTGAGGCTAAGTCAGAGGAAGCTTTACAGCTTCTATCTTGGCTTCTTGAAATTCTAGCTCTCAAGATGGTCACTGATAGCACTCTCTCAGAATCCAACCTCCATGTTATGATGCCAGTCACATGGAGAGGCTACCTATAGACTCTTTTGGTTAGTAACCTCAGCTTACTTCAGTTGCTGGCCATGTGATTGAGCCATCTTGGACCTCTAGCCCTGACAAGATCCTTGGCTAATGCCTTTCTGCAAGCACATGGGAAACACAAGTAAGAACCAACTAACTGAGCCCAGTTAAAACACAGTACTGTGGAAAGTAATAATAAATTATTTTAAGCCACTAAGTTTTGGAGTAGTTTATAGTGAAGAATAACTGAAAATCCTATCTGTCCTGTTTAATTTCAAATCCCCTGCCCTATTTTTCCTTTTTCCTCTGAGCAATTATTATTCTTTAACAGGTTGTATGATTTATCAATTTATTATGTTTCATATTCATTTTTGTCTGTCTGTCCCAACCAGATTAAAACTCTAAGAAGATGCCAATCTGCTTTCTTCCATAATATATGTCAATTATCTAGAACAGCATGCCTGGTACACAGTTGGGATTCAATAAATATTCGTAGAAAGCATGAATGAACAAGGCAGTATTCTATCATAAAAAGTTAAACAAGTATCATTCTAGAGATAATCACAAATTCAACTTAAGTGTGGCACATGCTGAAAAACAAAACGCTAAAATAAGACATCAATAAATATCACAGAGTGTTTTCTAAATTAGGAACTTAAAAATAGCAAACTGGAAGGTAACTGTTCAGAAAAAAAAACTACTTGAAATTGTTTTCAAATATTAGAACATTGTAAGACTCTTGGTAGTGATTTTATATTAATATAAAATTTTATAGAGTCATCATGAACAAAAGATGTAAATCTTTTTATTCAAAAGTAACAAAACAAAATTTAAAATGAAAAGCATGTAGCCACAATTTTTTAATAGAAGGCTTTGTTGCAGAGCCTTTTTTGAGTGATTAAAGAGTTAACATAATTTGAGTTATACATGTTTATGAACATCAGTTTGGCATTATTTAATGGAATTCCTGCTGGAGAGTGACCTGCATTTGTATTCAAAATACATAAAATACATTTTTTTTTAAAAGAGAGAGGGATAGACATTGATTTATTATGTTTGGTGTCCAAACACAGCTCAAATTGCTTTTTGTGAAAGAGTGATGTCTTACTATTTCTTTAAAGACATTTTATCTTGAAAACTATATTTCAATTCTTAGTTAAGTAAGTGATATGAAGAATGGCTGAGTTTTTAAGGAAAAAATACTTTTTAAGAATGTTCACTGAAAACTTTTTAAAATTACAGGGTCTGAATTTTAAAAACACTTAGGTAGATTTATTTTTGAATATATAACTAGAATCTTAATATCACTGTAAAAGAATCATCAATATTTGATTTCTACTTCACATGTCAACATGCGTTCCTAAGAAAACCATAACAAAGAAAAATGCTGAACATGCTTCTGGAAGCTTGGAATGTATGTAAATTTTATATTAATCCTCTTTGACTCCTTCTCTACTTGAACATCTCACAAGTCTGGGCAATTTATCAATTCTCATGCTCAATGAATTTAGTCATTGGGCACATGCAACTTAAAGCAATGAGGCATAACTATTGGGGGTATGTAGAAACATCAGTTTGGAGAGATAGCACAGAATCAGCATACAGATTGAGATGTATAATGTGAGCAAAGGGCAAAGGCTAAAATCTAGCCTATGTTTGGAGCAAAACCGAAGTTAAGACCAGGTTCTACTGCAGCACACTGAAACTCACATTTTACATGTTTGCTTTATAGACAGGACTATTTCTCATTTATTTACCTTTGCACTATACAACCTGCACTTTAAACACACACAGACACACACATGCACGCACACACCCCAAAACAATGGCATTAAACAAGAATACGTGATGTCATTTGCTAAATAATTTATAATTATTTTTAAGTGCTGCTAACAGATTCTAACTCAACATTACCCTTATCTTACATTCTTTTCCTCATAGAATGGAGTATCATGACAACAAAGTTATTAAGTAAAGTCAATAAAGTGCCAGGTTGCCCCTGTGGAAATGAAGCGTGACTTGAGATTATATAGTTTTGGTGGTAGAACACTTCTTTAGTGTGAAGCTAAACAGTTGCTTTTTCAGGTTTAATTCAGGGAAACCAAATGCACAGGGCCTGAAACAGGGTGAAATGAATGAAGTGAACATAGTGGGCACTTGTAAGCCCTATCTAAATGGGGCAGCTACTACTCACCTCTGCTAGATAGTACCATGCTAGAATGTAGGCTGAGGGATGCCAGGTATTTTACTCATGAAAGAAAACCTAGAAATATGTATTTATCATGTCAAATCTCTTAACTAATAAATATTGAACTTTACTTCATTCTTTTGTGCTCTATGTAAAGCAAAACAAACAACAAAAAACCCAACACACACACACACACACACACACACACACACACACACACCTGTAGATTAAATTTGGTCCAATTTACTAGCTGAAGGTTATGGTCCTACTCTTAAGTTTTTCCAAACAATGACCATTAGAAGAACTTCTCTAAAATTTCCTTACTTTCCTCATCTACCAAATTATCTACACTAGTAAGGTAGCAAAAAAAACCAAAAAACAAAAAACCAATTATTTCTATCTTAAGCTAATTCCTTGAGTCATGCTCAGTGTACTAGCTGCTAAAGCCTCCATTTTTCATTCTTTCATTTTATACTTATTTATTGTCTACTTTGTATCTGGTACTGGTTTAGCTTCTTGGGTCACAGGAATGAATAACATGTATCTTAGTACCCTATTCTCAGAAAGCTTACATTCTGTTGGAGGGAGGAGATGATGACTTGATAGGAAAATATGATTAGTTTCATTTAGTACTAAATGCTTTTAAAAATATTAAGGTATTAAGACAATCTATTAGATAGATTGATCATCTATTAGATAATGGGTACCTGGGTGGGTCCTTTTATTTTTTTTTTTAAGTTTTTATTTAAATTCCACTTAGCATACAGTGTAATATTAGTTTCAGGTATACAACACAGTGATTCAACACTTTCACACAACACCCAGTGCTTATCACAAGTGCTCTCCTTATTCCCCATCACCCACTTAATCCATCTCCCCCCCACCTCCCTTCTGGCAATCATTGGTTTGTTCTCTAGTCAAAAGTCCCTTTCTTGGTTTTCTTCTCTCTTGCTTTTTTCCCCTTTGCTCATTTGTTCTGTTTCTTAAATTCCACTCCACTCTAGCTCCATTCATGTCATTGCAAATGGCAAGATTTCTTTCTTTTTTAAAGATGCAATCAGAGTTAAGTTTTGGGCATGTTAAATCTGAGATGCTTTTTGGACATGCAGGTGGGGATGTCTAATTGGCAGTTGGAAATATGAGTTTAGAGTTCAGAAGATAGGTCAGCACTGGTCATTAATATGTGAGACCCAGTAGCATATGGGTTGTAAAGCCATGGGACCAGGTGAAATAATTTAAGGAGACATTAAGAAAAAAAGAAAAAAAAAACACCCAAGGCATAGCTCTGGGACACTCCAATATTTAGATGAAAGAGGATTTTAGATAATAGAAGAATCAATGAAAGAAACTGAGAAATACCGAGTGAGGTGGGGGAAAAGCCAAAGAAGAGTGATGCCGAAGAATCCAAGAAAAAATAGTTCAAGAAGAAACAAATGGTCAACTGTTTAGCTGGAGATCCAGTAAAATTAAAGTGGTGAATAGCTGTTGAAATTAGCATTGGAGCATGGGGATCATTTGTTCCCAAAGCGATTTTAGTTGAATGATGGAGCTATATGAGGAGAGACTGACTCTGATTGCAACTTTATCTTAAAAGTATTCCTCTTTTATTCTCCTCAATTCAGTGAACGATACCACAAAATTATTCAAGTGAGGGGAAAAAAACAAACAAACCTAGAAGTTACTCTTGTTCCTTTATTTTACTTACCTCCTGCATCAAATAGACCAACAAGTGTTTTTGGCTCTGTCTTCTAAATATATTCTTAATCTGTCAATCATTATTTTTCTCTTTCTCTGTGAAGAAGAAAAGACAGACAGTAGACCACATCTCCCAATTGGTGTATTGTGAAAGGGAACCAAGAAGAGGAATAATAGCTGCAGAGAACTGTGCTTAGAAAAGCTGGTTTTCTAAAGTAAGAATACGTTAGAATATGTGTGCTGCTAGAATTTTATTCCTTAAAGATGATGCAGAAGAGCAGATAATTGCAGGAGGCAAATTCATGAGCAGTGAGCAGCAGTGGGAGCTAGCGCACAAATAGAGAGGTTTAATATGAACAGGGACATTTCATTTATTGCAAGAAAAAATAGAGGGGGGTAGGATAGAAGTCTAGTTGCACGTAGGCAGATACATTTTGTAATGAAAGTGGGACAGCTTTACACTGAATCTATTTTATCAGAGTCATCATTTGAGAGGCAAGAATAAGTGGAAAGGAAGTGAAGCTGAAGGTAAGGGCATCACTGGACAAAGAAGGAGGCTTGAAATACTCATTTTGGATAGTGTCAGAGTAAGTATATAGTATAGTGGAATTGTGGAGCATTAAGGAGTGCCATTTGTCATTTATGGTCATATATTTAGAGTGAGACAAGATAACATTATTGTACATTATAAGACTTGTACCATGTGGTAGGCCAAATAATGGTCCTCCCAAATATCTAGGTTCTAATCCCTGAAACCTATGAATATTGCCTTATATGATGAGAGAATTTGTAAATATGATTAAGTTAAGGATCCTGATATAGATTATTTTGGATTTTCTGAATCTTTCCTAAATGTCATTACATTAAGATTACAATGTAATTTTAGAAGAGGGAGGCAGAAGGAAATTTTGTCAAAGAAGAGGAGAAGGTGATATGAGAATAAATTTATCTTATTTTATGCCACAAGGTTTGTGGTCATTTGTTATAACAGCAATAATAAACAAATATACTACCATGCCATGAAGGCAGGGAAGATGATACAAAACTCAAATGGAAAGACAAGCCTAAGGAGGTCTCTGGCTTTGTCTTTTATTTGGACTCATGACACCATTTTGAAGATGTGGAAAATGAGCATAAGGAGGATGCTGTTCAGGAAGAAGCCTGACCACAGCCCTACTGAACAGGACGAAGGACTCTAGGCAAACTCCAAGCTGTCTGACCACCCCCAAAGACAAAAGACACAGAAGGAAAAGTGGGATTGAAGTACACTGAAGCAGGATACCAAACTGCTATTTTACATTTGAAGAAGGAACACAAAGTCGAAATTGAAAACCTACAGTTTCGGCTTGAACTTTAGGCATTTCATACCCAGGGTGAGCATGCAGTGATTACCCATGAAAATCTGAAACAGAAGATAGAACACTGATGGCAAGGAGGAGGATGTGAAGACATGAGAGATGCCTGTATCTCCACTGAAAATAACAGTTCTTCAGAGGCCTACAGAAATGTGTTCATCCAGATAGAAAGACTTTCCTCAAAACCTGTGAAGGTGAGGGCAAGATAACCAGAAGTAACCAGAAAATACCCAAGAAGCTGAATACCTTGTCTTTAAGCAGCACTGTCCCCCAAATGATAAGCATATGGGGTGCTGCAGCGCCTGGGCCCCATATAGCTTTTCATGGCCCAGGACTAAGAATGTGGAATGGGTCCAGAATGGACAGAGGGATCCTTTGCCTGTTGTCAGGCCATTTTTCTCAGTGTGGAGATGAGGCAAGGGATAGAAACAAAAAAGAAACTAAACAGTCAGGCTTAGGGTAGCATACCTAGAGAACCCTAGAGACATCTAAGTTGCTATGGCTTGTATTGAAATTTCATGCCTTGCCCTTGCTTGGGTCCACTAGAATGTCCTTCTCCCCTTGGATACCTGGGCATTCAGGTCTAGAAAAGTATTGCTAAATGACTGGGTGGGGGATTTCTAGGTTTACTTAGTTATTGACAAGATGATAATTTTGGGAACCATAGATGAATTGTTCTCACATGGAGCATAGGCCGGGAACAACTCTCCACACACATCCCCACCAGCTCCAAGTGAGTTTATGAAGCCTGGGAATATTGTGAATCAAGGCAAGTGGGGTTATAATGTAATGTAGTATGATATAATATAATTAATTCCCACTAAAAAAAAAGAAACTAATATACTCCATTAATTAATTTGTCTTCCTGTGTATCTTTAGCATCTCGTATTTCAGGCTATTTCCTATTAGCATGTAAAAACATATTTAAAAGTCTCCTTTAGAAAGCAACAATATTAATAAACAAGAACAAACAAAAATGCTTATCTTCACATGCTCAGCTTTAGCTACCAACCTATTTGATAGAATACTTTTTACAACTAAAGGCTTTTATTTTTACCTTCTTTTCCTCACCTCTCATCCATTCCTTAACCTTCTGCCCACTGTCTTCAATGTTTTACTCTAATAAACTGCTCTCAGTATTCAGCAACATGCTTTTATTCCTAATTCCAGTGTACTCTGTTCACTTTGATTTTTCTTACCTTTTGGTCCATCAGTTGACTTCCCAATTCTGGTAAAATTCTCTCTTCTTGGGTTCTATGATACCACTTTTTTTTCCTCTAGTTACTATTTTCCCTTCTTTGTCCATTCTTTAGTCTTTTTCATAGGGTACCCTTTTAAAATTATTTCCCTAGTGTTCGTAACACATCTCTGTTTTCTTCTCATTCTACACTGCCCTTGAGTAATCTTATCTATTTCCAGAACTTTCGTTACCATCTATATACTGAACACTCCAAATTTTCTATCTGACACTCAGAGTACTGACCTGGTCAAATGTACTCTGTTCCTCTTTTCCTTACTGTCACACTGAGATGCCCTGAGTTGGAGTGACAGCCTTGGTTGTCCTGCTACACAGCACATCCATACTAGACTGCGGCAATTCAGTATATTGGATCTTGTGTCACTGAACTGAATTTGAGTCTGGCTTTGCTCCTTTCTTACCTGCAATAGCTTGGGCAAATGGTTTGCCATCTCAATCTGTAAAATAGTAGAACTCCTCTAAACTGTGATGATTAAATGAAATAAGGCACATTGAGTACAAGGCATAGTACCTGGCACACAGTAGGGGATTAATAAGTGTTAGCAATTATTATTACTGTTAGCTTTCCCTCTCCAAGTAATGCTGCTGCTGGTAATCACTACCATGGCTCTTCTGTTGTGTATTACAACTGCTGTGGTAGTTGCTCATCTCTTCCACTTTGGATGCTCATGGCCTGCCATTGCCACCCTCACTCCTCCTGCCTCTTGATCACTTTTCTTGTCACTCCTGCATTCTCTTTTCTGTTTTCTTTCACTTTCCTTGTCTCTACCACACTCTTATTTTTCTGATAAATTATATTTATCATTATTATTTATAGTAAAAATGGGAAGAGAATAATCAGCAGGCCTGCAGGCCTTCCTTTACTGAAGACAGCCTGGAAATGAAATTACTTTAAAGTATGTTAGTGACAGACCACCAACAAACATTAATGGTATGTGCTAGTGGGAGAGTCATTATCTATGGACTACCATAGCAAAATGACTTGGGTGCTTATGGAAAACAAACCTAGAATTTACGAATTTACCTGGCATTTCCCCCTCCCGCCAGAAATGTTGTGTATACTCTCTCACACTCCTTATTTAAAATGGAGATGTTTCGTGCTAAAATAGCTCCTTTTTGAGTAAGCCACATGATGGTACTTATCTCTTAGAGGCTTCATTTGATAATATGGGCCAGTCTGTCCTGAATGGTAAGAAAGGCCTGGGAAGTTGTGTTAGTGATTCTGGATATTTCCCTTCTTTGCCTGTGCTGTTCAATTACACGTACCCTTGAAATCATTAGTAAAGCTTGTTACTGGTAAATTTATGATTTGTGTGTATCTGAATTGACAACTCAAACCTTTGTGTTTTCTCAATAAATATGGTGGGTTTTGAGGTGATTGAAGTTGCTAGAAAACTTCTCTCTAGATATCTGAGTCAATACTAGGCTATGATTCCACCATAACTATCTGTAATAGTTACAGTTCCCTTTCAGGCAATACGTTATCACACATAATTCAGTGAAGAAATGTGTAGACATGTGTATAATGCAATATATCATCAATATATCTCTGGATCTGCATAATTCCATAAGAGAGCAAATACCAATTTATCCAATGATTTGCTATTACAAAACTTGGAAAGTTTTGACTATTAAAAATTAGAAATAATTAACTCATTTTAGTCTCTAATTTTTTGAAGATTTTATTTATTTATTTGAGAGAGAGAGAAATAGAGAGAGAGCAGGGAGGGGTAGAGGGGGAGGAAGAGGGAGAAAGCAGACTCCACAGTGAGCATGGAGCCCTACACAGGACTTGATCCCACGATCGCGAGATCATGACCTGAGCTGAAACCAAGAGTCTGACGCTTAACCGACTGAGCCACACAGGCTAATCTGTAACTATTAGAGAACTTATTTCCATTGAAATATATGTATTTCTTCACTAAAATACATATGAATGAAATTCAAAAATAATTAGCTCATTTTCAAAGCATCACATCTTCTTTTGAAATATCTAGCCTGAACTCTTTAGGTATTATTTATGAGATGTTGAAATACAACACAACATATTTGTGTATTTTTTAAAAGTTTTGGCTGTTACAATGAATATTACATATTTCTCAAGTGTGTTATTTTCAAGACAAATGTGTATTCCATCATATTGCAATTAGGACCACAACATTTCTTAGAACGTTGCTTACATCTTAATGAAAGGATAATCATGCTATGAAGTTTTATATTTTAGACATTACATTTATTTCTCTGTGGTTCTTTCACTTTGTGGAAACAATTTTCATTCTTTTTCATTTTTAATGAATCACGTACCAAGTGAAAAAAAAAGTGTCTTAAATGAAACTGAGTGTTGTCTGTTGATAACAATTCCAAAATCTGCATGAAGCCCCTTTCCTCTCCTCTTTTTTCATATTGTTTAAATTCTCCATTTCCTTTTATTGAGGATTTCTTAGATAGTTCTAAAATTGCTTTTCTTTTGCATCTTTTTCAAGATGATCTATATGTAGCGAGGATTACGTCTGTAGGGACATGGGAATCTAAGAAACCATCTGGGTTCAAAAGAAAGGGGACTCAATACCAATTACAATGTAATAACAGTAATAGTTCATCTTTGTATAGTCTTCTTAAATTTTAAAATATTTTTAATCAGGGCACCTGGGTGGCTCAGTTGGTTAAGATCTGCCTTCAGCTCAGGTCACGATCCCAGAGTCCTAGGATTGAGTCCTACATTGGGCTCCCTGTTCAGCAGGGAGCCTGCTTCTCCCTCTCCCTCTGCCTCTGCTGTTCTCCCTCTCTTTCTTTCTCTCGCTGTCAAATAAATAAACTAAATTAAAAAAAATATTTTTCATCATATCATGGTACTTCATCATATATCATAATCTATAGCACACAGAAGCTGAGATCTCCACATGTTACAATTTATTGAATTATAAGGGAGAGCAATTTTACAAAATTAAAATTTCAAAGTGGGTTTTCTTTTGACTGTTCTTTGGAAAAACCTGTTTTCTTAGTTGATATAAATCAAGAAGATTTAAGATTGGCCCTAAATAAAATAATTCCCTCATGGGAGATGAAGCCTGACAGTAAGTGGTGCTGGCACCCATATTCACTGAGGTGGGCTCCTCCCTGGGTTTTGTCATGACTGTGTTACTGTTCACCTGTACATTCTGGCCTTCTCTGTGGAAAGATTATACCTGGCCATAAAATTGAACTCAGGTGTACCCATATGTTGTTTTTTGGTCAATGAAATGTGAACAAAAGTGAAAGATGTTCTTACTGGTAGACGCTTTAAGAGTTGGCACATGCTTAGCTATTCTCTTTTCCCCTCTCCTATGATGAGGGGACATATTTTGTCCTAAAAGAAAATGACATGACAAAGCCACAGGCAACCAGCAGTGGACATGTATGATGAGTGAGAAATAAACCTTTGTGTTATAAGTCACTGATATGTTGGAGTCATTTGTTACTGAAGCGCAACCTAAACTGGCTTTGCTGATACAAGTTTGTTCAGATTATTAGGAACTTCATTATCTTGTTCTCTAGTGCTGCCACTTATTCCCTTTGTTATATTCTGACCTAATGTGGTCAAATGGCACTCCTTTTTATCTTCCATTGCTAAGATAAAACCAACATTTTGAAAGACTTTACTAAAACTAGGTGTCAGAAAACTGTGAAACAAACCCAGAATCTAGTGTGATTCCTCATATTTTTACTGATTTCCCATTCCATATGGAACCCTAGGATAAAAACGTCTTGATACTAGTCCAGTCTTTCATTCTCACTCTTGGCTAGCAGCTGAGTGGCTCTTACCATCTGTGGCACACACTGCAGACATTCACAGATCAGCTCCCCCTTCAAGAAAGGACTCATTGCCCAGCAGTGAGAACCATCTGTTAGGTCCCTCAGGTCCACCTCAACTTGAGCTGGGGCCATCTTCTCCTCAGAGTAACCTCAGTAAGTGACTAAGCCAAAATGTCCTGCAAGCACCTAGCCATTTCCTTTCAACAGGGGACTTCTCTAATGGGTGATCTCGGCTCTGAGGCTCCCAATTGGGCTGGCAGAGACTTTGTCAGATCTGCACTGCTCTCTGGAAGTTCCTCCTACCCAATCCTGCTTTCTCCTGATTCTTCAAAGATACTACTTTCCAAGATAATTTGTACTCCTCACTTTGGCTTGGCATCTGCTTCTCAGGGGAACAACTTGTACAATATTTACCTACGTTATGAGAGTGCCTTCCTAGATATAGAGTCAGGACTGAAAAAACAAACAAAAAAACCCCAAAAGAATGCCCACCCCATCCTCTTCTTCTATGGCTATTCTCAGTGCCTGTCTCCTGTCTGTATTTATTCACTGGGCAGTTTTACCATCAGCAGGATAATCATGCCTTAACACAAAACAGTAGCTTATATAAGTCATTCAACAGTATATCTAAGTGTAGATGCTTGGTCCTGTCAAGATTTTGAAATGAAATGTTCTCCTTGATAATTTTCTCAAGTCTAAAGTGAAGATAATAAAGTGAAGAATAATAAATAAACTGAAGATAATAGATTTGCAGGAAGAATTAATAGCCACTGTTCCTTAAGTGCTCACTTTTTGTCAGATTTTACATGTGCTAATTTGTTTTACCCTAATTTAATTTGCCCTGTGAGGCAGGGCAAAGAGGATTAGTAACACCCAGCTAGTGGTAGGTTGAGCTGGGACTGGAGCCTAGACCGTGACATCGTAGCCCATCACTTAACCACATAGCTCTTACTCTCTCTCAGTGAACTCTGTAAAGAATTTAGCAACATGCCTGCCATGGATTTAAGCTCATCATTTGTTGGAGTAGGCACTTCATAAATGTTAAACACTATGATTATTTATTCATTTTCAAAGTTGAAGGAAAAAATAATTTGAATATAATTTGAAGGAAATAATAAAGGACATTTTTTTTTAAAGCCAATTCAGTGAATTTACACTTTATCTTGAGGGCATTGAGGAGTTACTGAAGAGTATTAAGATGGGTTTGACTTTCAGATTTATATGTTAAAAGGGGGACTCTACTTATAGTGTCGTCAGTGAACTGAACTTGGCCATAAATGTAGGCAAGGAAATGGTGGAATTTTTTCAGACTAAAGATTAAGGCAACCTGAACTATGGAAGTAGCAATAGGAATTGGGGGGAAAAAAAAAGATTTGAAACCAAATTTAGGAAACTCAAATTTAGTCTTAGCCTTGACACTAAGTTGAGTCATGTTAATCTGGATATTTAATCCATCTGGGCTTTAGTTTATTCATTTGTAGAAAGGAGTCATTTGGATGAGGGAATGCTAAAATTTTTTAAATTGTACTGTATCTATTTGGAGAGAATGAGGGGAAATTTAGGGGGAGGGCAAGGAAGGATCAGAGTAGGTGTAATTGTAGGCTTGAATGTAGTGGAAGAAATTTGGAATAACTTTGGTTTAGAAGCTTTGTGCACTTATGGCATTCTTAAGAAAACATTTTTTTCAGGCAAAAATCTAAGTAAAGGGCATTTAACATCCCACTTTATGTTCTAGCCTTCAATGTACCTTTAAACTCCCTTAACATTGTAAATGTATTTTTAGTTTTAAGAAAGAGAACTTACAACATCTTAGAACTGTCACTTAAATATGAGGAAAGAGGTCAATCATAGTAGGGATGTTTGGTACTTTATTGAAAAGCATTAAGCAAGCTTCCAATAAAACCAACTTTCCTTTAAAGAAAAGATCTAGGATTTATGCAAATCCCCAAAATATTGGCAATCAAAGAAAATAATTTGCCATAGAAAATAGTGACTTGAATCAATATCTCAAATAATACAGATAATTGTAGGGAAAGTAAAGAAATAAGCTCCACTTTACTCTCTGGTGCTTTGGCAAATTGTGTTGCATCTGCTACCGACCTGGCAAAGTAAAGTGTGCCATTTTGGAAATTGCTGCAGAGTGTGGTTATTACACACCACCACAGCAGAGATTTCCAAAGTCATTGTAGAGCTGAGGTGACAGGGTCAGTGTGTGTTAGCACTTTTGGGGCTCTTTGTCAGTCTGCTGAGTAGCTGACATCAACTTCGGGAGGCAGAAAAGTGTCCGAGACTATTTTCATTTGGCAAAGCTTCGACAAATAATGGTTGAGTGAATAAAACTTTTACTCACTTGTACTTTCATAATGTTTCTTGAGTGTTGAATTAAATGAGAAGTCTAGACGAGAATTGTTTTTAAATTTTCATTTGTTATTCTAAAAATTGTTCAGAAAGAATCCATATTTTATTTAAAAAATATCAGTACATGTAAATGTAGCAGTGAAGATGAATGCAATAATATTAAATGTTTATCCTAGTTTAGGGCACCATCACTACTTCTCTGAAATACTGAAATAGTCTACTTACCTCACATTTTGCATTTCTGTAGCCTTTCTACAAAATGTAGCCAAAGAGATTTTTCCGAGGGGCGCCTGGGTGGCTCAGTTGTTAAGCGTCTGCTTTCGGCTCAGGGCGTGATCCCAGCGTTCTGGGATCAAGCCCCATATTAGGCTTCTCCACTAGGAGCCTGCTTCTTCCTCTCCCACTCTCCCTGCTTGTGTTCCCTCTCTCGCTGGCTGTCTCTCTCTGTCAAATAAATAAATAAAATCTTAAAAAAAAAAAGATTTTTCTGAAATGAAAATCTGATCACGACAGTCCATGTTTAAATATCTCATTGTCTCACCTATTTAAACACCACACACACACACTTCAGTATGTTAATTCATTAACTAATGTTATATAAGAAATCACATCAAAACTTTGTTGCTTAAAACAACATCAAAAAAATCACTTCACTATTTCTGTGGGTCCAAGATTCAGGAGTGGTTTGGCTGGGTGGTTCTGGCCTGAGATGCCTCTGAGGTTGTGGTGACTTGGCTGAAGCTGCAGGTAGATAAAACTTCACTGAGGCTAGGGTATCTACTCCTAAGAAGGCTGACTTAGTGGCTGTGAAGTTGCTGAGTATCAGCTGGTCTCTCTACATATGGCTGCTTGAGTGCCTTCACAGTGTGGTAGCTGGTTTACCCCAGAGTAAATGATTTAAGAAAGCAACACAGAACTCTTCACTGATTTTTGTGACCTAATTTCAGAACTTACTTTATCACTTTCACCGTATTCTGTTGTTCACATAGGTCCGCATTGACTAATTATGGGAGGGGATTTCAAAAAGGCTGTGAATAATAGGAGGTAAAGATCACTGGGTATCATCTTGGAGGCTGGCTATCATAGTTGGTTTTCATTTATTTAGTTTGAGATAAAGTCCAAACTCCAAGACATTGCTTACAAAACCTTTCATGATATTACCATTTCTTGTATCTTCATCCTACTACTCCCTGGATCATGTTCAAACCATTAAAAAAAAATTCGTATTCAATTCTTCTAGTGTACCATACTATTTCCACTCTCATCTCAGATCTCATATTCCCATCCTGTTGATAGACTCATTCCTATTCATTCTTAATGTTAAGTTATTAGATATTACTCTTCTCTGAAAGTTTCTTCTTGACTTCCTATTCATTGATGAGTGACTTGGTTCTGTACCTCTTTAATATATTCTTTTTTAAATGATAATATCTACCACAGTTATTTTTAATAATTACTTTTTTCCTCCTATATATACACTAGTAGCCTTTGAGATCTATGAGGGGAGGGGCCTTGCATATTTTGTTCATCATTTTGCCTCACTGCCCATCCCATGTCTGAAATGTAGAAATATTTATTGAATGAACAATTATACAAAAGAAAAAAAGAATATCTTGACTCTCAGTAAGTGACGTTCTTCTAATTTTGTAATAAAATGGACACAATCTAATGGATAAACTCTCTTATAATTATTTTCATTTAACTTATGTCTCTTTATAAACATTAAAGGCAGAATAGAAAAGTCAAATCTAATATATCAAGACTAGGTTTTGGTTCTCTGATAACACTTGTAATTTGTTGATTCCAGAGATACATGTCCTATATTTTTCTGCCATTGATCAGTGAAAACTAATGAAAATGATTTTACCTTTCTAAGTTACAGATTGATACTCTGATATCTGAGAATCAATGAAGGCCAGTTAAGATTTTCTACCAAATTAAAATATTTCTTCTTTCAAAGCTGTGAAGTTACAATGTTGTGTTTAACATAGATTGAGTCAATTTTTTCATATCTGTAAATTTAGTACCACCTGTGTATTATCTTTATATTCTAGTTTTAAGGATGAACAAAACATCATTTAGCAAAATATAGAGTTATTAATTAACTGTACAAAATAAAGATCACTTAAAGACATCTCTGTGAATTTGAAATGTTTTCATTAAATGTGTTACTAAACATGTCACTAAATGTAACCAAATCAGTATTCACAGTAAAATATTCTATTCAGCATAGCACTTACATAAATAGTAGCACTTAAGAAGAGTACTTCAGTGGTAAAGTTTCAGTGAATGTTTTTAATATTCTAACAGTGTTGGGGTATCTATTTCTCCTGAAATGTTAAATGACAGAAAATGAGGGGAAACAGGAAGGGGATAGTTCATGTCCCATATTACTGATTGGGGTCTCTGAGTAAGTTCTTCATGTAGATTGATATGACATCTGTAATATCAGCAGACTGAGCAGAACCTGGCTGGTTACTTGTCTTGCTTGTACTGATGTTTCTAGTAATAATGCCTCTGGAGGTCACATTTATCTTTTGCCATATAGATTGGACTTAAGTGACAGACACTTTCATAAAAGTTCCCCAAACTAGAACAATTATCTTGGATTTTACCAGTGTAACATTACATAGAGCAAAAATTAATACATTATTTGATAACCAGTTCATGGTAATCTGTGACCCTCTAATATATCGGCATCATTTACACATAACACAACGTGAATTTTTAAAAATTATTCTTTGATCATTTGGGGTTTGAGACATGGATGTTGCAGATATAACTGAAAAGGAAAGTATGAGGCTCCTTTCTATCTTCGATACTTATATAAGCTCTGTTTATAGGAGGAACAGACCGTTTGCATTCAGATTTGGGGTATTTGTACATATATTCTTGCAAATTCAACAACAAGTTATGAAATTTAAAAAAAGGAAAAAAATCCAATATTTTGAGTTATGCCTCAGCTTATCAAAGTTTTAGACTATGTGTCACATACCTGTGATTAAAGTTTCATCTGATTAAATGGGGGCTCATTTTACTGTTACCAACTTAATGAGTATTACAAAGAAATCAAGATGCTAGGAAGAAAAATACTACCAAAAACTTCTATTATGGACTAACTCTCTGGCTTTTGAAGTTAAAAAGATAGAATATTATTAATCAATAAAGAAAAGTTATAAACAAATATGAAGAATGTAGGGATGTGTATATACACACACACAAGTCCTCATCTCCACCTCCTTGTAGAGTCAGAGAGCGCTAACATGCATTTCCTTTAAAGGCTGACGAAGTATATTTGCTTTTATCATTTTTAAGTGCATTTCTTGGAATATACTAATTAGTTTAATCATAGCCTAAATGCAAATTTTTAACTCAAAGAATGCATTTTATTTTGAAAATGAAATTTACTATATTTTATTTATATTATTTTGTTATTGAAACTACCAGTGTGCAAGTTACTGTGCAAAATTTTTTAAGTTATAGGAGATGACATAAATACTGAGGAAAATTATAGAATTATATTTAAATCACAACCAGTTATTTCATAATTTAGGCTAGTTTATTAATATCTAAATTTAAGATCTCCTATGTCTCTAGCACCAGATTATGAATATGTATCTATGTATTGAGTAATAATGTAACATTTATCATATGCATTATAATTCAATATTCAAAAATGTACTTTGGGATGTGACTCACACTGTGTGGATGTGTTATGTCCGTCTGTTATTATCAGGACACTAACAAATGATATTGAAACTCATTGTAAATAAATACAACATTATTCTTTTAATAGACTTTAGTGAAATGGGTGTTACTCCTAAGGTCTAAGATTCAATAGTTTTTCTCTGAGGTGCTCTTAGTTTCATGGCAAAACTTCAGTGATCAATAAACTCAAAACTCAATAAATCTGTACCATTTGTGTTAAGAGTTCATATTAAGTGCTGAGACGAGTATCGAAGTGACTCAAGATGTTGACAATGTGATCAATTTTCTTTCCTCTCATCTTTATAGGATGTGATTGAAATTTACCATTTAGTAAGTTTTTAAATCATTAACTAATGATCACAGTGTTTTCTCATTACATGCTAGACAAACAGAAGGTAAATAAATAGCTTATTTTCAGCAACAATCCATTCTGGTGATTTTTAAAATTGTGATGATACAAGAATTAAAAAAGAAAAACAACTGTGGAAGTGACCAGAAATGTTTTAATGTGTTTGCAATATGCTAATTATTCTAGATATTCCTTTAAAAAGACTGCTCAAATAAATCTTCAGCTTCAATTTCAGTCAATAATTTTAGCTATTGATGTTTCCTTGGTGGCAGAGGATCATAAACAACTAAATTAGCATAGCCCAGTCTTCCAACTTTTTGTCTGTCATCCAGTTTTCAAGTTGATGGATTTTTCTCTCAGGTGTTAGAAGGTGATTTTTGGATAAATTGTTTTGGCTAGAATTATCTTTAAATATTGGGTCGTAAATATGTGTTGGCTTGATCTGAAAACTTAAAATATCAGTATCTTAGATCATTTAGGATGTGTTTATTTTTCATTATAAAATTCATGCATGAACATATAAAGAAATATTTAGACGTAAACAGAATAATAAAAACTCATTTCCAGTTATCCTAACAAAATAATTATTAGCATTTAAATATTCTAATTATTTTTCTATGTTTATATACATTTTTTTCGTATACTTGTAATCACTTGTTTGTTTTACATATCTCTGTAGACTTCTAACACCATCTGTATCATCTAATACTACTCCTAATATAGAGTAGATATTTAACAAGTATGATAAATTAAATATATGAAATATATCCAGATACCAAAAGAATGCCTATTTATGCATACAGGCTAGTACATAGTCCAAGAATTTTTACAATTCCAGGACATACTATTCTCACTATTATCTATGTAAATAACATTCTCAAGACTGTAACTCAGTTTATATAGACCGCAGTGTGAATGGTGTCTCCTCGAATAGTGTAACACTGTAACCATGTATGCATATTGATGTGTAATACACAGACATGCATAGTACATAAATCACATACATGCATACATACATACAATAGCCATAGGTGTGTATCAATCTATTTATAAAACTATGGATAATAACCTCAAAATCAAATCCATGTCGATTAATATATTATTTATTTAATAAATATTTTTGTGTGCTCATACTGAGCTAAGGGCTAGGAAAGCAAGGTACTAGCAAGACAGATACTATTCCAACACTCTTGAAAATATCATAGGTGATAGTGAAAGAGTGTTAAAAGGAGACTTCCACTGATACTGCAGCTGTGAAATACTTAGCAGCTCTAAGACCTTAGAGAGTAGTTAGGATACTTATCTTCACGTTCCAAACTGAGATGCTGAATCCTCTATGCCAGAATTGTAACGGGGGATGAGAGAAATGGTTCTGGTTCTATCACCCACCATCTACACTTAGTTAACAAAATACAGAATTCATTCAAATTTGAGAGTTAGAAGAGAGGATATTTTTGACAGAAGTGAGTGTCCTGTGACATTTGCCCTCCTTTCCCTCTAGGTTAAGAGGAAGTCTCTCTCCCTTCCTGCTATACCACATGAGGATATCTCCAAGAAAATCATTCTGAGAATTTGATTGAGTCCTCTAGAATAGCAAAGATAGTTCATGATTTACTAAGAAAATAAAAATAAAAGTGTCTTGAGGCAAGAGAATACCTAGCTGCCCTATTTATCTGATGGCAAGTCAGGGAGATATTGCCCTAGGCATGAAGGGACTCTTGTGACGGCAAGGGGAGGGTCATATTTCTTGTAGCTTGGATGAGGATGCCACACAAGAGAGATAACATGAGAAGTCTTGAAAAGAGCTTTGTCCTAGATGACCTTCTAAAGGGACATAGTGACCACAGCAAAAAGAAGCTGGAAGCAGAATACTAAAGGACATTATAATTGCCTATATGGAGAGGAATCACAGTCTTAAAATAACAAATGGAGGTCACCAGTGGGGAACTCTGAAGAAGTTACAAGTACCTCAAAGAAAGAAAGAAAGAAAGAAACAGATTTTGGAACAGTCACTACAGGGTGTCAATGACATGACAAACTGTACCAAAACTTCCTACCTTGCCCAGTTCAAGCCAACTGAGAAAGAAAATTTTAAGTGGATAACATATCGTAGTTTTTACGTTAGACTAGACTCGACTAGACATGGTATTTTTAATATTTTAAAACCATGAAGTAACTTGAGAAGCTATGAAATTTGATTAAAATTCCATCTATCACAGGACAATTTTGAAAAAAAGTATAGTGTTGTGTCGTTCTTGCATTTTCTCCAGCCTAGTTCACTCTAGTAACTAGTCGCAAAAAACAATGACAACAAAATATCACAAGCTCTGTGATATAGGAAATACAGGATGTTATAGGAGGACAGAAAGCTTTGCTTCTAGGTACCTGATCTATTATATGAGCAGCTATTCCAGGATGGTAGGTGTGAAGAGGAAGTGATCTTGGGTCCATAGTAAATCCTGTGTAAGATACTGGCTATAGAGGTGTAGTGTCTCTTTTAGTTTTTAAACACTTTTAGTTTTATTTCATTTTTATCTCAAATGCTTGACATTTTGAGACATACTTTTTATTAAAATTTTGATATTTCTAATTATGTAATGAGTTAACATGCAATAAAATTGTCAATTTGTTGCAGAAACACTGTTCCACATATCAAAATGGTGACAGAGATAAGTGATTTATAGACTGATACACAACTCCATCATATCATGATTTGAACCATTAATTAGCTGATACACAAGGTAATTTGGAGGTGTCAATGAATAATATACAGAAGTGCGGGCTATAAACAAATCCCACAATTATAAGTTGAAAAGTGCTTGATTCTAGAAGTAAGTCCCAAATTTGGATTCAAGGAAAAATTATAGGGGAGAAGGAGGTGAACAAAGATGTTTTCTTAACCAAGATGGAGAACAAGAATCTTTCCCAACCAGGAAGTTGATGTCTTAAATTGCTATTGTTTTGGCATCATTTATAATCATTTACCAATTGCCTTTTGAGGGTAAATCAGTTAATCTTTTGGTAGTAATTCTTGTGAGGGCAATTTAACTTCTTTTCTTTAATCTATCATTCCTAATTACCTTCAAGATTAACTCCATGCAACTTAAATCACATTTTGCCACCCTTTGTAGATCCTGGGATTGTCTTGTCACTATGCTGTCATCCGTATAATTCTAAAAGTTTTATTTGCAATCTGTAGGACATGGAGTAGTAAACACAGCCAGAATTAAAAAGTATTGACAAGTGAATATAAGTTATTTGATCTCAGTGGGAAAAAGAGAAATGCAGTCATATATCCCTGAACTCCAGTGTTTTCACATTCTAAGCCTTTGAAGTTTTCCTTTCCTTTGCTATACAGCCTTTGGTTCATAGTTTGTGCTTTATTTTTTTCCTAGTAGAGTTGGTTGATATACTTAGAGTTGAAAAGACAGAGATCTTGTTTACTAAAGATAGATTAATAAAGATAATTGTTTCTATAAAGCCAAACACAAAGACCATAGAGAGTTCCACTCCATTCGACCAACTCTCCACATACTCCAATGGTAGAAAACAGCACTTTTTGAACTTCAGTGTGCATAGCAACCAACTGGGCAGTCTTCATAACATGCAAATTCTGACTCAATACTCTGGAGTCCTTGACTTCTGTTTCTCTAAGTTTCCGGTAGTGCTCTGTGATCATACTTGGAGCTGGTAAGATAAATAGGACAAAGGGAAGGCCAGGAATTTCCTAAATATTTTGCTCTAATGCTTTCACTGTATCAGACATCTTAACATCCATTATCTGCTAATGACCTCCATAGTTACTCTAGGAAGTGATGTTATCCCTCAAATGTGAAAAACCCTCAAATGTGAAAAACCCACTGGGTGGCCCAGTGGGTTAAGCATCTGCCTTTGGCTTAGGTCATGATCCCAGGATTATGAGATTGAGTTCTGCATTGGGCTCCTTGCTCAGCAGGGATCCTGCTTCTCCCTTTTCTTCTGCTGCTCCCCCTGCTTGTGCTCACTTTCTCTCTGTCAAATATATAAATAAAATCTTTTTTAAAATGTGAGAAAATAGACACAGATACAGCAATTCAGAGTAACAAAGTGATCTCTCTATTCAATAAGCAAGATGTGCATGGTGGAATTACATAACTTCTGAAGGTCTTAGTTTCCATTTTGTAAAAAGAGAATAAAATATTTACCTCACAGGGATGTTGGAAGGGCTAAGATATATGTAAAGTATCTAGCCCAGTGCATGACCCAAGTAAGTTTTTAATAAGTTATCTATTGTTATTGTTATATCTCCAATTTTAGCAGTATGTTTTGCCAATCAACCAAGAAGAAAACTTAAGTGCTTATATTTCATATTTAGTGTTGGCCATTAAGAGGTGATATAATTTGAATCATAGGTGTAATTGATGAATTTGTACTTCCATTGACCTGATTGGTTAAGATACTTAATTATATAATATCATTCTTCCTCTTTAAATAATGAATCTTGGTAATAACCATTCACTGCAAATTATGAATGTCCTGACTTTTTTGTAGTTTTCATTAGTCAGCACTGAGGCTTACTAACTGTATTTTTTTTCTTATCATGGAAAAGTACAAGTCAAGTAGTGAACCCTAGTATGCCAATCACTTAGTAATTTCAAGATTGCTAATTAGCGTCATGTTGAAGTGGTAAGATTATCAGGGTATAATGTATTCATTTATGTTAATGACTCCTTATTTTATCTTATACAAGAATCACAAATTTCCTTGGAAGCTGAAAGAATGAAAGAACCACTAGAAGCTTTTAATAAAGGATTTATGCATTTAAATATATGATTGACTTACAATCATATTGCAATCCTTTATTTTAAAGGAAATGATATAATAAAATGTAAAACACATTATTTATAAAAAGTAATTTTTTTCTTTCTAAATGTAACTGACATTTCAGTAAATAAGAAGAAATTGCCATAGTATAGGAAATGTCCTCTGCCCTCAAGGAGAGAGGAAAAAAAATCACACAAAAGTGATTAGTGACTAATTATAGTTCACACCAACAGATCTACCCTAAAAGAATGACTAAAGAAAAGGTCTGGAAACAAAAATAAACAAACAGACAAAAAAAGACAGAACCTGGAAATATTGAGAAGGTAGAAAGAACATAGTAAGCGAAAATAATTCTGTGAAAATAACTACATTCAAAGTAAGAATTTTTTAAAATGGGAGAAAGTGGGGAGTGATTATAGAACTGACAAATGAGACTTGAGCTCAGATTTGAAGGATAAGGTACAGGTGGATAGAGGACAGAAATGAGCAACAACAACTTAGAAAATCGCATCCCTTCTTTTTTTGGAAGAGCATGGTATCAAGAATCAGAAGACCTGCATTTAAAGTTGTTGCAAAGTTTAAGCAACTAGTGTATAGTTATTGGACCACATCATCTCATTTGTGAAATGAATGATTTATAAAAGATGTCTTCCTAACTACTCCATAGTTCTTCACTTCTAAAATTTTAGGCCTAGCTATCCAGGGCAAGAAATGGAAGGGTGTGCACATACCATGTATGTTAGGAGCTAATAGGAAATAGGACTGTGGGCAGAGAGTGGGTCAAAAACCTGTGGCAGCCTTTAGCACCTAGTACTTGAAACAGAATTACTACCTGCTACTGAGAATGGCAAAGAGAAAGATCAGTTTAAAAGGTCAAAATTGGGATGTGGCTGGACAAGGGAGCCAATGAACATCAAAAGACTGAGAAAGAAGTAAAAAATAAATGACAACATTGCAGTAACTATATGAGTAACATGCACAGTGACTCAGATTGTCAGCTCAGAGCCATGTATCATACAAGCAGAAGAACTGGGCTCTGTGTGGAAGTTGCAGAGCTACGAAGGAGAAATTGGGTGTCTAGACTTCAGTCCAGGAGAATTGACACAGGTAAGGGTCATTACCAAGAGGAAAGGAAACATAAACTAAGGACTCAAGCAAAAGCGTGTGGTTGAGAAATGTTGAAATCCAGGCATGGAACTAATGACAAAGGTATTAATACTGATTCAGTATTAATGTAATAAAAAATTGGTAACAGAGAATTAGCAACAAAGCTAACCTCAATTTTGAATTAAATTCCCTTGAACTAGTCTGCCTTATGCTTTCTCTCAGGTCTTGAACTGGGAGTGGGGGGCATTTAAATTAACTAGCACAACTGACTCTTTTGGGAAGGGAGTCATCCATTTGGAAGGATTTTGGAAAAAAGAAACGTTCCTGATCTTTTCTGCCACCCCTCACTTCTCTTTGTCCAGAGCTGAAGAGTGAATTATCTGATTGGTAGTTTGAGTTCCTTTCTTGCTTTTAATTTTATTTTTGGATAAGCTTTCTGAATTCCTCTCTGTCATTTAGTAAGGAGTCTGTCCCTGAAGAGTGTCCCATGATTGTGTAGTTAATCATTCAGTGATATTTCGACAGGAACTCCAGATAAGGGATTAGGAAGCCATTGTGTCTGTGTATGGAAGTCATGCTCCATAATCTAGGCTACTCCTTCTATCACAATTTTCTGTCTATGTTTCTGAAATCTGAGGGAAAGATGGGTGTTTTCGTTGTGCTCTGAACTTGCACAAAAAGCCAGATTGTCAAATCAGATTTATAAAATCAGAAAGTTATCCTAATGTCAAATTTTACCAATAGTTTCAAGGATATAATTAATCAAGAAACATGAACAGGGGGCTTCTGGGTGGCTCAGTTGGTTAAGCGTCTGCCTTCAGCTCAGATCTTGATCCTGGGGTCCTGGGATCAAGACCCACATGGGGCACTCCACTGAGCGGGGAGCCTGCTTCTCTTTCTCCCTCTGTGATCGCTCTCACTTTCGCTTTCTCTCAAATAAATAAATAAAATCTAAAAAAAAACAATGAAAAAAAAAAAAGAAAGAAAAAAAGAAGAGGCCTAGGACACACTACATGGCTTTCCAGGTCTTTATTTGTTGCTCAGACATGCATTCCAGTCCAGAGTATTAGATGAAGTTTCTAGAAAGGATTAAAAATCACCTCACCTAGCAGGGATTTTTAGGTTATGAAACATCTATATTTTACAGCCAGATTATTATAGGGCTTATATGACATTTTTCAGAGAGCTATGCTTCAAAACCCCACAGGTTCTAGGTTTGTCTATTGTAAACAAACCAAACCAGGGACATTCTGGTGAGAGAATTCTATAGATAAGAATTCTCTTCTAAATAAATGTCACTCTTTTATTTACCAGGAAGTGATTTATCAGCATGTTTATAAGAAGGATAACCCAGTCCACTTATTTTCTTTTCCTGGGTGTGTCTCTTGGTAATTGGAGAAAAAGATAAATCAGAAGCCATTGCTTTAACACCTTCCTTCTCAGACCCATAAAATGTCCTCAGACTGTGTTAGAGAAGTATAGGAGTAAGAATAGACATAGTGCAGTTTCTGGCTAAGCCAAAGAACTATTATTACTTGTTATGAGCAGAAATTATATAAGGAAACTTGTCTCAGGAAGAAGAGTCTAATCAGACATTATAGAAAAGTTTAGGGATGGGTAAATGGGGATAGATGGACCAGTCAGAAGGCATCGAATATCTACTCAGTATTACAATAGTAACAACAGCAGTGGAGAGGAAGGAGTGAAACACAAATGTGTTTTAAAGAAAGAAATGGCAGAAACTGGTAATTTTAACATTCAGAATAGAATGAAGGTAAAAGCAAAAGGTTTCCCTACAACTTCTAGTGAAAGGAGATGACACTGAAAGTGGTAAAATTAAAATAAATGGAATACTGCAGAGTAGGTCAAAGTCATGAAAACAGGAATACTCTGAATTTAATTGATGAGTGAGAAGATATGATAGTCATCTAAAAGGAAGTAAGCCAGATATATTGAAAAAAAAAAGCAGGATTGGAGAATATGTGAAATTTGGGAATTAATTAGAAAACTCTAATAGTTTATTCAGTTAACAAATGTGCACTGAACATAAAATTCTGTGTTATTTCTAGGCATAGGGAATACAGATGTGAGTAAAACAGCTACAAACAAAAATTAGTGCCTTTCCTTATTCAATTCCTGTGTGCCTTTCTAATCTCTAACTACTCCCAGACTCTGACCTCAGTGATACTGTTAACCCATGGGAGAGTCTGTGTGTGGATGGAAGTCTTGGTTCTTGGGTTTCCCACCAAAGATTTACATGAGGATCTGTGCTCAAATAAAGACATTCAGAAGGAAAGTGGACCCTCTCAAGGTGGGAGAGCTGGCAGGCCCAGAGAGCAACTGCCCTGATGCTACAGGGGCCCTTTCCTTTTATGTGAGGGAGGGGGGAAGTCTTGCATCTTGGACAGGGTGGTCTCTAAGGGATAGCCTCCAGTCATTTGGGGGACTCCACCCACAGTTTGGGAGGGGAACTTTTTGATCCTACAAGATTAGTACTAGACTCTCATGACAGCTTTTCTCCAAGGGGGTGGAGCTGTAACTGCTATGCAAATACATTATAATGAATCTAGGGGTTACCCTGGGGCAGAGGTAGAGGAGGAGAGCACAGGCTCTGCACCCATGGCACTTGGTCTGGTAGCTCCAGGGTCTTAGAAGCCATAAGGTCAAGATGTTGTACCCCTGGGCTTCTAATGTATATCCTATTTATCCTTGCCTCCAACTCATGTCTAACTAACTGCCTACTTTATCAGTACAACCTTATTCTAAATTTTATCTTCCTAGAATGTATTTCCTTCCACATCCCTCACCAAGAGATCATGTCAGTAGATAATTCTTTTTGAACATTTTTAACCCTTTGCAGCATATTGTGTTCAGTGCTCTGCCCATATCCCCTTCAGTGCATGCAGTCTTATTTCCAACTGTCAACATGATGGGCAAAGAAATCCTTATGGGCTTCCTTTTCCTGCTAAAGTCCACTTTGCCCACCCCTGTGGCAGTCAAGAAGTGATGGGGCATTAAGCCTGCTAAGAGCAGCCCTCAATCAGTGACTGGTGGTAGTCAATGTATAAATATTTCACTTCCCTCATCCCTAAAGTTAGATATCTCTGAAGGGGATGTGGCCTATACTGCAGAGGTCCTCCAGCAGAGTCCCCCACAGTGGTACCTGGCTTAAGTACCCTTCATTAGCCACCTTTGCTTTCTTGCCTTAGTTTTACTATAGGCAAGGATAACTGAACATAACCTTTCCTACCCAAAATATAATTTACTGAATGTGTTTAGCTATGGGAATACTTTAGAGATTATTAGTAGCTAATCTTCACTTTGAAAAAAAAAACACTAAGAATTTTAGCTGCTGAAAGCCATTGCAATTAATTATTGGGCCATATGAAAATTAGCTGGGATCTTGGCAGTTTCTATCAGAAATGTGCCCCTGCAGGCATCACACTACTCTGGTCACTAATTGGCATTTGGCATTCACTTTGAATGTTTCAGGAATTATAGCAGAAGCAGCCATGTCAAGGTTGCCAAGCAGTCATGACATCACACTACTCATGTCAAGATAAGTAGTGAAACTATTTGGTTTCACTAGTGTGATCACACTCAGGTTGTTTTAAAATGTCCAGTGCTGCTGGAGGAACTGATGTATCTGACAAAGGGATAGCTCTTTATAGGGAAATTAGGAGTCTGAATGTCAGAGGCAAATGTCAGATTGTTTTGTTCTAATTCACTCCTTTCAATTTAAGGATTCTCAGAAGATATTTAATGATATCTTTATTAATGAAGCATATATACACTAGACATCCTGCTCTGCAAGTTTAATGTTGAACATATGATTGAAATAGAATTTTATCTTTGGAAAAGTTTATGGACATTTTTATACATTTAATCTTGATATCAATCATAGTCTTTATGGTTGTTTTGATATGAATCTAATATTTTCAAATCACTATCCTAAACTTCTTGGGACATAATGAACCTATACTGAAATTTAAAATAAATTTGCTTGCCAGACGTGCCTAAAGGAAATATGTCACTGGATTTCATATTATGTAGACATGTCAGTTTTCTAGCCAATTTCATTCACTTATTCATTCAACCAGTTGTTTATGGGACACACAGTAGAAATACAGCAGTGACTGAAATATACAGTATAAAAACACCTGCCTTCACGGAGATTAATTCTATAGGAGAAACTGGCACTTAAAAAATAAAAATGGTGACAAAGTGCTGTGGAGAAAGGTATATAAATGAAGGGAGTGTGACAGGACATGATGAGGTAGGTTTGGAGGCTTGAATAGCAATTTTTTTAAAGATTTTATTTATTTATTTGACAGAGAGAGACAGCCAGCGAGAGAGGGAACACAAGCAGGGGGAGTGGGAGAGGAAGAAGCAGGCTCTTAGTGGAGGAGCCTGATGTGGGGCTCAGTCCCAGAACGCTGGGATCACACCCTGAGCCGAAGGCAGACGCTTAACCACTGCGCTACCCAGGTGCCCCTGAATAGCAATTTTTAAAAAGGTGGTCAGGGTAAAACACCAAAAAGATGATTAAGCAAAAACAGAAAGGAGGTGAGAGAGTGAGCCATGCCAGTATCTGCTGTAAGCACATAGCAAGCAGAGGGAAAGTGATGCAGAGACACTAACGCAGCAATATTTCTACGGAGCAGTTAAGCCAGTGCCACATGGAGAGAAATTAACGGGGAACAGAGTAGTAGGAGATATGGTCAGAGAGATTGCAGTGGGCCTGACCATCCCTTTCGCAGGTCATTGGTTCTTAATGTGAGCTAGTGGAGGATGCTGAGCAAAGGAATGACATGAATTGACTTAAATTTTAGAATCATCAATCTGGCTAAATGTTAAGAATAGAAATGGAGTGTATTAGTCAGATTAGGCAAATGGCTGTAAAAATAAATAAATAACCTTCAAGTCACAGTGGCTTAACATAATAGTAGTTGGTTGTTTTTTGTTTTGTTTTGTTTTCTTGTTCAAAGAACGAAATAAATGTTAATGTTCAGACAGAAAAGCACTCAGTGTAGTCAGTGAGGGACTCAGGTCTGTGTATCTTGCAGTTCCTCAGTCCAAGCCCCAAAATGTCTGCTGCCTCTCTGGCAGTCAGCGGAAGAGAGGAGGAGAACTCCTGAGAAGCATAGTATTTTCACTAGGAATTCCATCGATAACTCACAGGTTAGAGCTCCATCACGTGGCTGTACCTAACAACAAAGTAGGCTAGGAAGCGCTGTCTAAATCTATGTTCAGGAGGAAAAGGAAGTAGGTTTGGAGAACAAATTACAGTCTCTGCCACAGGGAACAAGAGCAGCCAAAGGAACCGAAGTTAGGAGCTTGTTGCATTTATTCAAGAGAGAGAGATGATGGCAGCCTGGACTGCAGTGGTGGCAGAGGATGTAGTGAGAGTGATGCGTGGAAGAATTTCCAAAACTCTTCTTTCTCTTTGGTCGTGAGCAGGGAATATTAGTAGATGCTATATGACAGATTGTGTCAGAGATCAAATATGATTGAGAAGTGCTGGATTTTTCTACAGAAGATTCCTTATAACTTTTATAAGCTTGCTTAAGTTTTTTTGCTTTATTGCTTAAAGATAAATGTAATAGGCTGTTGTTTAAAAAAGAATTCTTCAGTAATTTTTTTTAATAGGCAATGTCACATAGCTAATATTCTATAGAATATTCCTTGGGAAGAGAAATGAATTATTGTTTAGAAGACAAGGGTTTGGACTTTGATATATTTGGTCTTCCTGTGTGACTTTAAGTGACTCTTACCCTCTTTAAAACTTACTTTCCATTCCTCCCCCTTGTCCTCCCTCTCCCCCTCCTCCCCCTCCTCCTCCTCTTCCCCTCCTTCTTCTCTCCCTCCTCTTCCTCCTCCTCCTCCTCCTCCTTGTTAGCACTATTTTTTTGTTTATTTTCTTTCTTTTTTTATCATTTGATTTTATTTTCTCTTTCATCATGATAATTGTACTCTTTAATCCTCATCTCCTATTTTCCTCATCCCCCCAACCCAGCTCCCTCTGGTAACCATCAGTTTGTTCTCTATTGTTAAGAGTCTCTTTCTTGGTTTCTCTCTCTCTTTTTATCTTTGCTCATTTGTTCTGTTTCTTAAATTCCACATATGAGTGAGATCATATGGTATTTGTCTTTCTCTGATTTATCTTGCTTAGCATTATATTCTCTGGCTCTATCCATATTGTTGCAAATGGCAAGATTTCATACTTTTTTGTAGCTAAATAATATTCCATCACATCTTCTTTATCCATTCATCTATCAGTTGACACTTGGGCCACTTTCCTAGTTTGGCTATTGTAAATAATGCTGCAATAAACATGGGGATGCATGTATCCCTTTGAATTAGTGTTTTTGTATTTTTTGGGTAAATTCCCAGTAGTGAAATTACTGGATTATAGGGCAAAATGTACTCTTCTTGATTCTGAAATGGATATATTAACATGTAGACTTTAGAGTTATGCAAATTGATAAAACATTGTACAATCAAACATGGTAAACATAAAAAAGTATTATTATAATTCTTGCTATAGCTAAGGAAGAGCAGAGTACATGGAGATGCAGTTTTTACCACAAGCAGGCTGGATGCCTGACCATCAGGGAGTCTTACAAGATATTAGCATCTTGACAATAGCAGGTGGTCCTTAGCCTTTTACACCTGAAATTGATTAAACTAGATTTGCAAAGCCAAACTCTACTTATCAATTCATAATATAAAGCTGTATATAAACAGGTCTTAAAACTTGCTAATTTAAAATAGTCTGGGACCACTATGCTTATGTTTACCATTCATGACAACCTCTTTCCAATATAAGGCTATTTAAGAATGCCAAGTAAAGAGTTAGACATTTAATGAACACAGTGGATCAGAGAGAAACAGCGTAAGTTTGCTGTGGGGGTTATTCTCTTTAGGCCTTGGTGAAAACTCAGCCAGATAGCCCTCAACTCTGCAGTATGCAGTAAGCATACCCCCTACATGGTATGTCTAGATCAACTCTCCATTATTGGTCTGAGAGGATACCTCTTTTGTAAGCCACACAAACTGAGCAAGTTTTTCAGCTTAGACTGTCTTGATACAAATTGGACAGAGAATCAATGATTTGATTTTCATTTGGTAAATCATAGTCTCTTTCTACTTGTGGTTTCTTGCAATTATATTGGGTTATCTGGGAATGCCCAGTGGCCAGAATCAGTCATTCACAGTTGATTAATCTTATCCATTATGCCAGGTTTAAACAGTTAACCATTAGAGAAGTCTTGTTTCTGTTACAGAAGACCTGGGATGTAACACCAATGAGGGAAAGACCTGGCCAAGGAGGAAATGGTAGTGGTCATGGTTGATGCTAAAGTTAATGAAATATATTATAAGAATTTTAGAGTGCATATAAGGCAAATCAGGAATCAGAATGCAAATGTAGACCAATGATTAGCATACTTTGACTATAAGAGCAACTGCCTGCCATCTGTGCAGTGTGATGTCAGACAATTGGAATGGCTTGGCTGCATTCATTCCATCACTTCCATTTTATTTGTTTCCCTTTACTTTTGAAAATAATTGTACTGAATATGGAAACATGAATTGGTGGCTTTTTCTTTCAACACTTTCAGTATTTCACTCCACTTTCTTCTTTCTTGTATGGTTTATGACAAGAAATCTGTAATTCTTATCATTGGTCCTCATAGGTAAAGCGTTTTCCCCCTCTAGCTTCTTTGAAGATCTCTTTGTCTTTGGCCTTCTACAGTTTAAATATGATATATTTATCCTATTTGATATTTTCTGAGCTTCTTGGATATTTGGTTAGGTGTCTTTCATTAGTTTGGGGAAGTTCTAAGTCATTATTACTTCAAATGTTTATTTGCTCTGTTCTCTCTTTCTTCTCTTCCTTGTATTCCAATTATGTATGTGCTATACCTTTTGGTTGTCCCATAGTTCTTCAATATTCTATTCTTTTTTTGTTGTTTTTTGTTTTTCATTTTTCTCTCTTTTTGCATTTCAGACTGAGAAGTTTCTATTGACCCATCTTCAAGCTCACTGATTCTTTTTGTTGCCATGCTGAATGTACTGATGAGCCTAAGAGCTAAAGCAAATAGGTATTTAGTGTGAGGATTATATTATTCTGGCTAGACATTGGGCTGTGTTTAATGTTTGATATAACTTATAGATACCAGAGTACCAGAGACTTCAAATTCCACAAGGTGCTTCTTTTTTTGACTTTGGACTTTTCTAAATACTCTCCTCACAGTAAGTCTGTGCTTTGCAACTTTTTCAGCTGTAATCATTATTATTATTCTGAAGCCTTGTTGGTGTGATCATAATATATGCAGGAGGGAGTGCCTTCTGTAATCTTTGGATTAAATCTCAGTTTTCATGTGGTTTTGTGTTTTGTGATGCGGCCTTCACAAACAAGTATGTCTCTAGTGATGTAGGTTTTTTTTTAGTTCCCCCTCCCCCGGCTTGTTACTCTCTTCCCTGGCTCTTATAATCCAATATGTTTCCTTGAATCCCTCACTTATCATGACTATGTCCCCTACTCTTTGGTGCGACCAGAAAAATGGAAGAGGTTGGAATGGGAGGACTTTTCTTTCTCCATTTAGGATAAAAAAAAAAAAAGGTTTAAGTTTTTCCATAGAGAATAGACCTGATTGTACTTCACAATGATTATACCTTCACTTCAGGCCAGAGACATGAAGGGATTTTTCTTAGATCTTCACTGTGAGAACATGGTGATGATCCTGGAAGTAAAGCCAGAGAAAATGTGAATATATCCCTAGAATTATGGCTCCCAGGAGTTTCTCAGTCTCAAGCTAGTCCATACTTAGCCTCTAGCAATTCACCAATATTACCATTTAAGTGTTTTTAAAAATCAATTTATGGCTCTAGGGGCTTCTGTTGCTAGATGAGATTGTGGTTGTTTTCTTCTGGATGAGCCTGTGTCTCTGGATTTAAGGGTGGTAGTTTGTCCTGTGACTTCAATTTTCTGATAGGCCCAAGAAAAATTATTGGTTTCAGTTTGTCCAACTTTTTCTTATTGTAAGGAGGAATGATGACTTATTACCTCTTCACACAACAGAGATAAAACCAGAAGTCTCTTATTCCTTTTTGTAGCCACTATTGTCTTCCTTGCTTTGGGAATAGGTCTCTAGAGAAAGAAGGAAGTTCCTTACTAATCCTGAGATTTACTGGGGATAGAAGTTAATATCAGACTGGACTTGCCATGATTCTCTGTGGATATAACTTCTGTCACTTCATCATCTAAATTCCGGAGACAGTCCAGTGTAGGCCTATGTTTTTGACTTAGATATTTAAGCACCTGGTTGTCTAACAAGTTATCTAATAGTTTTTATTCTTGATTGAGCAATGGGAGGGAGGATTGTAAGTATAATAAAAGGAAATTGGCCATAAACAAGGCCCAGAAAGCAAAGGGAAGAAGTGCTAGGTGAAAACCTCCATTTACCCTCAAGTGTTAAATTCAGTTCTTAGCTGTTGGGTATCTATTCCTAGAAGTGAGAAATTACATTTGTCTCCCTCCCCAGACCAAGGTCCTGGAAACACTTCTTTTAAGTGAGCTACTAAAAAAAAAAAAAAAAAAGGTAAAATAGAGATAAATTATATAAAGATTTAACATTTTTCCTTCTTCAAAAAAAATGAAACTAATATAGTATAAAATATGCTAAATATGGACATGTTCTTTTAAAAATACTAGAAATCATATGCTTACAGTATAAATCTTTAACTTTGTAGATTTTATAGAATCCTAAATTTTCAGAGTTATAAAGGATCTTAAAGGTCAGTTTCTTTTATGAATTTAAATCATTACTTTTATCCAACTTGTAATAAAGGGGCTATATGCAAAAAAAATCAGTATGTTACTTACTCTTCTTTCTCATTCTTTTATGTAGATTTGATCATGCCTTTTTGGTGGAAACATGCATTTCTTCAGTTTCAGCATCATTATGAGCCAGGCAGTGTGCTATTGATTGTTCAAGTGTTTTTAAATCTCTGGAAAAGTAGCATTTAATCCAATAAATTCTGTAGTAGTTAAATCAGATAAATAAAATTATTGATTTGTGTTACATATGATGTTAAAATTGTGACTCTTCATTCTCTTTTTCAGTATGTCTCAGCCTTTTTCTTTCATTATTCCCCCATGTTACCTCTCAAGATATTTTTTTCTTGATCACTCCATCTACCATAAAATTCTGTTAGTACTAAAGATATACTCTATATCTGTGTAGTACTATAGACCTTGAGAGATTCAGAAACCATTGTAATATCTAAGAGTTTTGTCTCCTTTCTGTAATCCAAGTTTCATGCTCTTGGACATGCTATTGTCTTACTGAGAGTACATGTCCTATTTGACTAATAATAATAATTCATTCATCAAGCACCTAACAAATTTTAAGTGCAGGTTCTAGAGTCAAGATATTTAATATTCTAACTCAACTAATTAATCAATGTGCCATCATGAGTGATTTATTAACTCAATATTCCTCATTTTTTCCAGTTTAAAATAAAAATCATGGCACCCAAATTTGTTAAAATTACATTGCTATAACAAAACCTCTAAATGTCTGCTGTTTCAAATATGGTAGAAGTATATTTCTTACTGCTGTGAATTCTAAAAAGAGTTTTTCCTGAGTATCATATTAGCTCTATGCCAGATGCTGGCTTCTGCCGTCATGGGCTCCACCAATTTTAACCCTAGACATAGCTTCTAAGATTGCCTTGGGAGTTGATATCCAGCCATCAGTCAAGACAATTGAGAATTGCCCATCTGAAGTCCTATGAGCCAGTGTGAACGTGGTACATGTTACTTCTGTCCACATTCTAATGCCCAGAACTCAGTCTTATAATGACAGCTAACTGCAAGGTAGGCTGGGAAATATGTTTCATTTCTATGTGCAAGGAAGAGAACAGATGAATTTGGTTAACAGCTAGTCAGTCTTTATGATGGCAGCTATTTTATAGCATTGTGGGAATTATTAAGCTATTTGAAAGATATATATGTTTAGAAGAGTCTAGCATTGTAACTAGGTTCTTTAAAGGGATATTTTGAGAATTATGGATGGAGTATAGAAAATAAGTTTAAGTACCATCTTATACAGATAGAGTTGAGATTTATAAAAATTAGGTAATTTATTTGATGTTACTATGGTAGAATTTGAACCCTAGCTAATCAAACTTTAAAACTTGTTGTTGTTGTTGTTGTTATTGTTGTTTTTGTTGTTCTTGTTGTTTTCACTGCACTGTGCTTACTCCACTCAATAATTTAACTACTTTGTTTGCTAAAAGGCATTCATATTTTCACTAATAAATCAAGGACTCCTTAATAATGTGACATAAATAATTAGACCATTTTATAAAATGCTTTGGATTATCATAATAAAGATAATGCAGATGGCATTTGAGTTTCTAATTGTTATAGGTACGGTTTTTAGTAAGATAACAGTTGTGAAAAGGTTCATCCAGAGAGGTAATACATAAAAACTAGACATTTTTAAAGATGAAGATCTTAGTACCAAACTGAGAAATAAAGTCCTCTTAGAATATAGAAATTAACCTGAGATAAGCATATCTTTAAAACTTCTGTTGATCTTTTTAACAGTTTAAATATAAGGAGCCCTATAAGGTTACCTAATATTTTATCAGATTCTAGTTGGCTCACTATGTCATCAAATGATATTTTGTTATAGATTTAATTTTACTCATTATTTTTCTATTAAGATTCTATTAATTGTGACAATTTTATAGCTGCGAACTTTTTAGAAAAATTATGATGAAATAAAACTTAAAGAATATACACAGACAGAAAAAAAAAAACTACACCTTAACAGTGACATATTTACCTTCTACTAGTTTTCTTCATGCATACATGTTTCATATGTCTGCATTTATAGCACTTACCTTTTTGTATTCTTCATTGTTTTGTAGTATACAATTGACCCCTGAATAATGAATGCAGGGGTTAGGGAGCCAACCCCTGTGCAGTTGAAAATCCATGTATAACTTGACTCCCCCCAAATTTAACTACTAATAGCCCACCATGGACCAGAAACCTTACCAATAACATAAAACTGTTGATTAAAACATATTTTATATGTTATATGTATTATGTACTTTATTCCTAAAATAAAGTAAGCTAGAGAAAAGAAAATATTACTAAGAAACTCATAAAAAAGAGAAAATATATTTACAGTACCGTAAAAAAAAAATCCATGTGTAAAGTGGACCCATGGAACTTAAAGTCGTGTTTTTCAAGGGTCAACTGTAATTCTGTATTTCTATAAGGCTCTTTAAAATGGCCATTTAATGGCTTTAAAACATTCCCTTATGCTGATGTATAATTGGGCACATTTAACAATTTAACCAATACCAACTTTTTAATTTTTCATCGCTTATTCTCAAGTGTAGACTCTCTTCTTAGCATTAGTAACCATAGTTTGAGAAGTTATTTTCAACTTGTGTCAGCATGGCACTTTGTCTTAATTCCATCTTACTCTTCCTAGGTATTGCTACCTACTTTATTTTTTTTAATAGATTTTTGCTGTTTCTTTTCTTAACTATGATTAGTCATTCATAGAGTTTCTTGTGTGATCCTCTCCATTGTAATTTTCATTCTGTTCTCTTTCCAACCACTCTCCGTGAACTTTAGCTTTCAAACAATATCCTGTTTTTTGCCTTATAGTGCAGTATCATCTGGGTTGCACTAGTCATGATTTTGTTGCCTGTAAATTGATTACATTCCAGAATCTCATTGTTTATCATTTTGTAGAGAATTAAGTATAACATGTTGAATTGCTGACAGAAATTGTTCAGAAGATACATAAAACATGTAAGGGTGACAAGTGATTTACCTGTAAAAGATTTTTCACCTTCCTTAAACTATAATATATATGAAGATTTTACATTAATTTATTTTTAGGGGATAATTTCATAACAATGTTAAATTAATATTTTTGGCATATGAATAATGTAATGTTGGGAATTATCACTATAGAGTTTTAAAACGTAGAAGGGATGGGATATATATCAGACCTTAATACTTAGAGATAATATAAAATGTTGATCTTAGATCTTTAAAATTTTTATCATCAATTTCTAGTATTAGTTTACTATTTATTATTATTAGTTTGACACATTTAAAAGCTTACCCAGTTAAAAATATGTTAGCTATATTGCTGCTCATCTATTATTTCCAACTCTCCATTTTCCGGGCACATGGTAGGATTATACTTTTTGGCTCCTTTATTATGGGGTAGGACTATAAGACAGGTTTTGGCCCATGAATTTGAATAGAAGTAGTATGTACCAGTTCTGGTCAGATTTCATTGACAATGTGAAATGTTTATTTTTGCCTTTGACACCACAACTAGCCTTGTTACAGAGAATGGCTGCTTCTGTCATCATTGGTTTTAAGGCATTTATAGGATAAGCGAGAAATAAATCTTAGTGGATTAAAACCAAAGATTTAAATATTTGGGATTTTCTGTTACTGCAACATAACTAATGATTTTCTGCTTATTATAGAAAAGTCAGTTGTTGGTTGTATTTGAATATGTATATATAGCATTTTGCTTATCTAATTGTTCCTAGTAGCAATTTATGCCAAACGATTAATGAAGAGTTCTGATTTCAAATTATTGATTTTTTCCCTCTGTAATCTCAGTAGAAAAGATCATTTGGTTAATTTGCCTTCCTATAACTTATTCTCTAAGTTAATTTTATAACTGCTTATTTTGTAATGTAGGTTTCATTGTTTTTATAAACTTTGGAATTAAAATGTGTCTTCTACATAGCAATATTTCATTTGCAGAATAAATGTGATAATAAATTAATGAATTTACACCTATTGCTTTCTTTTTTAAAAAACTTAAATTCAAGTTAGTTAACATATAGTGTAGTATTGGTTTCAGGAGTAAAATATAGTGATTCATCACTTACATATAACACCCAGTGTTCATCACAACAAGTGCTCCCCTTAAGGCCCATCACCCATTTAGCCCATACCCTCTGCCCTTCTGAATTAACCCTTAGTTTGTTCTCTGTGGTTCAGAATCGTTTATGGTTTGCCTCCCTCTCTGTTTTTATCTAACTTTATTATTCCTTCCTTTCCCCTATGTTCATCTGTTTTCTTTCTTAAATTCCACATATGAGTGAAATCATACAGTATTTGTCTTTCTGTAACTGATTTATTTTGTTTAGCATAATACCCTCTAATTCCATCCATGTCATTACAAATGGCAAGATTTTATTCTTTTTGATGCCTGAGTAATATTCCATTACACACACACACACACACACACACACACACACACACACACACACACATATCTTCTTCTTTATCCATTCAACTATTGATGGACATCTGGGCTCTTTCCATAGTTTGGCTATTATGGACATTGCTCGTATAAACTCTGGGGCATGCACCCCTTCAAATCACTATCTTTGTACCCTTTGGATAAATACCTAGTGGTACAATTGCTGAGTTGTAGGGTAGTTCTATTTTTAACCTTTTGAGGAACGTCCATATGGCTGTACCAGTTTGCATTCCCACCAACAGTGCAAAAGTGTTCCCCTTTCTCCACATCCTCACCAATATCTGTTGTTTCCTGGGTTGTTAATTTTAGCATTCTGAAGAGTGTGAAGTGGTATCTCATTATGGTTTTGATTTGTATTTCCCTGATGATGAGTGATATAAAGGAATTTTTCAGTGTCTTGCATTTTTCATGTTCTGCCATTTTATGTCTTCTTTGGAGAAATGTCTGTTCATCTGCCAATTTCTTAGTTGGATTATTTATTTTTGGTGTTGAGTTTGACTAGCCCTTTATCCAATGTGTCATTTGCAATCTTCTCCCATTCCATAGGTTGCCTTTTAGTTTTATTGATTGTTTCCTTTGCTGTGCAGAAGCTTTTTCTCTTGATGAGGTCCCAATCGTTCATTTTTGTTTTTGTTTCCCTTGCCTCTGATGAGGTTCTAGTAAGAAGTTGCTGTGGTCAAGCTCAAAGAGGTTGCTGCCTGTTTTATCCTCTCAGATTTTGACAGTTTCCTGTCTTACATTTAGGCCCTTCCTCCATTTTTAATTCATTTTTGTGTATGGTGTAAGAAAGTGGTCCAGTTTCATTCTTCTGCATGTCATTGTCTGGTTTTCCCAGCACCATTTGTTGAAGAGACTGTCTCTTTTCCATGCATTATTCTTTCCCGCTTTGTCAAAGACTAGTTGACCATACAGTTGAGGGTCCATTTCTGGGTTCTGTATTCTGTTCCATTGATCTATATGTCTGTTTTTGTGCCAGTATCATACTGTCTGGATGACTATAGCTTTGTAATATAGCTTGAAATCTAGGATTGTGACACCTCCCACTTTGCTTTTCTTTTTCAACATTACATTGGCTGTTTGGGGTCTTTTGTGGTTCCATACAAATTTTAGGATTGTTTGTTCTAGCTCTGTGAAAAATTCTGGTGTTATTTTGATGGGGACTGCATTAAATGTGTAGATTGCTTTGGGTAGTATAGATCAGCATACAGATCTTTTACCTCTTTGGTTAGGTTGATTCCTAGGTCTCTTATGGTTTTTGGTACAATTGCAAATAGGATTGATTCCTTGGCTTCTTTTTCTCCTGCTTCGTTATTGGCATATAGAAATGCAACCAATTCATCCATGTTGATTTTATACCCTGAGACTTTGCTGAATTCATGTATCGGTTCTAGCAATTTTTTTTTTTTTTTTTGTGGACTCTTTGAGTTTTCTACATAGACTATCATGTCATCTGAAAATACTGAAATTTGATTTCTTGCTTGCCAATTTGGATGCCTTTTATTTCTTTTTGTTGTCTGATTGCTGAGGCCAGGACTTCCAGTACTATGTTGTGGTGAAAGTGGACATCCCTGCCATGTTCCTGACCTGAGGAGGATATTTGCTGTGGGTCTTTTGTATCCCTCTATCCCTACTTTCTTGAGGGTCTTTATCAAGAAAGGATGCTATATTTTGTCAAATGCTTTTCCTGCATCTATTGAAAAGATCATATGGTTCTTTTATTTTATTAATGTTGTATATCACATTGGTTGATTTGTGGATATTGAGCCACCCTGCAGCCCAGGAATAAATCCCACTTGATCATGGTGAATAGTCCTTTTACTGTACTCTTTGATTCTATTAGCTAGTATCTTGCTGAGAATTTTTGCATCCATGTTCATCAGGGATATTGGTCTATAATTCTCCATTGTAGTGGGGTCTTTGTCTGGTTTTGAAATCAAGGTAATGCTGGCCTCATAGAATGAGTTTGAAAGTTTTCCCTCCATTTCTATTCTTTGGAACATTTTCAGAAGAATAGGTATTCTTCTTTAAATGTTTCATAGAAATCCCCTGGGAAGCCATCTGGGCCTGGACTCTTGTTTGTTGGGAGATTTTTGATTATTGATTCAATGTCTTTGCTGGTTATGGATCTGTTCGAATTTTCTAGTTCTTCCTGTTTCAGTTTTGGTAGTTTATGTGTTTCTAGGAGTTTATCCATTTCTTTCAGATTGTCCAATTTGTTGGCATATAATTTTTCAGTATACTCTCAGGATTGTTTGTATTTCTGTGGTATTGGTTCTGATCTCTCCTCTTCCATGTGTGATTTTAATTACTTGGGTCCTTTCTCTTTTCTTTTTGATAAGTCTGGCTAGGGATTTAACAATTTTGTTAATTCTTTCAAAGAACCAGCTCTTACTTTTGTTGATCTCTTCTACTTTTTTTTTTTATTTCAACATCGTTTATTTCTGCTCTAATATTTATTATTTCCCTTCTGCTGGCTTTAGGCTTTATTTGCTGTTCTTCTTCCAGCTCCTTTAGGTGTAAGGTGTATTTGAGACTTTTCGTGCTTCTTGAGGAAGGTCTGTATTGCTATATACTTCCCTCTTATGACTGCCTTTGCTGCATCCCAAAGGTTTTGGACTGTCACGTTGTCATTTTCATTTGCTTCCATCTATTTTTTATTTGTTCTTTAATTTCCTGGTTAACCCATTCATTCCTTAGTAGGATGCTCTTTAACCTCCATGTATTTGTGATCTTCCCAATTTTTTTATTGTGTCTCACTTCAATTTTCATAGCATTGTGGTCAGAAGATATGCATGGTATGAAAAAAAAAAAAAGAAGATATGCATGGTATGATCTTGACCTTTTTGTACCAGTTGAGACCTGTTCTGTGACCCCGTATATGATCTATTCTGGAGAATGTTCCATGTGCACTTGAAAAATGTGTATTCGGCTGCTTTAGGATGAAATGCTCTGATTATATCTGTTGTCCATCTGGTTCAATATTTCACTCAAAGCCATTGTTTCCTTGTTTATCTTCTGCTTAAATGATCTGTCTATTGCTGTGAGTGGGGTGTTAAAGTCCCCTACTATTATTGTATTATTATCAATGAGTTTCTTTAAGTTTGTTATTAATTGATTTATTATTTGGCCGCTCCCAAGTTGGAGGCATAAATACTTACAATTATTAGCTCTTCTTATTGAATATACCCCTGTATTATGATATTATGCCCTTCTTCATCTCTTATTACAGTCTTGGGTTTAAAATCTAGTTTGTCTGATAAAAGTGTGGCTACTCCAACTTTCTTTTGATGTCCATTATCATGATAGATTGTTCTTTACTCTCTCAGTCTCAATCTGGAGGTGTCTTGGGGTCTAAAATGAGTCTCTTGTAAGCAACATATTGATGGGACTTGTTTTTTTTAATCCATTCTGTTACCCTACATGTTTTGATTGGAGCATTGAGTCCATTTATTTTCAGAGTAATTATTGATAGATATTTATTTAGTGCCATTGTTACCTGTAAAATCACTGTTCATATATATTGTTTCTGTTCCTTTCTAGTCTTTGTTGCTTTTGGTTTCTATTTCCTGCTCAAAGAGTCCCTTTTACCATTTATTGCAGAGCTGGTTTAGTGTTCATGAACTCCTTTAGTTTTTGCTTGTCTTGAAACTTTTTATCTCTCCTACTATTCTGACTGACAGCCTTGATGGATAAAATATTCTTGGCTGTGTATTTTTCCCATTTAGCATGTTGATATATAATGCCACTGTCTTCTGGCTGGCCAAGTTTCTGTGGACAGATCTGCTGGTAACCTTATGTGTCTACCTTTGTGGGTTAAGGATCTTTTCTAGCTAGCTGGTTTCAGGATTCTCTCTTTATTTGTGTTTTTGCAAATTTCACTATGATATGTCTGGGTGTTGACCTGTTTTTGCTGATTTTGAGGAGAGTTCTCTGTGCCTCTTGGACTTGATTGCTTGTTTTCTTCCCCAGATTAGGGAAGTTCTCAGCTATAATCTATTCCAATAAACCTTCTGCCCCCTTTTCCCATTCTTCTTCTGGGATTCCTATGATATGGATATTATTGAGCTTCATGGAATTGCTGAGTTTCCTAGGTCTACCTTCATGATCTAATAGTTTTTTCTTCTTCTTTTCAGCTTCTTTATTTTCCACCATTTAATCTTCTGTATCACCTATTTGTTCTTCTGCTTCATCCATCCTCATTGTGATTACATACAGTTGGTTTTCATCTCAGTTATAGCCTTTTTTTATTTTGCCCTGACTAGTTTTCAGGTCTTTTTTTTATCTCTGCAGCAGAGTTTCTCTGGTGTCTTCTATGCTTCTTTCAAGCCCAGCTGGTATTCTTATGACTGTTGTTCTAAATTCTTATTCAGATATATTGCTTATATCTGTTTTGAGAAAATCCCTGGCTGTGATTTCTTCTTGATCTTTCTTTTGGGGAGAATCCCTCCATCTTGTCATTTCATATGTTTCCTGTTCCTGAGAGTAATGCTATATTAAGAAGGGATCATACACTGTCCATGGGCTAGCGCTTCAGGTAGTGTTTCTGGTGTATGCTATGTGCACTCTGCTGTTGCATTTTGGCTGCTCTTTCGCACAGGTCAGTCCTATTCAGAGTTTGTTCTTGTTGCAGTGGAAGTGTTGGACATTTAACTAGGTGTGCTCTGATTTGTGTGTTAAAATAAGTCTGGTAAAGAAAACAAAAAACAAAAAAAACCTGTTCCAAAGAAAAAGAGAAAAAGACCAAAAAACCCAAACATGCAGACAAACAAAAAATTATAAAAGCTAATTCCAAAGAGAAAAAGAAGAAAGAAAGAAAGAAAGAAAGAAAGAAAGAAAGAAAGAAAGAAAGAAAGCAAGCCTATTTCTATTTCCACTAGAACTGAAGCTGATGGTCTGGAGCACTCTATGATCGGTAGAATTGGTGCATGCGGGGTGCCCATGTCAGTCTTCTGGTGGGGCGGCCCGCTGCTCTGGCTCATAATCAGACCTGTCCTAGTAACCATGCACTTATAGGGCACAAGCCGGGGGGAGGGGATTGGTGTAAGTGGCTCCTACCACCTTGGGGGCACTGTGTTTCTCACTGAAGTCCAGCTGTGTCAGTGGCAAGGGAGAAAACAGTGCCACCCCACTCTCACCTCCCTGGACAGGGTATCTCACGCCTGCTGACGTTCAAGAACCACTCCCCCCTCTGGTGGGAGCCTCACCATACTGTTTCTGGTGCTATTTTGTCCCCCCCAAAACAGTTGCATGCCTGTGTGGGTGCCTGCTGTCTATGGTGAAGCACAACAAAAAACAGCAACCAGAGTTATCTACCCTCTGCATGTGCTTCTCTCTCCTGCCAATGAATGACAGCTCACTGGAACTACAGGACCTTTTGTCATTGGAGAGGACCCTCTTCCAAATGTACTCCAGGAAGGGGAGCGTTCTCTCCCAGTGTGACCCACGGGACTCCTACACCATGCTGTCCATTCCCGGACCTGCACCCTTCTTGTCCCCTGGAGCACATGCCGTGGCTCATCTCTGGCAAAAGTCACACACTTCCAGAACCTCAGAATTTGAGCTCTACACGCTACCCATGATACTCAGTTCCTTTCAACTCCTCAGTCAGTGGTTTTAGGGAGGTGTTTTACTTGCCTGAACCCAACGTGCTACTCTCTCTCCCCATCTCTTTTTCTCTCTCTTTTCTCTCTCCACGGAAAGGACTCCTTCCCCACCATGGCACCATGACTTTTCTGTCCCCCAATTCATATTTGCATGCCTCATACTTGCCACGTTCTCTCCCCCTGAGAGTGCAGATCATCCTCCCAATCCTCAGATTGATTTACTAGGTATTCTAAATGATTTGACCTTAATCTAGCTGTATTCAAGGGACCAAGCAATCCCAGGGTCCCCCTACTGCTCCACCATATTAACTTCTCTCTGCTTTATTTCTTAATTTTTCTTCTCTACGTTCCATTTCTTTGTAGTTTAATTTTATAGATATCCACAAGTTTATCAGGAATTCTTTGTAAACCAATCTTTTATCAAGTCATCTATGAGAATTTCCAGGCATGTATTATTCAAGGGAACATATTATTCATGGGAAGATTTGTTTTGACACCAAGTTACAGTGTATACTCTTTTGCTATATCTGCATATTCCTTAAAACATTAAATATAATTAGAATTTATATTAATATATTTGAATTTCAAATGCACTTAGAAGATTTTGCTTTTTAGGGCAACATTACTATAAATTCTTTCAGAGAGCCAAGATTTATTTTATCTTTGTTTAGATTTTATAAAATGACTTTCCTTAGAGTGAAAAATGAGCATCATATTTACCCTAAAATTAAAGTTAAGATCAGAATTAAATTTAATATCTTGTTAAATCAGTGTTAAAGCTGAAGATAATTTATAATTAGAAATTATTTCTAATAATTTCATCTGAATAAGAACTAAGATTGGCAATCAATATAATCTCTATTTTTTTTCCAGGAATATAAAATCTAAGGTAGAGGCTATATTAGTTGATTGAAAGTTTTGTAACAAAGAAGGTATAAATGAAGATTGATATCATATGAAATTTGAAGGTTCTATTAAGAGTAAAAACCTGGAAGGTATAATAGCTCTTTACCAAAAACAAGTGAGTCAAGGCTGTGACTATGGATAGCGCCAAATTTCTTTTCAAGGAGTCAATTTTAGGTCTTTTGGAAATAATGGTGATATAAGCACAGACCTTCACTATTTTCTTCCTTCTCATCACACTGACTGAAATGATAAAATGAAAATGAATAAGCATGGGGGAAAACTCATATTACTATGGAGTAATATGCCACAGACTTCTACTGTATGGAAGACATATAGACTATTGTTGAGGTAACTTACTAATAACTTTAATAAGAAAGCTATGGAAAAAGGCAGTATACCAAAAGAAAGAGTACTTGTTGGCTGAATACTTAAGAGTGTGAAGTAAGAGATAGGACCTGAAGGTAAGGATGGACTGTGGCTGAAACAAGAGCCAATCACTTAGAGTACATTTCACCATTGTGTATTCACAACACTTTAATCATACTCATCAGTGATTGCTGAGGCAATGGATAACATTTTCTAAAAAAAAAATTGAGAGAGAAAGTAACTACTGTTTTAGTATTCTAAAAAGTTTCTCAAAAGTATTAAAGACCACAATATGAATTTTATAAGGTTGGAGAAGTTTAGGTGTAAAAGAACAGGTATTGGGTGTTAAACCATTCAAGCATTAATTTAATACCTTGTACTTTTAATTAATATAGCAATTAGAGAAGTGAAAATATAATAAATATAATAAATGTTTATTAAGGAGAAAGCTTATTAGTGTTTGTTAAAAATAAAAGAGGAACAAGATTACAGTAAAAATCTGAACAAAGTCAATAAAAGTGCATATCTACAGACACTTTTAGACATTTTTTATATTTTATATAGGCTCATTTAATCATCACAACAACCTGTTTATTATTATTTTCATTTTAAAAAGTGAGGAACATGTCTTCAAGAAACCCAGTTTAAATATAAAAACACTATAAATTAAAAATAAATGGATTGATAAAAAGTATAACATGCCAGCACTTTCAAAAGAAAAAGAAGTAGCTCTATTAATTTCAGACAGAGAAGACTTCAAAATAAGGAAATTTACAAGGAATAAAGAAGAACATTACATAATAATAAAAGAGTCAATTCTCTAAGAAGATATATAATTCTTAAATGTATGCACCTAATAACAAAGCATCAAACTACATGAGGCAAAGACTGATAGAACTGCAAGGGAAATTAGATGAAACCGCTATGATCGTTGGAGATGTCAACACCCATATATCAAAAATGGACAGATCCAGCAGGCAGAAAATCAGTAAGGCCATAGTTGAATTCAAGAACACCATTGATCAACTGAATATAATTGGCATCTATAGACTCATGACTCTCCTTTATTTGCTTCCTTTTTATTATAAAAAATATTTTCAATTACATTTCTCCCTAAGAAGTTTGGGACTTAATAAATTGTGTACTACCTTTGGGGGGATTACTTTAGAGATTATGTGTTTCATATTTAAAGCACTTAAAATCTAATATTAATAAATACTTTTATCCTCCTCAAAAATACAAGGAAGTTAAAATAATTTAGCTATAATTGCACTTCTTCTATTATATGTTATCATTGTTGTGTATTTTAATTTTATCCTATTATTAGGATAACCTGATGAGACATTATTGTCATTGCTTTATTAAATTAATAGTGTTTAGATTTACTCATGTATTTACCACACCCACTGGTCACCACATATACTCTTATTTTGGTCTATTTCTTATATTCGGTAATAGCTACCAATTTCTAACATGCCACATGATTGTCTTCTTAGAAAATTATTTGGTTTGTTGTATCTCTTCTCCCAACTAAAACGTAAATTCTGAATGCAGTGTCTTTTGTCACTTCTAAGTTCATCACTTATGTTCATGGATTTGCCCCAAACATCTAGAACAGTTCCTGCCCCATACAATCAAGACAAATAACATATTTATTGAGTAAAATACTTAATTTATTCTAACATCTGTTATGCTCCATCCTGACATCTATATTCTTCTGTCCAAAGTACATCTTTTAGAAGTTCCCTTTGTAAAGGTTTGTTGGTTTGCTCCCTGATTTTTCTTACTTTTATTGTTAACAGATATTTAGTAGCATATAGAATTCAATGTTTTTGTTATTTCATGTTAAAACTTTGAAGATACCGTTTTCTTGCATCTGGCTTCCATTTTTGCTGTTGAGCAGTCAGTTCTCAGCCTAACTGTCCCTCCTTTGTGATCATCTATATCTTAACTCCGGCTACTCTAAGAGCTTCTTTTCATATTTGAGAGACTGCCTTTTCACAGTGTTGTGTTTGATATGGATTTCTTTATATTTATCTTCTTTTTTGTTGTTGTTTATTAGATTTCTTGAATCCATGGATTGTCTTTCATCAGTTCTGAACAATTCTCTGTTGTAGTATCCTCAAATACTGTTTCTATCCCATTTTTTTCCCTATGCTTCTTTTAAACTTTGATTGGACATGTGTTAGACCCCACTCTGACCTTCATGTATTTTTTCTGTTGCTGCTGACTCATTCCTGCTGGCTCTCCTTGACAATGTCTTGCTTCTTGCATGCTTTTTTACTCTGAGCTGCCCTTTTCCCTTGGAGAATTATTTGTGGGAATTCTTGAGGCTAGAATGAATGTATATTCCTTCAGAAAGGATTTGCTTTTGCTGTCTAAAGGGCATCGACTGTCTGAGGGTGGCTTATGCTAAATTAGTGGCTGGAGGTCTTTTTTTCCCTCTGCTTAGTTGATGTGAAATTGGATTACACATCTATGCTGATGATAGTTCAAGGATCTCTTTTCCATCTGCTTTACACTGTACCAAGGCATCTTTTCTCAGCCCCCTTGGGATTGAAGTGAAGTGGGGTACACTCATTTCTGGGCCACCTGTGCCCTCTGAGAATACAACTCCGTTATTGAGAATACAACTCTATTACTGAGAATTTGTTTTTTCACTTTGGTTGGACACTGAGTGTTGCTTTCTTTCATTCTTTCTTCCCACGCTGAGCTCGCTCGCTGCCTTTCTACCTATGTAACCTGTGATATGTAAGCTTGAGTTTCCCAAGTTTGGCAAGTATTGCCACCACAATAAGCTTCAGTGCTTTGCTAAATTTCTTGCATTTCTGTCTTTACTTTTTTGTTAGGTGTTTGGTAAGATATTTATACGCCCTCATACACATATAGTCATTACTTGAAATGTATTTCTGTTACATTTTATCCATTCAAGCACTGAAATCTTCTAGAACATTACATCTTTTATGTCAATACCATATGTATATATCTATCTGAAATTGAGTAGTTCTGAAATTATTGAGAGTAACACTATCTGAAAGCTGTTTTATTGATTTGGCATGAAGGATCCTTTATCTCTAGCATTTGACTCAGCTTATCTGATTCTAAATTCTTACCACAATAAACCACACGTTATCATTCAGAAGTATACTATCCTGGGATGCCTGGGTGGCTCAGTTGGTCAAGCATCTGCCTTCAGCTCAGATCATGATCTCAGGGTCCTGAGACCAAGTCCTGTATTGGGTTTCTTGCTCAGTGGGGAACCTGCTTCTTCCTCTGCCGCTCCCCCTGTTCGTGCTCTCTCTCCCTCCCTCTCTCTCTCTCTGACGAATAAATAAATAAATAAATATTAAAAAAAAGTATACTATCCTTGAGATGGCTGAAATTTGAACTTTGCTGTCTGTATAAAACTTAACCACATATAGCAACTAACTTATCCAGATTGACAGATTATTGTTAGCAATTACCCATTTCCATTGCTTTCATTATTTTTTATTATTTTAAAATTTATCAAATCATTTCTTATTTTTTCTTCTTCCAGTACCTATCATAAAGTTACAGCATGGTTTGTATATGTCAGGTTACAGAATATGGATATGAGAGTCTAAAAGTTTTATTCAAGAATATTTCATAATGATGCTTAAAAAACCATATCCCTAAATGAAAAAAATACTTTCTGGTGCACTTTTATTCAAGTCTGCTTAATGAATAGAACTTGCGTGAACATCTGTCTAGATGCTTAGATAAAACATAAATGGATTTAACTTTCCTTGGGAATATACATATGTATGCTTTTGTAAAACAATCTAAATAAAATTGCAATGTTATGGGTTTATATTTTTTCTTCCTTAAATTATATTTATTTTCTTTCATCAAATTTTTAGAAATATGAAACATTCACTAATATGGTTAGTGGCTATTTTTTTGTTCTTTTTAAAATACAGCCAGAATATCTAAAAATATCTCATGCCACTGTAAGTTATTAATTGGATATATTTATTATGTTTATTTTTACCTGTATCATCTATTAACACACAAGATAAATTAGGAATGTAATCTGAAAGTAATTATAAATCTTGTTATGCACGATTGTGTGTCATTTTTCATATCCAGATATTCATACATATGCTAAAATTACTGATGGACTCATAGTCACTTTAATTCCTCGTTAGGTATATAGTAAAGATATACAAAGATAGAGCAAATTTAGTACTCAGGGCTTAAGTGAAAACAATGGTATTCTAGTATCTTCTTCTGTGTGTAAAAATACATTCATCTGACTTATCCTGTGCCTATTTTAAAAAATCAGAAAAAATTTAATTGCTGCACTAACTTTCCACTTTGTTCCTCCCATGCCCCCCCTTCTACTATATCACTGATTATATGATATTTTTGTACATTTTCCCAGTTAATATACTCTGGAAGCATAAATGGAGTTTGATGTTCTCATTGTCAGTTATCCAAACAAGTTTTCCTATCCCTGCTGTATGAGTCTGTGCTTGACGAGGGAGATGTTCCAGGGTCCAGTTAAGTGTTGGGGGCAGGCGGGTAGATAGTAGCACTCATGTAAAGCAACATTAAAAAGATCTGGCCTCATATGTTTGTACTAAAATCTAAAATCAGTTTATGATTCACCTCTTCTTAAAATGAGAAAGAAAATAATTGTGTTTCATATTACCCATTTAAATCTAAAAATTTATTAGATATCGTCTGAGCTGAACATCTTGGCTATTAGCTACCACTCTTGAAGAAAATATCCTAGTTTATTGAATCTTTAATTGATGTTATTTTTATAAATTTTATTTTGTTCCTCTGTTTTGCTTTTATAATTTCTTTATTTGAACTCTAAGAATTATTTTCAAGCCTGAGTTTTCTCTTGCCCAGTTTTCCTCCTGGCTAATTTCATCTGTCTTAGTACATATTTTGATATGGAACCTGTGTAGATATTCAGTAAATGTGTTTTATTCTGTAGCAAAATCCAAGGCTTATTATCAGCAAAATCTTGGATGAGATATTTTTAGTCTTATTTTTCACTCACCAGCTCTTCTTGCCCCCTTAGATTGCACTCTCAGACCTGGCATTACTCTATATTTTGTGTTACAGTGAGGCGAGTAGAATATGCTATTCTATCCTGGAAACAGTAGCTACATTGACTAGTGGGGATCAAAAATAATAATTAATTTTTGCTCTAATGTGTACTGACAAGTATTTCAACAAACCTGAGTTGTTAATGTGGTAAACACAGAAGGTACTATACAAAGACTTTGTAAAGGTTAACATCGCTACGGTTATGCAAGCACATATTTCCCCTAACAAGATTAGTAATGCCAGCTGCCCACATTCAAAGAGACAATTTAACTTCAATTTCAATATTATATGAAACGCTGAATAAAAAAACCCAATAATAGTTAAATTCAATTGAAATATGTACCATAATTACAAATGAAGAAATTAAAGCATACCTTCATGTTACCTGCTGTGACTGTTATAAATGAACAAAATGGAATATTTGAATTTCTATTATGGAGAGCTATTTGCAAAAAATTAAAATAATAGTTTGTTATAATGTGAAGTTTTTACAAATGTCTTTACACTGATTTTAATCCTTGTTTATGGTATGTTCTCTTGTTTGTAATTTCCAAGAGACTAAAAATTCATGTTCCTTTATCTAAGTGGTGGCTTTAGTGGATTGACACTCCTTCACCTTCATCTATCCAACCTTTCTGACCTGTAGAGGCTGGGAAGTTGAAGAGCTTCATTTCCAAGAACCATGTGAAATCTGAGTTCTGTAGTTCTTTGGGTTTTGCCAATTAGATCTATTTGAGTGAAACATGGAAGGTAAAAAAAAAAAAAAAAAAGTCTTGGCTATGCATATGGGATTTTTCTGCTGTAAAGCACCTGGTAGAATTAGTTAATAGTCTAAGGTACCTTTCCAGGATCATGGTCTCCTTGATCAGGACTGTATTCTCTTAACAACTTCCTTATCAGGACCAGCTTTTTGATGGTCTGGTTCTGTGGCAAAGCCCAGGGTCATTCTCTTAAATGCAGTTTAGTGTCTGTGTTTTCAGACTTCACTATAATACTGAAAGTCATTTAAGATTCTATAATGCATCTTTTTTTGTCTTTATAGTAGCAGGGTATGTCCTCTGCATTTGGATTGGCTGATATAATTAACAATAATATATTTTAAATTTTATTTACTTATTTCAACCGTTATTTTTTTTTTTACCAGAGAAACGTATTCATATGGTAAACCAAAAAAAGTAGAGATGATTCTGTAGTAAAAAGTAAAAATTCCTTGGCCCACCACTCCTACTTCTAATCCTATAACTAACTCACTTTTAAATATTTCAGGGTTTTGTTCTTCTTTGGTTACTTCATATCTCTGGGTAATCACAACAGTCTTGATTTGCTTGTGTCAGACATTTTCTGTTGATTTTCTGCTAGATCATTCTTATACTTCTTCCCACCTCTTCTCCCCACAACCACCCAATATAATTATATCACCACTTTTGTTCCTTTATTTTGTTTGTAACTTCAAATAACATATCCATATTTTTAGCCTCTTTCCATCAACTGTACAAATAATATTTTGACTTCTCTCTTTGAAAGATTAAGATATATCATCCCTATGCTCCCTGACCTTTCTCCTCTCCCACTTCTACCTTCATCCTTTTTCTTCCCCTTATAGTTCTAACTAGAGTAAATAACACATTTTCTTTCTCTTAAAAATTTCTGTTGAACCTCAAAGGGTTTTAAATTTTCTATAAACATATTGAGATTTGATAATGAAGGTCTTGTTTCTCCTGTCCAGTTGTTCATGATTTTATTACATTTTCTCTTGGTCATTTAATGCCTCGACTTTTAAATCAGAAATTCTGCTCTAGCCTATCCTTTTCCTGAAATTCCTCTATGGCCTTGGTTTTTCATTTGCTGTTCTCTTAATCTTTTCCTCTGCTTTGCATTTTGTGAAGCACCAGGAACTACACAGTACACTAAAACATGACTAATTACACTTGGCCAAAAAGAGTAGGTCAATGCTTTATTCTGGGTTTCCCAAACTTTGATAATGTTATTTAGTTTGCCGCAGAATAGCTTCAGGGAACAATACACACAGACTCTTTGCCCCCTTTCCTGGCTGATAGTTGAAAGTTTACAAGCCATCTTTCTAGGTTTACTTATTATTTTCCTGAAATATTTTACAATGTATTTTTTTATATTGAGGCTCACTACCCAATTCCATGCTAACTGGCAAATTTATGATTTTTTTTTCATCTTACGTCATTGAGCTTAGTATTCTTCTCATAAGTGTTCATGGCAAGTGACACTTTTGGCATTTCATTGGATTTTTTCTCCATCTATTTATGATTATACAAGATACTTCCATCCTTTTGTCAGGCAATTTTACATATATGGATATTAATTTTTGTATATATTATATACAATTAAATACTGATGAATATGTATTATATACATCAGTATTATAAAAGTGGAATATATATTTAGATAAAGGATATTAGTTTCCTGTAATATTAACTTTCAAGAATGCTGAAGTCCCTTGGGGCACCTGGATGGCTCAGTCAGTTAAGCGTCTGCCTTTGGCTCAGATCATGATCCCAGGGTCCTGGGATCGAACCCCACATCTGGCTCCCTGCTCAGTGGGGAACTGCTCCTCCCTCTCCTTCTGTCTGCTGTTCTGCCTACTTGTGTGCACTCTCTCTCTCTGTCAAATAAATAAATAAAATCTTAAAAAAAAAAAAAAAAGAATGCTGAAGTCCCAGTAATTACAGGTAGGGAAGAGGCAGGAAACCAGGGACAGATGGATCCAGAGTTAGGTACCTTACATAGCTCTAGGCCTAGGCCTGTAAAGAGTGTCAGTAATATGGATGACAATGTCCAGTGTGGCTGCAGCTTCCTCCAGGGCAAGTCAGGATACTTGTAGATGGATTAGTGCCATCATTTATAATTATACATGGTATGAATGATTTGGATTTGACTAGAGAAATGATGACATGTATGTCTTTGGGAGAAGGGGATGGAAAAATATGTCCAGGTGATCAGGAACCAGGAAAATGTTCCATCTTTATCAAGGAGATAGGCTACAATCAAGGAACAAAAACATAAGTCCAGTTGCATATTAGGAAGCCATGACATAGGTCAGAAGAGTGGACTGCAACTTACTGGGCACAGATGTGTCTTAGTGTTTATCAAAATGTGATCTATTATGATTCCCTGGAGTTCTGGCTGAAAATTGAGATACTTAGTCTTGTTCTAGTTGTTAGGCATGAGATAGGATCCATGTTAATCTGTATTAAACTCCCTGGGAGATTTTTACAAACCTTAAAATTTATAAACACATCCCTAAGCATATCAGATACTGGGCTTAGGATAGGAAGATAAATACTAGGCATTTTATTTCACTTGGTCACTCCTCTTCACCTAAGTGTTGAAGCCAGTGTTCCTAATACACTGTCAGCCATGTCACTGTGGGCAAAGGAGTGCAAAGACTGTGCTTATAATTTGAATGCACTTGTACTTGTCTTGGAGGGGAGCTAGGAAAGAATAGGACTGAGAAATAATTGTTCAACTTTACTGTGTTTTCTATACTAATTGAATAGGGCCATAACATGTGAAATCTCATTTTGGCTTTCTCATATTCCACTATGCTTTCCAAGTACTTGAAGATTATGTCTAATGGGTATAGCTTCACAATCAATGTAAAAAATGTGTGAACATATTAAACATATTGCAGTTCATGAAATTGAACTTTTGTTTGTAACCTTCATGGATACAAAAGATCTTTTTCTTTAACAAGCATGATTAGTTAGATTAGTCTTAAATTAGTAAAAAAAAGTCTTAAATATAATGTTGAAATAAAATGAAAATAAAGTTTCACAGCTCAATGACTAGTTTCTTTTCATTCGCCTGATGAATACAAAAAACCTGTTAGTTAGAGTCAAATCATCTGAAGTGTGCTCAGCTGCATTAAACTCCAGAGGCTTTAGGAGATGTTAAATGTGATTTTGATTTCACCTGCTGACTTTTTGAAGGCAACTTATTATATGAAACGGTTGATAGTGATATCATGCTGTTGGCACTTGAGCTTTCTGCTGGAGGTTGTAATCCAGTCTTAGCAAGCCTATAATTACTATTTCCTAATAATTCTAGGTTTTCATTGTTGAATCTGGATATGTCTAAAAGGTTTTGAGAAGTAATACATAAACAGACATAGTGATAAAAACAATTTTTGCATCAATAATATTCAACTTTGTTTTTTCTGATGAAATAATGACATGCCATCGGCAGGTTAGGTTTTGTTTTGGGATGTTATTATTATTATTATTGTTTTTATAGTTACTAAGTTTATTAGTCTTTCAACTAGAAAGATGTTTTATTCCAGTGTTATGAATTTATACATCACAGTTTTTTTTTAAGATTTTATTTATTTATTTGAGAGACAGAGCGAGCACAAATGGAGCGGTGGGGGTTGTGGAGCAGAGGGAGAGGGAGAAGCAGATTCCCTCCTAAGCAGGGAGCCTGATGCAGGGCTTGATCCCAGGACTCTGGGATCATGACCTGAGCCAAAGGCAGATGCTTAACCAACTGAGCCACCCAGGTACCATATTTATGGAAAATATGGAAGTTGTAACATCTATGTAATGGAATGTGAAAAAAGCATTTTTGTTTATTCTGAAAAAAAAACCTCCTGGTAGAATCATTATTTCTCCTATGAAATATATAGACAATATAAGTGATCCACTAAACATGTAAATACTCCAAATATGAAGTTCAATTCTGCACAGGAAAACATATTGTGCAGAGTACCTTTTTTAATAAATCATTTCATTTTAATGTGTCCCAGGCATTGTCCTAGGCACAAGGAATAGAGTTGTGAATGAAGACAAAGGGTTTGCTCTTGTAGACCATATATTCTGATGGGGGAGACAGAAGTGAACAAGTGAACAATAATTCCATGTTGACATGATGATAACTCAGATGACAGTTATCACAGAAGTGATGATGGATAGTGAGGTTTAATAGATGTTTTAAAGATATGTCCAATTATATCGCATGTGGTGTGCAACTAACAGAGAAGAATCTATACTAACTCCTAGATTTTGAACCCAAGATATTTTACTTCTGTGGCCAAATCATTCAGATAAATAAGATAAACTAACATAATCTAAGAACAGAAAAGGACCTTCATGGTCCTTTTGGCCCTATCTATCTATCTATCTATCTATCATCACTGTCTATCTATATCTAATAAAATAGCTTAAAAATCTGCCCCAGGTCATATGACTAACAAGCTCTCCGATTTTGGACTACATACTAGATGTGGGAACCCCTGATGTCAGTTTTATTAGGTATCAGTAAGCATGAACATGACAAACCAAAAAGCTGGGGACCTTCTAGGGAGGGGTTAAAATACTCAAATGCAAGTAATTTCAGCAACATGGTGGATGTACATGGTCTAATGTATACCCAGGAAATTTTTGGACTAACTGAGCAAGACCTTCAGGGTACTGTCAGTTTGGATTTGCACCTGCAGACTAACTTTTGCAACTCTGTTGCCACCCCACTACACTAATTGGATGTCAGGCTTTTCCAAAGGTGTCAACAGATTATAGGATATCTCAGAATGAGAGCCTCAAATAGTTAATTTATATCTAATTAAAATTTGATGATCAGGCTATGTGTGTGTATGCATGTGTATTCATAAAAAAGACATTGCAATATTTTTTTTTTAAAGAGAGAAAGTAAATAAAGTCTTGACACTCATGGGCTCTAATGATTTTTATTTAAATCCACATATCAATGATGACATCAAGTAGGTTGGTGGTGGCTAGCCTCTGTTAAGAAGCATTCCTAAATGCTTGGACATAGGAAACTTCATGTAGTAACCTTTATAGAGGAAAGAGAGGATAAAAAAATGCACTTGAAATTTGGAATAGAGTTCCAGGTGTGATGAAGTATAATGTTACGGAAAGAGCACTGTATTTACAATGCAAAGATCTGGATTTAAGATTTGTTTTTTCCCTTAGGAGTTATTCTACCTAGGACAAACTACTTAAGCTCACTGACTCTTTTAGAGCTATTGTGAGAATCAGATGTAATACACTTTATAGTAGGGGATCTTAATCTGAGAAGCACTGACCTCAGAGATGTACACAATTGGGCAGTAGCAGGTCTATGAACCAACTGAAAACAAATCCAGATGTTAAGGGTGCGGATTCATTTCACTCTTCACAGCCTCAAATAGATCTCTATAATACTCTAAAAACCAGAATTGTTATTCCTAAGTGTCACATGCTTTCCCCTTTTACTTAACGTTTCCACTTCTTTGCTTATTAGGGGTATTTTTTCTTTTATAATTTTTGAGACAGAACACAAGAGATTGCTTAGAATTGTTTCTTTTCTTTTCTTTTTTTTTTTTTTTACTTTGTTTTGTTGCCCCACTTTATAGTGCTTATATTGGTATATGTGACATGGGGGCATATTCAGGGGGAAAAAGCCAAACTAAATAAACTCAAGTTGTCAGTTACTGGATATGAGAATAATCTGCAAATGACAATAAATTGACATTGAACTGTAATGTAACTTTAGATTTACATTTTGCAACCTAGTAGATGATATAGTGAATTCCAAATATTGTTTTTAAACTCTCTGAAAAATAGAGAACCTAGGGATAAAATAGCTCCTAGGAACTTCTTTTATTTAGATAGCTAAATTGTTTCATTTTTAGGGTTGGCCTGTCTCTGAATTCAGTTCTGGTGTTATTACTTTGAATAAAAGCGAAATATTTGAAACTGCTGAGCGGAAATTGGATTATTCCACCCAAATCTAATATCTACCAAAAGAGTATAGAGAAGTTGTAAAATATTGAATATAGATTATAATTGTTAATATATTTACTACCAATAAATATTACATAACATTTAATATTTTAATAAATACATTGCCATATTAAACCCTTATTTATAACTTTTACATCTTAATATTTATTTTCTCAGAATACTAATTCTGAGAAGAAGAACTATTTTAAGACAAAAGTCTAGGAGAACATAATGACACATATAAATGCTCAACTTGGGCAAAAGAAATTGTTACCCCCTTGTTTGAAATGCCCGTTTCTTACCATTCCATGCTTTTTCCTCTTACTGTCATTAAAACGGATGGAAAGCAAACAACAAACAAGCCAACAAAATACAAAAAAAAAAAAGTAAAACAGGAACATCAGTGATAGTTTTAGCAGTTTAGAAGAATGGAGGGGAAAAAGTAAGCAAATTCCCAGCTAGGGAATCCCTTTATACCTTTCTGAGATTATATATGTATTATTCTTCACCCGAGTCTGCTCTCTCAAATATCTCCAATGCATACCCATCCCCCACCTCCCTCAAACATCTTCTCTTAAAAATACAAGCCTCCTTGAATTTAAGATTGTAACAGTGTTGTGGTAATTTACAGCTAATTCACAAGAATTGCTTTGTTCCTGAGGTTGAAGTGCTAGGGGAGTTCTGGGTTTGGTGGTGATAGAGGTCTGCTAGTGTTGGAAGTTAACACTTTTGTAGTTGGAACTGTTATAGATAGAGCAAACTTGAAATAGAGAGCTTTATAGATGAGTTTAGGACAGGGAGGTCAGGGAAAGAGAGAGGCCAAGCAATAGGAAAGTGTTACTCAGTAAATGGGAATAAGCCAAAGTCAACTGTGAGTGATTGTAACATTTGCCTGAAACTAACTTTGAACCGGAGAGCATAAGGGTAACGTCTGTTTCCTGCTCCAGGTGCACTACATTTCAGCTGCCTTAGGGGCATGTGTGTAATTCTGTATTCAGGGTTCTGAAAAACAAACTGACTTCCACATGGACTTTTACAGAAGGCCACTTATTGTATAATTCCATTTACACAAAATGTCCATAATAGGTAAGTTCATAGAGACAGAGTGGAGTTTACTAGGTGGTAGGTGGTGAGGAGCAGGAATTGCATGGGAGAATGGGAGTGGCTGCTAACCCTTTGGGTTTCTTTTTTGGGTGATGGAAATGTTCTAGGGTTAAATTCACAACCTTGTGAACGTACTAAAAACCACTGCATCATACATGTTTAAATAGTAAACTTATGTAAATTATATCTCAATATAAAGAAACCTAGTCATAGGTTGAGAACTCTGCAGTGATCTCTGTCAGGATCTCAGCTAAGCTGGGGCGAGTGAGTTGAGCTGTCAGGTTTAGGCAATTAAAGCAATAAACCAAAATGAAAGTTAAGCCTTTAATCGCTTACGGCCCTGTAATAAGCAAGAGGCTAAAACCAGAGAAAATGCTGACTCCCCCTTTTCCATTTTCCTCCTGTTGAGAGTCAGGTAGATCATCACAAACTTGGGGGTCCCCTTACTGTTGAGGAAGCCCCAAACAAAAGGCTTCAGCCATTTTTTGGACCTCTGGATGGGGTGAGGGAGAGTGAGGGGGAAGGGCTAAGAGTGGAGAAGTAAAGTACAGGATACTAAGTTAGAGTGGGGAAAAGTGTCTTCACGGCCCCGAGGGCCCCACCCCTCCCTATCCAATAAGGTGGTCTCAGCACAGCTGCCTCAGGAAGACCTCACCCTAAGGACTCAGATAAAGAGACCTAGGAAAGAAGATTATGTGCCTACAAATGCAAATATGCGAAGAGCCTAGCTGGCCAGGGGATCCTGAGTTCTTAACTACAGCTCTCTTCAGAGGCTGCAATGCACTATGCACCAAGTCTGGTGTGGGGAGTGCAGCTTTCTCCTGTGAGGCCCACCAAGTAAAGCCTTAGTAATTGCCAATGGTCAGCCCTAAAGAATCACATGTAAGTTTTTAATGGAGAGTCAGGCTCCTTAATCTCTGAATCACCAGTTGTTTTGTAAACATAGCCAAGCATATTTTTGATATTCCTTACATTATTTGCATTAGGTTGCAAGTAAGTTATCATCTTCTTCAGAAGAGAAAAAAAACAAACAACTTTATTATCTTCTAGGTGGTCAATTAATTTATACATTGTTGGGCTTTTTACCTTCAATAATTTAAGTTGTTTGAATATGACTTTTATGTTTTATTATCAAAGTATTAATTTTTTATCATATAATATCAATTGATATTTAACATCTACCCATACAATTCATGAGGAATGCATTGAGGATATTATGTAATGAATGGTCTCTTTAGAGTGAGGAATGAAAATGGTAAAGTAGATAGGCACATTAAAGAGAAAATTCAAAAAACTGCACAAAAATGTAGATAGAAGATAAAGATTTATGAATCTTTTAGATAATTAAAGACAAATCTTAAGATATAGATATTTGCCTACTTTCTCCATTGGAATAAGTAAAACTAATGTAAATAAAATTAATGCAATTTTTTTTTAGCAATTTATTATGAGCACAACAGTAACATGGCTGTTAACCGATAAAATTGCAAAGAAGTAACTACCGTCTCTACCTTATTTGGGCTTATAAACTAGCAGGGGGTATATACAAACAGGCAATTACAGTGTTTTGTAATAAGTGCTCTGAGGATGGATATGCAGTTTTCTAAAGAGATGCACTGCAATAGCCCTTAACTAAAAGTTTTGTAAGAGTGAGGGGGTTGGGCTGGCTTTTAAAGGATAGCTACCTGGATAAAGTAAGATTTTATCCCCAACTTAAATAATGAGCATAGAAAAGTAAGCAATAGAAAGGAACGGGCAGTTAGTGAGAAGGAAAGAACATGTGCCAGCACCCATGAAGTAAGGTGTTATCTGGGACCTGAACAGAGTATAATATGGCTTGAGCATGGAGTATTAGATAAGGGATTAGTGAGATCAGGAGTTGCAAAAAGAGATGAAGACTTAATAAAAAGGACTTTCTAAGATAGAGAAGAACAATTGAATGTCATTAACCAGAGTGATGACATAATCAGATTTACATTTCACAAAGAGACTTTCAATGCCAAGAATAGATTAGAAGTGAGCAAAAGCAAAGACAGAAAAGTTACTTTGAAAGCACTGGCATTAATTCAGGCAATATGATGGTGTTCTAATTTAGGACAGTGGCCATCTCGATAGAAATTGGTATATGGATACAAAAAAAACTTTAGGGTTTAAAATGGATGGGGACAAGTGATAGATATGGAAAAATGGGGAAAGGGTCTAAATTTCCATTTTGAACAAATGAGTGGAAAGTGGTGTTAATTTACTCAAAAAGAGAACAAAGAAAGAGGGATAGGCCTTGGAAAATAACAGTAAATTTTAGATATCTTTGTAATTTGTAATAGCTTAATATCTATGAGAAATGCAATTGGAAATATCCAGATATCAATCATATGTGTGTGTGGTGGGCGAGTGGGGGAGGCTCAGGAGAGATCTGAGTTGTGCATGTAGATTTGGAATCACTTATCTATTATTAGTGGTAAGAAATGTATGGCAGTAGATATGGTTATGCAAGACGAATATACATCAGAGAGGAATGCCTAAAATAGCAACCAGATGAATAGAAACTTAAACAGAACAAAGTAGAGAGGAGGCAATAAAATAGAGAAAATGTAAGAAAGTGTCAGGTAAGAAGGGAAACCAGAAAAGGTGTGTCATGACATCCAAAGATGATTACAAGAAGTAAGTAGTCAATGGTATTAGAAACAGGTCAGAGGTCAGGTAGGAAAAGGATTGGAAAGGAACAAATTCGCTCAGTGTCAAGGTCATTGGTAGCCTTGGCAAGAGAACTTTCATAAAATACTGGGACTAAATCCAAACACCAGTGAATTGAACGAGGAATTAGAGTGAATTAAGTCAACTCTAAAGAAGTTAAACAGTGAAGGATTTGGGGATATATTTGTCAATTTTGTATGGCCAATTCCATCCTGAGGAGCTCATTCTCTTTTTACATCTCAGCAGGCTGTACAAAGCTCCATTATATTGAAGGCTTCCGTAGAAGCTGAAAGTACCATATCCTAAGTTCATTTGCAATAGAATGTAGACATGAGATGCTCAAATAGACTGAATTGAGGGCTGTCGATAAAAAATAGTATAATTTTCTGGCAGTGGCACTGGTGACAGCAGATGGGCGGTACATCAGAGTGAGAAATGAAAGCTGTGGAACCTGTTCTCAGTAGCAGTAGCAGAGACAATGGCACTGGAGTCTTCGTTTATGAGCTACCTGGTATGATTTTGAATATAGTTCTGAATTCATAATCTCCCTTGGTTCCTGCTGGTTTTCCCAGCCTGGCTCTCCAGGCTTCTCAGAAATAGCTAACTACCCAATATCTTTTAAATATCTCTTTATCTGTTTAATTAAAAGTCAGTTTCTATTGCTTCCACTTAAGAATTCTGGTTGATATACAATTGGGGGGGTTTAATTATTTACATAAAGTGAAATGCACTGAGGTTAGGTGTACAGTGTGATTGGCTTTGACAGATTTATACAAACAAGTAACCCCTATGAAAATATAGAACATTTCTACCAACCTACAAATTACACCCTGTTGACCACCACCCCCAACCCTGCCTGAAGCAATGATCGTCTAATTTTTATTACCATAGATTTGTCTGTTCTAAAATTCATATAAATAGAAGCATACAATATTTATTCTTTTGTGTCTGGCTTCTTTGACTTAGCGAAAAGTTTTGAAAATTAATCCAAGTCATCACTTTTATCAGTGCTCTGTGTCTTTTTATTATGAAGTTCTATTTAAATATATGAATATAGCACAGTTATTAATCTAAATACTTATTGAGGGACACCTGAGCTGTTTCCAGTTTGAGATTATTATGAATAAAACTGCTGTGAACATTCTCATACATGTTTTTTATTATTATTTTAGGTTTTTGTTTTTATAGACATGTTGTCATTTCCATTGGATATTTATGGTATAGTGATGGAATTGCTGAAGGGCACCTGGGTGACCCAGTTGGTGAAGTGCCTGACTCTTGATTTTGGTTCAGGTCATGTTGTCAGGGTCATGAGATTGAGCCCCGCCTCTGGCTTGGGCTCCACGCTGGGTGTGGAGCCTCCTTAAGATTCTCTCTCTCTCCTTTCCCCTCTGTGCCTCCCCCCAGCTCCTCCCCCTCTTAAAAAAAGTGGAATTAATGAGCATCAGGGTAGATCTATGTTTAACTTTTAAAGAAACCAAGAGATAGTTTTTCAAACTTGTAAGATTTTTCATTCTCTTCAGTAACGGATGAAAGGTCCAGTTGCTCCATGTCCTTGAAAACGTTTGCAATTGTCAGTTTTGTTAATTTTAGCTTTTGTTGTGGGTATGAAGTGGAATCTCATTGCAGTTCCAATTTGATTTGAGTGATGGTTAATAATGATACTTGTTCGTGTGCTTATTTGGTATTCATTTATCTATTTTTAATAAAAGATCTGTTCATATCTTTTGCTATTTTTTTTAAACAAAAACCTGGTTGTCCTCTTATTTTTGAGTTGTAAGGGTTTTTATTTTAACATATTCTAGATACAAATGTTTTGTCAGAAATATGAATTTAAATATTTTCTTTCAGTTTTTGGAGTGTCTTTTAATATTCTTAACATTGTCATTTGAGGAGCAAATGCTTTTATTTCTTATGAAGTCCAATTTATCATTTTTTTCTTCCATGAAGAAATTTTGTATCTCATGTAGCAAATAATTCCCCAACCTGAGATCACAAAGATTTTCTCCTGTGTTTTTGTATAGAAGCTTTATATTTTTTAGCTTTTATGTTTAGGTTTATGTTTCATTTCAAGTTCATTTTGTGTTTCAGGTAAGAGGTGAGGTTCATATTTTTTCCATATGAAAAATGAAAGTTCAGTTGCTCTAGTGCTAGGAAAGACTTTCTCTCCTTCATTGAACTGTTTGAATACCCTTACTGAAAACCATTTGACTAAATGCATCGAACTGTTTCTGATCCATTTAATATGTTAGTTTATTCTTTTACCAAGGCACCCATTTCTAATTTGTGTAGCTTTTATAGTAAGTGCTGATGTCTCATAGATTAAATCCTCCAATTTTTTCCTCCTTTTCAAAATTGTTTTGACTATTCTAGCACTTTTGAATTTCCATATAAGTTTTAGAATCAACTTGCCAATTTCTATTAAGTAAAAAAAAAAAAAAAAAAGCCTACTGGCTTTTGATTAGGATTGAGTTGAATCTATATGCAATTTGAGGAAAGTTGACATCTCAGAAATATGTCTTCTAAACCATGAACATGATATATACTAATGTTTATTTTTTGAGGTCTTCTTGAATTCTTCTCAGTAGATTTCCATAGTTTAATTATAGTGGTTTTGCACATCTATCATTAAATTTATGCTTATATGAGTGGCAACCATCATGTGCAAAACTCTGTAGGAAGCGATGAAGCAGAGTTTAGGTGGACGTTTACAGCTCTACAGGTATTTATTACAAGATGAGAGGGCACCTGGGTGGCTCAGTCGGTTAAGCATCTGCTTTTGGCTCAGATCATGATCCTGGAGTCCCAGGACAGAGTCCTGCACTGGGCTCCCTGCTCAGCAGGGAGCCTGTTTCTCCCTTTGACCCTCCCCCCTCTTGCTCTCTCTCTCTGTCACTCTCTCTCTCAAATAAATAAATAAAATCTTAAAAAAAACACAAAGAAAATAAATAAATAAATTTATGCTTATTAATTTTCTGATATTCTTTTTTGGTTTAAATTTTTCATCTTTTTCAATTGTTGACAATATATAGAAATACACTGACATTTGTTATTGACTTTGTTTAGAGTTGTGATGAATTTTTCATTAATTCTAACTCTTGGGGATGATTTCTCAGAATTTCCTATGTATATAATATTGTCATCTGCAAATACAGAAAACTTTATCTCTTCCTTTCAAATATTTATGATTTTATTTCCTTTTCTTGACTTCCTGTTTTGGCTAGAAATTCTAGGACTATTATTAAAATAAGAATTATGTTGAATTATGTCATATGCTTCTTCTTCATCTTCTGTAGTGATCATATGAAATCCCCTTGTTATTTTAGTTAAATGAATTACATTTATTTTCATGTAAAAAACTGAGCTTAGTAGATAACTTCACGTAGTCATGATGTATTTATTGTACTTTTTATTTTGCTGGATTTAATTTGCTAATATTTTGCTAAAGGTTTTTATGTCCATGTTCATGAAGGATATTGCTCTATAATTTTCTTCTCTTGTAATATTTTTGGTTTTGATATCAGGGTTATATGACTTCATAACATTAGCTGGGAATTGTTCCTTCCTCCTGTGTTTCCTGAAAGAGTTTGCATTACATTGGTAATATAATATTTTGAGATGTCTGATATAATTTATCACTGAAGTGATCTGGGCAAAAAACTTTTCTTTTGGGATTTTGTGTGTGTGTGTGTGTACACTGAAGTATAATTTACATACAGTAAAATTCACTTTTTCAATGAATTCAACGAGTTGTGACAACAGCAATCAAGATAAAGAACGTTTCAACGTTTCCAAATACATTTTGGAGCCATTGGTAGTCAATCCCTTCCCACATACTCTGCTTCTAAAAACTGCAGGCCTAATATCTTTCTATATGTTTATTTTTCATTGTCCTGAATGTTCTAAGGGAGATCACATAGTATGTAGCTTTTGTGTCTGGTTTCTTTCACTTGGCATAATTATTTTTAGATTCATTCAGATTGTTGCATGTATAACAGTTTATTCTTTGTTATTGTTGAGCAAAAACTCATTACAAATTACTTTTAATCTTAGTAGTTAATGGATATTTGGTTTGTTTCAGTGTGGGACTGTTCTGAATAAAGTTAATATAAACATTTGTCTAAAGTCACTGGACATATATTTTAGTTTTATTTGTGTATTTACATTGGAGTATGATTGCTGGGTTATATAGTAAGTGTGTTTGACTGTATAATAAACTGCCAAATTGTCTTTTAGAATCACTGTATAATTTTTTATTCCCACTAGCAATATATGAGCTTTTCATTTGCTCAGTATCCTTATCAGTGAGTACATGAAATTGTAAGCTTTTAAAAAAATTTTTAGTCATTCATGAGGGTGTGTAGCAGTATCTTATTTTTGTTTTTATTTGTATGTATTTGTTTTTATTTGACTAATGAGGTTTATCTTTTTTCTGTGATTTTTGTTTTGTGTGTATCTTTTTTTTAGTTTAACTCTGTTCTAAATTTATGCCTACTTTTTATTGAGTTGTTTGCCTTTTATTATTAAAGTAAAATTATTTCTGTATTTTGAAGACAAGTTCTCTAATATTTGTTTTGTCTTTATATTTTCTCAACAGTATATTTTCTTTAAAAAGTCTTTCATTTTATCATGGAACTTTACATCAAAAACTAGGGGTGTACTGTATGGTGACTAATATAATATAATAACAAATATTATTAAAAAATAAAAAATAAATTTAAAAAAGGTCTTTCATTTTGCAAAATCAAATTTTTCTTTTATGGCTTGTGTTTTTGGAATCCTGTCTAAAAATAATTTTCCTAACTTTAGTTACAAAGATCTTCTTTGGTTTCTTCAATAACTTTTATAGCTGCAGATTTATATTTAGATTTATGATCCTTTTTACTTTAATTTTTATTTAGTACTAGATAAGGGTAAAGGTGAATACACATAAGATTATCATGTCTTGAATAATTGCCCTTTTTATCCTATGTAATGTTTCTCTTTATACCTGATAATATTCATTGTGATCAAGTCAATTTTGTGTGATATTACAATAGCCACAGAGACCTTTTTTTCAAATAGTGTTTTTATGGTAGATCTCCTTGTGTTTCAGTTCAGTCCAATGTATTTTTCATTTTTAGCATTTTTTACTCCTTTATATATTTTCCCTTATTATGCTAAAATTTCACGTTTGTTCAAGCATGTTCATTTCTTTCATTTAGCCCTCTAACATATTAACCACAATTATCTTAATTTCTTCTGCATGTCATCTTCCTTGAATCTGTGAGAAAACTTCCGTGGGAGAAGTTTCTATTCTCTTCCAGAAGCAGATGACTTGCTCATAGTCCTCCTTTAGTGGCAGTCTACCTTTGCCTGGAAATTCTGTTTCTTTTTGTGTAATTTGAATAATTTCTATTGACTTACTTCAGGTTTACTCTTTACTCTTTACACCAACTAAAATAATTTTCATTTCCATTATCATATTTTATGTTTTAAATATTTTCTTTTAGCTTGTTTTTATATCTTGCATTGCTCTATTGAAATTCTCTACCCATTTGTTCCTGTTGTTCATATTTTCAACTGTCATATATTGCAAATAGTGTACTATGTTTTTCATAGTTATTTTAATGTCCTTTTCAGATAATTTTAACATCTGGAATACATTTTGGTCTCTTCCTTTTATTTTCTCTTTTGATCATTGGTTACTCTTTATTTTCGTAATGCTGCTGTAACAAGATGTGACAACAGGATGGCTTAAAATAACAATAAAAATTTATTGTCTTGCAGTTCTGGAACCTAGAAGGTTGAAATCCAGGGGTTAGCAGGGCCATACTCCCTTTGGAACCTGGAAAAGAATCCCCTCTTGCCTTCTCTAGCTTCTTATGATTTGTCAAAATCTTTGGAGTTCCTTAACTAGCTGATGTACCACTCCAATCCTCTGTCTTCGTATGGCATTTTCCCTGTTCCTCTGCCTTCATGTGGCCGTCTTCCCAAACAATGGCAGTCATGTTGGGCTAGGGGTTTATTCTACTCCAGTATGATTTCATATTAATGGTGACAATTGCATTTTCTTGCTTCTTCTCCTGTGCCATCATTTTAAAATTAAATACCAGCTATTTTGTGTAAAAGAGCAATAGATAGATACTTAAATAAATAATACTTATCTCTAGAAAAGGACGTGGCCATCTTACTTGAGGCTACTAGTGTGGTAGTCTGAGTCACTCTAATCTGTATTTGATCTGGAAATGGCTTTGTTGAAACTTTAGTTGGATTCACTTCTCCTCTGACTTCAAGTTATTTGAGAGCAGAATTGCAAGGTTTTCTTTAGTATGTTCATGAGATATAAATTGCTAGATGGTTTTTCTCATGTGTTCAGTGTTCAGTAGGCTCAATACAACTATACCTTGGAATAGATCTCTCTCTGTAATCTTTTCTTGTCCCCAGATATTCTTATGAAGGCCTATGGAAAAGAGTTTGTGAGTGTATTTGGATTCTCTTTGTTCAACTGTTTTCTTCTTGCCCACATCTTAAACTTTCTCCTCTTTGCATTACCCTGCTAAGGATGGAAGTGCACAGGTCTCTTCCCTTCTAGACTGGACTCCTTACACTTTAGACCTTAACATATTAATTTTCATTGCATCTTCAGTTCTCTGATGGGCTTTATAAATCATGATTTTGTATGTCATCTTGTATTTTCATGTTATTGGAATTAGATTGAAGTATTCTTACAGCTTTCTATGTCTTTGGATATAGAAGTCATTTTTTAAAGACCTTTTGAAAAGTTCACCTTTGCCTTAGATTTATTAAGAGGAAACTGCAATTTTTTGTTCATATCTGGGTATACCATCACAGCTAAGAAACACCAACTACAAACCTTTAGTCAAATTTCTATAGCTGAGGATTATTAGTAAACCTCTAATATATTAGCCCAAAATAGCTGTGTTAGCTGTTTTCTTCCCATTACCACACTGGTATAAGTGTAAGGTTATAAATTGTTAAATAATAACAAATATAAAGCATTACATTATTTTGGGTGTATTTATGTATAATGCAAGGACTGTGGTCCAAAATAATCCCTTCCTTTACCTCAAAGATGTCTACATCCTAATCCCTGGAGCCTTTGAGTACGTTACCTTACTTAGCAAGAGAACTTTTGCAGATGAGATTCAGTTTAAGGGCCTTCATTTAGGGAGATTATTTTGTCTGATCTGATGGACCCAGTCTAATCATATGAGTCCTTAAAAGTACAGAAATTGCCCTGCTACTGATGAAGGAAGATGGTACTAAAGAAGAATGGTTAGAGAAATGCAACATGGCTGGCTTTAAACATGGAGATCACAAGCCAACCAATGTAGGTGACCACTAGAAGCAGAAGAAACAAGGAAGTGGATTCTTTGTTAGAGCCTCCAGAAAGAAATGTAACTCTGTGGCCCCTTGATTTTTGTTCATGAAATTCACATCAGACTTCTAATCTACACAAGTGTAAGAAAATTATCTTGTGCCGCTACCTGTGTGGCAATTTGCTATAGCAGCAATAGAAAACAAATACAAGGCTTAGAACAAAACAATATTTTTTGCATACCTATTTTTGAAAATTGTGGAGGTAAAATGATAAAAAAAAATCTTCTATTGCCTTATTCTCCTTTCATTTGCCAGGAGATTAAGATAAGAAAGAAATTAAAACATTGGAAGAAATGTTAACATTTTTGTAAACATTAAGTTTAAAGGCTAGAGTATAGAAATATATATATTTTAAATCTGAAGAATCCCAAGGAAAGATCTCATAACATATTCCTTCTCTTTCCAACATTCAGAAGCCCTCAAAATCACAACATAATTCTTCATATGTGACTTATAAATAACATCATTACGATAATCTTAATGAAACGTCAGTTTTCCAGAATGAGGTATTTTTAAATGGATCTATAATAGTGGGAAAGAGGTAAATTTAGGATTGTGTACGATTCAGAAAAGGAGCAAAACAAAAGCAACTGATCTAATTTTAGAAAAATACAAAACTTAGTTAATAAAACTTCATAGGTTTGTTGCTTCACAATTGAGAACATTATACCATTTTTTATTTTTGTATTTATACCATTTGAAAAATATTTCCTAAGGACAGTGCTATTTTTCCTGGTAAAAAACTTTGCTAACACTGTGTAAGCCCAAATATTCCCGTGGTTCTCCAGGAAGTGGCCAATTTTTAGCATAATTTAATTGTATTCCAATTGTACCTAATTCAATTGCACTCCAGGTTTTCTACAACCAATCCGATTGCACTCTAAAATGTCATCTTCCTGAAGAGCAAAGCATAAGAATCCTTGAAAATTTAGCTTTTTAGTTTTGCTCTTGAGATTATAATAAATTTCCTGGCAAAGGTGCTGGCTATACCAAAACACTCTAAATATCACGTGTATAATCCAGTATTGAGGAGTTGTGAGAAAAAAAATTTAGATAGGATGATTGTTACACTGATAATAAAGCTTTATACTTTTAAATATCCTGATACTGGATGAGAATTGTATAAATGCCTATATTATCAGCTCACATGATTACTGTCATTTCCAGAATGTACTTAAAGTCTTCAATCAGAGGCTGATTTTTTAACTTAAAGTATATAATTAGCTACAGTTAAAATAAAGTCACTGCTAAGACTTTTTTTTTTTTGACCTTGACTATTTTGAGAAGTGGTACCTCAATTTCTGACAGTGAGGAGAGAATAATGGGGGGGGGAGAAACTTAAGAAATAGACTCAATAAAGTTAGATGATCTTTGATTATTTATGATAGAGGCAAACATCTTTATTCCCTTCACTTCCCAATGGCAGTATGCAGCATGCTTTGCAACTAACCATCTCAGCCCTAGTGCTTACATCTATATTATATTGTCATCCATCTGCTCCAATAACTATACCGGAGGCTTTGTTATAACTCTTAGTAACTAATCCTCTGATCATAAGATAAGAGCTTGCTAACTGATTATTACGCATATTTTTCTTTTCCTCAATATACTTATTTTTTTATACCTTCTCTTTTGTCCCTACCTAAATTCATGTCTCATCACTTCAACCAACCTCTGCTGCTATCCTCACTCTCTGGCCCCATTGATCCCACGGTATTAATCTAGCTGTCTACCAAGTAGTTTTTCTTATGTAACTGGAAAGTAAAGAATTAATATTAATTAATGGTGTCCAATGTCATAACGACAGTGTTTCTCAGCAAGCCTTCTTTGTCCTCCTAGTCATTTTCCCTCTTCTCTGTCCAGTAAATTTCAAAACATGTCTGTTCTCCGTAACTAATTACACAGCCACCATATGTCATTTTACTCTCATCCCATCAATTTACATACTTCTTTCCAAATAACTTAAAAATCATCTTAAGTGAATGTAATCAACTTACCACTCTAACTGCATAAATGTCTCCATCTACTTAAACTCCCCCCTCCCCGCCCAACTCACCTAGTTTTTTTTTTCTCCCACAATAGAAAGGTGCCATCTTTTCTACTTAATGTTTTTCAAGGAACTTCACCATTTTTCCCTCTTTTTAAGCTATATCTAAAACTCTTCTTTTTCCCTGCAATCTTTACTAATATATGCCCTTCTTCTACATCAGAAGACAAGAGCAATAGTAGTACATTCAAAGCAAATCTTCCCTTAAATCCACATTTCATATTCAGGTATATATCATTTAGTATGGTGTTAGCTGCAAATTATAATAAAACTGCCTTAAAATAGACTAAACAATAAGAAACTTTTAGCTTACATAAGATTTCCAGTCAATCAGGACTCTGGTTCTATTCTTGTGGAATGTTCAGTTCTGCCCTCTTTTATATGTTGGCTTTGTTCTTCATGGTTAAAAGATGGCAGTCATCCACAACTAAGGCAACATCTAACTTGTTAATATGCACAGGGAGGGAAAGGAACTGTCTCCTCCAATTAGGAAATAAAAAAATTATTCCCTGGATGAATCACCTGCCATAAGTTCAGGATAACTGAACTAATCACTGCCAAGAAGGATGAATTTGCCATGATTGGCTTAATCTACTTAGGTTTCTTGTCTGCAGTTCAGGGTGGGGTTAACTTCTCCTGAGGCCTAAGGACTATGTAAAAAAAGTATAGATACTTAAAAAAAAATAGATGTTTTATGTGTGTGTGTGTGTGTGTGTTTGTCTCCCCATCCCCCCAATATAGATGAAAGGGGGATGTTGGAAAAGCCAACAATGGGGTCTTTTTTTTTTTTTAAAGATTTTATTTATTCGACAGAGAGAGACAGCCAGCGAGAGAGGGAACACAAGCAGTGGGAGTGGGAGAGGAAGAAGCAGGCTCATAGCAGAGGAGCCTGATGTGGGACTCGATCCCGCAACGACGGGATCACGCCCTGAGCCGAAGGCAGACGCTTAACCGCTGTGCCACCCAGGCGCCCCAACAATGGGGTCTTAATACAAAGAAACAAAGAGAATACGGTGACCTCAAATGTATAAAAGTGATTGCACAGAAAAATACAAATCTAGGATCCTATGAATATTCAAATCAAATTTATAATTTACTACTTAAAACAGCATTCTAGGCTTCCTGGCTCCTGCTCCTTTACTCACTCCATCTGAGGGACTTTGCTTGAGGTGGCTTTGGTTATTGAACCTAGGAGCTACTTGGGAACCTCATGACCTTTGAGAGAGTGGTATCTATATTTGGCTTGGCATTAGCTGCTATTCAGCCCCCCCTAGGGACCTTCCCCACCCTGCCTCCCACCTACCCTACACGTTTGCTGGGAGGTTCTTTTACATATGTCACATGATGTCTCTGCCAAATCCAAGTTAGCCTACCCATAGGGTATCCTTTGAGGTGTCTAGTTTTTCTGATTCCAGGCCATTTTTCTCTGTTTAATGTGCATAAAATATATTTATGTCCTTGATATTTAGTGTGTCCTGTCCTCTTAAGCAATTTTACCTTTTTCTTCTGTTATTCTTGACTATTTTCTGGACCTAATATTTATTCAGCCATGTGGTATCTGATGTTGGGTTCAAATAGAGTCTTCCTAAATCTGCTCCTTTGCTAAGATAGATACAAACTATTTACTTGTTCTTTGGAAAATTTCAGCTATCTTGGGAAATGCCTCTTGAATTTGGATTTAAGAACTGGGGCGGGGGGGCGCCTGGGTGGCTCAGTCGTTAAGCATCTGCCTTTGGCTCAGGGCGTGATCCCGGTGTTCCCTCTCTCGCTGGCTGTTTCTCTCTGTGTCAAATAAAATAAAATCTTAAAAAAAAAAAAAAAAAAAAAAAAGAACTGGGGGAAGGCATTTACTTCTTTGTGCATTTGCAATGGAGAATAATTTATATACTATTATGTTGTTTCTTTTCTAACTCATGTTCTGAAACCTAATAATTGTATTTGGTTTCCTTAAGTATGACCACCATATTCTATTCTCTCAGAGAAGTAGTCTTATAATACCTAGCCATTTATAGTTAGGCAATCATGGATTCTAAAACAAAAGTTAACAATTATACATGTGAGAGTAAAAGGCGGTTTGCTCATTCATAATCAATGAGTCATTATCAGCCAATATATATCATGTACAATAAGATACTAATTGTAACCCACATAAAGCTAGGCCTTTTTGTTCCTGGCTGAATACCCATCTCAAGACATTGTCATTCTAAAAAGCTCTGAAAAATAATGTAGGCTTCTGCAGAATTGCCCCTTGAGGAGGTGACAACAGGAATGAAATTGTATGCATTGGATAACACTCAGAAAAACTGGATCCTCCTTTAGTTTGGCTTCCCCTTGATTCCCCCATCACCCAAACCTTCTATCCTTAGAGTTCACGTTTCCCTTCTTTGGTGACTCCCATTTTCTTATGCAATCTGTTAGCCTTTGTCTGGGGAGGGGGGAAAAAAACTACTGAGGACTTTTATATAGTATTTTGTCTTTATCACTCACTGAGAAATAATTTTCTTCTGATAAATGGCATTAATGGATATAAAATTAAAAAAAAATAGAAGCAAAAACTTGGTGCCCTCCCTTCAGACTCTAATCTTCTATCACCTGTTATCTAGAGTTTTTATTCTCCCAACTTCTTCCCTGTCCATACCTCCCCATGGAGGAAATAGATACCTTCCTTTATTCTCATATATTACTAAAACATTATAACATGACTCATGTCTGCAGCAGTATTTAAATCCAAACAGAAGGCAATATTTTATATTTAAGAAAAGAACCTTTAATTTTGGACTTTCAGGGATCAAACTTGTAACTGGGGAGGGTTTCTTTGAGCTGGGTAAAATTTTCAGAACTTTTTAAATCATATCATACGTTCAACTTTTCATTTGTAGTTTGGTCATGAGGAAAACTATTCTTGAATTTGTTTATTGAAGAGTTTTTTCCTCCTGTGATTGTCTTTTATAGTATCAAAGTCAAAATAAACGAATAACAAAATTTAGTAAAAATTTAGATTATAATTCAAAATCTCTAAAATCTCTTCAGTAAATAATTCCATAGTGTATTTTATGACTAGAGAAAAAAGAGCTAATAGAGGCATGTTTTCTATAATAACTACCTCCTCCGTGTTTTCACCTCTTTGGAGGCTAATAAGACTGTCAAATTGATGGAAAGCTTCCTGCTTACTAAATTATAGCACCTCAATTTACATTAGTGTAATATGTGCCAAAAATGAAATACTATCTCATTTCAAAGTCTGTGAATTTATTTTATTACTTATAGTTGATTTTCCTAGTACTCAAAGCTGTAATAATTCCTCATTAGGGTTTATTTATTTATTTATTTTTTATGAAAAAAGAAAAGAAAGGAAAAGAAGAGAAAGAGAGGGAAGGGGGAGAGAAAGAAGAAAGGAGAGAGAGAGAGAAATCAAAGAAAGAAGGAAAATAACTTGTGAACATTAACGTTCTTCCTCCCAACATGTTACATGACTAGTAAAATAGGATTTTTTTTAATCTTCCCTAAATTTGGTTTGAGTTAGCCTGTTCCTTTTAGTTTCTCTTTGTTTTGCAATGTCATAGCAAGTTATCTTGACAAAAACATTAATACTGGGGCGCCTGGGTGGCGCAGTAGTTAAGCGTCTGCCTTCGGCTCAGGGCGTGATCCCAGCGTTCTGGGATCGAGCCCCACATCAGGCTCCTCTGCTGGGAGCCTGCTTCTTCCTCTCCCACTCCCCCTGCTTGTGGTCCCTCTCTTGCTGGCTGTCTGTCTCTCTCTCTGTCAAATAAATAAATAAAATATTTTTAAAAAACATTAATACTGAACAGTAATATGAGAGATCATAAAGGGACTTCTATGTCACCTCCAGTGGGATCTCATCTATGTGAGATGATCTGCTGTGTGCTGAGATTAATTTTGAAAGTGTAAAACAAATCTGAGTAATAAGTAAAATTTCCTGGAGATGGCAAAGTAGAAACGTGGAGAGACCTTCTTCAAAAGAGAGATTGTCTTCTATGTCCCTATGGGAACATAGGGAAATCTCAAGAGGAAACCGAGCATTTAATACCATGAAGTATGGTACTTAATCTGAATGAATCAAAGAGGAATTTCATTCCCAATGTGACAACTCAAAAGGAATGCATCACTATCTTTAAAAGAACACTTTAGAAGTGCCTGGTTGGCTCAGTCGTTAAGCATCCAACTCTTCACTTTGGTTTAGGTAGTGATCTCAGGGTTGTGAGATTAAGCCCCATGTGAGGCTCTGCACTCTGCAGAGAATCTGCTTGAGATTCTCCCTCTCCCTCACCCTGTGCCCCTCCCCTCCTGTAAAGCAAATAAATAAATATTTAAAAAATAATAAAAAATGAAACATAATAGAACAATTTGTCTTACGCTGATCCATAATCCTTGTCAAAAAGAAAACCCAAAACTATTGATAAAAAGATACTGAAGATGAGTGAAGAGTGAAATTATAAATATCTATATTGCTTGTAATACAGAACTTTTGAAAGTGTCACAACAACCCTAAAAAATAGGTAGAGTAGATTTTAGCCTATTTTACAAATGAGGACACTGAGGCTCAGGGAAGATTCAGTGACAAAAATAAGTACAAGAAAGCTGGCAGTGGCACGCTGATGCTAATTTCTAAGTTTAGTGAAATGCTCACTACACCAAAATTTTTTTTTCAGTCAGTGGATGCTCTCGAAGTAAGAATTAAATTCTTTCATGATTGTAATTTTTTTCTACAGGAGACTTATTTTCTCATTCAACACTGGGTTGGCTCTGCTGTAAAGGACAGAGTGCTAAGAACAGGAGCTCCATGGTAGAATTATGTGGTCCTTGTCCTGAAGGAAATTCTAATCCAACAGAAAGGGAAGAGAAGCAATTATGCTAAATTTCTTACATTTCCTTCTTATTGGAAGTATAGGCCTGTAACTTTTGAACAACTCTTTAATCTTTCAGAGCTAATTTTTGTACTTCTGTGGTCCCCTAGAATTCTGTGTATAACACTATCCATAGTTTTTATATGTACTGTAATTATTTGTGATTATATTTCATAATTATTTCTAATCATGTCTTGGACTTGTTGAGTGTGAAAGTTAGTACCTACTCATCCTATTTATACAAGGTCAAGCCTGGTGCTTGACATACAGTAAGTGCTCAATAGTTGTGTCAGTTTATCATATGTTTATTATTAGAAAGGTACACACACCGTGTATAAAATTCAAGCAGTATAGAAGTGTATAATGTAAAAAAAATGAAACTTTTTCATCTCTCTCACCCCTTCTAGCATGTGGCATGATTCTGTCCTGTCAAACTTTACTTTGTATTAATTTTTTTAAAAAAATTGAATTAGACGTTAAAATTTATCATTTTTATTTTAATTTGAAGTGTGATGGGTTCACATATGTCATCCACATAGGTCATCACACTCTTTTGCGGCTTACCTGATTTTCACTTTGGTCTGGGTTATCATGTGTGTAACTAGTCTCTGTCAGCTTCCTAAAGAATGTTTATAGAAGTTGCCTTTTTTTACAAGTTACGTAAAATTCTTGATCACCATGCCAGGTATCAATACTATTGATTTTGGAGATGAATTGCTATTAATACTAAGAGGACAGCCCGCAAATCATTTCTCAATTTCCATAGGTAAAGTCTTTCCTTTTCTATTAAATCTAGGTAATCGAATTTCGTCTCTCTCCTCCTTCAGTATCATGTTTGCTTTATAAAGATTGATGCCTCCTTCAGTATCATGTTTGCTTTATAAAGATTGATGAAAAACAGAAGTCTGAATATTTTTTCTGTTTTCTCTGTCACCAAAATAAAAATACTGGTATACTTAAAGATAAGAAATTGAATGCTAATATTTTGGAAGGGCCATTTCAATCACTGTGATTGTAGTGGAGCACTTAAAACGCATGTAATGGAATCTAAAAATAGATTTAAAATTTTTTTCAGTAAGTCCACTCACTCATTTGATTACTTTGTAGTTGGAAATAAAACCATCCTTTCTTTAGGCTATGGTATTTCATTTGGGTTAATCGCTGAATAAGGTGTACTCAGTTCTTGATATTTAGTGTGAATCTTGGTATTTTAGCAAGCATTTTAATAAATTTGACTTGAGTGATTTATATGGTTTATCACTGAGATTTTCCCATAATAACATTCAACAATAAGAGTGATTAATCAGTAGCTATGCTTTTTTAATAAGTAAAACCACAATTCTGAGAATCATCATTGCCTCTTTGTTATGGTGTATCTGAGACTATGTCTGTCATTTCTCTTCATAAATACACAAAGGATTATTGGTTGATATTTTGTTAGAGGTGCTGTTTGCAGAACTTAAATTTGTTCGTCATTCTATCTTTTGGTTCACTAGCAGTTTAAAAAAGAACACCATCTCAGTAAACTGCATTCAACCTTGACAATTTTGCTCAGTGGTAGCCTTATTTATTCACATGACATAATGATTCCTGTTGTTTCAGAGATTGTCCCTGCTTTTCTCATGTTTCCACCATACTTTATCCATGGATTCTATGAAGCTTGCCGTTCCAGATAGATGTATTTTCCAACTAAAATTGAATTTATCGAATCTACCTATCCGCTTTTAGCCCCCAAATATACTAACCTATTTTTCCTGGAGGTTAAAAATAACATGTGAAGACTTTATTTTCCAATTTTTGATAATGACCTTTTTATCATCCAGTCCATTTTGCATCAAAATCTTGATATGATTTTTACTCTTTATTCGTCCAGATCTCTCTTAAGCATTCATATTAAAATCTGCCCTCCAAAAATGACTTTTAACATTGCCTCTCTCATCTGTTCTGCCCTTTCCTTCCACTTGTTATTGTCTCTCAATATCATTTAACTTGGTGATTGCTATTGTAATCACCTTCTAATCCTATGACCACATCCATTCCCTTGTCCTTTCCCAACAAAACACTCTTCTTATGGCCAAAATGACCCACAAATCTTGGATTTCAGTATTTTAATTTTTAAACATCATTGATAACTATCACTGCCTATAAACTAAAATGCACCGTTTCTCTTTTGGCATTCAAGACTTTCAACAATAATTCCCAAAATATCTTTTGAGCTCTAGAGTTCACTTCTATATTTTTTAACTCCCCACACCCTAACTCTCAGCTCTCAAAATTTTTTTTTTTAAGTTTTTATTTATTTATTTGACAGAGATAGAGACAGCCAGTGAGAGAGGGAACACAAGCAGGGGGAGTGGGAGAGGAAGAGCAGGATCCCAGCAGAGGATCAGCTCTCAATATTTCTATACTGGGTTTGTTTTGTTTTGTTTTTAAAATAAGCTCTATGCTCAATGTAGGGCCTGTACTCAGGACCCTGATATCAAGAGTGGCCTGTTGTACTGACTGAGCATGCAAGGCGTCCCTCTATATATTGGTTTGATCCCTATGGATCATTTACCATTTCCTGAACATTTTTTCCTAAAACACTATTCTCATCAGCTTAAATGTTCTCTACAACATAGACCATTATAATCAAAAGTAAATTTTGGGGGGTTATTTTTCATATTATCTTTTCCATGAAGGTTTGGTGGGTTACTTTAGAAATTTTTGTCAATTTCTACCTCTTCTGCACTTGTGTTTTTATTAATTTATTGAAAATATTGATGTTCTCTATTTTAATATGTGTCATAATATTTGTCTAATTCTGTTTTGTGTTATGGGTGAAAAAACACCTGATCATAAACCACGTATACATAGCTAGGAATGTGAGCGTGTGTGTGTGTATGTGTGTGTGTGTGTAGACAGAGGTAGAAGAATGAAGATAACCTAGGAAGAGGTAACCTTTGCTCATATCACGATTTTATCATGGTCCAACTCTGAATACTCCTCATCAGCTGAAGTTGCACATCAAGATGTCTTACATAACTCTTCTTGCCTGTTCTGACCCTTGTTGTCTCACTTTAACTCATTATATAGCAGCTGTCTGAGTATTTCGCTCTAATCTATTCTCTACTCAGCTAATTTAGAAATACTATTTTAGATGAAAATAGCATACAAGTTCCCACTGAGAAATCCCTGGTGGTTTAATTATCACTGATTTTTTTCTTAGAAGTGATTTGAAATGGTTTACAATGGTGGTTAATTTAGCACTAAGTTTTCAGTGGTGTGGACATAGCATTAAGTGTTAAAATATTAAACAAGTCTTCATGAGCTTGGGGTAGTTTTGATTGCCAAGTTATTTTAAAGCAAAACTAATATAGGAGTCCTTATACTCAAGTTTCTTTATGAATCCAAACCTTTATTGAGTGCATATATGTGTGTTTGTTTAAGATTATGATGAAACATAAAATTCTCTTTGGAGAAAACCAAAGTTTGAAAACAATTTAAATCCTTTCTATATACCTCTCATTTTTGAATCATGAGATATGTTCAGTAAAAGTGGCAAGCAAATACTATCACTGATCTTTAATACATCTCTTGTTTGTTTATACAAAGAAAACAGATTTGAGGAATAAAATGGTACATTGGGTTCAACTACTGAGTAGATAATCATAATTTTTAGGGAAGACTATTTGACAACAGCTTAAGGGATACACAAAACAAGAACATTAAACCGTGTAAAGGGATTAGACTAGTGTTCTTTCAGTAATGGGATGAGTAGCATAAACCTGGAACTTGAATAGGAGAGGGAATGTGTTCATCCTAATCCTAAACATGAAAAACTTGTTCATTCTTAAGTATACATTCAATATTTTAAATAGTAAACATGTTTTTATAATATCCATAAAGATTTTCTAGAATCTATTTTAAAATGTAAGTCAAGCATGGTTAGACAAATCCTTATCATTTAAAGGAAGGGTTTGGGTGGGAGTGTAAAAGTGTTTTAAGTCATATTTTCTGAAGCTTGTTTTATGGGAAATAAGTCATACAAGATATTTGATGAAAAATATTCATAAAAAATGCTTTAAAAATATTTCACATACGTCATCCTGTATTGAAGTCAAGTCACTCATTAACATACTAAAGACTCAGCATTTTTTGACACAGTAGAAGCCAACTTTCATCAAAATTATTTTATTACAAGATATCTTCCTAAGCCAAACACATTTTTTCCTCAAACCGTCAAACTAGTATTTGTCAAGACAAATGCTCTGGAATACTCTTTTAAAATGTCACTAATTAAAAAAATCTGTACAGGTAGATAACAGAATTGAAGTAGGAACTTTTTTGCAATGGCCCACAGTCTTTAGCATATAAGATGAAACTTCAGAGAAATCCCATAGTTAGTAGTAGGTGGACGCAAATTTTATGTTGATGTAACATTCACTGCACTGACTGTGCTAGATTCCATTTGACCTCACTGAACTTTTGCTTTCTCATCTATAAAGAAACAACAATCTTGCCTCCTTCAGTGTGTTGTTGTGCAGATTGTATACAGAAATTTATCAGCCTTAAAGTGCTACAAAAATTCCCATGCTTTCCAACTTAATTTTGCCCCACACGGTTGACCAATGTCAATTTTTCAAGTCAGATAGATTTCCCCAGTCTAAAATTATTGTTTTGAACATGTTCTACTTTCCTCCCATCCCTGAGGATACTCCTCTAGCTTTGACATTGCTTCTTGCTTCTCAGGGAAAATATAAAGCTTAGGGGAACTCCTCAATATCCTGCAACCACATCTCTAAAACTTACCTGCCTATCGCTGGTGCTTTCATTCCTATTAAAATGGTGGTGTAGTTCCTCCAGTCACAGGAGGTCTGACTCCCACCCTCTCCAACATTCTCAGAGTTCTAAGCAAATTTTCTTTCTCTATCTTGAATTTTCATCGAGTTTGTGTCCTTTAGATTCTTCCCATCAATATTTAAAAACAGGTTATTGTTCCTATCAAACTAAGACAAACAGCACTAAAAACATACGATGTAAAACAAGACACCTAAACATGCAGACTTTTATTTGTGTGTGTGTGTGTGTATAATCTGCATATTTCGGTATATATTATTTATATATACATATGTGTATATATATAGATTTGTGTGTGTGTGTATGCGCTTCAGCTATCATGTCTCTTTCCTTGCATTTGAAGTCAAAAATTTTTGAAAGAATTATCTGTACTTTGTTTCCCTTCTTCTCACCACCTAGTCATTCTGAATAAATAACTCATCAGTCTGACCTGTACATGTACTTTACTCTCAAATTTACTTTCAAATAGCTAGCAACTAATTTGTTTGTATGGAATAACTTTAATATCCTTTGAGAATCACTTCAATAGGACTGATTTCAAATGTCTGTTTCTGTGATTTATGTAAGAGTTATGGTTTACCTACATATGATACCATAAACAGTAATAACAATTCCAAAAGAAATTCTCTAAAATATGTTAAACAGATAAAGCAATATTTTATTTCCAAGATAAGAAATAGACAAGATAATATTCATGTTGCTTTTTAAAAATGCTCATTTCTTCCCCTTTAGTCCCCGTTCAATGTCCCAGAAGTCGTAAAGTATCACATGTTAACACCTCTATGTACGTCTTCTATACCTATATAATTTTTTGATGGGCCATGCATAAATCAGACATTTCTCAGTGAATTATGAATGTGCATCGCTTCTCAAATGGCTTAGGTTGATTTCTCTTTTAAACAACTAATACCTAAGAATTTAACCAGATCTTTTGTTCACTAACATCACCCATTAAATTCTTAACCCTTACATCAGATCGAAATTTAAGAAACTCTTCAAGCTTCTACAATGTATAATAAAGACTTCTCTCTACATCAATGAGGTGTGTTTAAAGGGCCAGGGCATTTTGAATTAAAGTTCAAACTTTGTTCTTAGTTGTTCATTTTATTCCTATTCAGAACATTATTAATATCGGGAAATTACTTTGATAATTTTCCTATTGTATTCTAAAAGGACTAGCTGAATTTGAAATGAAAATTATTTTAATTACAGTGACAAAAAAGTCAATATGATATTTCTTTCTGGCAGTTTGTTCCATAGGAGTTCATTCAAGAAGTAAAGTTGTATTGAATATAACTTATATGCACATTATGCAATTTTAGTATGTAAATAGTAGCTCGAATTGTAATGGTAGCCCAATTTTATAGGCAGTATTTTAAAACAGAGTATCTAGGTTCTCTGCAAATAGAAAGGGCTACTAAAAAAGAAAGATTCTTGTTTTTGTGCATGTTTCTTTTCCTAGTCTTGTTGCTATTTTGCTTTGTCTCCTTCCATTTCCTTACGTTGATTGTATCATTTTCTTTTAAACTCTTCTTTCCAAGATACTTACCTCCAAAGACAGTTACTGAGATGGGAGCAATAAAATTGTTGAACTGATCACATGAAGAACAAACTGTGTTTTAGAAAATATACCTGATCTCTCACAAGTTAAATGGGTAAATTTTATTAATGCCTTTCAAAGCATTATCTCATTTAACCCTACCAGCAACTCTTTGAAACAGACAATAAAATTATGCCTTGCATCTTTTAAAGGAAGAAACAGATTCAGACTTCTAAGGTAACTATCGCCTAAGATTACAGTTGATAAAGGACCTAGAACTGGAACACTGACTTAAAGTAAATCTGTCTTAAAGTAAATTTCATGCTTTGACTTCTCTGAAATTACTAAAAGATATAAACTTAAGCTTTTTAGATTATCCAGAATTCATTTAAATTTAGCTTTAGAATGTTAATTTTCTCTTTATTTGGCCACTATTAAAATGAGTGCATAGTTTCTATATACCACTTTCTATGCAGCAAGTTATGGTAAAAGGCTGTTGTAATAATGTAAGCTGATGGAAATAAATCAATGTATATGTTTTTTGAAAATGCTGGCAAGTCCCATTTAAGTATTTGTTGTAGATAATTGAGAATTAATTCCAAAGTCTAAGGAGGTTCTGTCCAATGTGGTAGCTGTATGATAAGCTCTGCAAATATTACAAGTAATGAGATTTCATGTTTAGCAGTGATTAAGGATTCATATTGGCTAATTCTAGACAAATTATTTTCATGGTATGTTTGTACCCTTAGATTAACATTAGATATAAGCTATTTGTATGGTACTCAGTATGTAAAGTTCTTTTGTGATTGATCAGTACATAAATTGATACTATTGATCATTTTACACAGTTATGTTTTTACCTAGAAGAGAACTATAAATCCTTGTGCTTTCAAGCTTTTTCTATTTAGCATCAATATATCTCTCATATAAGAAGGCCTAATGTCTGCCTTCAGAAAATAAACTACTAGTTTTATTAGAAATTACTGGCAATTTCTTTTGCTCATTCTTGTTCATATTTCTAACACTGAAATTCCAGAATGCATATCCTGTTTTTTAAGAAAAATTGTCTCATGATTATTTTGTAGGACATGATACATGTTAGGAAACCATTTAGTGTTTTATTCACCTCCCTCAAAATATGGTTAAAATTTTATTAGAAATCTTTCTTTGGATTCTTGGTTTTTTTAACCAGTTTATTGAGATTTTGTGGCAATTTTCTTTCCATGAAATTTGATCATTTTAATTCTACAACTTAATGACTTTTAGTAAATTTGGAGTTATGCAGTCATCAATACTGTCCAAATTTAGAATATCACCATCACCCCCCCAAAAAGCCTGTAATCATTATCACCAATCCCCATTCTCACCCCACCTCTAGGCAACAACTAATCTACTTTCCATCTCTATATATTTGCCTACTGTAGACATTTTTTTATAAAATATAGTCACATAAGTTCTTTTGTGTCTGGCTTCTTTCATGGAGCATGATGTTTTTGTTTTCAGTATTGTAACAAATATAGATGCCTCATTTCTTTTTGTGGCTGAATATTCTATACACATACACACATACCACATTTTGTTTATCCATTTACTAGATGATGAGCTTCTTTGACTTTTTTGGCTATTATGAATAAAGGTTCTATGCACATTAATTTCACAGGTCTTTGTGTGTACATTTACCTTCATTTCTCTTGGGTGGAGAGCTAGGGAGAAGAGTTGCTGGATCATATGATAATTTTTGTTTACTTTTTTGAGAACTTGGCAAGCTGTTGGCAGCAGTGCATTCCTGCCAGCAGTGTTTCAGTGTTCCAGTTTCTTCCACCCCTGCCATTTCTTGTTATTTTCAGCCTGTTGATTATATTCCATTGGGTATAAAATGGCATATCATTGTGGTCCTTATTTGCATTTCCCTAGTGATCAATGTTCTTGAGAAATTCTTCATGTACTTATTGGCCATTTTTATGTCTTCTTTGGAACAATGTCTATTTAATTACTTTGCCCTTTTTTTTAGTTACTTTTACTATTGGGTTTTTTTTTTTAAATATATTCTGAATGCCAATCCCTATCAGATATATAACTCACAATACTTTCTTCCATTACGTGGTATCTCTTGAAACATATATTTTTTTAAAATTTTGATGGAGTTTTTTTTTTTGATGAGGTATAATTTATCAATTTTTTAAAATTTAATTTTAAAATTTTAAGGAAGTTTTTAATTTTGATAAAGTACAATTTATCATTTTTTTAAAATCACTTACACTTTTGGTACAATCTAAGAAATCACTAACTACGAGCGCCTGGGTGGTACAGCGGTTAAGCGTCTGCCTTCAGCTCAGGGTGTGATCCCGGCGTTATGGGATCGAGCCCCACATCAGGCTCTTCCGCTATGAGCCTGCTTCTTCCTCTCCCACTCCCCCTGCTTGTGTTCCCTCTCTCGCTGGCTGTCTCTATCTCTGTCGAATAAATAAATAAAATCTTAAAAAAAAAATCACTAACTAATCCAAGCCCTAAGGGTTTACTCCTATTTTTTCTTCTAAGGGTTTTATAGCTTTAAGTCTTACAGTTAGGTCTGTGATCCATTATTAGTTACTCTGTGTATAATGTAGGGATCCAAATTCGAATATTTTACACATGGATGCCTATTTGCACCATTTGTTGAAAAAATTATTCTCTTTAATTTTCTTGGCACCTTTGTTAGAAATCATATGACCATAAATGTAAGAATTTATTTCTGGGTTGTCAATTATATTACCTTCAGACAAAGTATACAGCCCATGGCACTTTATTTATATGCATGCAGTGATACTCCTCTGAATACTTTAGTGGGGACTTTCTATATAGCTTTTATTTCTTATAATAGGCCAGGAGTCAGAAAACTTTTCCTCAAAGGGCCAGATAAAAAAAAAAGTTTGGGCCACTCAACTCTGATGATGCAACACAAAAGCATTTATTGACAATAGATAAATGAATGAGCATGGCTGTTCCAATACAACTTTATTTACTAAAACAGGAAGCTGGCCCATGACTGATGGGTGCTGTCCACTTTACTAGACTCAGTCTTATAAGTAACCATAGTTACCTAACAAACTTTTATTATATGAATTAAAAAAATGTTTCTCATATCCCACATTCTCCATGTTATACTCTTTTAGAAGCTCTTAGTTTATCTATGGCTCAAGTCTTAAATTATGATTTGATAGAACACTTTGACATGTCCAGCGTATAGTGGGACTATTGATAGTCCTTGTTTTGTATAACCATTACTTTAATGGAACCTTAGTTTTTATGCAGCAATATTATAGTTTGGGCTTATACTAATTTTGGGATCACCTAATCTCTCAATTCTTTTTCCTTCATTAAATTTTATTGAATTGTGTTCCTCCCACTTCTCTTCTATACTTTTCATTCATCTTTCTGTGTGTCATCATGCTGACTTCATCCCATAGTAGTGTAGCTGTAAACAAGATTTCCTTACTTTATCTAGAAATAGTGTTAAATTTAAAAAAATTGTTCTGTAACCAAACCAGCCTTCCAGGTATGCTCCATCCATACAATTCCAAATCTATACCAAATTTGCAAAGGTGCTTTATAAAAATGTAACATCCCAGTCCTGGTGAACTTACTCTACACTTCCACAAGCACAGTAGTCAGCTGGGCCAATATTTGTCTATACTTTCTACCAAGTATCATATGTTTTCAACAGAAAAAGAAATTCAGAAAATGCAAAACTCAAGAATTTCTAATCCTTGTCTCCCACTGACTCTATATTTTTGGAATTTTGATCTCATTATTATCACCTGTAGCATAAAAGCAATAATGCCAACTGCTGTGATGAATACTAAATTAGGCAATAAGATTCTGTGGTTTATGAGCAACTTTCTAAATATAGAATATCCCACCAAGGAGCTAAAGGGTCCAAGCTCCCCAGCTGGTAAATTGAAAATGGATTAAAATAAATAGGTGACACTTAGAAGCCTTTATTTTGTGCCTTCAGATCTGGCCTGGCATACTTAGAAAATAGTTATTTTCAAGGGCACCATAAAAGAATATTGAACTATTAAATAGAGGAATAAGGAAGGATCTGTACTTGTGGTTTTGTTGTTTTTGTTGTTGTTGTTGTTGTTGTTTTGTGGAGTTAAGATTTTCTATATTTCCTAATTTATAATGCTAGGAATTAGCTGTCTTCAAGATGATAGTGCATTCCTTGTCAATACAAACCTGAAAGCTATTAATAAATTCTGTCATTTATTCCCATTGTTTTCATCATGCATTAAAAGATAAGAAGTACAAAGCTATATTTTAGAAGATTGGCAGATTCTGCAGGCATAATGACATATTACCTGCACAAATATATGTTTTGTAGAACACAATGTATACAGTCTTTCAGACAACAAAATAAGGAACAAATATTTCCACACTGCCCAAACAACCTTCCTGCAAGTTAAGAAGACAGATGGACTAAGGGTAAATTCCAAAGAGAGTAAGGTAATGAAAACGAGGCCAGATTCTGAGATATCAGGAGAAAATTGGAGTGGAAAGATAGAGCTAGATGGTGGAAACAGAGGATTTGACTTGGAAACTTGAGAACACTGAGTTGCCGATCTCTCAAACTTGGGAGCAAGTTTGGGAGAGGATGACAGTGTTCTAAGATTGGAAATAATTGAGCTCCTAACAATATTATAGGAACCAAATATTTAATGTGAATAATTAACTTACTTGATAAGATTTGAGTTTCTCTATTCATTCTATTTCACTTAATCAGAATGAAATATTTTGTAAATGCCGAGTCACACTGTTAAATATTCCATGTAAAACATAGGCATTTACTTAAATATTTGTAATTTGTAGCAAATTACCTCTAACCTTGTCAGGTTATCAATACACAAATAAAGACTAAAAAGAACATGAGAAAAGGTGGCATTTTTGGTTTGCATTTTTCTGTCAAAAGGAAAAGCTTGAGATATTTCTTCACTCCTCTTCTCATACAGTTGCTTTTATCCTACCTACAGTGGTTTTGAGGAAATGGACTTGTTGATGAGACGTGGTAAGAGAGGAATGTTTTCAGTCTTGGTTCCTCAGTTGTGAGTAGACAGAGATGAGAAGAGGAAGAGGTCAGACAAAAGGGGAGGTTGCACACATATTAGAGCTTCATTGACCTTCTTAACCATTTTGCCTATAATCAGCTGTCATCTGAGTTACAGAAATTTCTAAGAAGTCAAAATTTCTACCAAAAAATACCCCTAAATGATTCATGTCTTCTTACATATATGAACTTGGAGTTCCATTTCTTACTATGATCTGATTGTATACTCAGTAATTTTCAGAGATAGCCAGCTATTATATTTTTCCAGGCAAAGTGTGGAAAAGAACAGTTTCTTTTGAGAAAAGTTAAAACAAGCACCTACCTTGATTTTAGAGACAAAGACAATAATGAACACTTTTAATGTTGAAATAAAAGAGCCTACATCTGATTCCCTAAGAGGAATAATATTAAGAGTACTCATGATTTTACAAAAGAAGCAAAGGTGTTAAGAAGAATAAAATATATAAACTGTCTGTGATTATTCAGAGTTTAATTTGTAGGTTTTTCATTTGGTGAATTATTCAGACTCTTTGCTTCTCCCCCCCCCCCTTCTCTTTTTTTTCTTAATGCTTTTTCTTTTACCACTTGTTATCACTTCCAGGGGGAGAAAAAGTGGACTAAAATTGCAGAAACAGAAGGAAACCTCCAAATGATAGCAATGCCTATTTTCTTTCTACTATTCAGAATAATCATTTTTAGAATAGAAAGTTCTAAAAAACTAGTACAATAGGAGCTGAAGTTACTATACAAGATGATGAGTGTTCTGGGCTGCTATTTTAAGTGACTTGGTAGTCTTTTGCCTCAAATGGATTATACACCAGTGTACTAATATATAGGAATCTTTTGTTTACTGTTTTAAACCTTTATCTACAAAGTAGATATATCCCTGTAATATCTGTATAAATAGAAAAAAGTAAATAACAGAAAATTTGAGTAAGCCAGATTCCTTAAAAAGGAGGTACTCTGCAAGTGAGAAAGTGAATATATTATCTTTAATAACTGCCTGTAGTAATTATATAGAAATAAGGTCCATTGGAATATGGCAAGATGATAGATTGGACAGGAATTACAGATCCCTCATCTCCTGAGGATCAATAATTTAAGATGATTCTACAATCATGTAGTTAGATGATGTGAGGAAAATAGAAAAGGGAGACAAGATCTAACAATGATTTGACAGTCTTGTGTGCTAAGGGGGAAATTGCAAAGGTGACAGAGGAGCAGAGAGACTATTTACTTTTGAATTGTATTCTAAACCAGGCTTTCCACTGTTTCACTCTCCTCTAAGAAACTGCACGTGGCCTCAAGGGGGAAAAACCCCAAGAGAGGAAAAAAAACAAAAACCTAAATAGTTGCAGAGGCCTCAACTGAGAGCCTGAGGTGCTGCTCCTTAGGTTCCTACCTCCACTTTGTCCCAATACCACAAGACTTACTAAAAATTCTAGTCTGTTTTTCTGTTGCCCTCCTTAACTTCTTAATTTCTAACCCTCTGCTTAGAATCAGAAAATTCTGTGAGGGAAAACAATGCCAAATATTAGCTTTACGTCCCTGTACCTTTCTTCTTTCCAGGATCTCCGCCTCTCAATTTTGGGTTTCTTTGGCAGCCCTGAGCTCCAATTTATTATGTGTAAATATTTATTGATTACCTATTATGGGTCAAGTACTGGGTTAGGTGTTAGAGAAAAATTGAGAGCAAAAAACAGATGTGGTTTTGTCCTTATGCAATTTAAAATCTATTCAAGGGCTCAGACATAATCAAGTTAATTACATAAACACAAGTAAAACTGAGGTTGGACAAGTATAGGGTGCTGCAAAACCGTATATTAGGTGAATTTGACTTTGCTGGGGGGTCAGGAGATGATACTTCATCTCTGATTAAGGATGGATAATGGGTTAAAAGGAGTGTAAAGAGTATTCCTTCAAGAAGGAACACAGATGTAAAAGCCCCATGCAGCAAAGTGAGACTAGACAGAGTGACGACTGAGGTGCCTGAATGAGAGAACTTTGGGAACTATGACATGTGATAAGGCCAGATATGACGTTCAAGTCCAATTCATGTAGTGCCTTTTAAGCCAAGCTAAGAAGTTTTATCTTCATCGTCAGAGGAATGGGAAGTCATTGAAAGATTTTAAGTATAACGGAATAACAATGAGAAATGCTTATTGGAAATGTTAGCTGGCTGCAATGTGGCTAATGGCCGTATTTCATTAAATATTATAGTACCAATTTTACTGTCGAAGAGTCTAAAACTTAAAAAGATTATCAGACGTATTCATGGCCATAGAGCTAATAAGTGATGGAGTTGGGACTCAGATTCACAATGATATTTTCTGGCCTGGTGCTCCTCTCTTTAATCCAGGTTACTTATTGTGAAAGAGGAAGAACACGAATAGAAAGGACATAATGGTAAACATTGGGTAGTGGTTTAGTTTTGTTGTCAGATGACACTTGGAGAGGAGAGGTGAGTCCTGGGATTTTTTTTTTTTTTTTGCACTATTCTAGCTGCATATTACAAATTTCAATGCATAGCATTTTCGTTATCATTCAGTACTAAGTATTTTCTAACATCAGTTAGGAATAATTTTTTGACTCATAGATAATTTAGAAGTGTATTTTTAAACTTCAAAACGTGACATTTTAGCAATCACCTCTTCAATTTTTAACCAAATTGTGCTATGGCCTGATGATATATCTCATAGGACACCCATTCTTTGAAATATATTGACTGGCTTTATAGATTAGTAGGTGGTCAGTTTTCACCACTGTTTTGTATGTACTTGAAGACTGTGTGTATTGTTTCAGATACACTGTTCTGTATCCATTTGATCAAGCATGTAAATCTTCTTATCATTTAAATCTTCCAAATCCAGATGATTTTTGTCTGCCTGGTATATCAATTCCCAAGAGATATTAAAAATTCCCACAATTTGTTCTCCTTCTAGTTGTGTCAGTTTTTGAAACTATGTTACCAGTGTACATATTAGAACTGTTCCACCTCCAAATCAATTGAACCCCTCTTCAATATGTAGTGATAGGCTTTATCTTAAGCAGTTCTTTTTATCTACTTTGTCTGATAATGTTACATCAGCTTCCTTTTGGTTATGGTATTTGTTTCTTAACTGGCATTTGGTGAAAACACTTTTTTATTAACACTTTATTAAAATATAATTTACATATCATAAAATTCATCTATCAATTTGCATTCATTTTGATTCCCTCTATTTTTAAATTGGAAGAAAAAAGAGAAATACCAGGTTGGCAGAGGAATTGATATTACAGCATGTGAGGAATAGTTGAAGGAACTAGACATGTGTATCCTAAAGAAGAGAAAACGTGGTTGGTTGGAGCATGTCAACTGTCCTCAAATATGGAGAAATATGAGTTTATTCTACAGGGCTCCAGAGATCTAACCAAAGCCCAATGGGGGTAAGATGCAGTGAAGTACATTTTAGATTCTTAGGAGAATTCTCTGGGGACAGGTGTTGTCAAAACTGTAGTGGGGTTTTCCTGTTATAGAAAGTACATAGGCAGAGCTGGATGATTACATGGTAATAGTATTGTGGAAAACATTTATCCTTTGGGCAGATTTAGGAAACTCATAATGTCTGAGAATTCTTCCAACTCTTCGATTCTGTGATTCTCTGGTATATAGTTACATGTAATGCTTCCAATTTATTATATAATAAAAGAACCCAAGTATAAAAATATGGTAAAATGCAAATGAACTTGCTCATAGTTCAAAGTATTTTTTTATTTTAAAAATATCCTCATATAACAATGGTTATTACAATGCCTAAGGCACAATTAAAAGTCAGGTTCTAGGCAGTGTGGCAAGTTAGAAATGCCAGATTATATAATAATACATTAATTCGTTTTAAAGCTTTCTCAAAATATATTGATCATTAATAAAAAATTTTAGACATGCTAGAAATTGCCGTATATGTGATATAAATGGATAATTATTATCAAGTTTTATGTCTAACATGATTGTTGGTATAAAATGAACGGTCTCTTTATTAGCACGAGGCATTATTAATGTGCTCAGCATGCAGCTAGCAGTGTTCCAAACAACCACAGTGAGTGTTGTTCTATTAAAAAAAAAAAACAAAACTGTAAATGTTGGAGTTTTTCTAGTGAAGGGATGATACCTGCAATCTGGGAGATTACTTTGTGATTGCTCAAGGAGGCCTGTATTATAACCTTGGTACTAACACTGATTATACCTTTTGTTCTGCCACCAGATGGCAGACATAGGCATTACTTAAGTGAGAGTTTACAGTTAAAGTGCTTTTAATATTTTTTACATAATTAGATTAAATCAAAATAGGCAGCTTGAATATTTTTTAATAGCTCTTATAACAACTTCAGTAATGGTAAAGATGGAAAATATTAGCTAAAATGGGATTTTGTAATTAAATCCATTACAATATATTTTAAAGTATTCCCTTAGAATAGTATTTTTCTTTATTAAAAAAAAGTCTCACAAGGAATTCCCACTGACATGTCTTAATACATGAAATAAATATTTTCATCCTTTATGTATTACCAGTTGCTGTCTTGTCTCATCCTAAACGTGGTCAGTGGACACATAAATAGGGGTAAATTTAAAAGCATTAGACACATGTAAAATACAAACCACAGAAGAAATGTATAATATAGCTATTAAATTAGGCATATATTATTTAAAAAAGAATTACTAGTGTTACAAATGGGATATAAACAATCACATGAACATTAATATGAAATTATCTGACTGGCTTAATAAGTTTTAAAAAGTAATGAAATTAATTCTTATAAACCCTAGGCATTTTTAAAAAGTCATTCCAAAGGGATACACGTTTCTTTGTCTTTTTTTTTTTAAAGAGTTCTTGTTTTTAAAGATTTTTACTTATTTGTCCCAGAAAGAGAGAGAAAGCACAAGTAGGGGAGGCAGCAGGCAGAGAGAGAAGCAGGCTCCCCACTGAGCAGGGAGCCCACTGCGGGACCCTGAGATCATGACCTGAGCCAAAGGCAGACATTTAACCGACTGAGACACCCAGGCTTCCAGGGATACATGTTTCTTTACTCAATAGAAAATGCTGTGGATATTCAAAAAATGCTTTTAAAGATCATGGATGAATTAGCTGTTTTACATGCAAATTCACATTCTTTGTTCTGGTGTTTTTGTTCAGTCCTTTAAAAATTCCACTTCTTGTATCTCTTTGATTCTTCAACCCTATATGTTTGACTTATGACAAATAGTCATATTTAGTTAAGTTTGTCTGGTTAGAGTCATTTGTATGGACAACCTTTACTTCGTCAAACCAACAGACTATTTTGATCTTAAACTCTCAGTAGCATAAGACAAAGCTGACTGTGCTTTCCTTCTTAAAAAAAAGATTTTTCCCTGACTTCTGTGATATTGTATTCCTCTATGTTCCACTTTGTACTTCCTTTAAAGTGTATTTTTTGGGGAGGGAGTTCTGGTTCTCTAACTCGCTTGCGGATGTTAGGGATTGTAGGATAACTTGATTTCTCTTACTAACATTTCCCTACATGATGCCATTCATTCTCTCACCTCCAAATGGTACCTATATGATGAAGTCCCCCAAATGTCTATGCCTCACCCACCACTTCTCTTCATTGACCTCCAAACTCAGATCCATCTGCCTCCTTGAATTATTCTTTTATTCGAATACATTCCCTAGTTGATGGCATTGTGTCATGAAGGGGCTGGGCTAGCTCTCCTGGGTAATGTTGTACCTTCTGGTAAAAATGTCAAAAACACGCTCAAGTAAAACCACATGAGCTACATGCTTATCACACGTAAGAAAAAAAAAAAAACGTGTAATAGAGGGGCCAAACTATCTTAACTGTCCTCCAGGAGTACGATGTTTATAAAGAGTTTTGAAAATTTATTTCTGCTCAGAGCAGTAATAGCTATGCAAGTGAGGTGTGATTTACTTTACAGAAGCGGCCTCTTAGGACTAAATATAAACTTGAGCCAGGGTGTATTAATGCATAAACGTGTTAATTTTTAAGCTTGTTTAAAAATGAAGATTCTTGGTGTATACTGTTTTATATTAAAATACCTGTCAACTTGAATATGCCTGTAACACATATTTTATTTTTATTGTTCCACCTGGCTTAGAGTGGGAAACTTCCCAAAAGCCATCTCCCGACAAGACCAGCTGCTGGCCTGTGACATGTCTTGGTGCCAAATATTCTGCCCAGATGAAAACAAGCTATATTGTACAGTCTCACTTTGAATTTGAATCAAGAAACATGGGAAGAATGAAACATTAGGCAGTGGCATCTGCAGTTGTAAAGTCATGGAGTAATTTGCTGAAAGGGCCATAACTGAGGCCAGTTATGAGTGAGGCTGTCCTTTTGAGGAAGAACAGGGTTAAAGTGAGCACCTACAATGTGACAAGTATTGTTCTGTGTACTTAAAATACAGCAGTATACAAAGTCCTTGTGGTCATGGAATATACAAACTGATGTGGATGTAGAGACAAATAAGTAAACAACATGTAAAATAATTTCAAGTGTGTATTAAGTGTTATAAAGCTATAGAGTTAATGAAACAGGTGTTCTGGGATGGGGTGGATTGGGAGGTCCTGGAAAGCCATTTTGAGATGGTAACAACTGAGCTGAGATTATGTGCGCCAAAAAGATGTCACTCTGAGAAAGATTTCAGGGAAAAACATTTTAGGCATCATGAAAAACAAATGAAATGACCCTAAGGCAGAAACCAGAAAGGGAAGGGCAGTGCAGGTAGAGGACTGTGAGTGAGAGGTATTCAGAGATATGGGAAGAGACCATATGAACTGAGGATAAGTTTAAATTCCAAAGAAAAGCACATAAGAACTTTTAAGAGGTAACATGATGTGATATACAATTATTCTGGCTTCAGTATGGGCCATAGGTATAAGGAGGAAAACCTAGTGAGAAACAAGAGAGACTAATAGGTTGTTGTTTCTTTGTTTATTTGTTTGTTTTCCTTTTTTTAAGTTTCTAAATGGTGCAAATAGGGTAGTTTAGGAGAAACTAGAGGGGGGGTGACATGGCCTTTTGCTTTTGTTTTTATATTTTCAGGATTGGGAAATCTTAAGCATGCATGTAGGCTTGATAAGGGAGAATGAAGAAAAGAAGAGGTTAAAGAAATAGGTAGAGAAAAGTGATCAGTCGTATAAGATCCTAGCTGAGATATTGGGAGTTAAAGTTAAGTAGTTGTCTCTTGTCATGTCAGATGGATCCCAACACAACTGCTTCAAGTAATGCAAGAAATCAGGAAAAATTTCATAGCATCAAGGGTTAATGGTAGAACTTTTATTGGAAAAGGGAAAATCTCGCAGGACTGGACTTAACAAGATGAAGATGTCGAAGTGCCTCTGTCCTCATTATCATTCTTCAGAGACCCATAGAAGGAGCAGAGCATGTGCTGAACATGGCATATTTGCGTTTTAGTGGAAGAACCCCTCAATTCCTTGTCTCCCTATTAATATAAATGGCAAGCATGATAAATGGTCTTGTCAGTAGGAGAATACATTGGTTTTTGACATCTGGTAATATGGATTTGGTGTGCCAGCCAATGGGGAATTTCTAGTAAAGCCAGAGGCTGTACACATGGATAGAAGGGATTGACGTGGTCTTAGCAATTCTTCAGTCCACCCTGGCTGGAGGAGAAAGCCATTGATGGATTCTCTGGGAAGCTGGATTTGGGTGTGTACCTTGAACGGGGCGGGGGTGGGAGGGTGGGGGGTGGGAAGGAAGAAAAGCCCATCCTAGGTCTCAGCAAACTCATTGTGGAAACCAGAGTAAGCACCTAGGTCATTTTTGGATATTTCTGCCAGTAGTATAACGTCTTTGAACGAGAGAACAAATACTCCATCCAAGACTAGAGAAAATAAGTGATTATATAAAAGTTAAGGTATTTGAGATAGAAGGGAACAGGGACACAGTAATTTAAGCAGCTGATGTTCCCAATTTTCTCAGTGAATAGGCAGCAGTGTCTCTTGCTGGGAATAGAAGCAGTTGTGTAAGGAAGCTTAAGGGACACAGTGAAAATTTAAAATTATCAGTTCGGAAACAAGAGAAGCTAAGAAAAAGTTCTGATGTTGGCAAATTTTCTGGTTTAAGATGTTTTGGTTACAGAACTGGCTGAGGGTCCCAGGTAATGTCTGGTTTGGTGTTAGAAATGTGGAGGTGATAATATTTTAGAGTTGTGGCCAGAGTCTTGTTTTGCAAAAGGATAGTTCTGCTCTAGAATAGTGACCAGGGCCTGGGGAAGCAAGGGTTGCTGTGAGGATTGTGGTCCTCCCTCTGAGCCTGGTTTGTGTGTAATGTAGAGAACAAGAGAGAACCAGAGATGAAGCTAGTTTTGGACGTCTTATTTTCAAACTGACTTTTATTTGATATGAAAAGTAAGCAACAGTTAATGCATACACTTCTAAGAATTATTCAAATATGCATTAATATTCAATTTCTATACCTCCATTCATTTTTAAACAAAGACTTCTCTCCTGGTTTAATAGTGTACGCATTAAGGCTTGTCACTCAATATACCTCTTGGAAATGTATAATCTCTTCCATTTACTAATGACTATAATTAAGATACACATTTTCTAAAAGACCAGTAATTAGTTTCCATAATAAACATACCATAGTAATCGTTACCTGTGACAGATAAACCATGTCAAAATAAGGTTTGCTTCCCTCTCTTTTTCCCTCCAGTTTACGCTCTCTATTAAAATCTTAAACACCATGTGTGTGTGCACATGTTTTCATGTGTGTTTTTTACACGTAATATAGTCATGGCAGCAAGAAAGTGGCAGGCTTTCAGGATGGTGGGGAGTGCCAATGGTCTTATTTGATGACAAGGTGGAAGTTTTCTTCTTCTTTTGTTTCTCTTCATCATTCTTTCTCATCCTTCTTCTGTGCTCCTGCATATTTCACTGCCAACAGGCAAGGGGCTGAGATAAAAAGTGAGAAAGAGAGCAGCCAGAAAAAGAACAAGGGGCAGATGTGCCAACTGTTTGCTGCAAAGGAAATGCAGTCTCCCCAGCTGCGGCATTTTGTCAGGCAGGTGGCTAAGACCTGAGATGATTTTACACAGATAATTTGTATATTTTCTTTACCATCCTAACATAAAATCAGCTGCAACTATCAACCAAGAGGCTAAGCACTAGCTTTAACATTGTAGGGCATGGGGGAAAGTCAAGCAGTGAGAGGCCAATCCTGGAAACAGCACTAGGGTGGCTGGCCAACATGGGGTACCTCACCTGCAGGCCACTAAAAGAAGTTCAGGCAGGCAGAGGGTATGGAAAGAGGTAATAAATCATGCTTGCAGAGTTAGGGGAAGGTCAACAAGAGCTAAGAAATAGGCATAGCAGCAGGATTCAGATGTCTGTCTGTATGTATATATGTATTTGCAGTGACTGACATCATTTGGGGGGCAGTCAAGTCCAAAATTTGCCTTCCAGGCTGGCAGGCTAGAAATTCAGGGAAGAGTTGATGTTCCAGTCTTGAGTCCAAACTGCAGGCTGGAAACTCAGGTTAAGTTTCTATGTTGCAGCCTGGAGGCAGAATTTCTCCCTCTTTTGAAATCTTCAGTGTTTGCTCCTAAGACCTTCAAGTGATCTGAAGAGACCCACCTTCAATGTGAAGGGTAATCTGTTTTAATCAATGTCTACTGTTTTAAATGTTAATCATGTCTAAAAAAGTATAGCTTCACAGAAACATCTAGAATGGTGTTTGAGCAGCCAACTGAGCACCATAGCCTAGCCAAGCCAATATATAAAATTAATCATCACAATTAGGATCAGAAAAGTACATATCAGAAAAAGAATCATTAACAGTGATAAAGAGGGACATTACATGAAGATAATGGGCATATTTTGGGGACTATACATCTAGGAATGCAATGACTAGATCATAAGACTTGTGTATATTCAGTATTCCCCCAAACACAGATTTTTCTCAAATGGAATTTATTTTTCTAAGTATGATATTTGTATTACTTTGAAGTGTTAAATTGTGATTATTAAAAATTTATAAATTATTACAAATGATTAGTACTACCACCTATCTGCTTGGCATCCTAGAAGATATCTAAGCCAATATCCAGAACACATTACATCTTTTTGTAATGGAAAGATAGCCTTCATACACATCTCTTAGGTACATAATTAGGAAGACATATTGTTTTCTAGGCCTCCAGTGGCACTTTACTTTGACAATACATGATGGCAGTGCTATGTTTACAGATTAAAAATCTGCATATTTTTGTATTTCATCACTCTAGGAGATGTTATCACCGACCTTATAGTGAATGCAGTAGTCAGCATTTCACTTGCAAACTCCAACATTACTGTAATAAATGCTTCAGAAATGTGATGAGAAGCTTGAGTGCCAAGAAGAATCTACTGTTTGACCATAGTCAAACAATGGTATGCAAGGACTGGCTTCCCTTAGGGAGATTTGGATAGGTCTTAGGTGAAGGATTTCCTCACAAAACCTGGTATTTATAAAGGCAAACTTAAGAACAGAGAAAAGAAGTAGTTTTTGTGTATGCGATGTGTAAATACACTCTAATTACATTTATATTATTTTCCAAAAATAACTTAGGAAAGAATTTCTAATAGTTTTTATACATCACACAATAATGCAACCTAATACCTTTCTTTGTGTATATATAACATATATTTATACACACATATATTATAATATGTTACGTATGTCACACACATATATATTAGAAATTGATTCCTATACTTAAAGTTTCTTTTTATAATAAATAAAAGGCATTCAAGGAGTCTAGGTTAAGATGGCGGAGGAGTAGGGGACCCCTTTTTCAGCTGGTCCCCTGAGTCGAGTTGGATAGGTATCAGACCAGCCTGAACATCCACGGAATCAGCCTGAGACGCAGAAAGATACATCTGGATCTCTACAAATGAACATCTGCAGCGCTGAGTATTGAGGTACAAAGCGAGGAGCCATGAAACTGCACACAGATATTGGAAGATAAACGGAAGGGGGAGGGAGCCGCTGCGTTGGGGCACCGGGAAGCGGTAGCCACCTGCAGGGGGCGGGGGGGGGAGCCGGCGGACTCGCGTTGGCACCGGGAGAAAACAGGCTGGGACCGTGAGTGGGGAGGCGCGCCACCAGACTTCTCACGGAACTCCAGAACTCCGGTGTGCTCACTGGGTCCAGACTGAGACCGGGAGCTCTGGGAGCTCCGGGAGTTCACGGGGGCAGCTGGCGGCTGGCGGTGTTAGAAACAAAAAGGACAGAGACGGACAGCCCTGGAAGTGAGGGCTGGGACACTGGGTGTGGGGCGCACATCCCCGGACGCTGTAGGGTTGAGCAGCACCAACAGAAACAGAGTTAAAGTGGCCAGATCATCAGTGGAGAATGGTCCGCAAGCCCTCTGTTCTGAGACAGAGGCTGAGATTCGGCCACTGCTGCTCTGACTCTCAGAAGAGGCATAACAAACCTCCAGGGAAAGCCGCCAGAGAACAAAAGCCTGGAAACACCGGCTCACAGGGTGCCCATCCCCATCACCCCTCACAGGAGACACGGAGACTCTACCCAAACAGGGTTGCCCGAGAATTGGCGCAGCAGGCCCCTCCCCCAGAAGGCAGGCTGAAAAATCAAGAAGCCCAAATCCCTAAGATCCCTATAAAACAAGGGTGCACGGCCTGGGTCCTGGTCAATAATTTGGGCTCTGGACAACCCCGCAACCTCTCCTCATCAGAATGACGAGAAGAAGTCCCCCCCCCCCCCCCAGCAAAGAAAAGACAATGAGTCTGTGGCCTCTGCCACAGAACTAATGGATATGGATGTAACCAAATTATCAGAAATGGAATTCAGAGTAACAATGGTCGAGATGATGTGTAGACTTGAAAAAAGTATTAACGAAAATGTTAATGAGAATATAGAATCTCTAAGGGCAGAAATGAGAGCGAATCTGGCAGAAATTAAAAATTCTATGAGCCAAATGCAGTCAAAACTAGAGGCTCTGACGGCCAGGGTGAATGAGGCAGAGGAGCGTATTAGCGAATTGGAGGATGGGTTAGTAGAAGAAAAAGCGAAAATAGAAACTGGACTTAAAAAAATCCACGCCCAAGAACGTAGGTTATGGGAGATTACTGACTCAATGAAACGATCCAATGTCAGAATCATCGGCATCCCCGAGGGGGTGGAGAAAAACAGAGGTCTAGAAGAGATATTTGAACACATTGTAGCTGAAAACTTCCCTAATCTAGCGAGGGAAACAAACATTCGTGTCCAAGAGGCAGCGAGGACCCCTCCCAAGCTCAACCACGACAAACCTACGCCACCTCACGTCATAGTGCATTCGCAAATATTAGATCCAAGAATACAGTATTGAAAGCAGCCAGGGCAAAGAAATTTCTCACATACCAAGGCAAAGGTATCAGAATTACGTCAGATCTGTCTACACAGACCTGGAATGAGAGAAAGGGTTGGGGGGGGGGCATTTTATAGTTCTTTCAGAGAAAAACATGCAGCCAAGGATCCTTTATCCATCAAGGCTGTCATTCAGAATTGATGGAGAAATAAAGACCTTTCAGAATCGCCAGTCATTAACCAATTTCGTAACCACGAAACCAGCCCTACAGGAGATATTAAAGGGGGTTCTATAAAGGTAAAAGGCCCCAAGAGTGATACAGAACAGAAAGTCACAACCGATACAAACAAAGATTTACTGGCAACATGGCATCATTAAAATCATATCTCTCAGTATTCAATCTCAATGTGAATGGCTTAAATGCTCCCAAAAACGCCACAGGGTTGCAGATTGGATAAAAATAAATGACCCATCCATTTGCTGTCTACAGGAGACTCATTTTGAACCCAAAGATACATTCAGACTGAAGGTAAAGAGATGGAGTACCATATTTCACGCAAATGGACCTCAAAAGAAAGCTGGGGTAGCATTTCTCATATCAGATAGATTGGATTTTAAGCTAAAGACTATAGTTAGAGACACAGAAGGGCACTATATTATTCTTAAAGTATGTATCCAACAAGTGGAGATGACAATTATAAATATATATGCCCCCAACAGGGGAGCAGCAAGATACACAAGCCAACTCTTAACCAGAATAAAGAGACAATAGATAAAAATACATTAATAGTAGGGGACCTCAACACCCCACTATCAGAAATAGGACACCCTTGCAAATACTAAGCAAAGAATCATAGGCTTTGAATGCCATACTCGACGAGTTGGACCTCATAGATATATATAGAACTCTACACCCCAGAACCAAAGAATACTCATTCTATTCTAATGCCCATGGAACATTCTCAAGAATAGACCATGTTCTGAGACACAAAACATGTCTCAACCGATACCAAAAGACTAAAATTATTCCCTGCATATTCTCAGACCACAACGCTTTGAAAGTGGAACTCAACCACAAGGAAAAATTTGGAAGAAACTCAAACACTTGGAGACTAAGAACCATACTGCTCAGGAATGATTCGATAAACCAGGAAATCAAAAATCAAATTAAACAATTTATGGAGACCCAACGAGAATGAAACCACAATGGTCCAAAACCTATGGGATACTGCAAAGGCAGTCCTAAGGGGGAAATACATAGCCATCCAAGCCTCACTCAAAAGAATAGAAAAATCTAAAATGCAGTTTTTATATTCTCACCTCAAGAAGCTGGAACAGCAACAGAGGGACAGGCCTAATCCACGCACGAGGAAGCAGTGGACCAAAATTAGAGCAGAAATCAACAAATTAGAAACCAGGAGTACAATAGAGCAGATCAACAGAGATAGAAGCTGGTTCTTTGAGAGAATTAATAACATTGACAGACCTCTGGCAAGACTTATCCAAAAGAATAGAGAAAGGACCCAAATTAATAAAATTATGAATGAAAAAGGAGAGGTCATAACCAACAACAATGAAATTGGAAGGATTATTAGAAACTTTTATCAACATCTATATGCCAATAAATTAAGCAATCTGGAAGAGATAGAGGCCTTCCTGGAAACCCATAAACTACCAAGACTGAAACAGGAAGAAATTGATTTTTTAAACAGGCCAATTAATTATGAAGAGATTGTGAGAAGGGTCAGTGATAAAACACCTTCCAAAAAATAAAACTCCAGGCCCGGATGGTTTTCTTGGGGAATTCTACCAAACATTCAAAGAAGAAATAATACCTATTCTCATAAAGCCATTTCAAAAAATAGAAACAGAAGGAAAGCTACCAAACTCATTCTATGAGGCCAATATTACCTTGATTCCCAAACCAGGCAAAGACCCCAACAAAAAGGAGAATTACAGACCAATTTCCCTAATGAATATGGACGCCAAAATCCTCAAAAAGATCCTGGCAAATAGAATCCAACTGTACATTAAAAGGATTATCCATCATGACCAAGAGGGATTCATCCCTGGGATGAATACCACATTCACAAATCTATCAGTGTCTTAGACTTATTCAGAAACAAAAATTCAGAAATCATATGATTCTCTCAATAGATGCAGAAAAAGCATTTGACAAAATACAGCATCCTTTTCTGATTAAAACCCTTCAGAGTGTAGGAATAGAGGGTACATTCCTCAATTTCATAAAAACCATCTATGAAAAGCCTACAGAAAATATTATTCTCAACGGGGAAAAGCTGGAAGCCTTTCCCTTAAGATCAGGAACACGACAAGGATGCCCACTCTCGCCACTATTATTCAACATAGTACTAGAAGTCCTTGCAACAGCAATCAGGCAACAAAAAGGGATAAAAGGTATCCAAATCGGCAAGGAAGAAGTCAAACTGTCTCTCTTCGCAGATGACATGATACTCTATATGGAAAACCCAAAAGAATCCACTCCCAAACTATTAGAAGTTATAGAGCAATTCAGTAATGTGGCAGGATACAAAACCAATGCTCAGAAATCAGTTGCATTTCTTTTTTTTTTTTTTAAAGATTTTATTTATTTATTTATTTGACAGAGATAGAGACAGCCAGTGAGAGAGGGAACACAAGCAGGGGGAGTGGGAGAGGAAGAAGCAGGCTCCCAGGGAAGGAGCCTGATGTGGGGCTCGATCCCATAATGCCGGGATCACGCCCTGAGCCGAAGGCAGACGCTTAACCGCTGTGCCACCCAGGCGCCCCATCAGTTGCATTTCTATACAGGAATAATGAGACTGAAGAAAGAGAAATTAGGGAATCCATCCCATTTACAATAGCACCAAAAACCATACATTACCTTGGAATTAACTTAACCAGAGACGTAAAGGATCTATATTCTAGAAACTATAAAGCACTCTTGAAAGACATTGAGGAAGACACAAAAAGATGGAAAAATATTCCATGCTCATGGAACAGAAGAATTAACATAGTTAAAATGTCCATGCTACCCAGAGCAATCTACACTTTCAATGCTATCCCGATCAAAATACCGATGGCATTTTTCAAGGAACTGGAACAAATAGTCCTTAAATTTGTATGGAACCGGAAAAGGACCCGAATCACCAAGGAACTGTTGAAAAGGAAAAACGAAGCTGGGGGCATCACAATGCCGGATTTCGAGCTGTATTACAAAGCTGTGATCACAAAGACAGCGTGGTACTGTCACAAAAACAGACACATAGACCAATGGAACAGAATAGAGAACCCAGAAATGGACCCTCAGCTCTTTGGGCAACTAATGTTTGATAAAGCAGGAAAAAACATCCAGTGGAAAAAAAGACAGTCTCGTCAGTAAATGGTGCTGGGAAAATTGGACAGCTACATGCAAAAGAATGAAACTTGACCACTATCTCACACCATATCAAAGATAAACTCCAAATGGATGAAAGACCTCGATGTGAGACAGGAATCCATCAAAATCCTGGAGGACAACATAGGCAACAACCTCTAGGACATCAGCCAAAGCAACCTTTTTCATGACACATCTCCAAAGGCAAGAGAAACAAAAGATAAAATGAACATGTGGGACTTCATCAAAATAAAAAGCTTCTGCACAGCCAAGGAATGGGAGAATATATTTTCAAATGATGCTACAGATAAAAGACTGGTATCCAAGATCTACAAAGAACTTCTCAAGCTCAATACGCAAGAAACAAATAAACAAATCATAAAATGGGCAGAAGATATGAACAGACACTTTTCCAATGAGGACATACAAATGGCTAACAGACAAATGAAAAAATGTTCAAAATCATTAGCCATCAGGGAAATTCAAATCAAAACCACACTAAGATACCACCTTATGCCAGTTAGAATGGCAAAAATCAACAAGGCAGGAAACAGCAATTGCTGGAGAGGATGTGGAGAAAGGGGATCCCTCCTACATTGTTGGTGGGAATGCATGTTGGTGCAGCCACTCTGGAAAACAGTGTGGAGGTCCCTTAAAAAGTTAAAAATTGAGCTACCCTATGACCCAGCCATTGCAATACTGGGTATTTACCCCAAAGATACAGAGGTAGTGAAGAGAAGGGCCATATGCACCCCAATGTTCATAGCAGCATTATCCACAATAGCTAAATCGTGCAAGGAACCGAGATGCCCTTCAACAGATGACCGGATTAAGAAGCTGTGGTCCATATATACAATGGAATATTACTCAGCTATCAGAAAGAACGAGTTCTCAACATTTGCTGCAACATGGACGGCACTGGAGGAGATAATGCTAAGTGAAATAAGTCAAGCAGAGAAAGACAATTATCACATGATTTCTCTCATCTATGGAACATAAGAACTAGGAAGATCGGTAGGGGAAGAAAGGGATAAAGAAAGGGGGGTAATCAGAAGGGGGAGTGAAGCACGGGAGACTATGGACTCTGAGAAACAAACTGAGGGCTTCAGAGGGGAGGGGGGTGGGGGAATGGGATAGACTGGTGATGGGTAGTAAGGAGGGCACATATTGCATGGTGCACTGGGTGTTATATGCAACTAATGAATCATCGAACCTTGCATCAGAAACCAGGGATGTACTGTATGGTGACTAACATAAGGTAATAAAAAAACATTAAAAAAACATTTTAAAAAAAGGCATTCAAATTGGCAAAGAAGAAGTCAAATACTCTCTCTTCACAGATGACATGATACTTTATGTGGAAAACCCAAAAGACTCCACTCCCAAGTTACTAGAACTCATAGAGCAATTCAGCAGTGTGGCAGTATACAAAATCAATGCACAGAAATCAGTTGCATTTCTATACACTAACAATGTAACTGAAGAAAGAGAAATTAGGGAACAAATTCCATTTACAATAGTATCAAAAACCATACGATACCTAGGAATAAACCTAACTAGGATCTGTCCTCTAGAAACTATAGAACACTTATGAAAGAAATTGAAGAAGACAAAAAAGATGGAAAAATGTTCCATGCTCATGGATTGGAAGAATAAACATAGTTAAGATGTCTATGCTGCCCAGAGCAATCTACACTTTCTATGCAATCCCTATCAAAATACCATCAACATTTTTCACAGAGCCTCAACCCTAAAATACAAGGAACCAGCAAAGACCCCAAATCACCAGGGAAATGTTGAAAAAGAAAATCAAAACTGGGGGCATCACAATGCCTGACTTCAAGCTATATTAAAAAGCTGTCATCATCAATACAGCATGATATTGGCACAAAAAAAGACACATAGATCAATGGAACAGAATAGAGACCACAGATATGGACCTTCAACTCTATGGTCAACTAATTTTCAACAAATCAGGAAAGAACATCCAATGGAAAAAGACAGTCTTTTCAGTAAATGGTGCTGGGAAAGCTGGACAGCCATATGCCAAAGAATGAAACTGGACCATTCTCTTACACTATACACAAAGATAAACTCAAAATGGATGAAAGACCTCAACGTGAGACAGGAATCCATCAAGATCCTAGAGGAGAACATAGGCAGTAACCTCTTCGACATCGGCCACAGCAACTTCTTTCAAAACATGTCCCTAAAAGCAAGGGAAACAAAAGCAAAAATGAACTTTTGGGACTTCATCAAGATAAAAAGCGTTTGCACAGCAAAGGAAACAGTCACAAAACAAAGAGGCAATCCACGGGATGGGAGAAGATATTTGCAAATGACATTAGAGATAAAGGGCTGGTATCCAAGATCTATAAAGAACTGTTCAAACTCAACACCCAAAAAATAAATAATCCAGGCAAGAAATGGGCAGAAGACACTAACAGACATTTCTCCAAAGAAGACATAAAAATGGCTAACAGACACATGAAAAAATGTTCAACATCACTAGTCATCAGGGAAATACAAATCAAAACCACAATAAGATACTACTTTACACCAGTTAGAATGGCAAAAATTAACAAGACAGGAAACAACAAACGTTTGCGGGGATGTGGAGAAGGGGGAAGCCCCTTATGCTGTTGGTGGGAATGTTAACTGGTACAACCATTCTGGAAAACAGTACGGAGGGTCCTCAAGACATTAAAAACAGAGCTACCCTATGACCCAGCAATTGTACTACTGGGTATTTACCCCAAAGATGCAGATATAGTGGAAAAAAAGAGGCACATGCACCCTAATATTCATAGCAGCAATGTCCACAATAGCCAAACTGTGGAAGGAGCTGAGATGTCCTTCAACAGATGAATGGATAAAGATTGTTTCATATATACAATGGAATATTACTCAGCCATCAGAAAGGATGAATACCCACCATTTGCATCGACATGGATGGGACTAGAGGGGATTATGCTAGATGAAATAAGTCAAGCAGAGAAATAAAATTGTCATATGGTTTCACTCATATGTGGAACATAAGGAATAGCATGGAGGACTACAGGGGAAAGGAAAGAAAACTGAATGGGAAGAAATCAGAGAGGGAGACAAACTATGAGAGACTATGGACTCTGTGGAGCAAACTGAGGGTTACAGAAGGGAGGGGGTGTGGGGATGGGGTGACCGGGTGATTGGTATTAAGGAGGGCACATGCTGTGATGAGCACTGGGTGTTATATGCAACTAATAAATCGTCGAACACTACATCTAAAAACTAACGATGTACTCTATGTTGGCTAACTGAGCATAATAAAAAAAATTAAAGTTTCTTTTTACAAAAAAAAAGCAGGACAGATATAAGGAACAGAATATGCAGTAAAAATAATAACCATGCACATATGATGGTGTAACAGAAGTAACCAGGAAAGGTCAAGATATATGACAGCATCCACAAATGAACACATATGAATGAATATGTACATCCCTTTGCATGTTTATGACTTTAAAAAAATGTTCATTTTGCCATGTTTCAGTTAATTTTTTTTAAATGAATGTGGTGAATTTCTTTATAAAATTGAGTTCCAAGATGTGTAGAAACATTGATTAACATTGCTTTTTTACTCCCATGGTCCTTTATTAAAGCAGCCTTTACAATAGTACAGTATCTGAACATCCAATTTTAATCAGGTAGTTTTGCATTTCTTTCTATTTTCTGTAAAGGGCTATTTATTCAGTGTATAATATAGAAAATGTTTGGAAGTTTGAAATGCCTCCCTGATTAAATTGTGTTGACTCTAAGCCCTAATGTGGAACTAGTCACTAGCCAACATTTTATTATGGATCTATGTGATCTGTTTAATGTCTGTTTTCTTTCCCAGAAAGTGGATGGGGGGACTATTTCTTGTTCACCCTTATATTCTCAATTACTAACACAGAAGTTCAATTAATATTTGTAAATGAATGAAGGGACAGATGAATAAGAAACCTCTTTTGTTAGAATAATTTTGAAAATAGAAACTGATCTATTTATGTTTCCACTTCTTTTTTGTTGGTTTTTGGTGGCATATTTTTTGCAGAAAACTTTATTTCACCAAAGTTTATAAATTCCTTTGGTGATAAGCCCAAGAAATCTGAATTAGCACGTGGGTGGTATGTTGGAAGCCTTCATAAGAAGGTTGCATGAAAAGTCCTCATTTCGGTTTCCATAGGCACTTGGGGAAAAGTGTAATCTTGGTTTATTAAGCATAAAATATGAGAAATTCTCTGAGAACATTGTATCACTTAGATTATATATGTCTATATTTATTTTTTATCTATTTATCCTAAAAGAGGTATAATAATACCTGAAAGAGGTATAATAAAGACTCCTAAATTGTTTGATGCTATCCTATCAGTTATATGTAGATTTATGACATTATGTAACCATTGTGGATTATATCTTTTATCAATGAAAAAAAACCATGTTACCCATTCTATCTTCTTAAGGTAATTGCTAACCCTATGAAATTAGCACTATCTACCTTATTCTGTTTACTTTTCATATGTATAATGCTTTTGTGTATATTTCATATATAAATTACCATTAAATGTGTCCTAAGTTTGCCTGCTGTGCAAGGATGGGGCATACAGCAGTAAATAGATACAAAGAATTTACTTTCTGAATTCTGATAAATATTTACCCATTTTTTTCTTAACATTTCTGTATTGTGCTTCTCATAAATAGAATATAGATAAATTTTGTTGTATATTGGCTTTCTTTTACCCAGTCTATAAATTCTTGTTTTTTAATAGATTGTTTAAATCCTTTTGACAGAAGAAGTTCATATTGTTCTCATTGTTTTTAGGCATTCATGCAAAGTATTGACTTTATTTTCTAACTTCTGACTTAAGTGTTTTTCTTGCCTTTTTTCTTCAGTAGCCTTGTAGCCTCATTCTAATTCTACTGGGGGTTACCTTTACATTTTCAAATGTTCTTTGACCAATATTTTTCAGCAAATAAAAATAATTATAACCTGTAAATTTCATTTTTTCATTGTGTAAAGGTATTGACTTAGATTGTCTTGAGCAAATTATTCTTTTATTGGTAAATTGTTGTTTATTGTAAAATGTGCATACTCATTTTCAAAAATTATGATTTAATTTTTCTGTTCCATTTTGGATCCACATTTACAACAACTATTTGACTTTATCTTATATTTGCTTTTATTTAGTACTTACTGTAATCTGTTTAACTTCTTTCAAGGCTCACTGCTCTGAATTCTCCAAACCTGAGTTCTTAATTTTGATTCATATTTTGTTGACTGACAAATATTTTTAAGTATTTCTTTTCAAGACGTTTACTGTAAGTGCCGTATTTTCTGAAATGCTGACTAGTTTCCTCAGGTTTTGCCTCACATTTACATATGAATGATAACTTGGTGGAATAAGGGTCTGATTTATGATTCTTTTCTCTTAAAAGTCTTTAGTCATTACTTCATTTCCTTCTAATTTATTGTTGAAAAGTGAAACATGACTTCTTGTCTTTGATTGCAGCTGATATTTTCTCCTGCCAAATGCTTTGAGGTTTTTGGTTTAATTTAGCTTTGTTTTGTTGAAAAATATTTTCAGGGTATTCCTTTGTTACATTTTGTTGAATTAGATAAATACCGTTAGCCGACATTCAGAGTTCTTTGTGGTTGTCTTTGTTGTTGTGGGTAGTTTTTGTTCTGTTTTATATTTGTTTGCTTGTTTGTTTTCAGCTCAGGAAATTTTTCTCCATTTGTGTCTTTGATTTTCATTTCACTTAAATTAAACAAGTTCCTTCCTTTTAAGGAACTTGTAACCTTTAAATCTGATAACCCCTACCCACCACCTCTGTGAACTTTCTCTATATTCTAGCAGAGGGTATGAATGCCCCATGCCATGTCACTGATTTGGTATTATTATTAATAATAGCTAACATTTATTGTTTTACAACTTTACAAGTATTAATTCATCAAATCCTCCTAATAATTCTATATTGAAGATGTTATTATTATTTCCACATTTTATGGATGAGGAAGTGAGACACAAACAGGTTTGTAATTTGCCCAATAATCACAGAACTAGTAAGGTAAAAACAGTTTTGCTCCAAATCCCATATTTCTGACCACTGGTCTCCATTGCTTCTGAAGTGCAAATTTTCCTTTTAACTACTTATAATACAAATTGTAATTCCACTCTAAAAGTTGTATGTATGTTTATGTAATCCTTTTCTTAATCTAAATCCTCTTTGAATTTCAGTCTTAAATTATTATGCTGCCTTCTCTCCCCCCACCATCTTGATGTATTCTCTTTTCAAGGCATTTTAATTCTTCTTCCTGGAAACATCTTTAATATCTTAAGGTATCCTAAACGTTAATTCCTTTAGTGTATGCTGCCCTCGCTGTCCCCCAGAGATATTCTTCCTCACTTTAAATGCTGTTTCCATTGTGTTGTATTTCTCAGAGGTCTTAAGCTTGTTGTTTTTATTGCATCTGCTATTTTCCCTTTATCCATTTTTTATGTGGGGAGATCAACCAAACTACTTTTTTTTTTTTAAAGATTTTATTTATTCACTCGAAAGAGAGAGAGACAGCCAGCGAGAGAGGGAACACAAGCAGGGGGAGTGGGAGGGGAAGAAGCAGGCTCCCAGCGGAAGAGCCTGACGTGGGGCTCAATCCCAGAACGCCAGGATCACGCCCTGAGCCGAAGGCAGACACTTAACGACTGAGCCACCCAGGTGCCCCAACCAAACTATTTTCTAACAGAGTGTATGAATTGTATTAACCAAATCCTCTGCCTCCCTTTGTCCTGTGTAACTCCATTTTTTCACCTATTTCTGGAGGGCAGATATGCACACATATGCTTGTGTGTGTGAGTGTGTGTGTGTGTGAGTGACGGTTCCTGGTCCTAGCTTGTTCAGGTGTCATTTAATGTTTCTCTGAGGGACTGACATGGGATCATCTACCTGCACAGCTTGCTTCTAAGAAATTTAAACCAACAGACCATGTGAAAACCTACAGACTTTTTTCCTTGTCTTCCAAAATAAGGGTCCTTACTTCTGTATACATCTCCCATGCTGAACCTTTCACAGGCACTTTGCCTTTTCCCTCCTTGTAGTAATTCAGACTTATCAATTACAGAATTGGAGCGAATATAGAAAAGAGTAGTATTTATGTGCTCTGTAGTGCTTTTTTAAGGGAAGGAGGACTGATAGGTTTTACAGTTGGTTGATATTCATAAGTCTGATTTAGGGGGCAGATGGTTGGGTAGATTGAAATATTTTTCTGGCTTCTTTTGGTCCTAGATTATTTCATTAGATACTATTTTAAGTTGCAGAATATATTTGAACCCCCCCACCCCACCCCAGACTTTCCTGGTCTCTGGTTATGCATTGTTGCTAGATTTACAATAGAATATTTTGGGGAGTTTGTTTTTCTCTGATTTTATAAGCTAAATTTTAGTGGGGACTTTGGAAAACCAAACTCAAAGACATTTTATCAATACACAGATATAAAACTTAGAGATATTAAAAAGTGGCCACAGGTCCCAATCTTGAGCTAGGGCTGGAACTGCCATGTGTTTCCACTCTTGTGTCTGTGCTTGTTTCTACATTTATAGCCTGAAAAAATCTTTTTAAAACAAAAATTAGAGTAAATCAGAGAATTCTGTTTTATAATGCAATAACATTAAGCCACAGTTCCGTACAGACCACTTGCCTTATAATTGTTTTTGAGTGGAGTAGATCTTAGAGAATCCCATGAACTATTCATTGTAAACCCAAAGCTTAAACTGTGAACTTTACCTCTTAGATGTGTTTTTCTAGAATCTTCGCTAACATATTATGGTCTGTCCCGTTTGAGTGACCTACTATCTTTTTCTTTTTCCCAAAGATTTTCTTGTACACTGCAATCGCTTCCCTTTCTTTTTCTTAATTGTAAGTAATTACATAATAAGAATCATCCCAATGGGAGATTTATGCCCTAATATTTTAACCTCCATGCATTATGAAATGTACTGATTTGGGATGTAAATATTTATATTCTCATTGGGAAAAAATACCAATTTGAAGTTTATAGAATAACAAACCAAAACCATATGATTTTACACATTTGTTCTTTATTTTAATATGAAAAGTTTATGATTCTCACATGGAGCAGAGTAAAGAATGGATGGGCAGGGGTATTAATGGAATCTGTCAAAAGCCATCATTTATTCTGTGGTTTAAGTAAAGCAAAGTCGAACTTATAGCCATTTTTACTATGTGCTTTGAAAATAACTATGTTTATGTATTCTGATAAATAGATTTCTTTATGAGGAACAGATTCAGTGGAAATTAGATTACCAAAGGATGATATTATCTGTTACTTATCTGAGACCAGCAACATTGAAAAGCTTGAGTGAATTAGTAACACTCATTTTATCTCTGAGAGCAAATTCAAACTAAATACTTAAGGTATTCTTTTAGTATATTTTTTTCTTTTCCTATGTCTGAGAGAATAAAAACAGCTCTGAAGCTATCAGATGTATAATTAGTCCTTGCATTTTTTTTTTCACTTTAGTGGCACAACCAAGGAATGTATTAACCAAAAGGAACGGTAATTTTTCCAACTTTTTTAAAACTAAATATGTGAGAAGTATGCTTTAGTGGAAACTCTTGGCCTGTCTAAATTAGAGGAGTATTGTCATTTCTTTATTTGAAAACATTTTATATTTATATGATGGAGTGCTATATAAATGTTGGACATTATCATTATATTGACCATGAAGACCATGATTATGCCTAAAAGATAGATGTATGAATATGGTTGTATCTTTGTTTAAATTAACCCAGTAGACATACAGAGGATTTTCTAAAATCAGGGTCCATATCTTATCCTTTTTCTTATTAACATTAATAGCACCAGGCACATAGGAGATGCTCAATAAATACTTTTTAAATGCATAGATAATAATCATTTTATAAGCAGATTAACTTTAGGAATCTCTTAATTTAAAAATAAAAAGTCCCTCACACAATTAAAAAGCAAGATTCAATTTTTTAAATCTGTCTACATGATTTTCATTTAGGAAGAGATTTTTCATTAACAGATGGAAAAACAAGAATGAAAGACTACCGGAGTTTGATGCCCAAATCCATCACATATTAGCCAATGCATGTTACTTAACCTTTTTCCTCTTTTGTAATATAGAGGTAATAATGATATCAACCTCAATTGTTGACCTTAGCAGTAAGAGAGATCATCCACGTGAAGGTTCTGACATAGTGCACGGATCATGGTAGATTCTTAAATAAAAGTTGTGATTGATGTTTTAACTGCAGTTCTTGTCCTTCTTGCTGCTGTTGTCAGTTCATCATAAAATGTGGGCTTCAGCAGAGGGAGTTTCTCAGGCCATTCCATAAATAAGTGGGCCAGACTTAATGTTGGGTGTCACACTGACACTCATGCTCTCAGGGCAAGAGCCTGGCTTTAATTGCTGTCCCTAGGCTCTTTCTTAGGACTGACAAGTACAGAGCCAATGAACGATTGTCAGGCCTCTAAATTCTTCTGTTTTCATTTCTTTTCTTTATTCACTCTCAAATCCATGCCATGTTGGTGACTACCAGATGCAAACTGCAAGACCTGTTCTTGCCATATGATTTCACTCATGTGTGGAATTTAAGAAACAAAACATGAGCAAAGGGGGGGGGGATAAAGAGAGAGAGTAACAAACCAAGAAATGGAATCTCAACTAAAGAACAAACTGATGGTTACCTGTATTGCTAAAGTTTTAACAAATACATGTTTATCTGATTTAACTATTATATTGGAGACTACAAAATATTGCTGTTACTGTTTTGCATTTACATTAGGTGTTATGTTGCTTCAGAATTATTTTTATTAGTCCTTCATGATGGCAAATAGCTGTATGCTCTTTTAAAAATTTCTCTATGCCTTCTAGCAACTCTGATTTTTATAATGGAACTTAGTCCAAAATTAATATTTTTATTTCCTCAACAATGCCTTCCCTCTGTGAAATGCAGTTGATATTAACCCTCCTTATTTTCTCTGAATCAGCCTCCAGGATCTCCCCAATGCTGACTTTGGCAAAAAGACTCCTCATTTTAATTCTCCTTGCTCTTGTTGCCACCATCAATTATTTTCTTTTATCATCCTGCAGATTTTTAATGGCTTCCCTCTTTTGTAAGTATCATATTATAGGAATGAACCACGAAATTTATTTATGTGCCCATACAATATTCCAATCTACCTGCAGGATCACCGTAGTAGATAATTAGTTTAGTGCTGTGCTAGGGAGCTAAAGTACAGACAATTTTAATCTATTTACTATATAGCTCTTAAATCAAGGATAAAAGGAGTTCTTTTTGTTATTTCCTAATACATGCTAAAATAAATATCATTTAGAGCCTGACAACTTCTATGTTCTTCCTAAATGAAAAAATCATAAATGATCCCAATTATGGCAAATTGTATCTGTTCTATGCAAGGGTCGCTTTTAAACATGCAAAAGTGACTTCTTTTCAGAATGTTTTGTAGATTTTTAAAATGTACTTTTCCTCACAGCATCAGCATAGTGTTGTAATTTTGCAGCTAAGGACATTGGGTTATTTTCATGGCAATGTTTAAATCACCAGCATTCTAATCTTTATTTTTGCTGAAGGTAAAAAAGAATATTGTGTTAGGTAGAATAATGCCCCCCCCAAAGACGTCCATGTCCTAGTACCAAAACGTGGGGATATGTTACACTATATGGCAAAAGGGATTTTGCAGATATGATTAAATTAAGGATCTTTAGATGGGGAGATTATTCTGGATTATCTGAATGAGACCAAAGTAATTAGAAGGGTCCATGTAAGAGAAAGCAGGAAGTGAGAGAGTCAGAAGAGATGTGGTGATAGAAGGAAGGGTCAGAGTCAGAGAGAAATTTGAAGATGCTACACTGCTGCTGGCTTTGAAGATGGAGAAAGGGACTATGAGCCAAAAAATGCCAATGGCCTCCAAAAGCTGAAAAAGGCAAGGGAATAGAATCTCTCCTACAGTCTCCAGAAGGAACAGCCCTGGTGATACTCTGATTTTAACCCAGTAAAACCGTTTTCAAACTTCTAACCTTCAGAACTGTAAGATAATAAACTTGTGTTGTTTTAAGCCACTGAGTTTGTGGCAATTTGTTACAATAGCAATAGGATATATTACAAGGATTGACAGACCTTGAACAATTTAGGTAGTCTTGGGCCCCATTAGTGATGCACTTTGAACGGTTTATGCTTCTCTGAAAAGAGCTCTGTCCAAGGGTTCTGAAGCAGCAGCAGCTCTGTGCATAAGGAAGACCACCAGTGGCCAGAAGGCTAAGTCCATTTAATTGGCTGCTGCTAGTTTGAAAATAATAGCAACCCTGGGAGCAGTATCTTCCATCTTCCTTACTCAGTGGTGTTGCTCAGTTGTATCTATGGAGGTGCTAGAAATGTGATATTGAATATCCAGCAATCACAGGCTTGAAAGTAATTTTTAAAAATATAACAGGGACACAAGTATGTACCCATTGATGTGTCCTGTTGATAAATGTATGGTCTCCATATAGCATTGGTGGGCTTGAGCAAATGTTTCACCAGCATATTACCAGTGTTACTAACTTTCTAATCTAAAATTCTTGGGCCCATAGCATGTGTCTTCTCTACTGCAGCAGTTATACATTTTATGTTTTGACGCTATAGCAATGTATTTTTTAGGTGCCAAACTGAGTATCAGTTAGAATGCATCCTGCTGACAAGAGGCAACAATAACTAACAGCCATTTAAATGCAGGGATTTCTTTATCTCAGCAAAACTATTATGGCATCTGACTCCCTTTTCCTTCCTAGACTGTAATCCTTAGTGTGTTGCTTTTGTCCTCATGGTTACAAAACATATTGATGTACTTTTAGGTCTCATGTTCATGACTGGCGGGGGGCAGGGTGGTAAGGAGTAAAGATCAAAGAGCTTCGTCCTTGTCCCTGCCTTTATATTCAAGAAAGAGTGGCCTGTGTCTCACTGAGTAGAAGAACCACGGCACACGGTTACTGTTACTATTAAGATAGTGCAGGAAGGTGTATTAGCTTTCCAAGCTCTGACTAAAGAAAAGAAAGAAAGAAAAATGACATTGTATGGTTTCACTCATTTATGGAACATAAGAAGTAGGAAGATCGGTAGGAGAAGGAAGGGAAGAATGAAGGGGGGGGGTAAACAGAAGGGGGAATGAGCCATGAGAGACTGTGGACTCTGGGAAACAAACTGAGGGCTTCAGAGGGGAGGGGGGCAGGGGATTGGGATAGACCAGTGATGGGTATTAAGGAGGGCACATATTGCATGGTGCACTGGGTGTTATATGCAAGTAATGAATCATGGAACATTGCATCAAGAACTGGGGAGGTACTGTATGGTGACTAATATAACAATATAAATATTATTAAAAAAAAAGAAAAATGACATTGTGGATAACTGGGGGAGCCAATCCTCAGAGACTGCAAAGTACATATTTAAATGAGTGATTTCTGTTAAGATGGATTGGTTTACTACTATAGATTCCACAATTTTTCAGCTGCTGATCCCATTTAAAACACTGAACTGCATAGAGCTTGGAAGGAAGACATGGAGAATGGCCACCAGATTTATTATTACCTGAATCTTTTGTTGTTCATATGGTTCTTTGATTCCAAAGGAAAATACTTGCAATGTAGAATTTTAATGACGTTATTAAAAATATTCTTTTTCTCTCTGTATATATGAGGAAACATTTTTCATGATCTCTTTCCTACTTTTGCACCCCCCCAAAAAAATTATTGGAGCCACAAATAATTCCTAAAAAAAAAATCTAATATCTCAATAGACTTTCCCTATCAGGATCTTAGACATAACAGTGATTTAAAAGAAATGATTCTTACATTCTGAAGGCTAATCAAGTTGCAAAATTCTAAAACATTTTGCAAGCTCTCTCACATAGAGCATCTAAGCCAAAATCAACAATTCTAAAATGAGTTCTTTTTTATTATGTATTGCAAATTTCCTTAAAAGAGAACATATTTCACAACCTAGAATGTGACATTATTGTTGCGTGGCAGTAAAGTTGATGTGTACAGTGTGTGGCATGCATCCAACCGTGTCATCCATCAATGAAATTTCAGAGGTTGATTATACTACAGAACAATCCTATAGTGGGAAATTACCCACTTTCTCAGGAGCTACCATTTCAAACATCTTTTTTGAAATGAAATTTGCGACTTCCCGCTAACAGCTGTAGGAGGGAGATGAGGAGGGGGAAATGAAGGGGAAGGCTCTTCATATAATGAAAAAGAAGAGAGAAACATAGAAGAGGTAGGAAAAGAACATTTAAATTGGCAATATCTTTAAAGAGAAAGCCATATGCTCAGTAAACTTTCCATATTCCAGTTTTATAATTACTCTTGAGGTTCCTGAGGGCTTCTAAATCAGGCCATTTCTGAAAGAAGATATGTTTTTTGTTGTTTCAAACTTAGATAATCTTTTCGCACTTGAAAATTAGGAATGCACATTAAAATGATGTTGATAAGAAATTGAGTAGAGAAATAATATTTTTTATCACCTGGCTTTAATAATAATCACATTAAGTCCAGGTCTCTATTACCCAGTGAAGAAAAGAATGGAGGCAATTACCTTGACAACTGAGACAAAACCATCTAGAAGATATAGTCCTGTTTAGTTAGCTAGATAGTGGATAAGATGCCTGAAATTGATGGTGCTTGTTCAGGAGGCAATGAGCTACCCAAAATGAAACAGAAACTTTTATTTTTTCCGGTCTGTGACAAGCTCTTGCATTGGTTTCCCTTGTGATATGAAGTTATTTAAAAGATGAGTGAGAAATGAAATAGTTGTTGCTTGACATTGGAAAATCATCTAGAATTTTGGACAATTTGATCACTGTTCATTAATTTGGGAGGGTGAATGATTCCATTTAAGACAGAGTAAGGTAAATTCCATAAATGTACATAATAAATACCCTGGAATCTCATATGTGGAAGAAGACAACCAGTTAGAGGAAACCAGGAAAGCCTTTTTGGAAGAAGTAATCTTAAAAACAGGATTTCTAAGTCTTAAATAGGGCAAGGATTGGTGAATGGGAAGAGGGGTAGTGTGTGGGTTATGGGGCAAAAAGCAAGGTATCACTAGGCAGCCCTACTGAGTACAGAAACAAAACAGTAAGCTTGAGAAGTACATTGTGTGTGTTATCGTGTTTGTTTTTGAAGCAGAGAGTAGTGTAGTTTGATAGATACTGGAAACTGTTACCAGAAACTATAATAATAATCATTACAAATGAGTTAATATGTGCTGAGGGATGCCTGGGTGACTCAGTTGGTTAAGCATCTGTCTTTGGTTCAGGTTGTGATCCCAGGGTCCTGGAATTGAGCCCCTGCTTACAGGGAGTCTGCTTCCTCTCTCCCTCTGTACCTCCCCCCACTTGCTCTCTCTCTGTCTCTCAAATAAATAAGTAAAATTAAAAAAAAAAAAAAAAGATGTGCTGAGACATAGTACATAGTAGGTCCTGAAATGTTTCTCAGTCTAAAAACATAGCCTTTGCTAAAGTCTCAGATAGACTTTATGGCTCTGGTGAAGTTCATTTGCTGTCAACTAATTTACCTAGGTATAAAACATTTCCATTAATTATTGCAGTGGAAAAAAAGAGTTTTGTTCTTATTATTGTGCTTTGTTTTTGTTTTTTAATAGATTGTCCTTAGATGGGAGAGAAAAAGACTTTTTGTTATGCCCCTCTCACTCCTAAAAAAAATACCCATAAGCATGATAATTGTGGATAAGAGCAATTGACAGGTAAAGAAGGACTTATATTGGCAAGATTGTTTCTTCACTTGGCTTGAAGCTGATTGGGCACAAAAAGAGTTTGGTGTTACAGTGGTGGTGCTAGGAAAGGAAGGGACTCACATTCATTTTAGATCCCTGGTCTACTTACTTGCTTCCTTATTTGCCTGATGGATATTCCCCCCCCCCCCCCAGGAGAATCTTTTCCTTAATAAAGTGAGTGAAATAATCACTTTAATGGAAAGACTTAAAATTTGAAAATCATTTAACTGCAACAATAATTTTCATGAGCTTAGCATTACTCTTTTCATGCTTGCATTTTTACTTAAATGTTGATGTATTTTTAAGATTTCATTACTTTTCAGGTTTAAAGTAGAGTTACATCGTAAAGTAAATGAAATATAATGCATCTTATTTGGTAATTGAGGACTTATTTTTTAAGTACAGGGAATGCTCTTTCTTGTAGACTGTAATTGTAGCTACGTTCATTGTGTCAAATTATACATGCATTATTAGACTTGCAAACCTCATAATAAATTATGTATTTTACTGTTTGGGGGCTTTTGCTTAGTGCCACAAATATTTATATAACCAAAATCTAAGTTATATTTATAAGGAAAAAAACCTTCTCTGAAATCTCTACATTCTTTAGGATCTAACTTTGCTTAATGGTAGGAAACAGAGAACATTTTAGTGGCCAAAATGGAATGGAATACAACTGCTAAACAATTTTTAAGTTCACAATTAAAAATTTACATTCACTTCTATAGTCTTATAAAATAGGTGTTTGTCATAAAACTATTTTTAAGGCTAACAAAATTTGAAAGCATTATAATGCTTAATATAATATATGAGTTAAAAATTGTGGATTTTGAATTTTGTTCTAAAGATTATAATTTAATTTCCTGAATTCACAAAGCTTTAGAATCTTACAAAATGTAATTCTTTAATATGGGGAAGTATCTACTGGATTACTAAGACAAGTAAGGGACTAAGAACTTAATCCAAATAGCATATATTACTATTGTGGTACATATATGGTACACTTGTTTTTTGTATATTTTGAAAGTAGATTTATTCTCTTGTCAATTTCCGCAGAACTGTTTGGCATTTTATTTGTCTTGTCTTTGTTTTCTTTAGTTTTTGTTTTTATGATTCATTTAATGGTAAGAAATTGTATGTCTATATTTTTTACCAAAAAAGTTATATATACATCAGTATTTAGATATCTGATTGCATTGCATATATCTTGCCACTTAGATAAGTTTACCAAGGAAGTGAGTTTTAGTAGGAAGAGATGGACATATTAGGTTTAACACCTCGTTTGCCAAAGTATCATTTTGTTAATATCCAAACTGGATATTGTAGAACATCATTACATTGAAAAATAAGGCATTAGTGTAGTATGCTCATCTCTTTCTGCATTTGAATGGCTATTGAATGGGGAGGTCAACATTCCTCTGATGTTAACATGTAAGTTTTCTGTATTTCCAGGGAAAGCTGAGAGGCAAAACTAATGTACCTGAAAAAAAAAAAATCCTCAAGTGACTTTAAGATTATTAGAAATGTTTATACAAAATAGCACTCATCCCCACTCCTGACCATTGTACTCTGTTAAAACCAGTAATTTTCATGATTAGCTATGACAAAGATAGGGAAGGGATTATATTATTGTTGTCATAAGAGGGAATAGAAAACCAACAATTCTGTGTTGCATTCAGGCAGCAAAGTACTGATCAGTACTTTTGGATCTTTTCCAGCCTTTGCCTAAAATCTTAGAAGGAGATCCATAGTGATGGTTCATTGGGTGGGTTAGTATAAAGGAAGAATCTATCAATCACTTTTTTCCATTAGAGTCTACATTTCCAATGAGCATTAAAAGACTGAAAACATCAGCTGATAACCATCTGACATTTCCCCTGTCCCATTAAGCACCATTTATAAGTTTGAAGAATGAGATATTTTTTAAAGAAATTGAAAAGATGTTTAAAATTCAATTATTATTTGGTTTAAAATTTAAAAATTCATTTGCTGAGAAATTTGAAAATGATTCCTAAGTGTGGAAATAATGAATAAAATAATAATAACATTGAATTGAACACCTAATATATTTTTTAAAGATTTTATTTATTTATTTGACAGAGAGAGAGAGACAGCCAGCGAGAGAGGGAACACAGCAGGGGAGTGGGAGAGGAAGAAGTAGGCTCACAGTGGAGGAGCCTGATGTGGGGCCCGATCCCATAACGCCAGGATCACGCCCTGAGCTGAAGGCAGCCGCTTAACCGCTGTGCCACCCAGGCGCCCCTGAACACCTAATATTTGACAGATGCTTTCCTTAGTGCTTTCTATGTATTTTAATTTAAATTTTATTTAATGCCTCAACATTCATGTTCTATAAATGAGGGAATAAATGTGCAGACAGGTAACCCAGGTTATTCTTTTAAAGTATGGAGAACATTACTTTAGAAGTCTTAAGAAAATTCTAGAAAGGAAAAGCCTTGTTTCTTATATATCTCAAGAAAGCTTATTATTAAAAGTAATTTCTTAAAAAAAAAGCTTATTTTTAGAGTTTAGTGTTTCATATTGTTTGAAAAATTGTTTTATGTAGCTAGTCGTGGAGAACCATATATTCCAATGGTTACTAATCCACATATTTGACCCACATTAGAACCATTTACAAGTGTGTAAAAGCAGCAGCAAACCTAAAAGCACAAGACACGTTAGAAGCTACCTAGGTAGTTACTACTACTAGGATCAAATTCACTATGCCCAAGATTATGAAAAACATGTTATTTTAGTCTTCCAAGTGCTAAGCATGTTGTTTTCTTAAGATCTATAATTTAGAGAACATAAACACATACTCTTTTTCCTTGATCAAGTCAAGAACTCAGTGAGACCCAAACATAGGACTCTAAAAGATGGAGATAAAATACTAGCTTTACTGATAAAAGTTAAATTAGAAGGGTATTTTGAAATGTGGTCACACGGAGGTTCCTACTACTCCAGTCTTGCAAATAGGCTAACCTTTTGGGGTACAGGTAATGCTGAGTGATAACTGGCCTATCACACAAGGGCCTATCCTAACAACGTACAGCACATAAGAGCTGAAAAAGTGTGTTCAGTACAGGCAGAGAAGAGAAGAGACAGAAGCTAGAAGGAACTGAACACTGTAAAGCTACCTCTTTATTCCAAAGTTGCCATGTGGCCATACAGATTAAGTTTTTCCTGCATCTCAGGAGTGAATGATGGTGTGGAGAGAGGCCAGGAGTATAAGCCTTCAAGGAAATTCCTCATTAAAAACACAAGTCGTGGTGACAGGCTTCCTTCTATTTTATTATTGTAGTAATAATTATTATTTGATAATTATAATAATCTTAATTATTTAGAGCCATTTGTAGAAGTTGTAGATTTTTCATAGTTCAGAGCAGCAGGTTTGGGTAGCAGCAACATTAGGAATAAGAAAGCTAAAACCTAAAGGTCAAGGATTTAGTTGCTTTCTAATTGCTGTCCTCATATCTGCAGACTGTCAGAGAACAGAGGATTAGAACAAGGAACACTCATTTTGCATAAAGATTTTCTACTTCTCTTGACATTTCCAACAACTCAGGAGCATGACCAAATGAAACCTGAAATAATGGATGGGAAAAGTTAGGTGGGAAGACTATCCAATGCAAGAGTTTTGTCTCAGCCTCATTAAGATTCAAAAATCAGATGGAAAAGATGAAGTCAAAGAAGAACAAAAATTACAAGGAATTGGTGGTAATTGATGAAGAGAGATTATAACTGATCGAAAGGAATGAAAATGGTGATTTCAGTTATCTCTGATTTCTAACAAGACTTTAGGGAGTTACAGCAAAATGTTTTGGAATTTCTAACAGGTATATAAGATTATTAGGTCAAAAAATTAATTCACATGAAATTTGAAAATCATTTTATACAATATTCACAGTATTTACCAGTTTCCAGAAAACTAAACTGAATGCTTCAGATTACAAATCCAGTAACACAGGAAGGGTATCTTATATTCTCCTTGTTCTGTTGATTAGTGAAATCTTGAACTCATACTATGTAGTCAATAAATGCTAATAGATTATGGGTAAGTTGTAGGCTCTAAGAAGGATAGATTATTTTTTAAAATTAGTTTTAAATATTCAAGGCTATGATCAAATTTTTGCTATTTTACCAGCAAAGGGGAAGCAATGCAATAAATAGGAAATATTTTTAAAAACAATTTTATTCATCTGCATGTTATGTCACTGTTCTTAAAATTGATTTTATTTCCAAATTAAAGGTTGTCATAGGATAATAATAAAATAATTTTGCATACATGGCAACACAGATAAATTGAAAATACAGGACAAGGTTCCCAAATATTTACTAAGTGGCAGCGAAGAATGATGCTGGAATTCAGTGTTTTTCACAATGCATGTATAACATGGTATATATCCAAATGGGACGTCCTCTTGGCTTTAAAGTCCAATGACCATGACTCTAAATGCTATGATTTATACAATAGCTTGAACACTTTCTCTTATTCAAACTGCCACAGAAAACGAATACATACGATAATAAGTGGGGGAAAAAGTGTTTAAGTTGTTAATATTTTATTTTATTCTTAGTCATAAAGAAAACAAAATTTAATGATAAACTTGAAGTTATTTATGCAAGAAATATTTTTATTTCAATAGCAGTAAATAGGAAAAATGTAAAAAGAAGCCTTTTTTTCCTGATTTCATAAAAAGAATGTCTCAAACAGTATAAGGTGTAAAATAATGCATCAATATCGGTACTTTTTTTCATCTTAATTTGGGTGGAGGGAAAGCCATCAGCCTTCAGTGATATACAGCAGTAAGTATTTAATGCTCAGGCACCTGAGGTAGTCATCTAGGCAATTATACTGTTCGTATCTAGTTGTTGGTTCTTCTGGTCTTGACTGTACTCACATGTGTGGAGCAGCTGATCTGGTATGGGATAAAAATTAGGACATCTTTGTTCTGCTCCATGCATCTCTGATCCCCCATCAGGCTGGATGGTCCTTCTCATGATGATGATAAGAAAGAAAAAGAGAGAGCAAGCCTATTCATGCAAACACTCTTCAAGCCTCTTGGTGTGCCACATTTACTAATATATCATTGGTTAGTGTGAGCTGCAGTGTCAGGCCCAGATTCACAGTTGGGAGCAATACTACAAAGTTACATTGCCAAGGGATTGAACACAGGAATGAATGGTAGAGAAAACAGCAATGGTCTCAAGAGCTGATGTTTGTCTATGTTACACAGAGGTGAACACGTTTCAGAAGAATGTAAAATGTAAAATTTGAATGAAACTTTTAAAATTTATTTATTATTTAAATTCAATTAATATATAGTGTATTATTAGTTTCAGAGGTAGAGTTCAGTGATTCATCCGTCTAAATAACATCCAGTGCTCATTACATCTGTGCCCTCCTTAATGTCCATCATTCAGTTACCCTACCCCCCCACTGCCCTCCCATCCAGCAACCCTCAGTTTGTTCCCTATGATTAAAAGTCTCTTGTAATTTATCTCCCTCTCTGATTTCATATTGCTTTATTTTTCCCTCCCTTCACCTATGCTTCTCTTTTGTTTCTTAAATTTCACATATGAGTGAAATCATATGATAATTGTCTTTCTCTGATTGACTTATTTCGCTTAACATAATACCCTCTAGTTCCATCCACGTCATTGTAAATGGAAAGATTTCATTTTCTGATGGCTAATATTCCATCGTATGTGTATATATATATATATATATATATCACATCTTCTTTACAGAGATAAAGTGAAACTATTACTGTAAAGTTGCAACTATATGAAAAGACCCAGTTTATTCTTATAGATATTTTTACTTCTATTGATATTGCTAAACAAAAGGAAAAGAAAAAAGTTTTAAGAGTAATTCCTAGCTATATATATATTTTTTATTTAGAGCCATATATTTTTATCATAGAATAAGCAAAGTTTATTTGGGGGGGGGGAAGCTATGCTTTACAAAACATAGTCATTAGTCAGTTAGATTCTAGTGAGATAAATTAATATGTCTTAATTATTTTTCACAAGTTAAAATATATTAACTATCACAAATATAAAAAAAAATTGTTGTGATTTTTCAAAAGGTTGAAAGTTACTAAAAATCACATCTATTTTTTTGGAAAAGAGAACTTACTATTGGCAATCAAATATTTTTCCAATCTGATAAAAACAGTTGAAGCTGTGAGAAGAAAAGTTTATTACATACAAACATATATATAATGTGGTACAGTATAAAATAATGTATTATGTTTCTGTATATAGTCCCATTAAAACTAACTGCCAGAAGGGCCTAAGAAACTTCTCTTAGAACAAGATGGACTTTAACATTTCATTGGGGAGGAAATTAAAGTAACTTATTTTACATACCTTTCTTTGCCTATAGTTTTTCTGACTTAATTACAATGTTCTTGTGTGATTCAAGACTGATAAAAATCTCAAGAAAATCAGTCCTGGCAAAAAACTGTGTTCCAACTAGAATTTTGATTAATTTTACACAAAATAATATAATTATAAAATATTAATGGATTTGTTTTTGTTGGAACAACTGATCTAAATCAGTGAGACCCCTTTATATTAAATTTAAAATATTAGAAACTATAATTTCATATTCCATGAAATAGACCAATACTGTTTTGAATTAAATTTAATTTCCTTTTTTACTCACTGTAAGACTGTTAGTTTTCTATTGTTGCTATCATACATTACCACAGAATTTAGTGACTTCAATCAGTATACATTTCTGATCTCAAGGTTGTATAGATCAGAAGTCTAGGCAGGCTCACTGGGTCCTCTGCCTAGTATCTCATTAGGCTAAAATCAAACACCAGCAGGACTGTGTTCTTGTTCAGAATCTGCTTCCAGGCTCATTCAGATGGTGGACAAAATTCAGTTCTAGGTACTTGTAGAACTGAAGTTCCTTTTTCCTTGCTGGCTGCCAGGTTGAGAACAGTTCTCATCTTCTAGAGGTTGTCCGGATTCCGTGACTCATTTTCCCCTTCCTGCAAGTTCAAAGCAAGTAAGGTGGGTCAAATGTCATGTTTTGAATCTCTCTAACTTAACGCTTCTGTCTCATTTTTTTTCTGTATTTAATGGCTTCTGTAATTATATTAGACCCACCCTCCCGGATACTTTTCCTACTGTAAGCATATTCCCAGATTCTAGGGATTTGGACATTGTTGGTTCATAAGCTCCTCTGAAGCTTTCTGGGTGTAATCTGAAATCAATCTCCATACTTAGAGAACAGGCAGATATTGAAGAAAGAGGCAGCCCACTCCAGGGTGGTAGGTGTTTTAATAAGCAAGGGAACTTACATACAATGCTTGTCTTGAGTGGCAACAATACCAGTGGATTCCCGAGCCCACCTGCCTGATTTTAAAAGTTTATATAGAGGACTTACCTGGTTCAGTCATGTATACCATGCAGGTGTTCTCAACATCACATCACTGTCTCAAGGGCATGTTCTTGGAGCAGCTCTGGGAATGGGAAAGGAAAACAGAACCCACATTCCAAGGACTGGAGAGAGGATAAGGAGGCTGTGATTGCCTGAGTCCAGCTCACAAGTCAACCAACGCTCATGTCTTTTGAATGACCTCCCCCTCCAGACATGGACATATTGGGGAGACAATTCTGTTTTCCACAATAACTCACTAAATATCTACTACGTGAGAAAGAGCTCTCAAAGCTATTTAAAATAATTGGAGTAGTTAATTTTATTGAACACCAGGAATTACACTAAGAACTCTTTGTGAATTATTTACTCTAATCCCCTATATGAACTGAAGACACTTATTATTCTTACTTTACTAAAGGGGAAACCGAGGCTTAGATATCTTTCAAATGCTAAGTCCAGTTACACAGACCACAGAACCTTTGGAGTAACTGCTATATAGAGCTCCTTTGCTTAAACTATTGCTGTGATTGTCTTAACCAAAAAAGAAAATTATCATGACATATGAAATTCCTTCTATTTCGGTCAAACTTCTAACATGCTATAACAAAATAATTTACTTTTGGCAAAATGTTCTAGAATAAAAGTGATTTTCATTAATATATTTGCAACTTTGTGTTCAGAATTGTCAGTGCCTAAGTTTACCCAAAATAAATTATTTCCCATGATTATCTGCCCACATCATTCTTGTCTCCCCTCCAGTTTGAATTTTGCTTTAATGCTTTAACAATATTGATAAAAGTGTGGGCGGAGGGGCGTGGAAGCAGCTGATCTGTTGTATAAGAAGATGAAAAGATATCAAATATAATTACAATAAAATAAGTAAAGTTATCAAATCAAATGAAATTCTACAGGTCACTGAAACCTTATATTGAGAAGAGATAAAGCACAGTGCAGAAGCACACAGAACCTTAGACTCTTATGCATTCTTATACCTACATGAGTGAGGTAAAGAGAGGACAACAAGACACAGGGGAAGCTTGAATAAGCAGGATTAAGGGTTTGAGAAGCACTGCAGTCTACGGCCATACCACCCTGAACGCGCCCGATCTCGTCTGATAAGCACTGCTGCAAACACTTACCACCTCTCCTGGTTGCTCTTATAGTGAATTTCTTTTCCTTGCTAAGGACAATATAAAAAACAAAACATTAAGACATAAGCAAATTATACACACACACACACACACGCCAATACACATGCATACACGCACACATAATGCGAAAAGTAGCTGAAGGCAGAGCCACATTGCATAGGGAAGCTTTGAATAATATTGAGAGAGTCTCTGCTGCAGACATTGAATGTTGCATAAAGAAAGTAATTTGAGTTATTTATAAAAGAGTTGGTTAAACTGTGTGCTTCGGATAACTGAGAATGGTACAAACCTTTTATTTCTCCCACTGAATTGGTAGAAGTCAAAGTAGATAATAACTCATGGAATTGAGTATCTGTGCAGTTGCTCCTGCTCTGATTGCAATATTGGGCTTACCTGAGATTGTAGCAGTTTGCTGCTGGGGATTGCCCTCCCTGTCCCCTTTTCTGACCCAAACTGGGTATTGGATATAGAACAAGTAGCCAATACATACCTCTTCATTTTTGTTTCTTTCACATGGAAAGGAAGATGTCAGCAGCATTTATGATGCAGAGATATTCATGGGAATAAAAGATAAAACAGCATCCTACTGCATGGCAAATTATCAGGACTCATTTCCTGTCTGTTCCTTGTTTTTCTTAATCTGTCATTGTTTGGACCTATTTCTGTCTACCTCAGTCCCTCTTTAGGGTTTAAGTGCCACCATCTTATGTGTTTATCAGATCTCACTTCGGCCCAATCGGCCACCTAATTACACCCTGTGAACTTACAGTTTTCATTGTATTCATCAGTTCTGGCTGTATACATCTGGTTGCCAACCCTGAACTTAACTTGTTTCTGCTTTCTAAATAGCTTTATTAAGATGTTTGTATAACTGAGTTTTACTCTTTTTCCTTCATCCTCCCCCATTCACTGGGAACTGTACAAGGGCTCACTCACTACAGCTCCTCAGCTTCCCTTCTAATATCCTCAACTACACACAGTGAGTGCCAAACTCAGAGATAAGATGTCCCCATCACTCCTGCCACATGGTCTCTGACAAAAAGGAGGCAGGGTGATTTAAACTGAATCAGTCTTAGCACATGTTATAATCTAGAAATTAGAAGTCAGAATGATCTCTATAACCAATGATAATTTCAGTACGTTCCTTAAATTCCAAAATATATTTGTAAAAAAGTGCGGAGTTTTACTGAGTATTCTTCAATAATGAAACAATCATAAATAATTAATTTTGGCTTTCTAATTTATTTAATAGGTACCAAAAAAGGTGTCAATAATTAAATATCATAATCTTCACATTGGCTTGGTGGTTTCTAACAAAGTTGGCCAATAATTCAGAACAGAATTCTGTACATGTAAATTTACCTTAATTCCTTGTCTTAAGTTGTAATACTTCCAATTATTCCTTGATTATATATCTACATTATGTTTTTAAATATCCTCCTGGAAAAGAGATTTTATGATAGAGCTCTTACCATGGGGATGTTTGACTTTAGCTTAAAAAAGCATCTACTCTGTGTCACTAATATACTAAGATGTGAAATGGAAAATTTTTATATTCATAGCTACACAGAGTTCTTGTAAATTGCTGAAACATGAAATAACCAAATAAACTTTATTATTGAAATGGGTTTCTTAAGAACATAAATGTGTAATGTAACTTTCAAACCTGTTAAACCATAAAGAACTACAGCGATTTCATAACAGGAAGCACAGTGTGTATAAAACTATGTAGCATAAAATGTTCAGCTGCTAAAGTAACAGGAAGGTTCCAGGAGGTATTTTCATAAATCTGGAAACAGTTAACCTGTTTTGATGATCTCCCTCATTCCATTTACCTGAATAGCAGGGCCTAGATTCCTTTGTCTTTGGAGTTTATAAATTTAATTTAGTTGAGTCTGTATTTTGAAACAGTCTTTCATATATTCTAAAGTTCAGCAACTTCTGGAGAAAATGGAATGGTGTTATTCAGATTAAAAAGTATTCTTTTCTAAGTTTTTTTTTTATTATTTGGTAAGTAAAGCAAGAATAAAGTGAAGGAGACAGAATAAATGACATCACATTTTTGATGTGAAGAAGCAGAGACATAATACATTTAAATGACTTTTGTTCAAGGCCCCTGGTCCCCAGGCCTTAAGAATTTTCTTTTTGAAAGATATTTGGGAAATGGTATTGCTTATGCACTCACCAGAGTGGGAACATTCTATACCCTGTGAAACACGGACATCCAGATGTGCAGATGATGTCATAGGACATTTTTAAAGATTATTAGCCTGCATTTTTGCATGTATGTTGACTTTTCATAAATGACCTTTGAGTTGAGTGTTAGTGGAAAATCTTACCTTTGCATGTGTATTTCAAGATTTTTTTTCATATTAAAACACAAATATACAAATCTAAATGGAGCATTTATATTAGTTTATAGATATGAGTATAACAAAAATAGTATTATGCTTATTTATAAGTAGCTGAATTAATTTAATTAAGATTAGCTAAGATTGGACTTTAACCTGAAAACTTTTCCTAGAAAACTGATTATATTTGAAATTAAACTAATACTTTAGTTTAAAAGTATATGTTTGTGCCATGTAATTCAAAGAAAAGAAAGATTTTTGGAAAAGTTGTATGGAACTGCTTCTTCATGTGGGGTGAGAAAAGCCAGACAATTTACATCTCATTAAAAAGAATTCAGGTTTAGTCTATGAACTGCTTATATGCGTGATGTTACATAACGTGTGTGTGAATTTGTTCTTTTGGTATATGGCCTTTCAAATATCTATTGAGTAATCTAAGTCACGGTGAAGGCCTTTTACCACTGATGACCCGGAACACACATCCAGTCCTCCCTGCCTCTTACCTGTTGATGGTTGGATTAGCATGACCCGCCAGGTAGCAGGACAAAGGGAAGGCTATTTGGTATGCCACCGTACTCCATATTTACTGTACGTATGAAGTTGAAAGAACATTGAACAAGAAAAATAAAAAGAATTTAGCTTTTCTGGCTACCTTCCAGGGCATTGTTAATAAATCTATAAACTATGAAAATTCCCCATCTATTTAGTAAAAATGAAAGGAAGATGCTACTTTCCAGAACTTGACAATATAAATCTGACTTAGCTTTGAATAAACTCTATGCTATCACAGTTTTTACACTTAAAGTGACAGGGAAGTATTAATATGTTCACATTTTCTTAGCTGACTTCTGAAAGTAAATGTGACTTGATATCTTATTTTGACAGATTTCTAATTATTTTGTTTTGTGCACATACTTATTTTATGACTTTTATTCCATCTACTTTGGCATTTTTAAAGTACACTTAATTATTTAATATTCTTTATTGGTGAGAATAATTATGAGTTGATTCTTCCTAAAGATAATGATGAAACTGTTAATATACTAAAGTGATATCTGTCATAATAATGAGGAGCTATCTGTTAAATGGATCTAAAGCCATTATTATTAGGTTACTGCTGTTATACTTCTAGCTAAATGTCCTGGTTTCTTCTCTTGCTCTGTCCTTTCTCATTTTCCACACAGCAGCTAGAGAGAGCTATTAAATACTTATTAACCACATACCACTCTTCTACTTAAAACCATTCAGTGATCTTAGGATAAATTTTAGTTTTCTTTTCTCAGCCTGTAGGGCCCTACATGATCTGGTCCTGTCTTTCTACTGTTCCTCATCCATCCTCAACACAGTCCTTGCCTGCTCTCTGTGGTCGCTCTGACCTTCCTTCTATCCATTGAATACATCAGCTCCTTTCAGCCATAGTGCTTTTGCACATGCAGTCACCTGTACCTGAAACCACCTGCCCCTAAATCATCCTATAGATGCCTCTTCCTTCTCGTCATCCTGATGTCACATCTTCAGTGAGGACTCCCCTAACCACCTCATCAAAAATGACATTCTCCCCACAAATCATTGCCATATCACTTTGTTATGTTTTTCTTATAGCTGAATTATTTTGTTCAGTTATTTTATTGTTACTGTTTGTTTCCCTCCATTCACATGTAAATGAGTGAAGTGATGTGGGTGATGCCCCTGTCTGTTTTGCACACTGCATCATAGGCTCTTGATACATATTTGTTGAAATAATGAAAAAAAGTTGCACATTAGAGTGCTTTGTAAATCCTGAAGCATATCCAATTATAAGATGCAATTATTAGCTGAGTAACAATGAGACAAGTCTTTTATATATACTTGTCCTGGTAAGCTGGATAAAAACATGTGTGAGTGTGTGCTGTCCTTAAGGATAAGTAGATAAGCGGTCACCCAAAGTTTATGGGGCACACATTTTGATATTGATTCCTTTTCAAACTACTGGGCATCTTCTGTGTTGGAAATAATTAGAGCCTGTGAACTGCAGTGAAGGAAACATTTACAATGCTGAATAACCTAAAGTGAAGACAGGGGTATCTAATTAGTCTTTCTTGTGACAATCTTTTTTTGGATTAATATTCTTCTCTTTGAAAAGTCTAACAGTGGTGCTTATGTCACCGACTCTACTGATAATTAATAGTGTTCGCCATACACCTACACATATTCCTTCCAAAATATTCTTGTGTAATGCCACTACTGGAAAGAACAATTTCAATTAGAGAGGCGAGCTTTTGAAGTATATATCATGCGGCCTATTATAAGGAATGTGTCCTATTATAAAAGAAAAATCTGCCATAGAACATAATAGTTTATATAACTTGCCTGGGATATTGTTTAACAAAACATTTTATGGATACTTCATCAGAACGTGACTTGATGAAGAAGCAGGACTGGCATTCATCCACATTTTTCTTTTTTTAAAGCCCTAAGATGTTTTCTTGTACTATTTCCACCCTAGTCACAAGCTTATTAACTTGGGAATGAGGTGACAGGGCCTTTGTCTTCGAATCTTGTAATTATAATTAATAGTAAGTTAAAGGGAAGCAGAAAGCTTATATTCAAAGTTTAAAGTAAAATGACTTTGTGGCACTTAGGGCAGGTGCCAGGAAGATATTAAGTAAGAGCTCATTATTCTTATTAATTAGAACTTCAGGAAGACATCTTTGAGAAGCAAAGTCATTTTATGATTACGACAGGGACACTTATTGTGGACAGAGCTTAGGGAGAGGAACTGTGTTCTTATCTGAGGTTGCCCAGGGCCTAGCAGAGGCTTTCCCACATGGCCCACAACTACTTTGTGCCAGTTGTATACATGAAGACAGAGATAGACAGTGTATACATACTGTCTACTATTTTCCTCAATGCATTTCTAAAAGTCATATCATGAAATAACCACAAAACTTTATTATGTTTACTAGTGAAAGTATTATGTGTGGGGGCTGCATTTTCACCAGATGATTTAACATCATATAAAGCCCAGCAGTAGCCAGTGTCTGTCAAAGCCATATGGAAACATCATTTCTCTCTTAAGTATCTACAATTTTAAGTACTAAATTTACTACCCATGTTCTTTAAAAGAAGCATGTATGGTTTATAGAAGTTAACTACATGAAGGGCTGGGTTACAATGAAGTACAATAGTGTTGAATAATAATAGCTAACTTTAATGAAAAGCCAACCATGTTCAGGTATTGTTTAACCACTTTACATATATCAACTTATTTTATCCTCACAACACCTCTGTGAATGAGGTTTATGAGTCCCTCCTTTTTACAAATATGGAAACTGAGACTGTACACTATACAATGTAATTAGCTACTGAGGAATTTGTAGGCCAATATTCAAATCTAGGTATTCTGGCCTCAGGGACTCTGTGCTGTGATAGTGTTCACTGAGTGTTCGTTACTTGCCTACCACCATTCTAAGTCCTGTACTTGTATTTACTTACTTATATGAGGTCAATACTATATTCTTCTCATTTTTCACATGAGGAAGCTGAGGAAAAGGCTACTGAAGTGACTTATCTGAAGATGCCTAGCAAGTAAACACTGGAGCAAGAGTTCAAACTCACATCTTACTCCTGAGCCTACACTCTTAAACACTAGGCCATTTCATGCCATGCAAATGCTTTACATCAGAAGTAGGCAAACTAGGGCCCAAAAGCCAAATCTGGCCCACCACCTGGTTTTGTAAATAAAGATTTATTGGAACACAACCTTGCTTATTCATTATGTTTTGTTTATTGCTGCTTTCATTCCACAATGGCAGAGTCAAGTAGTTACAGCAGAGACCATATGGTTCATAAGTCTAAAATATTTATTATCTGGCCCTTTACATAAAATGTTGTCCAACTTCTGCTTTAGATCACAAGTACTTCTTTCTCAAACATCTTTCATTCATCCCCCACTACTCTGAACCTAGCCAGTGCCCAATTTCCAGAAAATAACAAGATCACACAGAGTGATCTGAGTTGGGATTTGCTACTCTTGATCAGGGGTCTTTATCACTATGACCCAGTCTTTGCTGATATATTTATTCAGTGACCAATTCAATAACAAGTATTGATTGATTGATTATTAATGAAAACATTCTCATCTGTATATGCTGGGCATGTTTCTGTTTACTTAAAGACCATTTCAAGGATGGGGGTTCCTGGGTGGCTCAGTTGGTTAAGTGATTGACTCTTGATTTTGGCTCAGATCATGATCTCAGGGTCCTGGGATCTAGCCCTGAGTCAGGCTCCATCCTCAGCAGAGAGTCTGCTTCCCTTCTCCCTCTCCATCTGCCCCTCCCTCTGTTCATGTACTCTCTGTCTCTCCCTTTTTCTCTCTAAAATAAATAAATAAATGTATATTTTTAAAAAGATCATTTCATAGAGAGATAAATGTATATTTTTAAAAAGACCATTTCATGGATGAAGTAACATATATTCTTTAAAAACTAGAATATCTGTGCTTGATCAAAATTTGTCCAGAATGGTTAGAAGAAAACTCATTTATAGATGAGAGATATTTAAAAAGAAAAAAAGAATCATTATTAGAAAAGGTTTTTATGAACAAAGAAACCTGAGATTATGATGATAGGATTAGACCATACAAAGTAGAAGTAGACATTACAAGTGGTTTGAAGGAGGCCCCAAAGTAGAAGGGATCAGAAAGAGTCTGGAAGAACACTTTCAAAACTGATTAACTACCAATGAGTTTGTGTTTATATTTTTTTCTTAACTCCTACAAATAGCTCCCCTCACAAAAGTCATCCTGGAAACTTATCTTTCGAAGTCCGTAAAAACATCAATGATTTTAGTTATCTTACTTAAAGAGGGTAATTTATCATCTAGTCAAGTGTGCACATGTCTGCCAGGAAAGCTTAGAGCCAACATATATCATACTCAGTAGCTTCAAGGATTTGGTTTGCCTTCTTATGTGTGTTTGAATATAGAATTCATTTCAATCTGACATTTTTTACCTCTCATCATATTTTTCTTCTAATTAAGTTCTATAAATGTATCTTCTACCACATTTGAGCTGTAATAAATTCCTTTCCTGGATTGGCCTTCTGAAAGTCACAAACCACCATTGTGATGAATTGCAAAATGACTAATTTCCCTTTTGTATTTATTTTGAGCAACAGAATGCTGGAGAAAAATGAAGCAGTGTTTCACTAAAAAGAAGGTCCTGCTTGTAGTGATTACCTGCCTGTAAATTGAATATTTCCAACAATGACTGACCCCAGCAGATTTCCAAAACTGTATAGGTCTAATACAAGGACATAATTTTGCAGCCCCAAATTTTGGGATTTAATGGTATTACTGGAAGGGATCCATAATGAGGAAAGTTTTGCTCTCATGTAAGCTCTGGAGTTAGCGATGTAGGTGTGGACTGAGACCATGATGTCTTTGGGAAATTGTTTTCCTAAATTCTGTATTGCAGAAGAAAGGAACAAGGCCATTCGTAGAATGGACTGCAGGAGAAATGAATGTGTAATTTTTATTTTTTAAGTCATTATTTGTTTTACTTCACTATATAGGCAAGTAAATGCATTATGTCTTTGATATGAGATGGCTATGTTGAAATTGAACAATTTGTTGGTAATATATAGGCTGGTATTTTAATAGGTGCTTAACATTGGGCACATTTGTTCCTATTACATTGTAAAGCATAGATGAAACTCTATATAAATAAGATTAAAGCATTGCCATAGATAAAATATCAGGCATTAACCTTGTAGACTCTTGATTTTAGAATGGTTTAACTCCAATATTTAAATAGCCACAATGATCATAGCCCAGTTCAAATAATACTGCTTAATGTGTTAATCATTAATTTTACATACTTCTTTCTCATTTCCCTCTATGCCTTTATAGAGTGGGAATTGCCTTATGCATCCTGAATTCATTACCGTAATTTGTGTACTGTGCATTGACTGAAGCCAATTTAAGTGGCATATTAGCTTAGAATTTGAGCTTCTTCACTTTGTGTAGATAGTGGGCCATGGAGTTAATGTTTCATTTATAGTATTTGTTATAGAGCTATGATAATGTGGTTATGATTCATGATCTTTTCCTGGATAATGCCTGATTTAAGATACACTGTAGTCTGAAAAGAATCTTGATTTTCTATAATAAGCATGGCTACTGGTCCAAATATCCTAACGCAATTATCACTGGCATAGATTTTCCTCTGTAAAAGAAAAATCAAAATTATTGTTTTCAAGTCAGGATTAAGATTTTCACCTAAACCAATGATCTTACTTTGCAAATGACTAATCTGAGATCCAGAGAAGTTTGTTAGATTGATGGCGATCAGAAAACTGCAAGCATTAAGAGCTATAGGCAGGACATAGAACCTGGCTCTTCTGACTTCTGAGCCAACACTCTGCGAGCAGTCCTACCTCGCTGAAATGGGATAAATGCTGTCATTTCATTTATTCATAATATGGAACCATTTGCTGTGATCTCCCCGTAACAGTATTTTCTTGTCTCCCCTTGTGTAGCATCATCCTGCACCCCCGCAAAGACATCCTAGTCACTTGTGGGGAGGACCGCCTCTGGAAGTTGGTGGGGCTCCCCAAAGGCAACGTGCTTCTCACAGGATTCGGCCACACCGACTGGCTTTCCAACTGCTGCTTCCATCCCAGGTCAGTACACACAGCTCCCTGAACCTGCCTACTCTCTCCAGGAATGCACTTCTTTACTCTGTTTTATCACTCTACTGGCTTTTTTTTTTTTAACTACTTTATTGAAGTATGAATGACATACAAAAAATTGTGCAAAGTTAATGCATGTAACTTGGTAAGTTTGAAAGTAAGTATACATCCTTGAAACCACCACCATAATCTATGCCATAAACATACCTATCATCCCCAAAAGTTTCCACCCACCCACATTATTATTATTATTTATTATAAAATACTCAATGTAGCATCTACCCTCTTAGAAATTTTTAAGTATACAATACAGTATTGTCGACTCTATGATACACAATCGATCTCTAGGACTTAGTCATCTTGTATAAATGAAAGTTTATACTTTGCTGGCTTTGATGACACTTTTTTCTCTGGAACCCCACACCCTCCACTGAATTTTGAGACATGTACATAAATGCTTTTTTGACTTTCATTATATTGATTTTAGATTGACTGCTTTTGATATTTGGAACATGTAAAAATTAGTCCATATGCTGACACATTTAACAAAAGTAATAAGTATCCCAGGACAAGCACTATTAATGCTCCTTGTACACACAAGCTTTGACAAGGCACATGATTTCTATTCAAGAATACATGCCAGTGTTTACTTTGCTTCTCTTAATCTTGCAGATTTTCCTCTTAGAATTAAGTTATCTACCAAAAAGGATCAGAAGGTAGCGATCAGTTTCTTTAAAAATTTAATGACATTCAAGATATTAAAGAGAGCAAAGCAAAAGTGAAAGCATCAAACCCTGTAATTGCAGAATTCACTGTATTTGGGTACCCAGAGGCTAAGGGCACAGAAGTAAAGACATTGTTAAACACACAGATAACTTTATTTCTAGTGGCAGAAAGCTCTGTCCACACTTGTTCCTGAGGGCAACTTCTACCCCCAATCCTGACTATATTTTCTCGTTCATCATTATATTTGACATTTGTAAACACTGTTGCATCTGGCTCTAACACTCTCTGGTCTAGGTACTCTTGGAGCTCATAGTTCTTGATACAATTTCTAAACTATTCCATTGAGAAATTTTGTTCTTTGGAGGACTCTATTGATTTATTTTCATGTTTTCACAAAATTCCCTTTCTTTTAAAACTATCTTTGTCTTTTGAATGTAAATGAAATTAGATTGAAATAAAAATAAACCAAATTGTTCAGAAATTTGTGAGTTAATGAGAAAAGTGAGCTGATTTATTTTAATTTTTGAAAAGCTCCTCAAAGTGTAATTTATTTTTGGTACTAGGTGTGTGAACTTAATTTTTAAACATGTAGTGCATTTCATATCTGGTATACAGATGAACAGATTCATGCCACTCCTCACCCCTTAGGAACATAAAGCCCATCTTGCTAGCAGAGACAACACAATTAGTAGTATAGTCTATCACTTTTGTAGCTGCTGGCCATGCTAATCAGGTTTCCATAATGCCCTGTTACCATGGCAGCCAGCGACTCAGAGATTTTCTCATTAGTGCTTGACCAGCACAAGGTCCTTTTAATAGATCTTCCTGTTTTCCCACTCAATTATTGAAATTAAAATGAGGTGAAATACATCATTATTCACTCATAATATGAATTTACATTCAGTACTTTCTTTGGCAGAATTGTAGTAAAATGCAGCTACACTCTTTTTTTTTTTTTCCCTAGTGCATAGGGTAAAAATAATGAGAAACTACTACTTAAATGTTTTTAAGTGAGAGATATTGAATAGCAAGTGTTCTTTTTGTAGGATTAATGAAAAGTGATAAATGATTGTTAGAAACAACAAGAAAAAGACTTTTATATTTGGGGTAGAAATATCAAAGAAAGAGTTTATATTCAAAACCTCAAAATTTTAGAATGCAAATCAACACTGAAGGCCATATGCACATAATATATGTGTAATATATATATATATATATATATATATATAATATATATACATATATATAATGTTTATGTTTTAAATTTTGAAATTTATACTCTCTGAAATTTAAATTTGTGACATTTGATTTTTATTATAGTTAAGGTAATTGGGTCAGTAAAAAGTTGTTTATTGTTGAAGGTAATATTTTTTCTCTTTCTCTGTATACTGATCTATAATTTAAAAATTAAACACAAAATAAATTTGATTCAAATATGATACTTCAATATGTAGTTGGATTTTGGCTAGTGAATGCAATTGAAGTCTTTCTCAGAGCCCGTATGTGTGATCAACTTGATTCTACTTGATTCTACTCCCTTGGAAGAGGCTCAGAGTGGACACACTATATACTGAAACATACGTGATCCCTGTGCTCTTCACGTAGGAAAAGAAACTTGTATATTTTCTTTATTTAATTTTTAATTATAGTTGTTCTTAGCTGTAACTAGGAACTGTAACTTATGTAACTTCTAACTGGATGTCTTCCTGATTACTATTCAATGCGGTGTCTCTTTTTCCACAATGACATAACTCAAATTTCTTTTGGGGGTTAATCCTATGTGATATGACAGCTGTATACCCTGACTTACCCAAATTAGTCTTTGTTGTCCTATTTCCCTTGCCATAGTAGACCTTTTCAATGCATAAACAACAAATATAACAGTCATAGAAATATCAATATCAGGCAAAGAAGGATTGACAGATGAAAAAAATAAAATGAGAAGATGACTTTTCACTTGAAGATTCAGGTAATATGATGTAGAAATATATAAAACAAAAGATCTGGTAAATACAGGAAGATTCTGACAAAACTGTAGTTATCAGAGTCAAAAGATTATTTCAGTTTTTAATCTTTCAAGTAAAACAAAGCTACAATGGAACTAGAGGAATTAATAAACTAGTAAGTCTATTTAATAGTATATGTTGAACTTTATACTTTATGAAGAGAAAATATAGATACTTCAAAACATTTATTATTAGTTTTGTTTTAAAACATATAAATCTTAAGCCAAAAATTTAGTGCAAATGAGTTCTTCAGAATATAATTACACAATCTGTAATTTGTAAACAAGATTTAATAATAAAAGAAAATAAATAACTAAAATAAAATAAAACCTGCATTATTAAAAAGTAAATTACTATTGAGTCACAGAGGAACTGTAAACTGTCACTACCTAGTTGGTGAACAGTCAGTACCACAATACTTACCAAATGTATAAGATGTAACCAAAGCTGTAGTCAGAGTAAAATTCATAGCTTTCACTGCTTTATTATTAAACACACACCAAAAAAATGAGAATTAGTGAATTATAAATTCAAATTAAAAACTACAACTGGTCAACAAAATGTAGAAAAGCAAAAGAATGAATAAATGAAGAATAGAAATTAATTTAGACCCACTCTCGCCACTATTATTCAACATAGTACTAGAAGTCCTTGCAACAGCAATCAGACGACAAAAAGGGATCAAAGGTATTCAAATCGGCAAAGAAGAAGTCAAAATGTCTCTCTTCGCAGATGACATGATACTCTATATGGAAAACCCAAAAGAAGCCACTCCCAAACTATTAGAAGTTATAGAGCAATTCAGTAACGTGGCGGGATACAAAATCAATGCTCAGAGATCAGTTGCATTTCTATACACGAATAACGAGACCGAAGAAAGAGAAATTAGGGAATCCATCCCATTTACAATAGCACCAAAAACCATACGTTACCTTGGAATTAACTTAACCAGAGACGTAAAGGACCTTTATTCTAGAAACTATAAATCACTCTTGAAAGACATTGAGGAAGACATAAAAAGATGGAAAGATATTCCATGCTCATGGATCGGAAGAATTAACATAGTTAAAATGTCCATGCTACCCAGAGCAATCTACACTTTCAATGCTATCCCGATCAAAATACCGAGGACATTTTTCAAAGAACTGGAACAAATAGTCCTTAAATTTGTATGGAAACAGAAAAGGCCCCGAATCTCCAAGGAACTGTTGAAAAGGAAAAACAAAGCTGGGGGCATCACAATACCGGATTTCGAGCTGTACTACAAAGCTGTGATCACAAAGACAGCATGGTACTGGCACAAAAACAGACACATAGACCAATGGAACAGAACAGAGAGCCCAGAAATGAACCCTCGGCTCTTTGGGCAACTAATATTTGATAAAGCAGGAAAAAACATCCGGTGGGAAAAAGACAGTCTCTTCAATAAATGGTGCTGGGAAAATTGGACAGCTACATGCAAAAGAATGAAACTTGACCACTCTCTCACACCATACACAAAAATAAACTCCAAATGGATGAAAGACCTTGATGTGAGACAGGAATCCATCAAAATTCTAGAGGAGAACATAGGCAGCAACCTCTACGACATCAGCCAAAGCAACCTTTTTCATGGCACATCCCCAAAGGCAAGAGAAACAAAAGATAAAATGAATTTATGGGACTTCATCAAGATTAAAAGTTTCTGCACATCCAAGGAAACAGTCAGAAAAACTAAGAGGCAGCCCACGGAATGGGAGAATATATTTGCAAATGACACTACAGATAAAGGACTGGTATCCAAGATCTACAAAGAACTTCTCAAACTCAATACACGAGAAACAAATAAACAAATCAAAAAATGGGCAGAAGATATGAACAGACACTTTTCCAATGAAGACATACAAATGGCTAACAGACACATGAAAAAATGTTCAAAATCATTAGCCATCAAGGAAATTCAAATCAAAACCACACTGAGATACCACCTTACGCCAGTTAGAATGGCAAAAATAGACAAGGCAAGAAACAACAATTGTTGGAGAGGATGTGGAGAAAGGGGATCCCTCCTACATTGTTGGTGGGAATGCAAGTTGGTACAGCCACTCTGGAAAACAGTGTGGAGGTCCCTTAAAAAGTTAAAAATTGAGCTACCCTATGATCCAGCCATTGCGCTACTGGGTGTTTACCCCAAAGATACAGATGTAGTGAAGAGAAGGGCCATATGCACCCCAATGTTCATAGCAGCAATGTCCACAATAGCTAAATTGTGGAAGGAGCCGAGATGCCCTTCAACAGATGACTGGATTAAGAAGTTGTGGTCCATATATACAATGGAATATTACTCAGCTATCAGAAAGAACGAGTTCTCAACATTTGCTACAACATGGACAGCACTGGAGGAGATAATGCTAAGTGAAATACGTCAAGCAGAGAAAGACAACTATCATATGATTTCTCTCATCTATGGAACATAAGAACTAGGATGATCGGTAGGGGAAGAAAGGAATAAAGAAAGGGGGGGTAATCAGAAGGGGGAATGAAACATGAGAGACTACGGACTATGAGAAACAAACTGAGGACCTCAGAGGGGAGGGGGGTGGGGGAATGGGATAGACCGGTGATGGGTAGTAAGGAGGGCACGTATTGCATGGTGCACTGGGTGTTATACACAACTAATGAATCATCGAGCCTTACAGCAGAAACCGGGGATGTACTGTATGGTGACTAACATAATATAATAAAAAATCATTTAAAAAAATAATAAAAATAAAAAAAATTAAAAAAATAAATTAAATTAGAATAAAAAGAGTGAATATGTATTAATCTAAAAGGTTTTTTGAGAAAAAATAGTGAAATAGTAAAATAAGAAACTATATAAGTAGATACCTCAAAAAACTGCTGATAAAAGAAAAGTGAGGAAACAGAAATATAAACCTTATGATTTGGGAGGAGTTAAAGCCACAGAGATAAAAAAATACACACACATATATATATGTCATATATATGTATATGTTTGGAACTTTTGATAAAATAATAGATTTCTATAAAAATAAACATTACCAACACTGAATCAATGGAATGGAAACCCAGAATAGATTAATAACAATGGAAAAAAGAAAACAATTCTGGAAGTTCTACCTTGGGCTCCCATGTTGAACAGTTCTATTGGCTGAGTTTTTAAAACTTTATTTAAAAAAATCAATTAATTTTTAGGTTCAAGGAATTATTTGAAGACAAGGAAAAGAAGGAAATTTTATTACTGGGTTTAAAAATATAGCAAAAACATAAATCTAAACTGAACAAATGTAGTCCCTCCCCCCAAACTATAGGCCCATTTCACAATTATAGATGCAAAACTTTTAAAGAGAAAGTAGAAATGGAATTCAGTCATATGTTTAAAAAAAGCAATATACAATGACCAAATAAGAGTTGTATTTGAAAAGTGTTGAAAACATAAGTGATTCTACTCTGAGGACATTATAGTATAAATTATAATAGTAGATAAATACTGAAAATTGCTTTAAAATGGTTGGATAAAAATCCAGCATCTGTATTTAAGGCACATATGTTTGCAAATAATGTTAAGCCTCATGTGTTGGAATTGACAAGGAGAATGGATTTTGAAATAACTTGGAAACTACGAAGCTCTGGAGGATGAATGTAGAATCTGGATGCCATGGAGTTAGATAGATCAAAAGAGGAATGGGTGCTTACAGGTAATAGGACAAAGTGGGCACATAAAACCAAACAGGCAAAAATACCTAAAATACCTAAAATCAGCATAGGAGCAAGTCCTGTCCAGGCTCTCACATATCTGTGCAAGCTTAGTTACTTGTTGGTGTTTATTCTCAATAAATGTTAGCTACATATTTTTCTTTCCTTTAATGATGATTATTTTTTATTAAAACAGTTTGAACACTGGCATTTCCTAACATATTTGTAACTCACAAAAGAAAATGTATGTGGAAATCTTTTAATTATAAGCATTGAACCAATTTTATACAGACTATACAACTGGTGACATTTAAAAACTTTTGTCACAAAGGGCCAGTCTCCCAAAGTGTGTATTGTTTCAAAATAATACTGTACACACGCTGATCATTACTATCAGTTGTTTACAGTAAAATTGATTTTGTTTGTATCTAAGTTCCTTAGCCGGATTTGTGTATCAAGACAAGTTTTAGGAATGACATGGGTAACCATCACTGTAGAACTGGCTATTACTTCATATTCACCACTAGATGGCAATCATACATTGGTAAGGTAAAGCACCCTTTGCATTTATAGGGTAGACTAAGGAACTAGCTGTGAAAGAGATTCGTCAGTTATTGAAAATGGTGAATGAGTGGAGCAATGCACAGGATGTGCATTGGCATTGCCTTTGCACTGTTGAAAGAGTGAAATGCCCAATGCCACAAAGTAGAAACTAAGCATAGACATCCTACTCTAAACCACTGACACATGGAATCAGCTTTAGGTTGCCCAGGTTAGAATCCCAGCTTCACCTTTGCTAGTCCTGTCGGTTTTCTCATCTGTGAAATGGGTATAATGATGACACCTACTTTGTAGGTTGATGGTGAAGGCTAAATGCTATAGTATATTAAAAACACAAATACTATTGCCTGATACATATATGCTCAATAAAATACCTATAGGTATTTTGAGCACTTAGAGATTAACTCAAAACTTTTTAAAAAGCTGGTAGCCTTAAATACAGTGGGATAAGAAAGGAAAAGTATGCTGTGATGTCTGGGTCTCACCAAGAAAACACTGTCAAACCATATTTCAACATGTCTGAAGTTCTTACCAAGTTAAACATCAAAATGGTTATAAATTGAAAAATAAACATAATTAATGTGAAAAGATGTATGTATATCTACTCTTAGGTCTTAAAAAACATAAAGTTTTTAAAAACTATACCAATAAACTTACCATATTTTGTTTTTAAAGAAGAGAGAAAGAATTCTGCATATTTCCTATGTTTTTTAGGTTTCAGATTATGTTCTAGGATGACAATTTCCTTTGGCTAGAAACACAAAAAAGAAAAGCTTTTTAAAATTGTTATTTTTCTTTATTTTAGTTTGTTTTTTGAGGAATGTAAAGTGTATAGTGTTTGACCTATATCCACAGGCATGTTTTATTATTGTTGGTCTATTTAGGCCAGCTTTGGGCAACTAAAACACAAAGTTGCATATCAATCTCCAGGTTAATATTGATAGATCAATAAAACACACACACTATGCTACCCTAATAATAGATTATTTACTCTTTTCCTATACCAGGGAACTATACCAATGACAGTGATGTAGTTTTGAGGTAAATACATCGTCCAGTTCTCTGATGCTTGGGGTTGCATTTTCTTTTGTATGCTCAGCACTTATTATGTGAAACAGTGTGTATCTTCCTAAATATCTCTATAAAATGAAAGTATTTGGGATTAGTGGTTTAAACAATTTCAGAGTGCTGCATTTTTTCCCTGAGTTCGTTGCCTGAGGCAGAAATAGACCTGACAGCATCCTGTTAAACATAACTTCTACCCTTATAAGCTGATTTATGAATTGTGAATAAATAGGCCTCTACAAAACCCTGTGCAAGCTATCTATTTATGTATTCATATGGTGCCTAAAACCATAGTGTGAAAGCTCCTTGACAAGTATATCATTTAGTTATTAAAAAAAAAAAACACAGAAGCATGAATAACCTTTTTATTTACTGGAAACATGGAGTCAAGAGTTCAGATTTCAAAGCATAATGAAGAAGTCGATGTACAATTTCCATAAGATTGTAATGTCCTGCTTCTTCCTGAGCTTTAGAGGTAGATGCTTTGATCATCTGGAAACCTCAGTAGATTTTTACCAAGATAATTTTGAGATATACCTGTTAAATGATAATGGTCTACTTTGCATTCTTTGAAGGGGTATATATTATGCTTTCCTTCTTAAACTTATTTAATTTTTTTGTTTAATTTTAAAAGTAATATGTGATCACCATAGCGAAAAATTTTAAGAAAATAAATATTTCAGGGCGCCTAGGTGGCTCAGTTGGTTGAGCATCCAACTCTTGATTTTGACTCAGATCATGGTCTCAGGGTTATGAGATCAAGCCCTGCGTCAGGCTCTGTGCTTTGTGGGGAGTCTACTTGAGATTCTTTACCTCTCCCTCTGCCCTTTCTGCCCGCTTGTGCGTCGTCTCTCTCTCTCTCAAATAAATAAATACATCTTAAAAAAGGAAAGAAAAAAGAAACAAAAAAAGAAAGAAAGAAAGAAAAGAAGTATTTCCCATAGTCTCACAGTTCAGTTAAAAGTTGAAGACACTGCCCAACAGTTCTCCTCAGGCAAACGGCAGGATGAGGTTCCACATAAGAAGCACCCCCTAAAGTCAGACTTGTTTTCCGGTGTGGGTATGACAGAAAACAGCTATATCATTTTATTTAATCTCTGATAGCCCAGTTGCTCATTTGAAAAAGGGGATAACCTACTTCCTTAGGTTTACATGAAGGCTGCACGAGAAAATTTATATAAAACATTTGGTTGTCCTGGGCTCAGAATAAGCATTTGGTGACAGTAGCATTGTTGGTAGTGGTGGGCAGATTTTTGCCTAGATCTGTTTTTTTCCGAAACCAACATTGTCTCCAGGTCTATTGGCCTGTTTTAGCAAGACAAAAAAAAAAAAAAAAAAAAAAAACTGAAGAATACTGTAAGTTCATTAAGTGCAGAGTCTATATCATACCCATCTTTGTATCCCAGGAGTATAGCATATCAGCTGAAACATTATAGGGAATCAATAAATATTTACTTAATTAAAATGAACAGAATTGAAGATGTTAGACCAGGAATGTGGCTGCTTTTTTTCAGACTCCTAATAGTATCATGTGATTATAGGGATAGACTCACAAACTTGCATGTATATACTCACATACCACTCATTATTAATGAGATCATTTTATCAAAAGAACCTCGAGCCTAATATTCTCCATTTGCCATCAAACCCCTAAAATATCATATCTTCTCTGAATAATATTACCATGAGAATAAATTTAACTCAAAGGCCCAGTCATAGGGCAAAGCACTTCTAGAATGGCAGAATAAGAACCTTCAAAAATTTCCTCCTCTATAAAAGCAGAGAGAACACTGGCAAAAATTGCTACGATCGTTTTTGTTTTCTTTTTCTTATTCTTCTACTTTTTTTTTTTTTTTTTAGAACTTAACCAAAGGCCTGCACCCATCCAAGTAACATTTATTGGAGAAAAATTGCCCCATTCCCATTCTTCTCTCCCTTTGAAAATCAAGTGCCTCATAATCACAGTAGCTGTGAAACCAACCGTGGTCCCAGCAATTGGAGGTGCAGAACAAGTTTGGAGATCACAAAGCCCCATTCTCAGATAAATATTACTGTTTGTTTTTCTGGAAGCCCCCTGGAAATACCTCTATGCAGAGTTTGTTTTTATTTGACCTGAGTCAGAACTTACTCTGTATGAATATATTATTTGGCAGGGCATTTATAGCAAACAATTATCAGTATGTGTTTAATATTGCAGCTGCCGGAGGCAGCAGTAACAGTTAGTCAAACAAGAGGTTGACCAAAATTCTTAAACAGAAAAGCAGAAGAGTTAAATGTCCATAGGCACTTTGAAATACAGCCATATTCCTAGGAATATCAAACGACGAATGCATTTGGAGAGGTGTGTGAGAGTCTAAAAAAGACTTGAGGAGAGTCTAATCTCTCACCTCTGGCTGAACTTGAGGGCTTGTGCAAGCGGGAAGCAAAGGCTAAGGCACTCTGGAAACTTCCATAGTTTTGAGGATGTGTCCTAACATGCATACAGAGCCCCTTGCCAAAGATTGGATGACTTATTTCTTCAAGGCATTTAACCGGGACCTGTCCAATCATTATTTAAATAAGCAGACTTCTGTGGCCACACAGAACAAAGAATATACACTTTATTGAATTATTTCAGGAAAGACATTAAGAAACACAAATAACAACAATAAACTGCAGCAACGACAAACCCTGGAGAGGAGGAAATCGGATTTCCAGACTTTCCATATTACTTTAAATGTCAGGTTTTCAACAATGACCAAAAATAGAAAATATGAAAAGAAGCAAGACAATGTACAGAACCTGTAAATATGTTGTATTACAAGGTGAAATTAAAATTGCAGATGAAATTATGATTTCTAATCATTTGACATTAAGATATGAAAATTATCCTGGATTATCCAGGTGGGCCCCATGTAATCACAAGTCTCCTTTAAATGGAAAAAGGAAGGCAGAAGGGTGAGATTTGTGAAGCTATGTAATGTAAGAAAGGGATTCTCCCCTCAAGACACCAGAAGAAACCCATGTTTTTGATACTTTGACTTCAGCCCAATGAAACTTATTTCAGAATTCCAGAATTAGAAAATAATATCTTTGTGTTATTTTTTGCCACTTTGTGATAATATGTTATAGCATACATAACAAGAAAACAAATATGCAGGTCTTGCACTAGTATCATTAAATTTATTCCTAAATTATCTATTCATTTTGGTGCTATTGTAAATAAAATTGCTTTCTTAATTTTCAGGTTGTTCAATGCTAAGGTCTAAAAATACAGTTGACTTTAGTATATTCATCTTGTATCAATATGCAACCTCATTTAATAGCTTTAAGATTTTGGTAGAATTCTTTGAGTTTTCTATACGTGTTATCTTCATATATTATTTGCAATGATAATTTTCCTTTTCCAATGTAGATGCCTTTTATTTTTTTTCTTATCTAATTATTCAGCTAAAACCTCCAGAACAATGTTGAATAGACATGGCAAGAGCAGAGGTCCTTTTCTTATTGCTGATCTTAGGGGGAAGTTGTTCTGTCTTTAACCATTAAATGTGATGTTAACCGTGGATCTTTTGTGGGTGCATTTATCAGGCTTAGGGCATTCCCTTTTATTCTCAGTTCTGTGAGTGTGTTTATCGTGAGAGGGTGTTGGGTTTTATTAAATAACGTTTCTGCAACTACTGAAATAGTCATGAAGTCTTTATCCTAGAGTGTTTTTTATCGACTAATTTTTGTTTGCTGAACCACTTTGCATTCCTTGAAAAAATGCTATTTGTTCATGATATATAACCCTTTTCACATGTTGCTGGATTTGGTTTGCTAGTATTTTGTTGAAGATATTTGCATCTACATTCATAAGAGATATAGGTTATAGTTTTCTTGTGATGTCTTTTCTAGTTTGGAAATCAGAGCAATATTGGCCTCACAGAATAAGTTGGGAAGTGTTCCCTCTCTCTGTATTTTTTGGAAGAGTTTGTGAAGGATTGGTATTAATTCTTTAAAGATTTGGCAAAATTGTCAGCGAAGCCAGCTGGTCCTGAGCTTTTCTTTGTGGACAGGTTTTGCTCACTAATTCAACTTGAGGAATTTGTCCATTTCATCTAGGTTATTGAATTTGTGCCACATTGTTGCCATATTTATTGCTATGTTATCCATAGTTTCCCAAATAGTCCTTTTAACTCTGTAAATTTGATAGTAATGCCCTTTCTTTCATTCTTGATTTTTAATACTTGGATTCTTCTCTCTTTTTGTTGATCAGTCTAGCTAAGGTTTGTCAGTTTTTTGCTCTTCTCAAAGAACCAACTCTTATTGTTTATTTTCTATATATTTTTTCTCTATTTCACTTATTTCCACTCTAATATTTATTCTTTCCTTCTGCTGTGTTTGGATTTCTTTTGTTCCTTTTCAGTTTCTTAATGTGGAAGGTTAGATATCATTTGAGATCTTTGTTCTTTTATAATGTATGATTTATATTTATGAATTACCTTCTAAGCAATGCTATGGGGAACATTTCATAAGTTTTAGAATGTTGTGTCTTTGTTTTCATTCATAGAAAAGTATTTTCTAATTTTTCTTATAAAATTTCTTCTTTGAGCCATTGGCCCATTAGGAGTATGCTATTTGATTTCCACAGCTGCATTATTCATGGAAATAATCCAAATGTCCATCAAATGATGAACAGATCAAGAAAATGTGTTATACCCAGACAGTGGAATATTTTTTTAGCAATAAAAATCTATAAAGTACTGATACATGCTGCAACATGAATGAATATTGAAAACATTCTGGTAAGTGCTTACCAGGGACTGGGAAGAGGAAAGAATGAGGAGTAACTAATGAATATGGGTTTCCTTTGGGGTGTGATAGAAATATTCTCAGATGAGGGCGCCTGGGTGGCTCAGTTGGTTAAATGCCTGTCTCTGGCTCAGGTCATGACCCCGGGGTCCTGGGATTGAGCTGCTCGTGGGGCTTCCTGCTCAGCAGAGAGCCTGCCTCTCCCTCTGCCTCTGTCCCTCCTTGCCGCTTGTGCTCTCTCTCGCTTGCTCTCTCTTGAATAAATATATAAAATCTTAAAAAAAAAATTCTCAGGTGAAATAGTGGTGATGGTTATACAGCTCTGTAAACATATTTCAAACCATTGAATTTACCCTATAAATTGGTGAATTTTTATGATATATGAATTATATCTCAATAAAGTTCTATTAAAAAAAACAATTATAGGTATATGTACAAATGACATTTATCAAAACCCTCACCTGGTGGTATGATAAGCAGATATAGAGTCACTTTAATTAAATTTTAAAGAGCTTAACATATATCCTTCTTATAAAAGTTAATAATTTCTATTTAAAAAATACTTAATAAAAGTAATGTTACACATTTGGTCATTTTAAATTGATACTTAATATTTTGAATATCATTCCAGACATAGAAGAAAAATGAAATGATTTTTGTGTACAATCCTCACCCAGACAGATGTCCAGTTTAATCTCTGCAATAAATACACACATACATACATTCTACTTTATGTATAAACTACATTAGATATAGAACTACAGGTATATTAAATTAGAACATACATGTAATATTCTATTTGTACCAATTTATACTCCCTTCTACAGTATATGCATGCCTATTCTTGCCAAGTCTGAATTTTAATTTTTTTTCAAACTCTTGGATGTATAATGAGTATGATATTGTCACTAAAAACTGAAATTATTAGTGAAACTAATCTTTTCTTGTAGATTAGGTATTTGCATTTCTTCTTTTGTGAATAACTTTCTTAATTTTTTTTTATTTTTAAAAATTATGTTTCTTTATAAGAACCCTTTATTTGTTAAATGTGACTATTTTGTATAATGTAATACATGAAAATCTCCCAGACTTAATCTTCAAATAAATTTTGCTTATGGAGTTTTTTTGTTTGATAAATATCTTTCTCTATGGTTTGTTGTTGTTCTTGTTTGATATTAAATCTTTCCAAAAGTTTATGTAGCATTATTTACCAATCAGTTATTCTTATGACTCTCTTTGTCCTAATGCATGTAAAAGCCTTCACCTCACCATTTATTCTCCTGTTTAATGGTTCTTGGGTTTTTTTTTAAATTTTACCATTTAAACTATTTATTTTATTCTTTTTTTTTTTTTTTTAAGATTTTATTTATTTGTTCGACAGAGATAGAGACAGCCAGCGAGAGAGGGAACACAAGCAGGGGGAGTGGGAGAGGAAGAAGCAGGCTCATAGCAGAAGAGCCTGATGTGGGGCTCGATCCCAGATCGCTGGGATCACGCCCTGAGCCGAAGGCAGACGCTTAACCGCTGTGCTACCCAGGCGCCCCTATTTATTTTATTCCTAACGTGACAAAGGAACATAACTATTTTTCTTTCCATTAAGAAACAACATGAGCTGTAGATTTGAATCAAACTTCTTTTTTATTATTTATCTTTATGGCAGAGAATTTGATAACTGATGCTTTAACAACTCTATGGTCAGTTGATGATATTGTTTACTGGTGGTATCATTATCCCAACATTTTCAATATTCTTTTTTTTCTCCCATCTTTGTGATTATTGGATTTTCTTCCAGCATTGATCCATACTACTTCTTAATTCTATGACTCGTTTTGTTTTGTTTTGTTTTGGTTTTTGTTGTTGCTATTTTTGAAGTAGGCTCCATGCATGTGGAGCTCCAACTTGGGGCTTGAACTCACAACCCTGATGAGCTACACAGGTGCCCCATTCAATGACTCTTAATAAACAATTTTTTTTTCATTTTTAATGAAAAATGTTGACTCTAATCTTTGTGTCTAATTCAAGGCATTTTTATTCATATTATTTTAATAATTATTTCTTACGATTCATCTTTTTGTTCTTTCTTTCTGACATTGTTCCTATATTCTATTTGATTTCTCAAGTCTCTCATCTGTTTTATCAACTTCATCTAATTTATCCTTTCACCCTATCTCAGGGGTGAAGTTAAAAAATACATATATAAAATATATATATATATGTATATATATTTTTTACCTTGCACTTATTTGTTTGTAGCTCCCTTGCAGATTTTAATTTGATAATTATGTTTTTCATTGCTCTATGGAAGAGACCTATAATCATGGTTCTTTTACTTGTCTGTAAATAATTAAGTACCATACATGTAACCCAGTTTAGGGTTGATCTTCATATTCTCCTGAAGGCCTGGGAAGTGGCCTCTGCTACCTTCTTCTTTCTCTAGGTCTCTAATTTACATCACATCTGTCACCTGCCACTGCCAGTGTTGGGTCCATCCTCAAAGAACTTTAATTGGGCCAATATTTCACTGCCATAGACCTGTCTATTGCATGCAATCCTGCTGTTTTTACCACACATCAAGGTTTGTTTCCAATCTGACTTGTTGCATGGCAGGCAAATACTCACTTTCACATACATAATAAATTTGGGTCATGGATTCGTACTCGATCGAGTACGAAGGCTTGACAGAATACAGCAATTTACATCCACCTTTTTCCCTCCTGACTTGGGATATAAGATTGAGATAGCTCAAAAGGCACGTTCTTGGTGCAGCCACACTGAGCAGCACCTTGAGTCTTCAACTAGTTGCTAATGCATATTCAGGAAACTGACACTTGCCTTATCTGACCAGTCTCAGAAGCTGCCACAGTCTTCCTCTTGCGTCTAACACTCCTGGATAAGTGAGCCACAGATGGTACTTATCCAATTAATAGAAAACATTTGAATACATAGAACTGATACATTCTACTTAACAAAATATTTCTATATATTCAACATATATAGAAATTATTTCTAGTTTCTTTTTTTTTTTTTTTAAAGATTTTATTTATTTATTCGACAGAGATAGAGACAGCCAGCGAGAGAGGGAACACAAGCAGGGGGAGCGGGAGAGGAAGAAGCAGGCTCATAGCAGAAGAGCCTGATGTGGGACTTGATCCCACAACGCCGGGATCACACCCTGAGCCGAAGGCAGACGCTTAACCGCTGTGCCACCCAGGCGCCCCAGAAATTATTTCTAGTTTCTAATTCCTTCCTTCAGTGGGGTTTATCATCCCCTGTATCTCATCTTTATGAATGTCCCATCCCCTAATACATTGCATGATTGTCATTTTGGATTTTTCCTACCTCACTTTCTCTAACTTCATAGATGCTAAGTTGTCTGATGCTGAGTTGTCTTGAACATTTGGAGAATCGGATTCAGTAGTTTTCTAATTGTTTTCTTCTTTTTTTGTTGTTGTTAGTGAATAGATTTTAGAGAGTGCTATTTTCTTTGATTCTTTACAATTGTTCCATTCTTCTGACTTTCAGCATCATTTCAAAGATCTTATGGTTTAAAGAAAAAAAAACAAGATGAAGAAGAAATAACTCAATGGGAAACTAGTCTAAGTATGCTGACTATCCACTATTTTATATGCCCCTTCCAGAAATAAGCCTTAAAGCTTCATGAGCTTTCTGTTTCTCTTAGACCTTTGCTAAAAAGGAATGCCTACTTCTAAGATTTTATGACCCATTCAGATCTAGAAGGAGCTCCCACTGGGTATTCTGCTTATAATTTAGACACTTGTTCCAGAAAAACATCCCTTGCTGCAATGACCTTCTATGTATTATGACGACTAGTCCCATAAATTCCTCTCTCCCTCTGAAGAGATATTAGTGGGGTTTTCTACGTTTTTTTTTCCCTAAGTAGTTCTTAATGCTGTTGTTCTTTTATGGATGGGAAACTGCAAACCAGCCCATTATGTGTTCTTCCAACCAATTTGGTTTGCAGTATATTTAGCCAATAATTTTTGAAATCTTGGGCATTTGATGACATTTCCAAGTCTTCAATCTTAGAGCATGTTGTTCTTTATTTTCATCCTTTCCTGATCATTCTTATAAACTCAGAGTGGGGAAAATTAGAAGCCTGATCCATGTCATCTTCTTAACTCAGAAGCCCATATTTATTTTTAATAGATGATTAAAATTGACCTTTGAGGTCATTTTTATTTCTGAGTTTTTATGTAAGCAAATTTTGCCCTAAGACTATTTTTGTAAGCAAGAAGTTTCTCAGGTCAAATAGATGCTGTCAAAATAATGACTCCAAGAACTGTTAAATGTCATGAGAAACTAACATTTTGCCTCTAGTTAAACCAAAAATCATTCAACTGTATCTAAGCTGTAAAGAAATATTAGCTTGTATGACCTAACCTTGCTGACTGATGGCCTGATTAAATTACAAGAGGAAACCTTGGCAGGTCACTGCAGCCTTTAGAAAATTTTGTTTCTTCACAAATATCAGTAAAGCTCACAGTTCTCACCTCAGAAAGGCATTATAATATATATGAAAGCATTCTAATTGAGAGGATGTAACACCTTGAAAGACAGCATAAGCCCTCAGGTCAAGAGTTGTCATTCTGCATCTACACTGTGCTTTGATGTAAACTTGCACTGGGGCCACGTCCATATGGGCAAACTGGCTCATGGCATGGCTATTCTGTTTATTTTCAGCTCTCTTTAAAAACTATATCAAATCCTCAGCACAATCACAGTATAACCATAGCCATTATAAAGGCAGTTACATGACCGTAGCAGGTTTACATACTTAAGTATTGTTACTGATAAATTGCAAGGTAAACAATATAAAAGTCTTAGTGATGTATTAAATATACTCCTGTTTTAATTTGGTTGGCATCCTTGTTAGAGAGGGTCTATTTCTTTTTAAATACCATTAGGGCTTAATTCTCTTACAAGAGCCCTGATTGAGAGCCAAGGTCCAGTGAGTGGTGATAGAAGAAAACAGTGACTTATAAAGATATATAAAAGGTAGACTCAATAAGAATAGCCCCTCTTATTGGAATCGGAAAAGAGTGAGAATTTAATATGGTCTCAGAGTTTTAACTCGAAAAATTAGATTTATGAGATAAAGAATACAGGTAAAGGGATACATTTGTGGAAAATTTTATAATTTTATTTGGGGTTTATTGAGTTTGAAACATCTGCGGGACATTCAGGTAGATATTTAGTGTGTGAATCTGGAATCTCGGGAGAGAGATTTTGAGCTAGTGTGTGAATTATCTACTGCTACAGTAATGTTGCATAATAAACCACCTCAAAGATCTTTAGCTTACTATAAGAATTATGTATTCAACTCATAATTTTGTAGGTCAGCAGTATTGCCCTTATCTGGGAAGATCTTTTCTCTCATCTGGACTTCTTCATATATGTGTTTTTAGGCCAAGTTAGCTGGATGTCTCAGCTTCTGATGGTGTCAGCTGGAGTGCCTTCAAAATCTCCCACCTGTCTCACTCTGTACATGCTTCTCACATTGCTCCCACGGGCTAGGCTGGGTGTGTTCTCACACAGAGGCTCAGGTGCAAGGATAAGCAAGCCTAGCTATGCCAGAAAACCAACAGATGTGTTTGCCTTCTCTTGAAGATTATGCTTGAACTGGCACAATATTATTTCCTTCTCATTTTACTGGCCAAAGCCCAAAGTGAGAGAAGGTGGACACTAAAAGAGTTACAGGGTTAAGTCTTGGATACAAGAAGAGGTAGAGAATTGAAACCATTTTTGCATTCCATCATTTTGTATGGATGAGATGACCACGCATCCTGGTTTGTTCAGAAAAGTTCCAGTTTATTCCTCTTTTCCTTATAGAACTTTTTCCTTATAGAATTTTCCTTAATGGCACCATCCTCTTGCGGTAAATATTGTTCCAATTTGAGTGATAAATTATATCACAGCCCCATATTTGGGAGGGGGAGGGGTTGAATAGGGTTAGATGAACTAATGAATCAGAATGTGTGAAGTGAGCAGAAGAGATAAGATTAGAGTCCATGAAGGAGGAGCCAAGAAACAGGAAATGAGCAAGGACAGAATGGATCTGAGGAAGCCAGGAAAGAAGAGATGCATGAAAGAGAGGTAAATTACAAGGTCAACATCACCAACTCATGAAATAAGATAGGCAATGAATATGTCTGTTGCATTTGACACCTAGAAGTCTTTGTTGTACATAGTAAGAGGTTGCAATGAATTAGAGTCAACCTTAGTTCTTCCTCTCACACCAATTTAACATTGAAACTTTATTTGACACTTCTGGATCTTAGATTTAAAACAAAAGGGACTGGACTCTGAGGAATGAGGTCCTTCGAGTGCTAACATTTCTAGGAGTCTGAATACTAAATACCTCCTCCAGACTAAAACCAAATGTGTAAGAACCAAGACTATACATTAAATTTCTTCCCTATCCATCATTTTTGACACTAAATAAAAATGGTCTGATGTGTGTTCATTAGAATTATTCCAATTTTATTTTATTATGACTATAAATTCATTTTTCTCCATGTATTTGAGGTCTTTGATTGACACAAATTTCAATAAGACCTACTGTAATTACAGTAAATATTAACCAGGACATTATTTTGAAACATTTGGGAAGCTGTGATATCTGAGCCTGATCTGAAATCTTACTGAGAATATTAAACAAGACATCTTTAAGGCTCGTCAAGATATTTTTGACAATTGTCCTAACTTTGATGAACCAAATAAGAAAATACCCCAGTATAGTTTACTTTAAAAAGCTCTGCAGATTTGACATTGTGTAAAAGTATCCAGCTACAAGCAGGTGTAGACTTAATGGCAGTAAGTGACATTGCATTTTTTTGAAGAACAAAACTCTCATTTGAAATGTAGGAATATAACTTTTCATAATTTGCAACTTCAAGGATAACAGAATTGGCTAGCACATAAAAGGACAGAAAATCTGACTAGCATTAACTTTGCACCAAAAAAAAAAAAAAAAAGAGAGAGAGAGAGAGAGAGAGAAAGAAAAGGGAAAAGAAGAGAAACCCATGATTTCATGTTGTTGAGTCCTTTTCTTGGCTGCTACTTAACACTTTACAAGCCTATTTTGTGTGAATGGACATCAGATTTCCTTTGGGATTCAAGTTTACTTATTTTATCAATAATAAGAGCCTTCTTGTGGAAAGAGGAATAAATCACATATAAATGAAATACAAGAGATTACGCCAGTAACTGAGCTTTTACCTTGACGAATCCAATAGCTTTGGCCAGATATCTCAATGTCAAAAGCATTATAAGTATTCTACAAGGTATGTCTGGCAAAGAGAAATCAATAACAAAGTATTGGATTTGATTAAAATGTTTACTTTTTCCCTCTCCCCCCCTTTCCCTAGCTAAATAGCCCTTTCCCATACTAATCTGATCTTTATTATGGTTATTGGCTGGCTTTGTTTGTAATGCATTTATAAATGAGATAGTTTTCTGCCTCTCCATAATTTCAATATTGGGGTTCATGCTCTGTTGTCATGCCATGTGTCATTTAACTTGTTAACAGACTTCAAAGAGATTTTGAACACCCCATTTATGCAAATTATTTTTATTCTGACAACTTTATAATGCATTTTATAATTCTTACAGAGGAGAAAACATGCTTAGCGAGATAATTCTGCCCAAGTTTGCTCAGCTCAACTATAGTTCAGTCTTTTCAATCATTTTCCTCATCAAAGGCTCTTGGACAGTATAAAAAAATTCCAGAAAACTGATCTTTATCTAGCACATCAGAGTCTTTACATGGTTTATTCTTTCTGCTTGGATTGTTCTCCAAACTCTTTCTTTCCCTTGTTCTTTACATGGCTAACTCTCAATCTACTTTCAGGGCTAGGGGTCTTAGTCATTTTGGTTCTGCTATAACAAATTACCACAGATTGGGTGGCTTAAACAACATTTCTCACAGTTCTGAAAACTTGGAAGTCCAAGATCAATATGCTGGTAGATCTGGTGTCTGGTGAGAGCCCACTTCCTGGTTTGCAGATGGCGGTCTTCTCCTTGTATTCTCACATAGTGGAGACCAAAGAGAGGGAAAAAGCTCTTTAGTGTTTTTTCTTAAAAAGGCTGTAGTCTCATCATGAGGGCTCCACCCTCAGGACATAATTACTTCCCAAAAGCCCTATCTCCAAATACTATCACATTGGACATTAGGATTCAACATATGAATTTTGGGAGTAGGGGGGACACAAACATTCAATCCATAGCACTGAGCTTTCAAAGTCACTTTTAAGGGCATCTTTCTCTGATCCTCCCAGATTACGATAACATCCCAGATATACATTTTCACCTAGCATTTTCTTATGGAAAAGCAGTGCTCGGAACCATAATGTTTACCTCTAAAAAACATTTGTCATCATACTAATGGTCTAGTTGCTACTTTTGGACTTGATGACCACATTTATGGATCATGGCACAAACCATAATGTTTACCTCTAAAAAACATTTGTCATCATACTAATGGTCTAGTTGCTACTTTTGGACTTGATGACCACATTTATGGATCATGGCACAAATAGCCTTACTTTTCTGCCTGCCTCTCTGAAGTCCATATTGTCTGCCTTGACTGATTTGTTTTTTTTTTTTTTTTTAAGATTTATTCATTTATTTGAGAAGGGGGCAGAGGGAGAGAATCTTCAAGCAGACTCCCCTCAGAGCGTGGAACCCGTCATGGGGCTCAGTCTTACAACCCATGTGAGCATGACCTGAGCCAAAATTAAGAGTCAGGCACTTAACTGACTGAACCACTCAGGTGCCCTTGATTTGCAACTTTAAAACATTGTTTTTTATCATGTTACATTCTAGCACAGCCACTCAGTCACAATCTGTTATTTATGACCCCCCCCCCAAAAAAAAAGATGCTCCTTAGAATAACATTTGAAGTCCTCTGTAATTTGATCTAGATCAATTTTCTGGGGCGCCTGGGTGGCTCAGTCGGTTAAGGGTCTGTCTTAAGCTCAGGTCATGCTTCCAGGGTCCTGGGATCAAGCTTCACGAGGGACTTCCTGTTCAGTGGGGAGTCTGCTTCTCCCTCTCCCTCTGCCCTTCCCCCTGTTTGTGTGTTCGGACTCTCTCTCTCTAATAAATAAAATCTTTTTAAAAAAAAATTCTGATCTTGGCATACCCCCTTTTCTCTAACACAAGCACTTAGTGCTAGCTGAAGTAACTGTGAGACTGATTTCAAAGTACTTATTCCCCTGCTCCTGGACTATATTTTGATGTTCCGCCTATTTCCTTACTCACTTTAGAAGCTCTCCACCTTCTTATTTGTCCATCCAGAGCCTTTCCCATTTTGAGTTTGAGGTATATGTCATCCTTTCAATGAAGTGTTCTATGATGGGTTTAGTCTTCAGTGATTTTTCCTTCTGTTCAGTTTCCATTAAATACTATTTTAGTTATGGGTCTATCACATACTACCAATTTACCATAAAGGAACATATTACTTTTTCTCTATCATCATCATATTTTAAATCTTTGAATAGCCAAATAATAAACAAATGCAGAAACTGTATATATTATCAATAAATAATTTTCCTTATAAGATTAATTGATAACTCATGACTGTAAATGCATACTTTCTATTTTAAAAAAGATTTTATTTATTTGAGAGAGAAAGACAGAGAGAGAAAGAGAGAGCAAGAGCGGGGTGAGGGGCAGAGGGAGAAGAAGACTCCCTGCTCAGCGTCAGTCCCAGGATTCCAGGATCATGACCTGAGCGGAAGACAGATGCTTAACAGCCACTCAGACACCCTTAATGCGTACTTCCGATCAACATGGTGTTAACATGGCATCAACATGTTGTAACAGTTAATTGATATGATTTAGAAAAAGAGAAGACATTGCAGAACCACACAGGGATATTGTAGGTAAAGGGGGATCAAATAACATTGAGCTTCTTTTGCTGGTTAAAAAGAAACAAAAACAGTAATACAGGGCAACACAGTCCCTCAGCAGTTATTGAAAAATGAAACGCATATAACTTTATGACATTAAAAAAAAAGAGTAGCTAAAGATATTCTGTCACAATATTTTACCTCTACCATACTTGCCTCAATTCTACCCACAATATTAGGAAAGGAGCGTTAGAATGTTTTAAGATTTTTGAGCAATAATCCACACTTTTGGGATATGTAAATAAAAGGAAACTCTAGGCATCTAGGGGAAACTAAAGGAAAAGTCTTCGCAGAAATAATTTTCTGCCATCACAGGTTGTCTTTGAATGTTGGAGGAACAAACTAGAGGCGTCTCATCTTTCAGGACCCATATGAATTATTAGGAAGTGTCCGAGTCCTGCTATCCTTAGGGAAAAACAATACTCTAAATTAAAGGGAATGAATACTCACAAGAAATATTTTTAAAAATCAGAAAAGAAGAGCATTTTCCAGGACATCTCAGCTCTCTACCCCTTCAAATGAAAATTTACGTGATCCATATGTTGTTCCCCTACACCCAACCCCCCATCCCCTCAACACAGATATTTGTGGCATAAAATTGAAAAATATAAAATTGTTGGCTCTTAGACTCTAGATTGTAAGGGAAAATGAAAGATCACAGATAAACAGGCAAAAGAGTTAAGGAAAATTCGCTCCCACCGTATAAAAGCAAAAATTTGTAATTATAGAACTACAAATAAATTTTAATCTTTCAAGGAAGAGATGAATAAAGTATATATACATTCCAAGAAAGCTGGTAATAATCATTATAATTGCAAAGAAAATAGGAAAATAATTGGAAAAACTTGGGCGAAAGTTAACATATATGGAGGACATAAACAACTGTCTCAATGTAAGAATAATTGGTGTCATTACAGAAAGCATATTTATAGATACATAAACAGAAAACATTTTTATAGATATAAAAAATATTTCCTTGAAATGAGGAGGGACTAAATCTACACAACAATATGGAAACTTTTCTAGAATACACTGATACCTAGATATGTTCTTGCTAAATATTGAACTTCAAGGATAAGTAAAATAATCCTCAAACAAGCAGGTAGAAAAACTACCAAACAAAGCAAAAACAAACAAACAAACAAAAAACAAGGTGATTTCAGACTTTACCGTAGCAACCATCAATACCAGAATAATCAAGCAATCTCTACAAAGTGCTGAATGGGAGAAAACTTTAATCCACGTACATTATGTCTACTTAAACATTGTAAATTATTCCCAAGTATTAAGGAACTCAGAAAGTACAGAATCCATGACCCTGGCCTTGCTGAATAAAACAAGTAGTAATCACAGCAGCAGCAGCCGCAAAAACACGAGAATGATATTCACCCAACAAATGAATGAAGATGAAGTGACAGAGAACCAGCATAATATTCGATACCAGGAAATACTGGAGCAGCGCTGACAAACTTCTGAGGAAAAACAAGCAGGACTATTACAGCAGTAAACCGATCTTCTTAAATACAGTAGAACTTGAAGTCCTACAACTTGTAAAACCCTTCTTTAAGAAAGCTAATACTTGGCAATGAAAATTATCTAACCAAAAAGATGAATCAGAGAACATCACAAGAGAAAAGGTGTGACTAAAAAACTAGTGATCATTGAATCCATTTAAAATTAGAACTGTGAACAATACATTGATCTTATATTCTGAAACTTGGAAAGAATATTACAACTATCAGAATCTGGTGATCACCAGGACTAGAAGTTTAACAATTCTAATTTTCATGAGCTTCAGAGCTGGGAGTTGGAAGAAATGGTTTAAAATTAAATAGAATATTTTTTTCTATTTTTAGAAACTTTTAAATTTTGATATAATCTTAGAACTCCAGAAGAATTTTAAATACAGTCCAGAGAGTTCCCTGATGGCCTACACCTGACTTACCCTAACGAATATTAACACCTTGCCTAACCATGGTACAATGAACAGAACTAAGAAATTAACATTGACACAATACTCTTAACTAAGGTGTAGACTTTAATTGGTTGTCTTCAGTTTTGCCACTGTTGTCCTTTTTCTCTTGACGAATTCAGTCCAAGATCCACTGTTGCAATTAGTTTACCTTTCATTTCCAATCTATGGCAGTTTCTCCATTTTTCTTTGTCTTTCATGATCTTGACATTTCTGTAGGGCACTGGTTACGTATTTTGTAGATTGACCCTCAAGTTGTGCTTGTTGATGTTTTCTGTGAAGACAGATGATTTCTGTGAAGAATAGCACAGAGGTGATATGTCCTCAACACATCACAACAAGGGATGAAACATGTAACTTTAAAAATATTAACTACTCACATTTTTCATCTGTTTTTTGTAAAGCGGAGTGGAAGAAAAATGTACTTGAAACTCAAAAATTCCTGGCAAAGCCATATGTTAATATGTAGTCTATGACTCTAATTTTAATAAATTATATATTTGCTCTATTTATCTCTATTTCTAGCTGCAAACATGTAAAGAAAGAAATCTGAAATTAATTTTGGCAAATATTGACTATAGGTGTCCCTGGACAGTGAAATTTTTGTGTGTATTATTAAATTATGCTCTTTTTTCACATGTTCTTTGTATTTTGGTTTTATTTTTCATTTCCTTTTATAATGAGATTGTATCATTTTGATTAAAGAAGTTACATGCTTTTGAGCTTAGGCTTTTTTTATTTTGCATTTTTTAGTTTTCTGCATTAGTTGTCTCAGAAAAATAATTCTGGAAAAATATAACTAAATGCATTGCTTATCTTGAGAGTACAAGTATTGTGGATGCTTTGGATAGACATTTATTTTCTTATCTGTAGCTCTAAATTTTCTACAAAGATCTTGCATTACTTTGGCAATAAATTACATATATTGCTATTCTCATGGACTAAGAACTGATAATTTCTGAATGGGAGCCAATATTCTCAAGTGACAGGCTTCAGTTACTTAGTAGAGTGTTAGTTTCTTCTCTATATTGTGACATTCTTGAGAGAAAGGACAGCTGGTATCTTACTTATATTAAACCTTTGGTGGTTTAATATAAGTGCTAGTTAGCTAGCACTGTGAAAGTATTCTTTAATCTTTGTGAAATTAATTGATAGTCTTTGAAAAACCCCATACTTGGAAGGACCCACCATGAAGTGGCACTCTTCATTTAGAAGTTCATATAAATACTCTGTTTTGCTTTCAGAAAAATTTAATATTTGGGCATATTATTCAAGGCTTAAAAGACTCTTACTACAGTTAGTCACATGTTTGAGAATTTTAGTGAAATCTCCTGACGTATGAACAGGATTATCCTGTTGAAGAACAACCACCAATTGAGCTAAAAGAAATCCTTCTGTAAGTCATTTTGGACTAAAATTTAGGGCTCTTAATTTAAAGAAATCAATTCGTTTGAGTCATTTTCTCTTATGCTGCTAATGGACGTTGGGGAAAGTGATTGCTGGATAGTGATTAATGTAAAGGAGTGTAAATAAAAGAGCCATATCAAGTTCATTATAACTTGTCTGGATAGAGTGTATGATAAGAGAAGAAAAGTGCTCTTTGTGGAAATAGAGCCAGAAGTTAGAATGTTTCAGTGTATCAGGCTTCATACATATCCTAGGTATTAAAACAACCCAACACTTTGCATCTAATTTCATGGTCACCAAGCAATATTTTACCCACAAACTGGCATCCATTTCAGACTTTTAAGATTAGGAGAGAATGTGAGGATTTAGTATTCTGCTTGCCAAACAGCTGTTTTATACTCAAAATTGTCAGTATGTTTATTTTTATCCATGTCCTGTGAGTTAGTTTAGAACAAGTTAGTCTTTTTTTTTAATTTTTTTTAATTTTATTTTTTTAATAGTATTTATTTTGTTATATTAGTCACCATACAGTACATCCCCAGTTCTTGATGCAACGTTCCATGATTCATTACTTATATATAACACCCAGTGCACCATGCAATATGTGCCCTCCTTAATACCCATCACCGGCTTATGCCAATCCCCCACCCCCCTCCCCTCTGAAGCCCTCAATTTGTTTCCCAGAGTCCACAGTTTCTCATGGTTCATTCCCCCTTCTGTTTACCCCCCCCTTCATGCCTCCCCTCCCTCTCCCACCGATCCTCCTATCTCTCATGTTCCCTATATGAGTGAAACCATATGATAATTGTCTTTCTCTGCTTGACTTATTTCACTTAGCATAATCTCCAGTCCCGTCCATGTTGCTGCAAATGTTGAGAAATCTGGAACAAGTTAGTCTTGACTGCCTAAACTTCCCATGCGCGCACGCTCTCTCTCAAATAAATAAATAAATAAATAAATAAATAAATAAATAAAACCTTTTAAAAAAAAAACCTCCTACTGAGAATTCAGTTTTAAAATTAATTCTTTTCCATGTATTTAGATGTCTTCAGTGTAGTTATTCAAATTTTAATATTGTTACATATTTGTGAGATATCAATGGAAGTGTTTTATTCTTTTGTTTTAGGAATAGTATTTGTTACTACATTATTTATTGGTCCCTCAGTTGTATGTTAGAGCTTTCAGATATTTAATTAGAACTGTCCTTAGCTTGGCCATTTCTGCATGCTTTTGAAAGAAGTTATGTAAGTGATTGTCATAATAAAAAAATTAGATTACAAACTAGGTCTGAAAACAGTACTCAGTTGAAACTATTTTTTTGATGACTAGCAGTATAAGAGAATTGTCTTAATTTTAGTTGTTCTTTAGACAAATATTTAATGCATATTATATATTACATATTATGCATAGTACATATTTTATAATTATTTTACACTCTAGTTCATATATATTTACCTAGAAATATAAATTAAATAATAAACATTAGTGCATGTACATATAAGTATGCACATGTACATATGACCAATTATTATTGACATTTTTGCTATGTTATGAAAAGAGAAAGTTTGCTCTGAATTCTGTACAATGGGAAATTGTTCATTTCAGGCGGGCATTTTAATATAGCTTTAAGTAATATATAAGTCATATGACCTAAAATGAAATAAATTAAAGAAAAGCCATGATTAAGAGTCAGGCATGAGAGAGAAAGTTGCTGAAGGTAGGACAACTCATTCCTAAAAATGCTAGTAAGCTGCTCACTAGACTAGATTATAAAATCAGATTTGGAGGAAAACACTTTTTCCCCTCACTTCTACAAAGGGAAAATGCTAATATATTCTCCAATGTGCAGAGCAAAATCAAATCCCCTTCATGGTATAATAGAAGACTTTCAGTTATTTGCACCAAGGAAGTATTGTTCAGGGTATGAAAAGTGTGCAAATATGCATAAGCTACACAATTAATTAGTAAATAATCTATTGCACAACTGAGAATTCTCAAAAGTAGTTAATAGAATTAAAAGTATTTCCGCTCTTCTCTCTCCAACTTCCAGTATCATCACAAAAATATCAATAATTTAATCATGAATAACAATAATTTAAAATGACTTTAATTTGTTACTTTGGTAGACAGAACAGATGATTTTACCTCTATTTATATTTCTTCAGTTATTTTCTTGACCATTATTCTGTGTATAGATGAATTGCATTTTCTTGCTTGTTAATTACCTGATTATTAATTTATCTTGTGGATTATTTTCAATTTGAATAAACCATTTATGATTCAAATATGTCTCTCTTTTTATGAAATATTAGTATTTTTGTTTTACTTTTAGTTAAATATTGGTATATTGAATTTTGGAGCTTGTAGTTTTTGTCAATATTTTGGGGAAAAATAGAGTGATTTTTTTTCCATGAATGTAGAGCTTAGAAAGTCATCCCTCATGCCTACAATTTGATTGATATCATGACATTTCTTTTAGTTTTCTACTGTATTTTTAAGACTTTATTTTTTACAGCTGTTTTAAGCTTACAATAAAATTGAGAAGGAGGTACAGAGATTTTTTTAATAATCCTCTTGCCCCATTAGCAACATAGCTTACCAGAATGGGGTGTGTGTGTGTGTGTGTGTGTGTGTGTTGCCAAGGATTAACCTACACTGATCCATCATAATTACCCAAAATCTAAGGTTTACCTTAGGATTCACTCTCGTACATTCTGTTAGTTTGGACAAAGTTAAATGCATATATCCACAATTATATATCATATAGAGCATTTTCACTGCCCTAAACATCTGTCCTCCGTCTAATCTCTCCCCACCCCCAGACACCTTAACAACCACTGACGTTTTTATTGTCTCAATAGTTTGCCTTTCCCAGAATGTCATGTAGTTGGAATCATACAGTATATAGTCTTTACAGACTGTTTTTTCTTTATCACTTAGTAATATGCATGAAATTTCCTCCACGTTTTTCCATGGCTTGGTAGGTCATTTCTCCTCAGCACTGAGGAGAATACATCCAGCATTGTCTGGATGTACAAAGTTTATTTGTGCAGTCACTACTAAAGGACATCTTGGTTGCTTCCCCGTTTTTGCAATTATGAAAAAAGCTGCTGTGAGCATTCATATGAAGATTTTTGTGTGGATATACATTTTTAACTCCTGGTAAATATCACAGAGTGCAATTGCTGTATTGTGTGGTAAGAGAATGTTTAATTTTTGCAGAAAGTGCTGTCTTTCAAAGTGACTTTAGCGTTTTTGCATTCTACCAGCATTGTATGAGAGTTCCTATTGCTGTCATACCCGTCAGGATTTGGTGTTGTCATTGCTCCAGATTTTAGCCATTAATTAGGTGTGTAGTTATATCTCACTGTTGTTTTAATTTGTATTTTCCTGATGACATAAGATGCGAAACATCTTTTCATATGCTTATTAGATATCTGTATATCTTTGGTGAGGTGTCTCTTAAGGTTTTTGGCCTATTTTTTAATTAAATTGTTTTCTTATTGTTGAGTTTTAGTAGTTGTTTTTGTACTTTGAATAGCAGTCCTTTATCACATGTGACTTTTGCAAATATTTTTTCCCCATTCTGTGGCTTCCCTTGACATTATCTTTTGCAGGATGGAAGTTTTTAATTTTAATGAAATCTAGCTCATTTATTATTTCTTTCATGGATTATGAATTTGGCATCATATCTAAAAAGTCACCATACCCAAGGTCATCCAAGTTTTCTCTTATGTTATCTTCTAGGGGTTTTAGAGTTTTGTATTTTACATTTAGAATGATAATCCATTTTGACTTAATTTTGTGAAGGGTGTAAGATCCGTGTCCAGATTCATTTTTTGGTATTTGGATGATGTTCCAGCATCATTTGTTAAAGAAACTATCTTTGCTCCATCATATTGTCCTTGCTCCTTTGCCTAAGATCAGTTGGCTATAATTCTAGGATTCCATTTCTGGGCTATTTTATTCTAGTGATCTGTCTATTCTTTCACCAATGCCATAAGTCTTGATTACAATAGTTTTAGTGTTAATCTGGAAGTCAGGTGGTATCAGTCCTGCAGTGGTGTTTTACTCTTTCAATACTGTGGGGTTTTTTTAATGCTTAATTCTTTGTGTTATTTTTTTAAAGTTTTAATTTAAATTACAGATAGTTAACATACAGTGAAATATTAGTTTCAAGTGTACAATTTAGTGATTCAGCACTTCTATACAACACCCAGCGCTCATCCCAAGTGCCTTCCTTAATCCCCATCACTTATTTCACTCATGCCCCCCCCCCCACCTCTCTTTGGGTAACCATCAGTTTGTTCTCTATAGTGAAGAGTGTTTCGTGATTTCCCTGCCTCTTTTCCCCCCCTATGCTCATTTGTTTGATTTCTTAAATTCCACATTAAAGTGAAGTCATATGGTATTTCTTTCTCTGACTTATTTCGCTTAGCATAATACTCTGTAGCTCAATCCATGTCATTGCAAATGGTAAGATTTTGCTCTTTTTATGGCTGAGTAATATTCCATTATATATACACTAATCACATCTTCTTTATTCATCAGTCAATGGACACTTGGGCTGTTGCCATAATTTGGTTATTGTAGATAATGCATCTATAAACACTGGCGTGCATGTATCCCTTTGAATTAGTGTTGGTTCTTCTGGGACTTTTACTTCTCCATATAAACTTTAGAATGATTTTGTTAATATACACAAAATAATTTTCTGAGACATTGATTGGGATTGCATGGAGCCTGTAGATAAGCTGGAAAGAACTGACATCTTGATAATATTGAGTCATCCTATCTATGAACATAGAATATCTCTTTATTTATTTAGTTCTTTGAGTTAATTCATCAGAGTTTTATGGTTTTCCTCATATAGATCTTGTACATATTTTGTTAGATTTATACCTTAGTATTTTGTTTTTGGGGGTATCCTGTGTGTTTTTAAATTATGTTTTCTTCAGAGTATTTCTGAATTTTAACATATTGTCTTTATTCTTCAGTTTGTTGATATTTGTCTTTCTAGTTTAATTTTTATCTTTTATATATAATTTTATACATACAAAAATATAAATTAAAAAACGTAATAACGTAATTTTTCTTATGCCTATTTATGATATTAATAAATTTTTAGAATATATTTATGGGAACTTTGAAAAGGGACTAAAATGAAGAAACTTGTCATTTGTATGTATGCTGTAAGTCCCCATATGTGTCAATACTCTTGCTAGCCAGAGATGAGTATGATATTTAAGTAATGTTTTACAGTTTTGGAAGTGCTTTTGTCATTGTTACATTTGCAGACACCAATCACATTACCCAGGTAGATAGATCTGCAGGTAAAACAAATCTGAGATGATCCAACCCAAATCTACACAAGTCCAACATGCAGTTGATCAGTAGAAGTCATTCAAATTCATATTCTTATACTCTAAATGAAACATGTTTAGAATTCCCTAGTTGATATTTTTTAAAAAATGATTAAACATAAATAATTATGCATAATTTAATAAAACGAATGGCAAATTAACACTGATATATATTTGACTACACTTTGCAGCCAAATTTTAACACCATTATTCTCTCAATAAATGAATAGTAATAATAAACAAGTACTATTTGGTTCTCGTGCTGCATCTTATGCCCACTGTGTTTCTGCAGTCTTTACTCTGAATCTTTCAGTGGTATTTTAAACTTCCTCATCAGTTTCTCCATACCCAATCATTTTATACCTATGACTCTGTTGTGGTTTTGTAAAATATCTTTAAAGATATGAATTCCTTTTCTTTTTGTTCCTACATCCGCATACATTTCCTTAAGCATTCAGCATCATACTATTTTATTTTCTAGAGATTTCACTCTCTGAGTTTCATGCTATCTGTTGTCAGTCTCAGGCTAAAGCTTGGGTATTGCTGTAGTGGGTTACTGCCAGACACTGAGTTCATTGCACACAGGACTAATCCATATCTTCAAATGATATTCATTTAATTTCTTATTCCAGCTTCTGCTGTAGCTAACTATTCCATAGCCAGTAATTTAGTCCTTACATGGAATGATTGCACAGTAGGGGTTCACATTTATTCTGCTTACAAAATGCCATCTTAAAGAAAGGGCTGACTTCCTGGAAGATGGCAACAAGAGCAATCATCCTTCTAAAAAAACAATTCATTTCTTACCCGTGAATTACCTTTTTTTTTTTTAATTTCTTTAAAGCTGTGTGCTCCACGCAAGTGACAACTCCTCAGAGACTATTATATGGAGATCTATAAATTTTACTTCTTAGTGTTCACAACTGCTTTGTGTATTATATTTTAGCAAAAGTTCTTAGTTTGGATCCGCATTAGGGAGTCACAGTAGAAAGGTATCACTTCTTTCTTTTACAAATAAGAATACTAAGATTGAGAATGCTAAGTGTTTCACAAGCCACAAGGCTTTTAAATGGCAAAGCTGTGATTGAAACCTAAGAGTTCTAACTTCTGCCAATACTAATTTTCTTTATTTTCAGAACAATTAAGAGCTACTATTGAGTACTAAATTTAGTACATCTAAAGGATCTCATTTACTTATACTTGTAAGACTTGAGATGTAGAATTCACACAGTTAGAAGATAAAGTAATACATACTGTGATCACTAATTCCTTGATGAATGGTACAGCCCTGGTGAAGGAGATCTAATCTATGAAGATGTGGCAAATTCAGGTGAAATTTGTGCTATTTTCTAGAGTTTATTAGAAATGTGATGGAGAATCTGCTGAAATCATATCTATCATTTCCCTATCCACTCCACTGGTTTTATGATGGAACAGACGACACTCCTAGAGAGACCAGTAAAACATTTTAGTGATTATGAAACCAGAGGAAATTAGAGGACTTAGGAATATGTGTGTTGTTACCATTACTTTTTTCTCTTACCTACATTTTCAGGGATGGAGGGACAGGAAAGGTAAACAGCTGGCTTTAAACATGATTTAAATTAATGAAGTTTGGATTTCTGAAAAGTAGATTCATAAACTGAAATGTTCATTCAGTTAGGTTCCCAGACAGAAATACAATATAGCTCAGAATATTAGAAACAGCTTTGTTTGTCCTGAAACAAACTGATCTTATCAAGAGAACTTCACTCTGAATGCGAGGCTGGTCATTATAAGAAATAGATCTGTTGTGGAAAGGAAAATAACCATTTGAAAATGAAACATGTTAAGTAATTAGTGGAAGGATAAGAAAGACTATCTCATTGCCTCAGAGAATGGAAATTACACACCACAGTCTCACATTTCAATGTGTGGAAATACAGATAATCTTATATTTATTACCAATATTTGAAGCGATAGAATACAAGATTGGACTTGAATAATACAAATACATGCCCAATTTAATAGAAATGGACCAGTTATGAGTCAAGTTTGAGTGGATGTACAGCTTCTAAGATCCCTGTGTACCTCTAAAGTAGAAGTAGCATGGATAAGAATATTTGGGTGACAAGGAAATGAATGGAGTGTCATTTCTAGGTTATGGTAGCTTTCTTCCTCTACTCTGAAAGCTATTGAGTGAAAGACGGACTATATGGGGAATGATGCCAAGCATTATAACTGACTTTAACGAGGGGTAGTTTTCTATACAGAAGAAAATAAGCTCAATAAAAGGAAGTCTTTATAACAGAACTACTTAAAACCCAATGAACTGAGTTTTCCTGTTATTCGAAATTTTAAAAAGAGAGTGGGCATTAAAATGATAGAATATCTGTAGAAATAATTAAAACAAGGGATGTGTGATTCTATTATATGAACTTAAGGGCTCTTCTAGGCTTGAGATTCTGGAATTCTGTGATACATGAATTCACTTTTACCAAGCTAGTTTTAAATGTATCTTAATTGTCAACATGATACTTCCAATTATGGAAAACCTCTTATTTTATACCAGAAACAGAGGCAGTGCTTCTTCTGGAACCACAGCAATATCTTGTTCTGTCTACTGTAAAGCTTTCAGATGGTACATTGGCTTCTGGTGATGAAGTATGTATCCTGCCTCTGCTGACCTTAAATATTTTGTCAAATCAATCCTCCTAAGGCTTGAACTCAGCATCACACCCACATATTTTGATTACCATGTATTCCTGAAAATCAGAAAAGAGGGGGCACCTGGGTGGCTCAGTTGTTAAGCATCTGCCTTCAGCTCAGGTCCTGATCCCAGCATTCTGGGATGAGTCCCCCATTGAGCTCCCTGCTCAGCAGGAAGCCTGCTTCTCCCTCTCCCACTCCCCCTGCTTGTGTTCCCTTTCTCGCTGCCTCTCTCTCTGTCAAATAAATAAATAAAATCTTAAAAAAACTTATTAAAAAAAGAAAATTAGAAAAGAGTACAGTGAAAAACTCTATAATGCAGGACTAAGATCAGTGGTCAAAACAAGGTAAAGAAGTAGTATCATTAGAGAGGACCTTTCTACTGGAAAATTGGCATGCCCTCATTCAATACCACTTAGACTTGGAAAAATCCATTAGCTAAGTAGAACAAGCTGACACTTGCCTTGAAAATCATTTACCAAAACCTGGGAATGACTGATTATACAAAGCATAGATCTCAAAATAACTAAATTCAATAATTAAGTACAAGCCTATAATAGAAATCTATTAATTCTTAAATGTATTTTCTGCTCTGCCAAAAAAAAAAAAAAAAAATCTGGTCTTGTTATGTTCCCAGTGTTAACATCCTAAAGCTAATATCTGATTATTTTCCTAACTCCTTTTAAAACCCTTTAATCTCTCCTCATAGCCTACAGATTAATATGCTTTAGGATTACAGCGAAGGTCTTTTATTATTTGGCTGTTGTTTATCTATTTATCTTAATTTTTCCATTACCCTTTTCTTCTTGAATGCAAAATACTTAAAAAAATCTGATTATGCCACAATTTCCACATGCTGAACACTCATCATTTTTCCTTTCCTGCCCCCACCTTGTGGACACCCACTTATACATACAGATTTTGTTCGGGTGTGTTCACCTTTTAAAAGCCTTCATGACCACCATTCAAGCCTAGAAAATGTATTATATCCTTCTCTGTGCTGTCACTATCTGCTGTATGTCATCTGTTAAAATACTTATGAAAATATTATAATTGTTACGTATTTGTGTGACCTTATTAGACCATGAGGTGTTTAAGAGCGGAATTTATTTGGGTTATCTTTATATCCCCAGCATGTGGTACATTTTGAGAGTTTTAAGTTATATTTTATATCATTCATTTTCCAAAGGAATTTAGAGAACTAACAAATATAAGAAGATAATTTTTTGAGAAATAATTAGGGTGAAAGATAACTTAGAATAGGTAAAATATGATGAAGCCAGAAGTAAAGTTAATACATAAAATGCATATAACCTACTTTAAATTTTTTGTATTATAGTTTGCCTATATGGGCCTTCATTAATTAATAAAAGCCAAAACATAATATTATTTTTAATTGCGAGAGGAGAGCTTCAATCTTGTACCTAAGTGTTCTAACAATCAACAGAAACAAGTAGACCTAATTAGCTATGTGATTTTCATTGTCAATGAGAGAAATCACCTCAAGCTGTTCAGCAGGAGTAATGACTCCTGTTGCTAAGACCTGAATGGCATGTCACCACTGGGTCCATATTAAAAGTATTTAATATTCTTATGTAATGTATAATCTAATGAACAATAGCCTCAACAACCTTTCAATAATACAGATTTTCATAGTGTTGTGCCTTAACTTTATTATAGGGCACTGGGACAACAACACAAGCAACTCAGTAGAAGCAATTTTACGGTGGCAAAGGGGAAGTGAAAAAAGTGATCAGACTTTTATATACAGCCTTCTAACTCTCATAAGTAAAGTCAAAAAAAAAAAAGTAAATAATTTGAGGCACACGTGTACTTCATATCCTTCATATCTTTTGTATCTTTGGTAAATAGTGGACACTCAGGAGGAATTAGATAAGTTAATGAGCTTAAAAAAAAAACCTCAATAATTAATTATCATAGAACTGTTTGGGGGAGACCCAAACGCTAGAGAAAAGATTGGGTTGTAGCAATTCCTTCAGTGTGTAAGCAGACTTGGTGATGTGCCAGCCAAGTCTGAACATAGAGAAGGTCTGCTACACATGGCAAAAATATTCTTAATAGAGAGTGGCTTCCCTGTCCCACGGACCATGTGAACCCAGGGCCAGAGACAGACAGGGGGGTTGCAAATGGAGAGCTCATGCCTCTGGTGTTATGAGAAAGAGGCATGGGTCCTGGTCTGAATGAAAATGAGGAATCTTCTGGAACTTTGTGGGAAAAGAGGCAATAGCTGGGTCTTCACATTTTAAGCCCAGAGAGATGGTAATTTTAAACTCCACAACGTGATAGGATTGACGGTAAGCCTGCTTCTCCCTCTCCCTCTGCCTGCCGCTCTGCCTGCTTGTGCCCTCTCTCTCTCTGTCAAATAAATAAATAAAAATTTTAATAAATAAATAAATAGGACTTAAGGGACTTTGGCATATTCATAATTGTGTTTCATGCGTTAATACATTGATTCAATAGCTATTTATTGAGATTCCCTATGCGCTAAGTATGAAGCTAGCATTGGAGATATAGCACCGAATTAAAAAAAATTCCTGCTCTCATATATGCTACATTCCATTGGCAGAGAGAGAGAGAGAGAGAGACAATAAATAAGTGATGTATAGTTTAATAAATGGTGATAAGTGCTATAGAGAAAAGTAATACAGTAAAGAGTAACAGAGAGGCAAAAAGTTGGGATGATAGTATTTTAAGTGGAATTGTCAGATGCCCTCCATGATAAGGTGAAGTTGAAGAGAAGGTCTTTAACTGAAGTCATGGAGGAAGCCATGGGAATATCCAGGGGAGACAGCCTCTTAGTGCCGGAGGAAGTGTGTTCAGATATCCTGAGGGAAAAATGCTTGGTGTGTTTGAGAAGCACAGAGGGATGATGGATGGAGTTGTCTAGTACAGTGTCTGGAGCATATGACTAACTGTGAAATGAATAAATGAATCTCCTGTGTCTTGTAGAACTCTGAATCAAAAGAAAAAAGAAAAGAGTCAAATGTAGAAATTTTGAGATAGCTGAAAAAAATAGATTTAATATTCTGAAAATAACTTTTTCCAAACAAAGTCATAAGGTATGCCTAGAAATTTCAAAAAAGGGTGAGAACTATATTTTAGTAGTTGTAGTAGTTTAGTAGTCGTATGATATATACCAAAATAATTACCCAGGTTATGTTTTTCAAGAATATTCCATTTAAATGTGTCACATGCATACATATGAATGACAACTAGAGAATACTCAGAAGCATGTTGAATACAATAAGAGAATTAAATAAGAAAATAATCCCCAAGATTGAAATTGATACTTAAAAGTTTAAAGGCATTCCCGGGCCTCCCTGTCTTATTTTCAGGATGACACCATTGTTCATGATCTCTGCATAAAGTTTCATAAACTAACCTACCAATTTCTGTCCTTTTGCACCTACAACCTACACAATAACATAAATGCAAAGAATAAAACAAAATAAAAAGAATTAGTAACATTCTAGTAGTTTTATAATTCCAACATTTTTCTGTCCTCTGTACCAAGATGTCTCGCTGTACATAAACTTGTTCATATCTATAACCCTAAATTATGTAGGTTTTTCCATTCTGTTAACACAGATCTATGCACAACTGAAATTGCTCTTTCCTTATTACATACATCATTCACGCATTCACACAATAAATACTATGTCTTATAAATACTGTATACCAGGCATGGGAGAGTCCACTTGCCAGCATCTTGCCATTCCTACGTAAAAGTGGAAAGACGGAGCTGAAAATCCAATTGAAGTTTCTCAAGCAACTGAGAAAGTTACATGTGGAGCTCCAACTAATATACCCAACCAAGTAAGGGCAGTGGTTTTGCAGCCAGCCAGGGAAGGCCTGCTGTTTCCTGAACACTCAATATTGTCTCTCTGCTTTTGCTAGAATCTGCAATATCTACACAGAATGCTGTCTTCTGAATTCACTTTACTTATGATTCTTGGTTGATTCTAGATTTCTACACAAAAGAAGGATATATCATTTGAGAACAAAGGGAACGGCACTTGGATGTAGGCACTGTTTACTTCAAAAAAGACCGTTCTCTGTGTGGACTGGTGTTTACTTTACTCTGTCACAGTGCCCTCACTCACCAGCCAAATACAGCCAGCAGCTCTGTATCAAAGGCTAAGAGTTTAGAGTAACTTGGATGAAAGCCATCTCAGCCCTTTTTGTTTCAACTTTTAACTTAAAGTTTGGGGGACTCTCACAAACTGGGCACATTAAACGTAAATCAAATGTATCTTAATGTTTTCCAAGTAATCTAAATTCTAAGTTTAGAGTTTTTCTGATATAATCAATTTATGAGCTTAGTGAAACCAAAATTTTTATCTTTTACCTATAAAAAGAATGAGAAAATATTTTAATACAATTTGGTTATATGTTGTTCTGCTACAGAAAATCGTACATACCTATTCTATAGTAACTGAGAATATTGTGACTGATAGTCCTTTTACAAATTCAAATAATCCTTTTGAGTGGCTAGACCCAACTGTACGAAACTATAGTGTAATGGCAGTAATTGAATTCCATTCTACTATTTATGGACATATGCGTATGCAATTCCACATAAAAACTAAACTGGAGATCACAAGAGAATCTTTTTAAAAACAGTATCAAGTTTGAATATTACCCAGAATTAAAAATGTGCTGTCATAAGAATTCTCTTGTTTGATTTTCGAAACAATGCTTTAAGCTAAATGGAGCTTTATTTTTAAATAAAGACAATGAATTTCAGAAATGTTAAGTGTTAATGTTAAATGGCCTGTCCGAGGTCACGCGGGCTGTCCAGCAGAGCCAGAATGAGAAGCTAACCAAATGTAAATTAGAATGATTTAGTGTACTTGCTAACAACCTGGATCTACTTATTCTCTTTTTTGAGGATTTTGACTTCTCCTATTTGTGTGGAGCTGAGGGAAACCCTGACTCTTGTGTGACTTAGAGCACCTTTTGAATTTTGGTCCATCATTCTTTCTCTCTTTCTTGCTCCTTCTCAGTCCTCAACTGTCTTTATTTTCTTGTGAGCCAAAAACATACAGTTTTACATATTTCAAACCATGTCTTTTGAAAAGCCAAAACATTTCAAAGAAATTCAGAAATTCATATTCTGTATATTTTGGGTTTGGTTGAGTTCATACACCTGAGGAACAACCTCAATTTATTAAAAGGTTATGAGAATATTGTTTCTTGTCGACTAAATATCAATTGATGGCACATATAAAGATGATTCGAAGTGCTTCATTCCAGTTGTAATTATTACTATTGTGATTTTTGTTTCTCTTGTCACATAGTTTAAAGCTAGGGAGAAAAACGTAAAACTTGTATGAATTTTCAGCCAGACAGAAGTACATTACAGTAGTTCTTATCCTAGAGCGAGACTTATATCCATAATAGCATGCTGGTCCATCAGAAGGACAGATCTGAGAAAGAGGCATGGTTAAATTATTTTTGATTTTTACATTTGCTTGGATATGTTTTTAAGTAAGCGCTAGGCCCACTGTGGGGCTTGAACTCACCACCTCCAGATCAAGAGTTTCATGTTCTATGGACTGAGCCAGCCAGGCACTCCTGCACGGATATTTTTAGACAAATGTATTTTTAGGTCTTTAGTATTAAAAAGTAAAATTTTGGATGGCAAATATATGTACAAATAAACAACAGCTGCAAAGTTAAAGACAGTTTTAAATATCTATTAGTGAATGACTACCTGTCATAGAGTCATTTTTTTTTAATTCTGCTAATCTGAAAAGTAAAATTGATACACTTTACAACTTTAATGAGAACTTCTTCACTTTGTAACCCACCTTTCCTTCACCACATTTAAACTCTCCCTCTCCAGTGGTTGTTTCTCCCCTGCACTTAAAAATGTATTTCTCTCAGCATAAAAAGAAAAAAAAAAAGCAAGTAAGCACACACTCATCTTGATCTTGCCATTTCCTCTTTTGGAAATACTGAGTACCTTTCCCTATTTTTTTATGCATAACTTCATTCATTCATTCATTCATTCATTCATGTATTTATTCATTCTGGAAGCATTTGCTGAGTACTTCAATTAGTCAATACTAGCTCTTGATGCCATTGAAACAGAGAGAAAAAACAGTTCTCAATAAAAATTGCAGGAAAAGACTACAAATAAGCAACTCATTATATTCAGGGAAAGAAAAGTTACTAAGAGAACACATAGAAGGAGCGTGCAATGCAGAAGAATGTGAAGAAACTGATGGAATTAAAGTTTTCTTGGAATTAGTATTTTACCAAAAAGTCCTAGATGTTTCTGCTCATGTCATTAACACCCACTCATTTCTTAAACTAGCATTCCACTACTTGAAAGTTGTTGCTTTTTTAAACATCTACCAATGACCTAAATGGAAAACCCAATGACTCATCCTCAACTACTCAACTCTTCAAAATCTTTCCTCTCTCAAGTTCTAGCTCAAAATCTCATTCCTGGTTCACTGCTTTCAGCATCAGAACTGCATTCCTGGAGCATTTAGTTAATCCAAACATAAAAAATGCTGGTCTATTGTTTTATATCGTATAATGTTTTTGAAATGATCTTAGCCAATGTCTAAAATTTCATCATTCTGAGACTACATTATCCACAGAACTTAACACATAGCCCCAAAATAATACATACTAAAAAAAAAAAATACTGATTTAGTGAATTAATCTGGAAGAATATAGAAGAATTAATCTAGAAAGTGTGCAACAGCAGTTTGTCCTATCAACTTGAATTACTGAACAATACAAATAAGTATTTAATTGTATGGAGTCAAATAAGATAATAAGATTCAAGCATTTAGTATATCATTAGAAGCAAAAACAACTCAGATTACACATACACTCAAATTACTGATAGCATATAACCACTCATAAAAAATAATCACAAATTAGCTTTTTAACAAATTACCTTTTTTATTCTTGCAAATAGTGGCAACAAATTGGCTACTTCAAGTGGTGATACTACAGTTAAATTATGGGACCTGTCTAAAGGCAACTGTATTTTGACCTTTGAAGGACACAGCCATGCAGTATGGTCCTGCACATGGCACTCCTGTGGTGATTTTGTGGCTTCTTCCTCACTGGATACAACTAGCAAAATCTGGGATGTTAATAGGTAAGAAGTACTTTAAACATTATTAACTCTCTACATTGATAAATATACATGGGTAATGTTTTTTTTTTTTCCTCAATGCTACCACCAGGAAACATTATAAAAAACTTGTTGCTTGATAAATTATAGAAAGCTACTGAAATAATCTCTGTGAAATCCATTTCTAACTCTATTAATCATTGTAGATATAATAAGTCCTTTCTAAATGTAAATATAAAGATCAAGCCTATGTAATAGGATTAGAATTGTTTCATTGAAAGCTGTTTGTTTTAAGCAGGAGAGAAAAAAATACTTTAAAGAATTAGAATTTTAGTTCTCCCTTCCACAGGATTGCTTTATTATCAAACCTGCAATTTAATAGACATGAATATAATAGAGATAATTACTTGCTTTATGTTTAATTTTGGTATAATATTTTCCCAAATTAAATGTTTCTTGTCAATTCATAAATTGCAAGAATTAATGTAATTTGATGTATGCAAAGTCCTGCACAATAGTGAAATGATATAGAAGCTTTATATTTTTATCTTAACTCAAGACAGATAAATCTATTATTTTACAGTGTCAGATACCTCTCATCCATGTATTTATGTATGATATTATATCCTGTTAGGTATAAAAATAGGATACAAAAAGCTTCTATCAAATATCCTGACTGCTTCAGCTAACTAAGGGACTATAAATCATCAGTCAGACTTCTGATCACTTTAATTATTGAAATAGTGCCCAGATTCCAAATATGAGTGATAACGATGCCTAAAAATTTAGGTAAACAATTGTCACTGAGCTATTGTAGTTTATTTTGTAGGAGAAAAATTGACTCACTGTGAAGGTAAACACTATTGATTTCGGGTTACAGGTAAAACAGTACCTTGAACAAACTCTTCCCGTTCTTTCTTGAATTCTGGGTAACATATTTAGGAAAGAGGGCAAGTAATGTGCTTGCAAAAAGTCAACAGTTTTTCTGGGAGGATTCATTGAAGGGGTATGCTCTGTCCTATGCATAAGCTGACTGTCTCCTAAGTCCATGTACCAGTTATTATGCTTTTGTTTCTCAGCACCAAACTTACTCTTCCATACCTGTTTTTGTGATGCTGCAGCTGGAACTTTGCAGACTACATTTTTGCTTTGTCAGCATACTCCCCGTTAGGCTTTGGCAATAGGGGGTGTTTGTAGGAGACTGCAAGGCTGGGGGAGAAAGAAGGGACTTGCTTCTCCTTGTCTCGTTCCTATGGGCTTCTTCAGGACCAGTGAGCATCACCCTAGCAACACTTCACCTCAGCAATCGCACTTTGTTCTTATCACAGCAGATAAATCCAGTTGGCAGTTTTTCTAATGCTTGCACAAAAAGCTGCATCATGCTGTCATCAGAGACATTAGCTCCAGCAAACAAGCACCCCCTCCTCAGAGGTCTGTGTTCCCAGCTCAGCATGGCCCCTTTTCTGAACTGAGGAACACCCATACCAGTAGACAAGTGCCCCTCGTCAGAGGGCTAAGTTTCAGTTCTACAGGCACCCCTCTTCAAGTTTCTAGGTTTCAACAATCCACCCTACTTCCTTTATTCACTAAGTCCTATGGATGGTAGCTCTTTCCTACAGTGGCAGTTCTCTTTTTCTCTACTTAATCATCTACTTAACAACTTTATACATAGGTAACAATCCCATATATTAAATTCTTACTGTTAAAATGATAGGTACAAGTTATGTCTCCTGACTTGACAGATACAGGACATTAATGAATAAATAACATAACCCACCTGAGTTATTCAGATTCAACTGAATAATGTTTGGCATATTCTGCATGGGAAAACATGGTTCCTAATAATATAATTTAAACCTACTTCTATCTAGAGTAGTGATAATTTAAGATGTGTTTTAATTCTCAAATGGATACCATTTGCTTATCTGGAGTAATCAATCATATGCAATTCTTAATTTTATTATGTTTCTATATTATGTGATCAGATTTAATAAATATTTATTATAATAGTATACTGGAATTTAAAAAAACACTTTATTGATGTATGATTGACATACAAAAGGCTGTACATATTTAATATATACAACTTGATGAGTTTGGTAATAAGTACACACCTATGAATCAGTATACACCACCACCAATCTATGACATAAACATATCATCACCTCCAGAAGCCTTTTCCTGTCTTCTTTTATTACTATTACTATTATTATTATTGACAAGAGCTTTTAATATAAAATCTAGCAAAATTTTAAATATACAATACAGTGTTGTTAACTATATGTACTGTGTTATACAGTAGATCTGTAAGACTTATTCATTTTCTATAACTGAAGTTTTAACACGTGTCGAATTTTAATTTTAATTTTTATCACTTTTGGCTTAGATGAAAATCCTAAGATTGTGGTGCATTCTAAAATATAATATATTTTCCAATGTTTTAATCATTCAGTGTTTAAAAAAACTATAGTTGAAAAATCAATTCCCAATAGACTCAGCCCTACTTAGAATGATTTCAAACTTTTTGATCTAATGACTTTTCTCCATGATCCTGATATCCAGATATTATCTTCCAGTTGATGCCCAGTAGAATTGATATAACAGATGAAAATTGTTCCTAATTGGTGTCAAAAATTCTTTGTATTTCAAATTTGCCATCAATGTCAAGAGCTTACTTTCATCACCAAAGACAGACAAATATATATCAATTTTGAAGGTGAGGTAGTGGACAAATAATGGCAAATAAGGGAGAAATTGATTGTTTTTATAGTGGCTATTGATATATCTTTGAGTCATATTCAAAACACTGGGTTGTAATTTAAAGTTACTCATGGATCAGTACTTTGTAGATATGTCTAAAACTAGTACCTTTATAATTTCATAGGTTATTGGAACTGGCTTATTGATTTAAGGGGAGAAGTTGGTAGGTAGGATGTTGGTGGCAGAAGTTGTGCTGTGCTGGGTCGTATACTCTTGTCCTGATGCCACATAGATTTTAATAAAAAAATTTATAGATTCTACTGTTCACCGGAGAAGGAGAAGTTTAAAATATATTCTTCTCTTTTATAATTTGCTTTTATCTTTGAGCTCCTGGCTTAGTCTTGGGCATTTTTTAGTTGATGTCAGGTCCCTAGCCTTGCAACTGCTCCTCAATTGAACATTACTTGCCAAAAGCATCCAATTAGCTCCTTATCAGAAAGTTGGATAACTGAGAATTGTAATTAACATAAAAAATCCCAGATCAAGAGCCACATTTACTAAATGATAATAAGAATCTCTGAACAGTATCTGTGGTACGATTAGTTTGGATGCGTCAACACTCCACAAAGTTTCTATGAATAATTAGCAGGAGTATTTCAATGATCTTCTGAATGATTATTTATATAAAGCGGAAATTTATATGTGTTTCAATTAGTGATCATTGACTTCTACCTTAATTTTCAAATATATTTATTAAAAGTCAATCTTAAAGCACACATGCACACTTATGCACAAACACAGACACACACATTCTCACATACCATTGTATTCTAAGTAGGCTCTCCTTGGCATGCAGTAGTTCGGTTGCATGAATGATAAGAAATCAACGTATACGTGTGGAGAAAGTGCTCTCCCTCCTCCCATCTACATTTAAACTAAAATTTAATTGTTCTGTCTTATCCTACATAAATCTATAAAGTGGTTAAAATGGGATAGGAAAATCAGAAAAGATCTCAGTCAGCTATAAAAAATGGCCTGTTTCTTTAAAGCATAGATCATCAATAAATATTCATAAAATGATCAGTGTTCCATTGCATTACAGATATTAGAAAAATTTAAGACTCCATCACTACCTTCAATGAGATTATGTGTAATTTTTAAATGCAACAATATTGAAGCAATCAGAGAAAATGCAATGCTTCTGTAATTTATAATATCAGGTAGGGTATTCTGGGTGACTCCTAGTTGCATTTCTCCCATGGTAGCTGGGTATTTGGCTGAGTGGCTCTACCAGACTATCACTCTGATATTTGGAAGGCAGACCATGTACCTGCTTAGCTTCTAGCTTGAGGGGAGGGGGTTGGAAAAGCCAAAATGTTACTGAATATAGCTGCCCCCACTGCTGTAACAAGATATCACACTGGCAAGAATTGAGTGGTTTAAATAAAACAAGGATGGAAGGACACAGAGGTGTTTGTAACACTCAACGGCTTCTGGACCCCAAACAGTGAGATATATATCTGCTCTCCTTATATCCAGGAGTATTGTTTCAGATGCCCTCAAGATTAAGTTGAGTGAGAAAAATAAAGCAGGTTTAAGAACTATGTTTAGAAAAGTAATTTGTGATTACTCCTGCCTTACATTGACTGGAAGCAAATATGTTGGAAACCTTGGGAGTTTTTGAGAGAATTTTATTGACAAGAAAGCAATGAGCCTATTCTTAAGAACCCTGACCCTTCAGACTCTTCAAACTATAAAACGGTCCTCAAGGCCCTGAACTTGCATTCAAAGGAAGTTCACTTCTAGTATTTTACAGTGCACAATGAAGGCACAGGCCATTGTACCCCCTTTAGACGTGCTCACAGGGGATAATGGACAAGAAAAAAACCTTCCATAAACAAAGCCAGAGGCCACAAAGAACCATGGGCACAGGAGCTCCTTTTAGGAAGAGAGACATGATTCAATCAAGGAATTTTCTTCAGTGCCATGGCAAAGTTCCTCATGATGCCTGCCCAGGATTCTATCACTATTTAGACTAGAGACTCTTGGGTGTTCCCCATTTTTCTACTTTTTGTACTGGAGTTTGTGTTGCAGTTATTCTGTCCTTGCTTCAATGTACATTCTTTGCGGTGATGGAGAAGGCAGAAAACTTGTCTATTATTTGGTTGGTCACCAGAACATGAGATGACTCTGACTGCAATGGAGCCAACTGTACGTAATGCAGAGATCATGCCATAAAGGAGTAGCACTTTGTGTTGTCTCCTTCGGTGCACAGGGTGGGAGGTCAGTGAGAACATGTGGAAGGAAGGATGGTACAGATGTTTGTTGGGCAAAAGGCCACGCTGTGGCAGAGACTACTAGCTGTTCACCAGAAGCCACTCTCTTCTATTTCCATATTATTAGTTGGATGCCTGGCTGACTATCTAAATTTTTTTTTCTTGGCCTCCCTTTAGTTGAGTGTGATTATGTTACTAAGTTCTCTATAACAGAGTATTAGTTGAAGTGATATGTGCCATTTCTATGTTCTTTTTCCCTTGTGGTGAGATGGGATATCAATGACAAGGACAAGAGTAATCTTAGAAGCCAATTACTGAAAATAACAGAGTAATCATCAGTCTGCTTGAAGTAAAGCCACCCCCATTCTCTACCTTCAGTTGGCCTGCAACATGCTCTGGACTCTTAAGCAATAAGAAATAAAACTTCCCTTTTGTTTAAGACACTATATTTCCAGTCTATTTGTTATAGCACTTTAGCCTGCCCAGTCCAAAATTAGGTACCCACTACTGTTTGTCCAGTGATATGTTTTCCCCTCATGACGTAGTAATAAGGCAGCTAAGACAAGCCCTGCCACTGTTCTCAATATTATTTGGATGGAGTGGTAATAGAAATTCAGTACTGGTAATAAATGTCTATTCAATTCCCTCTACTTTTTCTCCCCTTGCTCTTTCTATTTCCCGTCCTTAATTCTGTTGCAATACTGTTGGAGCCTCTAAAATCCTACATGCCAATAGCAATAGCTTTAAGTTAAATAATTGGTTTGCATGGAAGTTAATGCCTGTAAAAATAGTAAATTATAAGACAATGTACAACTATTAAATATTAGTGTCTCCATTAGTGGGAAACTGATTCAATAATAATGATTTCATTTAAACAATAAAATACTGAGAATCTCAATTTTATAGTAGTATTGGCTGTATTTACTGACAAGAATCAGTTTTGCTGATTGCAGTCAAGCTGATAGAATAGAAATATTACTTTTCATGTAGTTGACCTTACAGGTTTGTTTTTCAAAATTTATTTTGAAGCAAATATGCATTGAGCACTCTGTTACTTGCATTGTTCTAGTCACTAAGCCATAGCAGCGAACAAAACTGACAAAAAGCTCCTGTCTTCATGTAGATAGCATCTATTGGGAGGCAGAAAATAAGTAAAAAAAAAAATTACGTATAGTATTTAAAAGTCTCAAGTTTGGTAAAGAAAAAAATATGAAAGTTGGAAAGCAATGGTGGGCATTAGGAAGAATTGCAATTTTAAACAAGATGGTCAGGGAAATTCTCACTGTAAAGTTGATATTTGGGTAATCTGAAGTAGGTAAGACAGCAGACCAAGAAGATATCTAGAGGGGCGCCTGGGTGGCACAGCGGTTAAGCGTCTGCCTTCGGCTCAGGGCGTGATCCCAGCGTTCCGGGATCGAGCCCCACGTCAGGCTCCTCCGCTATGAGCCTGCTTCTTCCTCTCCCACTCCCCCTGCTTGTGTTCCCTCTCTCGCTGGCTGTCTCTATCTCTGTCAAATAAATAAATAAAATCTAAAAAAAAAAAAAAGAAGATATCTAGAACATTTCAGGCTTTCCTTAGTAGTGAGCTCCCCTCTAGTGGTGGCAGGATTTCTGTGACTAAGGAGCAGGAAGGGGGCCAATGTGTCTGGAGTAGTGTGAGCAGATGAGTAAATGGCAGAGGTAGGGCAGTTAGTTATGTAGGGGAGCACATATGAGACAGGATCTTGTAGCTTATTTGAGTGACTTGACCTTTATTCTCAATGGGATAGGAAAGCACTGGAGGATTTTGAGCTGAACAGTCACATAATCTGTTTTACACTTTCACAAGATGACTCTGATTACTGTGCTGAGATGGCACTATGGTAGGAGAGGGGTGGGGGAACAAAGATAACGCAGGAAGACTGCCTGGGAAGCTATTGCCACAGTCTAGGCCGAAGATGGTAAAGGTTTGCACCATAATGGGAATAGTGAGGAGAATAAGAATTTTTATATTCTGGATAGATTTGGAAGACAAAGCCAACAGGAATGCTGAGGAATTGTGTATTGAAAGAGAAAGAGAAAACAGATTACCCTGTTAAATTTTGAGACACCTGAAAATCGAAAGGTTCATTCTCTTTATGCTGGAACACTATCATGAACTTTATAAAACACTTTTCCAAGCAGATTCATCAACTGGCATTCCAGAAAAGGCTGTAGAATGAGGAATGCCTTCTCATTTTTCATCTAACAGGTGATTTCAACTGAAGAGACTTGAATGTTCCATCCTGCCCAGTAGCATTGCTTCCTTCTTAATTTAATAATTCATTTCCAATCATAACCCCTGGGCTGGATGAGATAAGAGAAATAGAAGGCTATGGATGAAGGGAACAGCTAAAATTAAGAAAAAGGAAATGTAAAATATTAAGATTCTCTTATGATGAGTTATCTTCTTTTAATAATATGTACTATTAATTTCTTCTGGGCAAATAATGCACCAATGTAGACTCTAAAATGGGAAAAATTAATTTTTATTATAAATTAGTAATACTAAGATAGCACCAAATAAATTATAAAAATGGAGTTTAGTATTTATAATATATAATATTTCATTAATAATATATTTCATGTTCTTTATGATTCATTTGCAAAGTTGGATATATTAGAGATGAAGGACATATTGTACAATATTAATGGTTTTGAAACATAATGTAAGAAGTATTAAGACTCAAGGGCATGGATATTGGTATATTAATACCTGTCTGGTATTGTAAAGCCCCCCAGTTTGCCTTCTTTTACTTGAAAAGGCATCCAAGGTATATATTAATAGGCTGCTAAAGCAATCCTTGAAACATAATTATGTTACATTAAAAGGAATGGTAACATACTTAAATTGACCTCTTGTGATCAATTTATCCCATTCCATGGATAATAAATCAATTGTTACATGTTCTTGGATTTTTGTTTATATTTAAGTGAATAGTTTCCCCTTGAAATATAGGCTTTAAATTATACCTGCATATTATTGAACATAAATATATAGATAAGCATAAAAAATGAAAAAAAATATATTTTTTCACTCTCATCTTCACCCCAATACAGTACATAATTAATAAGCATTATTGAAGAAATACCTATTTCATGAAGAAAAATATGTTAAAGCTAGAGTTCTGATGTCATTTAGTAAATTATAGAATGATTTAAAAATCATGAAGCTCTCACAACTAATTTGGCTTTTTGTGTACGTGTGAAGAATGCTTCAAGCAACTCTGTCCACTCCAGTAAATTTGATGTCAATGTATCTTGGTTGATCAATAAAAGAGGTAGACGTCATTAAGATTTCAAAATTTGGCCCTATATATTTACAAAACTGTTTAATATAAATGAGTTCTATAATTTGTATTTAACTTGTGCTAAATAAGGTGCACTCTCTGTTATCTTACAAACCAGCTAAACTGTTTATTAGAAATAATTTGGGGGTTCCTGGGTGGCTCAGTCAGTTAAGGGTCCAACTCTTGGTTTTGGCTCAGGTCGTGATCTCAGGGTCGTGAGATCCAGGCCCAAGTCAGGCTCTATGCTCAGTACAGAGTATGCCTGAGATTCTATCCCCCACTTTCTCCCTCCCTCTCTGCTCCTCCCCCTGCTTGTGCTCTCTCTCTCTCTCCAAAATAAACAAAATCCTGGAAAAAAAAAAGAAATAATTTAGATGAGTATAGGTGAAACTAAGGATATTCCAATGAGTGCATATATGTATACTAAAACATGATATTTTATTACTTTATTCCCACCAATCAAAGCAAACAATTTAACATACAAAAAATGCAACACCCTTTTTTCATCCCCACCAAAAAAGATCTGGTTAATAGATGAGTTTTAGTTCTCCTCAGTGCTAATGACTAAAAAGGTGTAGTATATTTCTTCATTAATATATATTAAAATAAAAATATATATTAAAATAAAATTATCTATAGCCATAGTATACATGAAGTAAAAAAGTAGAATCACATGTATTTTTATATTTAAAGTTTGATCATATATGTGTGTGTATGTATGTGCATGTCTACCCACATTGGTGTATGTACATATTTTAGTATTAATGCTGTGAGTTTAAACATTTAGCTCAAAATTAATTTTAGAGTTACATAAATAATTGACCATCTTAAATATTTTATGTACCTAATCAAAATATTTATTTACCTAGGCTTTATCAATGACTACAAAACCAACTTGTTTGAAACCCATTTATTTGAGACAGCAAAAACTAAGTATTATCGTGCCCCTGACATATTGTTTTGAAATTACTGAAATGGTTTTCATTTAGAGTAAACTCTAAGATTTGATTCCGTTGTTACTGAAATGAAGTGAATGTCCAAATGCATCAAATCAAAATAAAAGAAGTAGACTAGATGATGTAAAAATAGCAAGCAATAAAAATATAGGTGGAATTAATCTACTTTCTTATATAAAACCATATTATTAGATGGGAAATACTGCCTATTTGGATAATAATGAATTTGTTTTCTTAAATTAAACACTAGAGAATATACTTTTCATAGAAATTTCAAATAATTTAATATGTGTCCTGCATAGAAAATGGACCAGACCATCTTTAGTCAAAAAACATGGAATGATTATCCCCTTGTCTGGCCTTTGGCCACCTCACAACCTAGAATGGGTCCTGCAAGAAGTGATACATCTAGGAGTAATTTCACTTTGTAGAAAAGTCATTGCTTTTCATTTGGCCTACAACTTCTTAATTCATTTACTAGATTAGACCACAGAATTGATAAAAATTGCTTTCTTATTTAGAAATTGATTATTTATTCTTTTATTCCGTATTTACCAACTATGCGCCAAGTCATATCCCTGGAGCTGGGGATATAGTCCCAAACTGGACAAATAAAGCTGTAGTCCCAGTAGAACTTACCTTATGGAAGGTGCCACTGATTAGCCACACATTATAAATTATTAGAGGAGCTCTCTACTTGGCCATTGATCTGAAGATTAATTCCTTAGCTCTAGAGATGCAAAACGACTATCATTGAGAGTGACTAGCTTTCTGAGGTGTTGTGTGTCTTACTTCTCTATTTTTGGAAAGAACTATAGTCTTAGGAATAATAGTCATCAATGAGGTGCACATTTAAAACGATGCGGAGTATTCTCATAAGGATGATTTCTTTCATTTGCATTTGAGTTTTACTAGTAGCCTATAGGTTCCCGTAACACAGAAACATCCCATTTAAGATAGTTTAAAGCAGTTTTCACTTGAAGAATGAACTTTTCTGTGATGATTCTATTTCAGTTTGGTTTGGGATTATTATGTCAGTTTGTTTTTGAGATAACACCAAGTAAATTATAAAAATTGAGCTTAGTGTTTATAATATATAATATTTCATTGGTAATATATTTCATGCTCTTTATGATTCATTTGCAAAGTTGGAGATAATAGAGATGAAGGACATATTGTACAATATTTATGGTTTTAAAGCATAATGTAAGAAGTATTAAGACTCAAGGGCATGGATTATTGGTATATTAATACCTGTCTGGTATTGTGAGATTGAGTTTTGAGTAAGGAAGAATATGGTGAGTTTTAGAATAATATACATTAGCAAGAAACAATCTAAAATGCTATTCAGCAATAACAATTAGAAACAATTATAAGATGTGTTTTATTTATTTGTTTGTTTATTTTTACCTCTGGCTAGTAAAACCACCTAAATTATATAATTTCTTGAGTATACTGACAGATTCAGAGTGGTCCAAAAATTGTTTTTTCTCACTCATGCTAAGTAATGCAGTCACTTAAAAATTAAGCTTGAAAGGGTTGAATGAGTTATATATAGTTATTTTATGTATTTTTCTCTAAATACATGTCCCAGTAAAATTTCTTACTCATAAAATTTAAGATTTAAAGTTACTGTTGGAGGGGCACCTGCATAGCTCAGTCAGCTGTGCATCTGACTCGATTTTGGTCAGGTCCTGGTCTCGGGGTTGTGAGACAGAGCCCGTGTTGGGCTCCGCACTCAGCTCAGAGTCTGCTTGAGATTCTCTCTCTGTCCCTCTGCTCCTCTCTGTCTCTCTCTCTAAAATAAAAGAATAAATTTTTAGAAAAAAAATAAAGTTACTGTTGGAAATTCATGGTGGTTATCTAAATATGCATTTTAAAAGGTGCATCATTTTAGCCTGGAAACACAAAATATATCTTTATATGAAAGCCCTAACTACTGTAAAAGAGTGAGCATTTGACATTTTTTTCTTGATTTTCTTTGTCCAGATTTCTGACAAGTTTATAGAAGCATCTGATGCTTCCCATTTTAGAGATGATGTATAGCTTTTTTGTTGTCTATTCCTGTAGTTATCATGTGACAAATTAAATTTGCTTTTTAGAGAATATTAATGTCAGCAACTCCAGAATACATTTAACTTATTATTTTACATATATGAATTAATATATCATAGGTATATGCAAAATTACAATAAATTGGATGTCCATGCACCCAAAATGCTGCCTGCAGCAATGCTTAATATTCATTATGAATTATAAATTTCTTACACAATAACATTAACAAACACATGTTAATTATATATGCAGTCATCTTTACTCCTTGCTCTCTTTTCCTCTTACTCATTTCTAATCAGACTACAAAGTCCTAGACCTGAGGCTTTCAGCCATATCTCCAAAAATAAATTAACTCTTTATTATCTGAATTATCGTGGCTCTTAATATTTATATTCATATCCTTACCACTAAAATTTACCTAAGGATCCAATCCCCAAATTGGAACGGATTGTTCAGTGTTCCTTTAGAAGTTATTGGGATTAATTCCACTAGACTAACAGCCCTGTTTATTTGGATTACCTCAATAAACCAGCTATTATATTCCAGATATTGTCCATATATCTACCAATCAGACTTGATCTCTCATTTACCTCTGATATCCTACTGTATGTTTTGGAATTTAATACCTGCTATCAGCAAAATATTCTATATCCTCAGTATCTTCAATGTATTCTTTCATCTTCTTGCTTAAGCTGACCCCCCTTGAGGAGATTGAGTCCCCTTTTTGAGTCCCCTACCTTCCTCCTCTTAATCCTTCCCTAAAGATTTATATCTCCTCATGAATATTAAGCATGGAAAGCATGTAAATCCTATCTTTGAGGAGCAAACATAAAATGTACTTTAGAGTTTTGCACACATCACCATACATTAATTCATCTATATAAAATAGTAAAAGTTAAAATTGCTTGCAGTACTGACACAAATGCCACCTACCATAGAACCTTGCTGTTTATTCACTAATATGTTCTTAGTCCCCAAACAGAGCTTGGATCCTACCGGGAAAGTAATAAAGATTTGTTTAATTAATGCATAAACTAATGGTTTATGTTCCCACCATGCTTTTCACAGTCAATTCTACACCACTTTTCCTTCCTCCCACCTTCCCCAAACCACAGCTTTATAGAAGCACATGCTTTGAGACTGTACCATTAGCCACTTCTCCATTTTATAGTCATATACTTAACCTCCTGGTCATCCCCTTTATATTTTGAATAATTTAGTTCATGGTTTACTGTCTTCATTGAGTGCAACATCAATATCCAAGCAAAAAATTTATCTAACACCTTGGCCTCTGTTTCTTCATTCCCTTACTTCCAACAACTTTCAAATTTTGATTTTTAATTTTTTGCTCTATAAGCACCATCTTCACTCTCTCTAGCTTGTATACTCCAATATTACCACTCCAACAATTCTTTCCAGTGGTATTGGTAATTCAGTGCCTCCACTGTTTTGTTTTTCTCGCCCTTGATAATTGCCTTCTGTTCCCTTCTTACCCAGAGTGAATCCCAATATCCATCACAGTGACTTCACCTTCCCACATAGCTTCAATTCCCTTGGCCCTCCTTTGCTCCATATTTCTTGTCTGTCAAAACCCCAATTCTGGTTAAGCCAAATTCTCTACCTACTCTATGCCTGTACCTGGTAAGCTAAGCGTGACTAGAAAAACAACAACAACAACAACAACAACAACAACGGAACAAATGAAACATGCTGACTGGTTTCACTTATTTATAACATCAATTCACAAGTTGAATCCTACTGCTTCTATTCTGTTGATTAACTTTCTACCATATGAGATGAATATTTCATACCTTCCTCCTCTATCTTCAAATCCCTAACAGCTTCCCTATTCCTTTTTCCTCTCAGCTGATGATCTGGATTTTTTATTTCACTAAGCAAATAGAAGCATTTGGAAGAAAACTTTCGAATCTTCCCATTACCAAGTCCATCAGTAATTTAGATAGATAGATAGATAGATAGATAGATAGATAGATAGAGATAGAGATAGATTTTTTTTTCCCCTCTCTCTTTCTCTGCAGGTGTTGGCTGGGTGGTTGTATTCTGGACTGGCTTGCCTGGACTGGGTGGTTCAAGATGGCCTCATTCACATGTCTAAAGCTTCAGCTGGGGCATCTGGGGTCACTCTCCCTGTGGTCAGCCCTTCATCCGCCAGCAGGCTTGCCTGAGTTTCTCCATATAGTGGCAAAAAGAATCCAACAGCAAGAAAGAGCAATCCCTAATGAACAAGAACTTGTTCAAATCTCCTCTTTCTAGTACCCCATAGACCAAACAAAATCACATAGCCAAGACTAGGGTTGGAGGAGACTACCCAAGAATGTGCATTTAGAAATAGGAATAATGGCAACCATTTTGCAAATAATCCACCCTCTTTCTAACCCTTTATTCCTCTCATAATCATCCCCTTGCAAATATAAATGTAGTATCTATAGTACTTATATTTTAGCTATATTTTATATCACAGAATTCAGTTCTTCAGTTGACCTATGTATTTAAATACACTTTTATTATCAGTCTAGGAGAAAATGGAGTCTGACTTTTTGTTCCAATTCTTAGAAACAAATTATTGGAGAAAGTCTTACAAATGCATTGTTGAAATAATTTCAGCCTTCTCTGTTCAGTAAATTAAAAAAAATTTTATTTTATTTATTTATTTATTTGACAGAGAGACAGAGCACAAGTAGGGAGAACAGCAGAGGGAGAGGGAGAAGCAAGCTCTCTGCTGAGCAGGGAGCCTGATGCAGGGCTCACTCCTAGGACCCTGGGATCATGACCTGATCCAAAGGCAGATGCTTAACCAACTGAGCCACCCAGGCACCCCAGTAAATTTTAGATGATTCCCTATTACGTTTTGTAATTTTTATTTTCAGTTAAATACTCACAATAAGTTGCGAAATGGTAGTGTCCATGTACTCTTCACCCAAATTTCTCCAATGGTAATATCTGACCATTATATATTATCAAAACTAGGAAACTAACATTGGCACAGTATTATTAACTCAAGCACAGTTGGATTTCACCAGTTTCTACAATCAGTTTTATGTGTGTGGGTATATAATTGTATGAAATTTTATCACATGTTTGAATTAGAGTAACATAACAACATAATGAGGACACAGTTTTTCCATCACCATAAAGAAACTCCCTCCTGTTTCCCCTTAATGATCATACTGTTTCTTGAATTCTAACCCTTGGCAACCACTGATTTGCTCTCTATTACCGTTACCATCAATTCAGAATTGTTATTTACATTGAATCATACCATATGTGTCCATCTGAGTTTGGCTGTATTTCAATCAGCAAAACGCCCTTGAGATTTATTCAACTATTTTGTGTATTGATAGTGCATTCTTTTTTATTGCTAAACAGTAGTCCATTCTATGGATATATCACAGTTTATCTCTTTGTTCCTTGAAAGACATTTTATTTACAGTTCGGGGATAGTACAGATAAACCCGCAGTAAACATTATTGTGTACAGATTTTTGTGTGAATATAACACTTCAGTTTGGTAGGATATATGACTAAGAGTGCAATTGCTGAGTTGTATGGTAAATAGATATTTAACTTTATAAAAATCTGCCCAACTATTTTCCAGTGTAACTATGCTATTTTACATTCCTACTGGCAATATATGAAAAAGTTCCTCCTCATTCTCATCAGAATTTGGTACTACCAGTATTTTTTTATTATCTTAACCATTCTAATAGGTGCATAATAGTGTTCATCATGGTTTTAATTTGCTTTTCTCTAACGGCTAATGATGTTGAACATGTTTTCATGCACTTATTTTCTATCTATGTATCTTTTTTTGGTGAAATATCTGTTCATATTTTGGCTCATTTTCTAATTGGATTATTCATTTTCTTGCTGTTGAGTTTCTGTTGAAAGTTCTTTAAATATTCTTTTTTTTTTAAAGATTTTATTTATTTATCTGACAGAGAGATAGAGACAGCCAGCGAGAGACAGAACACAAGCAGGGGGAGTGGGAGAGGAAGAAGCAGGCTCATAGCAGAGGAGCCCGATGTGGGGCTCGATCCCATAACACCGGGATCACGCCCTGAGCCGAAGGCAGACGCTTAACCACTGTGCCACCCAGGCGCCCCTCTTTAAATATTCTGAGTGCATATCCTTTGTCTGAAATTCTGTGTGAGATTTAGGTTGAAGTTTTTTTTGTCTGTTTGTTTTGTTTTTTTGCTTGTAAATTACCAATTATTCCAATACCATTTGATGAAAATTCACAGACAAATACACAAAAAATTATGTGCCATTTATTCCTTCACTAATACCATACAGTGTTGATTACTATAGCCCCATAGTAAGTCTTAAAATCAGTGTGATTCCTTCAGGGGTATTTTCTTTTTCTTTCTTTTCTCTTTTCTTTTCTTTTCTCCCCCCCCCCAAAAAAAATTTTTGGCTATTTAAGTTCCTTTGTCTTACTAACTCTATTCTAAAATCACTTTAGCTGGTTTTCCTGATCAATAAGTTGCCATATTCCCTGTCTAGTTAAGATCTGTAGTTTTTTTTTTCCCTTCTGACCCTCACTAGTGTCTTATTTATCCCTAGTTGTTTTTTCTCCTAATGCTTCTCCTAATTAAATTCCTCATAGACTCTTCTCTAATAATCCACCCTATGCTTTTTTCTTAAAATTTCAGTTGAAGTATACTCTCTTCTAAGAAGTCTCCTGGCCTAGCCTCTAATGGCCACACTTTTCTTTCCTATTTCATTTTCCTTATTAGAGTCAGACTGTGAGTTTTTAAGGTCTTAAGCACACACAAAAAAATCACTCCTCCCACATATAATTAAAAATGAAAACAAAAAAAAAGATGTGCGTAAAAGTCGATCAAAATTTGATTTATCCCCACAAAAACCCCTTCAATGCTATTCTATTTACTTATACTTCAAAATATAAAACTCTTAAAAAAATTCTCTCTCTTTCTCATTCTTTTTTCCTTTTTCTCTTTGCCCTTTATCCTCCTTCCTATTTTGGTGCAGCTGCTTTGCTGGTGCCTTAGGCATATGCTTTATCTTTCTATTGGGTAATCCAACACTGGCTTTTATGAATAATTTGTTCTATGTCATAAAGCATTCGTGTTTCTGCTCTAGTTGTCTTTATCTTTGTTGTCCTTTTGCCACATCATAATCTCCTGTTTTCTGTACCTTTTGAAATACTCTCTGTAGTCCCTACTAGTTAGCTAATGCCATGTTACCTCATCTTCTGTCTCACCTTTTCCCTCAGAATCTAATCTTAAATCCTTGCCCCTTTCAAAATAAACAGTTACTTTCTATATTCTCCCATATATATTTCTGTTACAGTTGTTCCATGGATTGTAAGTAGTTAAATTCCTCCTTTGTAACTTCTCTCTCTTTAGAAAGATATATATATCCTTCAGTGCCTGAATTTAAATAAACAGTTCCATACAGTTTCTTTCCATTCATTACCTTCTGCAGTAGGATATCTTTGGCCTTGTCCTCACATAGCTATATTGAATGGGAACTAAAAAAATCTGAGCACCTTTTGAAACTTTCTCTCTTTGGAAGTTTATTAACATCTGTAAGATAGAGTGATGAGAGAATTGAACTTAGATGAAAATACTGTCTACAAATATTGTCTTTTCTTTCGGTGGTAACACCATTCAACTATAATACTCCTTTTTAATGTGTAATTTTTACTTACTAACACTGGATGAGTAAATTCTCTAATCAAATAAAACATTTTGCCAAAATGATCACAACTCTTTACTTGCAAATATATATTTGTTTGTATGTGAAGTCTTTGGTATTCAACCTTTCTCAGCAAAGCAAAAAAATTTCACTGTAGGATTGAAAGAATATTCTCACTGAATACTTAACTCCAAAAGTATTTACCATGCCTACATATGTACCTCATTTTGATCACATAATGAGGTGTATGAAAGCAGGTTTGAATCTGACAAAATTAAAGACCAATGTCTATGTACATTTGTGTACAAAGATGCCTCTGCTTCTATATGCAGGTGAGGAAATTCTAATCAGATCCAGGTTATTTTCTAAAACTAACATTAATTAAGATGACTTCCTTCTTTCTGCCCCTTTAGCAAATCTTTGCTGTATAACTCTACTTCATTGAGTACAATCCTAACATGTGTGAACAAAATGTAGCCTTTTTTCGGATGACGCAGAAATATATAATGTTGGATCAGAAGTAACTGAATCTTCTTTCACTGCATATATCTGTAGTTAGGTGACATGAACTGGCACATATTTCTTATTCATGAGTTCTACTACATGAGAAGGAGGATTCACCTGAATCTTAAACTGTTTTAAACCATTAATGTATTCTAGCTTGGAATTAGATAAGCAGATCATATTATATCAAAGAAAAACTTCATGCAATGGCTGCTTCACACACATCAGGCCTTCTCATTTGGATTCCTGCTCTTGTGGCCTGCAGCAATCTTTGCAAATGATCTGTATTTCTCTTTATTCTTCAAAGAATTAAGAAAAAATGAGATTTTGAAAAAAAAGAATTTACACTATCAAATTACTTTTTTCTCTCCATATAGTCGTAGTTGTTTGTTTGTTTGTTTGTTTTGGGGGTACTAACATGTGTATGCTGTTGGGAGGGTCTATAAACAGAGACACACTCCTCTCACGTTTAAACCCTTCCCCTTCATCTTTGGTCTGTTTCAGAGGGAAGAAGAACACAGGACATATAGCCCTGTAACAATGTCTTCTCCTGAACAGAAGGTCTCCAGGGCATTGCACTGAAGTCAGTACTTTCTAAAGTGCCTTTGTGCCTTCCCAAGGCATATAAAAAACACTATGTAGGATGGCATCTTGTTTGCTTTAGAAATGAGTTGTTTTTTATTTCTCCTTTGGCAGTTTTCTTCATAATACCTTTGGCATAAGTTGGTTAATACTTATTCTTGGAAATGCTTTTATTTTAGTGGCTAAGACTTTTATTATTTTTATTTTTTTTTAATTTTTATTTTAATTTTAGTTAACATACAGTGCAATATTGGTTACAGGAATAGAATTCAGTGATTTATCACTTACACAGAAACACCCAGCGCTCATCACAGCAAGTACCCTCTTTAATACCCAATACCCCATCTGGCCCATCCCCTACCCACCTCCCTCTATCAACCCTCAATTTGTCTTCTGTAGTTAAGAGTCTCTTATGATTTGTTTTTCCTCTCTCCTTCCCCCCCACTTCCCATATGTTCATCTGTTTTGTATATCTTAAATTCCACATGAGTGAAATCGTAGGTATTTGTCTTTCTCTGATTGACTTATTTCACTTACCATAATACATTCTAACTCCATCCAAATGGCAAGATTTCATTCTTTTCGATGGCTGAGTAATATTCCATTACATATATGTAATATGTATATACCACATCTTCTTTATCCATTCCTCAGTCAGTGAACACTTGGACTCTCTCCATAGTTTGGCTATTGTTGATAATGTTGCTTTAAACATCAGGGTGCATGTACCCCTTCAAATCTGTATTTTTGCATACTTTGGGTAAATACCTAGTAGTACAATTGCTGGTTTGTAGGCTAGTTTTATTTTTAACTTTTAGAGGAGCCTTCAAACTGTTCTCCAGAGTGGCTTCCAACCAACAGTACAAAGGGTTCCCCTTTCTCCCCTTCCTTGACAAAACCTGTTTCTTGTGTTGTTAATTTTAGTCATTCCAACAAGTGTGAGGTGATATCTCATTGTGGTTTTTATTTGTATTTTCCTGATGATAAGATATGATATTGACCATCTTTTCATGTGTCTGTTAGCCATCTGATTGTCTTCTTTGGAAAATTGTCTATTCATTTCTTCTGTGCATTTCTCAACTGGGTTATTTGTTTTTTGGGTATTGAGGTTGATAAGTTCTTCATAGGTTTTGTATACTAACAGAATTATATATATATATATTATCAGAAATATCATTTGCAAATATCTTCTCCCATTCTGAAGGTTGTCTTTTATTTTGTTGATTGTTTCCTTCACTATGCAGAAGCTTTTTATCTTGATGAAACCCCAATAGTCTGCTTTTGCTTTTGTTTCCTTTGCTTTCAGAGACATGTCTTGTAAGAAGTTGCTGTGGCCAAGGTCAGAGAGGTTGTTGTCTGTGTTCTCCTCAAATGTTCTCCTCTAGGGTTTTGATGGTTTCCTGTCTCACATTTAGGTTTTTCCTCCATTTTGAATTTATCTTTGGGTATAGTATAAAGTGGTCCAGTTTCATTCTTCTGCATGTGGCTGTCCAGTTTTCCCAACACCAACTGTTGAAGAGACTACCTTTTTTCCATTGGATATTCTTTCCTGCTTTGTCAAAGATTAGTTGACCATATATTTGGGGGTCCATTTCTGGGTTCTCTATTCTGTTCCATTGATCTATGTGTCTGTTTTTGTGCCAGTCCCATACTCTCTTGATCATTACAGCTCTGTTATATAGCTTGAAAGTTGGAATCATGATGCCTCCAGCTTTGCTTTTTTTTTTTTTCAAGATTGCTTTGGCTATTCAGGGTCTTTTGTGGTTCCATACAAATTTTAGGATTGTTCTAGCTCTGCAAAAAACACTGGTGGTATATTTATAGGAATTGCATTAAATGTATGGATTGCTTTGGGTAGTATAGGCATTTTAACAATGTTTGATCATCTAATCCATGAGCATGGAATGCTTTTCCATTTCTTTGTGTCTTCAGTTTCTTTCGTAAGTGTTTTAGAGTTTTGAGAGTCCAGATCTTTTACTTCTTTAGTTAGGTTTATTTGTAGGTATCTTATAGTTTTTGGTGCAATTGCAAATGGGATTGATTCCTTGATTTCTTTTTCTCCTGCTTCATCATTGGTGTATAGAAGTGTAACAGATTTACCCACATTGATTTTATATCCTGTGACTTTGTTGAATTGTATCTGTTCTAGCAATTTTTTGGTGGCATCGTTCAGGTTGCTGATTTGGATGCTTTTTATTTCTTTTTGTTGTCTGATTGCTGAGGCTAAAATTTCAAATACTATGTTGAATACTAAGGGTGGGAATGGACATCCTTGTGTTGTTCCTAACCATAGGGCTCTCAGGCTTTATTTGATGTTCTTTTTCTAGTTTCTTTAGGTGTAAGGTTAGGTTGTGTATTTGAGACTTCTCTTGCTTCTTAAGGTTAAAGGCCTGTATTGCTATATACTTCCCTGTTATGACCTCCTTCGTGCCTTTGCTGCATCCCAAAGGTTTTGGACTGTCATATTTTCATTTTCATTTGTTTCCATGTATTTTTCATTTATTATTTCTTTAATTTCTGGTTAACCCATTCATCTTTAGTGGGATGTTCTTTAACCTCCGTGTATGTGTGGTCTTCCAAATTTTTTCTTGTGGTTGACTTCAAGTTTCATAGTGTTATGGTCAGAAAATATGCATGGTATATTCTCAATCTTTTTTGTATTTGTTGAGGCCTGATTTGTGACACAGTATATGATCTATTCTGGAGAATGTTCCATGTGCACTCAAAAAGAATGTGTATTCTGCTGCTTTAGGATGAAATGTTCTGAATATATATACACTATATAATCGTTTTAGTTCTAGTTCAGGCATCTTACTTATATCTGTATTGATTAAATCCCTGACTATAAGTTCTACTTCCTGTTCTTTCTTTTGGAGTGAATTTCTCTCTCGGGTTATTTTTTTTCAGAAAAAGAAAAGAAGAATGAAAAAAACAAAACAGACCAACAAAATAAAAAACAAGAAAACTAGATCTGGGTGTGTTTTTTCCACTTATTAAAAGAATCTAGATTAAAAAATTTTAAAAATAAGATAAAATGAAAATAAACAAAAAATAAAATACATTTAATGTATATAAATTAAAAAATGATAATAAATTTTATAAAAGAATTGAAAAAATAAATGGAAAAAAATAATAAAACAAAAAATAAAAGTAAAAAGGAAGCTTGATCCTATTTCCCTGAGAGCTGAAGCTTTGCAGTACTCTGATCAGTAGACTTGGTACAAGGGAGTTGTTTGCGGTTATCTTCTGGGGGAGGAGCCTGTTGCACCTGATTCTCAGGTGGACTCGTCTTAAGGGAAAATGCACCTCCAGGGCAGAAGGGGGAGGGGCTTGGTGTAAGGGTCTCCGGCCTCCACTACGTGGCACTGTTTTGCTCCTTGAAAGCTTTCAGTGCTGATGGATGTGATGAATATTGATGGAGCTGAGAGTTCATGCCCCCAACTCTTCAGGGAACCCTCACAGAAGAGCAGTCAATCACTCCTCTTGTGTCCCCAGTTTCTGTCAGAACCCTGTATTCACCCTGCCTGTGTCTGAGCTTTTTTATCTTAGGCACGCAACAGAGTTTCAAAACTCCGAATTCTAGGGACTCTTATGGGGAGGACCCACGCTTATCCTCTGAGGGAGGTCCTGCCATGGTTTTGCCATTTGCTGGCTGTCCCAGAGAAGTGGTTGCACAACTGCACAGCAGTTCAGCGTTTATGGCAAAACAGCAGAAAGTTGGCACCAAGACTCACTGCTCCCAACTGGTGTCCCCACTCGTATGCTTGGGAACAGTGCATCACGTTAGTGCCATCCATTCTTCTTGTGACCCAGGGCCTCCTCAGACCATGCTGTCACTCCTGGGACTCTGTCCCACTTTGCCACCTCAGCACCTTTACGCCAGGCATGTCCCCCACCATAGCAGACTTCTAAAAGTTTTGTGCTCCTCTACTTATAATAATTTGCAGTAGCCTCCCTAAGCAGGGCTCCCTTCCTGGCACAGTACCCACAATTATATCTCCCCCAAGTCAACTCTCTGCACCTCCTACCTTCCAAAAGGTGGTTGCTTTCCTACTTGCATGCTTGCAGTTTTAGTTCTCTCAGACCTCCAATTGATTTCTTGGGTTTTGAGAACGCTTTGATAACTCTCTAGATCCGTTTGAGGGATGAGACAAACTTAGGGTCCCCCTACGCTGGCGTCATCTTAATTCCTCCTTGCTAATGGCCAAGATTTTTTAAATGCAGTCCCCATATTCAAACATACAAGACAATGGGGCTCAATTTCTTCTATTTAAAATTCAAGATTATTTCATGTAAACTCTGTATAAGAAAATTGAGGAACATTTTGGGAACTATAAAATCTATTTTCCTTTATATTTATAAGAACCTGTAGTAAAAATTTGGTTTGTATGATGACACAAAATAAATATTCAAAGAGGAAATATGAATAATAAGAAACTGAATTTTAAAATCATTCTAAGTATAGCAGAAATATAGAGTGTATATGAATTTAAGGTTACAATAGTAACAGTTTCCTTTAAGGTAGAGATATGTTCAAAATCAAGATAGCAACATAGCAAGGCTGCCATGACTTCTCTAGTTCCTAATTTAAATAGTTACACAATATACAAAAAATAGAAGTACATAAAACAGAAAATATGATAAGAAGCAAAATAATATCACAGCAAGTCTTAATTTCCACTCTTAATATGATTTATTTATATTCTTATTTTTTCCAGAAAAGATTTAAACGAGCTTACAAGGATGAACAAAATATGACAAAGGATATAAATTAAAGGTGATAGAAAGGATAAATATTGAGAAGAAAAAATGGAACCAGGAATATACCAAAATGCATGCTGTAATAACTCATTTGCTAATGCTGAGTCACACTTTGAGCTTTAAACTTTCAAATAGCCAGGAAAGAATTTTTCTTTCCCTTTGTATAACTGAGAATGTTTGAGATACACTCAAACCAAGTATTTAGGGAAAAAACTCAGCACAACTATTAGTACTAAGGGAGGATTTTAACTGATGAAGCTCATCAGAGAACATAGGCAGGTACATTAAATGGTCTTCTCAACAATATCCTTATAATAGGTACAACAGTAAATTCAAAAGGGTAGCTCCTCATAATGCATAAATATATTCTAAGAACATCACCTATGGTCAATTTATTTAAGGATCCAAGGGTAATCCAAGGGATAATCCAAGGGATTACCAGTAGGGAAATACCAGAATTCTCTTCAGAAAATTGTTTTGAATCAATTTTAAACTATAGAGAAATTCAAGAAAACCCAAATATGATAATAGAATACAAAGACACACTGAAGATAAATTAAAAGCATAGCTGATAGTGCAGAAAGTCAAAATAGTGATATGGAGGACACAGATTAAAGGGCATTACAGAACAAAAAAAAATACATAAAATGTTTCAAGGGATTATAATAAATAAGGAGAATAGAAAATGTGAAGCTCTAAACTCTAAAGACAAACATTTTCAAGGAGGGTCTGGAGGTGGGGAATAGGATAAATTTAATAGATTAATCATAAGGATTTCTGATAACAAAAGATAATTGTAAATTACTCATGGAACTCCTTTGGTTTCTAAAATTTCTATTAAAAGGATATAAAAATAAAATTGGATCAGCACTGGAAAACCCCATGTGCATAGTCCATTATGTGGATACACCACATTTTTTTATCTATTTATCAGTTGATGGATATTTGAAATGTTTTCAGTTTTTGACTATTATAAAGTATGCTGCTATGGGATACTTGTCTTCAAGTTTTTGTGTGGATGTATGTTTTCATTTCTCTTAGATATAAAGCTAGGAGTGGTATTGCTGGGTCACATGGTAATTCTGTATTTAACATTTAGATGAACAGCCAAATTGTTTTTCAAGGCAGCTGCAGTGTTTACATTCCTACCAGAAATTGTATATGAGTTCCCATTTCTCCACATCCATGCTGACATATTATTATTATTATTGTTGTTGTTGTTATTGCTGTTATTATTATTATTATTATTATTAGCTGTCTCATGGGGGGTGAAGTTGTTTCACATCATACCATTGATTTGCATTTTCCTGAGGATAGTAATGTTGAACACCTTTCCATGTGCTCATTAGCCATTTGTTTATATTCTTTGTAGAATATCTAATCAGAATTATGCCCATTTTAATTGGATTATTAAGCTTTATTACTAAATTTTAAGATTTCTTTATTTCTTTATTATATATCTTTATGTATTATCAGAAATGATTTTCAACTTTTTCCCCTCATTTTATAAGTTATCTGTTCACTCTTTTGATGGTATCATTTGCAAAAGAAATGCTTTTAAAATTTTGGCTTTCCATTGAATCTATTTTCTTTTTCTGTCTTTTTTAAAAAAATTTATTTAAGGTCTAGGCTTTTAATTTTGATTAAGTCTAATTTATCAATCATTTCTTTTATTGCCTGTACTTTTGATGTTGCATCTAAGGAAAAGCCAAAGCCGAGATCATAAAAATTTGTTGTTTCTTATGTTTTCTTCTAAGAATTTTATAAATTTGGCTTTTACAATTAGGTATATAATCTGTTTGGGATTAATTTTGGTATATGGTATAAATAGCCCAACTTTATTCTTTTACATGTGTGTGTCCAGCTGTTCCAACTTCTATTGAAAAACATTTGTTGATGTCTGTTATTTACAAATGAATTGTGTGTGTCCTTATTAAAAATTAATTATAAATATAAAGGTTTATTTCTGGACTCTCAAGTCTATTTAATTCATTTATATGTTTATCCTTGTGACACTACCATACTTGTCTTAATTACTGTAGCTTTATTATAAGTTTTGAAAATAGGAGATGTGAATTCTTAAACTTTATCCTTTTAGAAGATTCCTTCAACAAGTCTCTCGCATTTCTCCATTCCATGTACCTTGGTCATCTGTATATCTTGTTCGGGAAAATGTCTATTCAAATCTTCTGCCCATTTTTTAATCAGATTTGTTTCTTTGCTGTTGAGTTTTGTGGGTTATTTATACATTCTGGATATAATACCCTTGTCATGTATGATTTGCACATATTTTCTCTCATTCAAGAGGTTGCTTTTTCATTTTGTTGATTATTTCCTTGGCTGTGCAGAAGATTTTTAGTATAATGTTTACTTTTGTTTTGTTGCTTTTTTGGGGGGGGGAGTCGGATCAAAAAAAAAAAAATCATTGCCAAGACCTATGTCAAAAAACTTACCGCCTATGTTTTCTTTTAGGGATTTTATGGTTTCAGGTCTTATGTTCAAGCCTTTAATCCATTTTGAGTTAATTTTTGTATATGGTGTAAGATAATGGTCAGGTTTCATACTTTTGTGTGTGACTAGCTAGTTTTCCCCACACCATTTCTTGAAGAGACTATACTTCCCTCATTGTATATTCTTCATCATAAACTAATTGGCTATAAATATGTGGGCTAATTTCTGGGCTCTCTATTCTGTTCCACTGATTAATATGTATGTTTTTATGTTAATACCATACTTTCTGTACTATAGCTTTGTAATGTAGTTTGAAATCAGAGAGCATGATGATTCCAGCTTTATTCTTTCTCAAGATTGCTTTGGCTATTTAAGGGTTTTTGTTTCAGGATTTCAGAATTATTTATTCTAGGTCTTGAGAAAATGCCACTGGAATTTTGATAGGGATTACATTGAATCTGTAGATTGCTTTGGGAATTTTTGGACATTTTAACTATTGTTCTTCCAATCCATGAATATGGAATATCTCTCCATTTATTTGTGTCTTCTTCAATTTCTGTCATTATGTCTTGTAGTTATCAATGTACAGGTATTTAACATCCTGAATTAAATTTATTCCTAAATATTTTATTCTTTTTGATGCAATTACGAATGAGATTGTTTTCTTTGTTTCTCTTTCTAATGTATAGAAATGCAGCAGATTTTTTCGTGTATTGATTTTGTATCCTACAACTTTACTGAATTCATTTATTACTTCTGTTTTTTTGATGAAGTTTTTAGGATTTTCTATATAATGTGTTATCTGTAAATAGTGACAGTTGTATTTTTTTCTTTCCAGTTTGAATGCTTTTATTTCTTTTCCTTGCCTAATTGCTCAGGCTAGGACTTCCAATACTATGTTGAATAAAAGTGGCCAGAGTGGGCAGTCTTTATTGCTCCTGATCTTAAAAGGGAAAGGCTCTCAGCTTTTCACCTGTATATAATATTAGCTGTGGGCTTGCCTTATATAGCCTTTATTATGTTGAGTCATGTTTCCTCTATACTCCCTTTGTTGAGAGAATTTATCATAAATGGATGTTGAATTTTGTGAAATGCTTTTTCTGCATCTATTGAAATGATCATATTTTTTTTATTTTTTGCTTTGTTAATGCGATTTATCACATTGATTGATTTGTAAAATATTGAGACATCTTTGCAACCCTGGAATAAATCCCACTTGATCATGGTTTATGATCTTTTTAATGTTGTTGAATTTAGTTTGATAATATCTTGTTGACGATCTTTGAGCATTTTTACATGTTCTTCAGGGATACTGACCTGTAATTTTGTTGTTTTGTGGCATCCTTGTATGGTTTGGTATGAGGGTAATGCTGGCCTCTTATAATGGGTTTGGAAGAATTCCCTCTTATTCTATTTTTTGGAAGAGTTTGAGGATTGGAATTACTTCTTTGAATGTTCAGTAGAATTCACCAGTGAAGCAGTCTGTTCCTGGACTTCTGTTTATTGGGAGGTTTTTGATTACTGATTCAATCTTTCAACTAGTAAACAGTCCATTCAGATTTTCTCCTTCATCATGATTTGGTCTTGGTAGGTTGTATGTTTCTGGGAATTTATTCATTTCTTCTAGGTTGTCCAGTTTCTTGTCATATGCTTTTTTTTTTTAAAGAAAGATTTATTTGTTTATTTGAGAGAGAGAGCACATGAGTGGGGGAAGGGGCAGAGGGAAAGGGAGAGAATCCTCAAGCAGACTCCCCACTGAGCACAGAGCCTGTTGTGGGGCTCAATCCCAGGACCCTGAGATCATGACCTCAGCTGAAATCAAGAGCCAGAGGCTTAACCAAGTGAGCCACCCAGGCGCCCTTGGCATGTAATTGTTCTTAGTGGCCTCTTACGATCTTTTGTATTTCTGTGGTATCAGTGTAACAGCTCCTCTTTAATTTGTGAGCTTATTTGAATCCTCTTTTTTGGTTGTTGTTGATGAGTCTAGATAAAGGCTTGTCAATTTTGCTTCTCCTTTCAAAGAAACCAGCTCTTGGTTTCATTGATCTTTTCTATTGTCTTTTTAGTCTCTATTTCATTTTTTCTGCTTTCATCTTTGATATCTCCTTCCTTCTACTAACTTGTGGCTTCATTTGTTCTTTTTCTAGTTTTTTCAGGTATAAAGTTAAAAGGTTTACTTGAGGGGCTCATGGGTGGCTCAGTCATTAAGCATCTGCCTTCTGCTCGGGGCATGATCCCAGAGTCCTGGGATCGAGCTCCACATCAGGCTCCTCTGCTGGGAGCCTGCTTCTTCCTCTCCCACTCCCCCTGGCTGTATTCCCTCTCTCGCTGGCTGTCTCTCTCTCTATCAAATAAATAAATAAATAAAATCTTAAAAATAAAAGGTTTATTTGAGACTTTTGTTGTTTCTTGAGGCACACATTTACTACTATGAACTTTCCTCCTGAAACTGCATTTGCTGTATCCCACAAATTTTGGTATGTTATATTTCCATTCTTTTCATATTGTCACAGGTATTTTTAATTTTTCTTTTGACTTCCTTTTTTTCTATTTTGGTTATTCAGTAGCATGTTGTTTAATCTCCACATAGTTGTGAATTTTCCAGTTTTCTTTATGTAATTAATTTATAATTTCAACCCATTATGGTCAGAAAAGATGCTTGATAAGATTTCAATTCTTTTCAACTTATTAAGACTTGTTTTGTGGCCTGTTACATGATCTATCCTGTAAATGCTTCATGTGCACTTGAGAAAAATGTGTATTTTGTTGATTTTGGATGAGATATAGATAGATAGATAGATAGATAGATAGATAGAGACCTATAATAGACCATATATATATATATATATACCTGCCATTCTTTATTTAGACATATCTTTAGTAAAGGATATATATATATATATACATCCAACTGTTCTAACGTCATTTAAAGCCATGTTTTCTTATTAATTTCTTAATTGGTTTTTTTATAAAGATTTTTTATTTATTTATGTGACAGAGAGACAGCTAGCGAGAGAAGGAACACAAGCAGGGGGAGTGGGAGAGGAAGAAGCAGGCTCCTAGCCGAGGAGCCCGATGTGGGACTCGATCCCGCAACGCCGGGATCACGCCCTGAGCCGAAGGCAGACGCTTAACGACTGCGCTACCCAGGCGCCCCTCTTAATTGACTTTTTATTGATTTTTTATCTGGATGATCTATCCATTGATATAATGGGAATATTTAAAAAACCTTACTATTAGTGTGTTACTAATAGTCACCCTTTAGGTCTGTTAATATTTACTTTATATATTTAGTTGCTCCTATGTTGGGTGCATGAATATTTATAAATATTTATAAATGTTATTTGTTATTGTATATCTTCTTTAGCTGCATCCAATAAATATTAATATGTTATATTTTCATTTTTGTTCATCTCAAAATATTTTCTAATATCTCGTGATTTATTATTTGAGTAATTACTTAGAGGTATGCTGTTCAATTTCCACATATTTTAAATTTCTCAAATTTTATTTTGTTGTTGATAATTCCATTGTGGTTGGAGAACATAATTTATAGATATTTGCTACTCATAAATATTTTACATTTATCAATTCATTAAAATCTCACAAAAACTACATGAGGTCGTACTTTCAGTATCCACATTTTACTCATAAGGAAACTGAGATGCAAAGTATGAAAGCGTTGTGCAAACTAGTACATCTTGTCACCATCTAAGGAGAGCTGTGATGGAATCTTGGTAACTTCCTGAGAGCCTATTCTCAGCTGTTCTTTACTTAGACAATTTTTTAGTAAGAGATGATTGGGATAATTTTAGTTTTTTTCACTATTATTAGCAAAGGTGCCATCAGCAATAATTATATTAGTTGGTAATAAATAAAATAGCAATAATAGATACTACTAATGATTTACAGTAGAGAACCTTCTGAACTATCCTCATTGATTCATAAATAACTGATTTTCATGTCACTTATAAAAATTCACTAAAAAAGTGCCTGAATATCATCAACAGAATATTATAAATAGAGCACGTATACACACATATGCACAAACATACATGTATTATTACAAAACTGTAGTAATCAAAACATTGTATTACAGCATAGACAGACCTATAGGTCAACAGAATAAAAAAGAGAACCCACAAATAAATTCTTGTGTATATGGTCAAATATTTTTTTACTAGTGCCAAAATTATTCAATGGGAAAAGGCCAGTCTTTTCAACAAATGGTGTTGAGATAAGTGGATATCCACGGGCAAAAGAATGAAATTAGACCCTTAGGTTGCACTGTATACAAAAGTGAACTAAAAATGGATCAAAGACCTAAACATTAGAGGTAAAACTATAAAAATCTTAGAAGAAAATATAGGAGAAACGTATCATGATATTAGATTTAGCAATGATTTCTTGGATATGACCCTAACAGCATAGGCAACAAAACTAAGAATAGATAAATTAGACCTCATTAAAATGAAAAATTTCTGTACATCACAGGACACAGACAGCAGAGTTAAAAGGCAGCCTATGAAATGAGAGAAGATATTTAGAAATAATATATCTGATAAGGGGTTATATCCAGATTATATTAAGGACTGCTACAATTTGACAACAAATAAAACTAAATGACCCAATCAGAAAATGGGCAGAAGACTTGTATAAACATTTCTTTAAGGAATATCTATAGAAATGACCCACAAACACATGAAAAGATGCTTATATCTCTAATCATTTGGAAAATAAAAATCAGAACCACAATGAGATATTACCTCTCATCTGTTGGAATGGCTACTATTAAAGAGAAAGAAAGAAAGAAAGAAAGAAAGAAAGAAAGAAAGAAAGAAAGAAAGAAAGAAAGAAAGAAAGAAAGAAAGAGAAAGAAAAGGAGAAAAGAAAAAAGTATCAGTGAGAATGTGGAGAAATTAGAACCCTTGTACGTTGTTGATGGGAATGTAAAATTGTGCAACTGCTATGGAAAATAGTGTGAGGGTTCTTTCAAGAATTAAAAATAAAATTACCACATGATCCAGCAATTCTGTAACTGGTAGGTACCTAAAAGATTTGAAAGCAGACTTTTAAAGAGTTATTTGTACTTTTGTAGAATTATTCACAGTAGCCAAAAAGTAGAAGCCACCCAAGTGTCCATTGACAGATGAATAGATAAACAACATGTGGTATATACATACAATGGAATATTATTCAGTCTTAAAAATGAAGGAAATTCTGACACATGCTACATACAACATGGCTCAGTCTTGAGGGCATTAAGCTAAGTGAAATAAGCCAGTCACTAAAGGATAAATGCTGTAGGATTCTACTTATGTGAGGTACCTAGGGTAGTCAAATTCATAATGACAGAAAGTAGAATGGTATTTTCCAGGGGCTAAGGGGAGGGTGAAATTAGTTGTTTAATGGATACAGAGTTTCAGTTTTGCAAGATGAAGAGTTCTAGAGATACGACTGCATAACAGTATGAATGTACACTATTGAATTATACATCTAAAAATGGCTAATGTGGTAAATTTTGTGTTATATATATTTTACCACAGTTAAAAATGTGCATCGCTTTTATGCATAATTATTGGCTAGACAAGACTCAGGTTAATTTAATGAAAAAATCTGCTTTTGAAGAAAAAAATAGTAAAAAAAAGGAACCATGTATTAATCTTCATACTTGCCAGAAAGAATGGATAAAATACAACATATTTTTTCTGATTTTAAAATTGTTCACAAAAAATAATAGAAAAAATATTACTTAACTAAAATAAAATTATTTTTTTCAAATTCATTATTTTCTTAATGCCAAAAATTTATATAGCTCATAAAATCAGATGTAATATACAGACTCTACCAACACTTATTACTGGAAGTTTTAACCCATAAGCTATTTTTGTAAGTTAAAAAAACAAAATTGGTTTTAATTTCTTCAGGCAAAATAAAACATAGAAATTGACAAAAAGGATTCCATAGTGGAAAACAATAGAGTAGAAACTGACCCATTATCTATCAAATATACAATGTGAGAAGTATATAAAAATGTATCTAAAGCTATTATAATTAAAATGGGAGCTTAGACAATTAGCAAATGTTTGGAAAAGAGTAAGTTTAAATCCTAATTTTAGGGACTTCTGGGTGGCTCAGTCGGTTAATTGTCTGCCTTTGGCTCAGGTCATGATCCCAGGGTTCTGGGATCGAGTCCTGCATTGGGCTTCTTGCCCAGTGGGGAGCCTGCTTCTCCCTCTGCCTCTTGCTCCCCCCGGATGTGCTTTCTCTCTCTCTCTCTATGACAAATAAATAAGTAAAATCTTTTTTAAAAAATCCTAATTTTACTTATAAACCAAAAATGTCAATGAATTAAAGAGTTAAAAGTATATGTATATATTTTAAGTATAATAAACATTAATTTGTTTCATAACAAGAAAAATGCCCCTAATATTAGATTAGATATAAAATAGAAACAAAATTTTACATACCATATAATACTTCTGAAAAATAAATATTAATACAAACATAGCAGGGAGTAAGAGAGAGAGACAATATTTTTACATACAAAATGTACATATCAAAACATACTTCTGAGCTAGGTAATTAAGGGTGATTTTTATTTTCTTTGGCATACCTTTACCTGTTTTCCAAGTCTTCTACAATATACATTTATTTCTTTATTAGAGAAATAAGCATTATTAAAAATAATAATGACTTTTTAAAATCAATGTTTGAATGAATTTCATTAATTTCTTGAATGCTTCCTTGATCATTTTTCCCATCTTCTAACTCTACCTCTGCTTACTCTGTCTTGGTATTTCATCTTGATTGATATGGTATGTGATTTACTATGGCTTCCTCTCTTCCTCTCTTCACTAAGGGAAGCATGAAGAGAAGATGAAATTCACACCTGAGAAGTTTTTTCCTTCTACTTCCTTCTGACTCCAAGCTACTTACAGTTTGTACAGGTCACATGAAGCTCTGGGAAATTCTGTCAAGCTCACCTTTTGAGCAGGAAGTTTAACAAAACTCAGCAGGAGGTTCTCAGACTGTTCCAACTTTTGAATAAGTTTATTCAATCTGGTTCTATTTTTTCCGCCTGGAAATTCAAGTGGTCTTCATTATTTTTGTGACTTTTAAGTTAGAGCCTGTTATTCAACATATCTAATACAGGTATTATACTCCAGTATAGGAACAAAAAAACTAATATATCTTCCCACTATTTCACATCAAACTGCACTCTGACAAAGTCTCCCATCAGGACCTTCTTCATGTTTAACTCATAAAATATGGCCATCAACAAAGCTATTTATTTCTCCTGAGGTATCCATTAGGAAATTGGTTTTCTATCACTTTGAATTAGACCGTAAAATCCCTCAAATCCAACAAAGCCAAATCTCGAGGTAAACAAAAAGATCAAAGTAGAGACCAAAAGAGAGACATGTTAAACTCATAGATGAAATGACTTATATGCTTTTAAAATATTCAGATACTACTGTAGCTATTTGGAGAAAAAAAAATGACCCTCTTTATTTGTGATTCTAATATTAATTTTAAATGGTTTTCTTTAACACAGAAAAATGTAGAGACACAATAAATCTACACTTACATGTAAGCCTTTGTGAAAAGAACTAAGACGGAAAGTCCACCTTAACCTCTGCTCTGATTAACGTGAAGTAAGATAATTTTACATTAAGTTGTCATAATTTTTTATGTTTATTAGAGCTAGCATTTTAATTTTGGGTTAGGTATACATTGTAGGAGTATACTGTTTTATGGGCTTTTTGAGTATTTTATTATACACTGAGGCTCTTTGCATAATCACTGTGGAACTTGAAGGACAATAGCATTATTTTAAATGATAATGAGTTTATAGTGGTTGTGCTACCTTTAATGGCATATCAATGACTGAATTATTTAATAGCCAATTACTAATGTATTTCAATGTATAAAGATAGTCTACATCTCAGAGTCCAATGTGTTATATGAAGCTGTTTGCCAAGCTGTTTCAATCCATTGATTTATGTACAATTTCAAAATATCAACCGCTTTCATTTAAGCCTGTAGTATTAGGCTTCTGCTGATAGAATAGTAAATTTACTGGGTAGATTCAGAACTGAATTCAAATTCTATACTTTGGGAAATGATTTTAAAAAACTTTTTACTTCATTTCCCTTCTCTACCTAAGTTATATAAAACGATGAATTTAAAATTGAAAGACTTAAATTTAAATCTTGGCTCCATCCAGTGTTACTGAATGTTCTGACATTGGGCTTTTTCTTGATTTCTATGAATATCAGCTCCACTTTGTGAAATTAGAATCATAATATCTATTGCCTTAAGAGAAGCAAATGAAATAATGTATATAAAAGTATTTTGTAAATTGAAGAGCATCACTTTAACTTTTGTACGTAGTACATATGTATTTAGTGCCTATTTTTATGCTGAGTTCCCTTTTCTTTGAAGTGCTCACATCTTAGTTGAGGAGGCAAATACAAGTAGTAAGGTTCATTCAAAGAGTCAGATAATGCGCAGGCATACATACGAAGTATTATGGGAGGCTTGCAGAGAATCAAATCTCTAAGTAATCATGGGAGACTTGGCAGAGTCATGACATTTATGGTGGGGTTTAAAAGAGGAGAAAAAGAGCTCCAGATAGAGGTAAGATCATGAGCTTTGAGTGGGAGCAAGAACTGCCACAGCTGTGGGGTGGTGCAAAATTGACTTTAGCTACAGTGTAGTATATACAAGGAAACATAGTGGGAACTGAGGTTTGTAAAGTATTTAAACAGAAGGTAAAGAGCCATGGAGGCCAAATTAAGAATTTGGACTTTTTCCTTGGTTGAGTTAGGAGCCATTGGAGCTTTTTAATGTTTCTTCATCCAGATTATGCCCCACACCATATACACCTTTCTTTTTTTTCCCTTAAAATCTGGTGTCAGTAGAGAATGCCAAGTAGTTAATTTCAAAGACCTGAAACCCTGGACACAAGGGTTACAGTTTCATGAACTGAGTGTAGGTAAAATGTGGATGAAAAAACATACTTTAGCCAATCTGATTATGATTATTTAACGGTAAAAAATTGCACAGTGGTAAAATGTTGACAATAGAATAATGCTAAAAGTTTATAACAGGATACTACTGATGAAAATGGCTGGATAAACTCTTAATTAACAGGATCTGCAGGCACAGTGCTTTAGGAAAATGTATATCCTGGCCTCACTGAAATATTGGTGGATGTCCTTCCAAGTATATACATGAACCCAGACAATTCACTTAATATGTACATGCATATATTTATTATGCAGAGTAAATACTTTAAAAATATGCTGAATGAATATATGGTAGAGAGTATATTTACCCATTAAGCTTACATAATTACCGCTTTTGCTCATAAAACTGACAGAACTGGCCTAATTTTCATTAAGCATGACTACAGTTTTCCTACACTAATCATATTAATGCCATACTTGTTTTGATACCCAAGAAAGTAATTAGGTTGTTTTTGATGATAGTGAATATAATATGTATATTAACAAATTGGTATATGTTTCGTTTCATTTTTTATTTCAATTTAAATGTAATCAACTGATAGTGATCCTAGTCAGCTAGCTAACAATTAAGATAAGCAAGCACACTTTACCCTAAGCTTACTTCGTTTATTACTTGGAAACATGATTTTAATAAATTTTAAAAGACATTAATAAGAAATTTTCAGGAAAAATCAGGTTGTTAATATTCTAAATATAAGAGTATATTGAGTACCTTTACAGTCATAACTATTCCATCATTAGTGCAAAATTGCATATAACTAAGTGGATTAAGCACTTTTTGTTTTACTCTTATTGAATGATATATGTTAACTCCCTTAAAAAGCTAATGACTTATGGAATATTTATATATCTGAAACTGAACTATACAAATTCTTAGCAGTTATGTCTGCCATCTTCTTTTTTTTAATTATAATAATGTTTTTTTTATTATGTTAGTCACCATACAGTACATCCCTGGTTTTTTATGTAAAGTTCGACAATTCATTAGTTGCGTATAACACCCAGTGCACCATGCAATACATGCCCTCCTTATTACCCATCACCAGCCTATCCCATTCCCCCACCCCCGCCCCTCTGAAGCCCTCAGTTTGTTTTTCAGAGTCCATAGTCTCTCATGCCATCTTCTGTTTATAGAACTACCACATATACTATGTGAATTGAAATTATTTTACTAGAGTTTTTTTTATTATGGTAAAATATATATAACATTAAATTTGCTATGTTAACCCTTTTTAACCATACAGTTTTCAGTGACACTGATTATAATTACAATGTTGTGTAACCATCACCAGAATCTATTTCAATTTTTTCAGTCATCTCAAACAGAAACTATACCACAAAAAACTATACCACGCGTACATATGTTTAACTTCTTGAGAAACCACCAAACTTTTCCACAACGGCTACACTAGCAATGTGCAGGGGTTCTTCTAATTTTTCTGCATCCTTGCCAACATGTATGATTTTCTTGTTTCTTAATTACAGCCATTCTAGTAGGTGTGAAATGGTATCTTGTGGTTTTGATTTGCACTTTCCTAATGACTAATGATGCTAAGCCTCTTTTCATATGCTTACTGGCTATTTGTATATCTTCTTTGGAGAAGTGTCCATTTAAGATCTTTTCCCCATTTTTAAATTTTGTTGTCTTTTTGTTGCTGAGTAGTAGTAGTTCTTTATATATTCTGGGGTATTAATCTGTTGTGTCAATCCTTTAGTTAACCCTCAGACAGGTTAAAACAGACAAACACAATAATGTATTAATAAGGTCTGTTCTGGTCTCTCCAGATCTAAAGGCTAGGGTCTCACACTGAGAACACAGTCTCCCATCTTCAGTATTGCAGCCAAGCCAGGCAAGAAAGAATGCCACAACTTTTTCCTACTATTTTCCTGCTTCTGCAATCTCTTGGTTGCTTTATACTTTTGACATTTTTAGAATTCTGACAAAGTTGAATCTGACAGTTTTTGCTTGTTGTTTAATGTTTTCATGAAGTGTTTTCATGTGTGTTTGGAGCTGCCTGCTCTGCCATTTTGCTGATGTCAAGCACTGTACTATATATTTTTATATTTAACTAGAGTCAATGGAATTAATAAATAACCCTGAATTAGAAGACATTGTACTGAGTACTGTAAGAGATATACAGGTGGAAAACTGGCCCTCAGGGAATTTAGAGACTGATATGACATGGGTATAAATTCCTATTGTACAAGGTAGTTTATGACCTACACTAAACCAAGGGAGTTGGGAAAGGATTAATAATAAGAACTTTTAAGGTGGACGTTGGAGTTGAGTAGGATTTTTATAGTTGGTGATAATGAGGAGAAAAGGTTCAGATGGACATGATAGCATAAGTATAGTACAAGGAATGAGAAGTAGGACAGAGAAGAGTCCTGTTTTATGGGTATGTAGCTTATTTGTAGAGTTTGGTGGAGGATAAAGGCAGATGATAATTACCTTATATTTTATTCAGAAAGCAATGAAAATAAAAGCTTTTAAGCAAAGGAGTGCTGAGATTAAAGCTATTGCTTTGGAAGTTTAGTTTGACAATGATGTGTAAAATGATTTGAGAACACTAAAGTACGTGTTGAATTGAGATGGGTGTATTTTTCTTAATTGCTGAATCCTTGTATGTTATGTATGAGTATTTAAGAATTACTTTCAATTTGAAAATTTCAAATAAATAGCATAAAAAATCTAGCATATTTTACTGGGGCGCCTGGGTAGCGCAGTCGTTAAAGCGTCTGCCTTCGGCTCAGGGCGTGATCCTGGTGTACCGGGATCGAGTCCCACATCAGGCTCCTCTGCTATGAGCCTGCTTCTTCCTCTCCCACTCCCCCTGCTGTGTTCCCTCTCTCGCTGGCTGTCTCTCTCTGTCAAATAAATAAATAAAATCTTTAAAAAAAAAAAAAATCTAGCATATTTTAAAAATACAAAACAAATGAAAGCCATTCTCTAGTGTTTATTAGTTCTCAATCTATCACACACTTTACATATGTAACATCCAACACAATATAATACATAAAGATTACATTTTGCAATAAAAATTTAGATTGTCTTTTAATGAATAAAGATTTTCATAACAATAGCAGGCATATTTTTCCCTATTTTCCCTCTAATAAGTGTCTGTTCCACTGACTTTAAAAGCGAATACTGAAGTGTGTAGATAATTCAGTACCTTCTAATTATAGTATTTTTGTCTCCCTATTTAGAAATAGCTAATATTTTCTATTTTTAAAAATTCTAAAATAATAATTAATTCTATTACATAGATCTATGTCAGCTAACAATGTGCTTTGCTTGTGGCATGACTTCTAATTTCTTAAAATATGCTCTGCCATATTTTACTTATATTGGATGCTTAATAAATGTTGCTTTCTGACAGTCAAATATTAAGCAACCTTTTTATTAAAAAAATCTTCATACATGTAGTGAAAATAATTCTCTGCATTTGATCCTTAAATCTTAATTAATCCAAACTATTCTCCAAACTAGCCCTATTCCAACCCTTCACAATGCTAAGCAACATAGTACCACTACAACAAAAATGCTAAATATCTCTCAGTGACCAAGTTTTGTTTTGGTTTTTTTTGCCTGTATTTTGTGGCTGCCTCCCATCTCCAACAGTTTTTGCAATACCTAGTGAAGACTAAAATGGATTAATCTGTCTCTGAACAAATTAAAGAAAAATAATTTCTAAGTAGTATTGAGTAACAGATAGGCCCTCCATTCTGGGAAGCCATTCAAAACTAGTAGAATGCATGTCTGCTACTGTTTATCACCAACAGTTAACACAGCTGAAACACCCTCTACAGAATGACACTTAGACCTGACCAGCGATAACATGTATCAGTGTGTAAAAACCATATATCAGGACCTTATCTAGTGGAGCCTCAGGAATCACATGTAAGTTACTTACAAGTTCAAGATATTTATCAGGCCTGTGAATTTTACTCTCTGCTTAAAATTTGTCTTTACAATGGAAAAGGATAAGGAAAAGAGAAAATATATATCCCCCACGAAAAACTAGGAGAATGCATCATCCCAGTGCTAGAAACCTTGAGGAGTTTTGGAAAATACAGCTCATCTAAAACCAGAGTGGAAGAGGAACAGCAAGGTGAGCTTGTGCAACATTAAATACATATGAATGTACATATCTGCATACATCCAATAAAAACAAAAGAGTTGGGGACTCAGGAAATCTATACCCATTCTGTCACTGGCTAAGTTACCTTTCCTTCCTGCAACATCTCTTAAGATATTCCATCTAGTAATTAAAATTAATAAGTCAATAAACATGTCTCATATTCAGGTCTTTATTTTTTTAAAGATTTTATTTATTTATTTGACAGAGAGAGATAGCCAGCGAGAGAGGGAACACAAGCAGGGGGAGTGGGAGAGGAAGAAGCAGGCTCCCATCAGAGGAGCCGGATGTGGGGCTCGATCCCAGGACCCTGGGATCACACCCTGAGCCAAAGGCAGATGCTTAACAACTGAGCCACCCAGGTGCCCCTCACATTCAGGTCTTCAATCCATTTTGAATTTATTTTTGTATTTGTTGTCAGAAAGTGGTCCCATTTCCTTCTTTTGCCTGTTGCTGTCCAGCTTTCCCAGCACCATTTGTTTAAGAGACTATCTTTTTTTCCATTGGATATTCTTTCCTGCTTTGTTGAAGATTAATTGACCATATAGTTGTGAGTTCATTTCTGGGTTTTCTATTCTTTCCCATTGATCTATATGTATATTTTTGTGCCAGTACCATCCTGTTTTGATCACTACAGCTTTGTAATATCACTTGAAGTCCAGAATCGTGATGCCTCCAGCTTTGCTCTTTTTTTCAAGGTTGCTTTGGCTACTTGAGGTCTTTTATGGTTCCATACAAATTTTAGGATTGTTTGTTCTAGCTCTCTAAAAAATGTTGGTGGTATTTTGATAGAGATTGCATTAAATGTGTGGGTTGCTTTGGGTGGTATAGACATTTTAACAATATTTGCTCTTCCAATTCATGAGCATGGAATGTTTTTCTATTTCTTTGTGTCATCTTCAATTTCCTTCAGCAGTGTTTTGTAGTTTTCAGAGTACATGTGTTTCATCTTTTTGGTGAGGTTGATTCCTAGGTATCTTAGTTTTGGGTGCAAATGGGATTGGTTCCTTAATTGCTCTTGCTGTTGCTTCATTATTGGTGTATAGAAATGCAACAGATTTCTCTACGTCAATTTTGTATCCTGTGACTTTACTGAATTGGTAAAGATGTGGTATATATACAATGAAATATTACTCAGCCATAAAAAAGAATGAAATCTTGCCATTTGCAATGACGTAGATGGAGTCAGAGAGTATTATGCTAAGCAAAATAAGTCAGTCAGTGAAAGACAAATACCATATGATTTCACTTATATGTGGAACTTAAGAAACAAAACAAATGAGCAAAGGGGGAAAAAAAGAGGGAGAGAGGCAAACCAAGAAACAGACTCTTAATTACAGAGAAGAAACTGCTGGTTACCAGAGAGAAAGTGGGTGGGAGGATGGGTTGAATAGGTAATGGGAATTAAGGAGTACACTTGTGATGAGCACTGGGTGATCTATGGAAGCATTGTATACCTGTTGTACACCTGAAACTAATGTTACACTGTATGTTAACTAACTGGAATTTAAATAAAACCTTAAAAAAAAACATAAAAAAGAAGTCAATAAACATGTGAATGAAACAGAGAATGATAGAAACAAAAGAAGATAATACAAAGTTTATGTGAATTATTAAAATGGATATTCAATTCCAAGAAGATAATTTTTACTATGAGCCAGTACTTACTGAGTGTTTCCTATATGCCAGGCATTGTTCTAAATACTTGTAAGTGGCTGCTCAGGTAAGTCTCACAGTAGCCTATCAGTTAGAGATGATTATTGCTATCATACCCATTTTATGAATGAGGCAACTGAGATAGATAAATTAGGGAACTTGCTTTGTCATGTAACCAGCAATTGGTAGAGTTACGATTTAAATCCACTGACCTAGGCTCTAGAAAGACCTTAGTAGTTACATGACATTGTCTAAGCCAGCAAACATCAAATACCAGAGTAAGATATCATTAAAACAAAAAAGCAATATTTGTATAAAGTGACATTGGGAAAACTACCATCATCAAAATAATGAAGTTCATATAATAATGTTCTATCTTTTAAAACCTCAACAGATCAAAAAGATAAATAACAATTCAGACTAAATATAATACATAATGACAAGATATCAAACTTTCTACCCCCAAAACGAATTGTGTGTATTATTTTCAAATACCTGTAGAACAGTTACAAGTGTGATAAACTGGTAATATCCTAGGGCAAAAAATTAATATTGAAAATTTTCAAACATTAGAAATATGCATGTCACATTCTCAAGATGCTGACATAAAACAAGAATTTTTAAACCGTAATTTTATTTTTTATTATTTTTTAAAATTTTTATTTAAATCAATTAGCTAACTTACAGTACACCATTAGTTTCAGATATAGTGTTCAATAATTTATCAGTTGCATATAATACCCAGTGCTCATCACATCATGTGCTCTCCTTAATACCCATCACCCAGTTACCCCATCCCTCCACCCACCTCCCCTCCAGCAACCCTGAGTTTGTTTCCTATAGTTAAGAATCTCTCATAGTTTTTCTTCTTCTCTGATGACTTCCCATTCAGTTTTTCCTTCCTTCCCCAATGGTCCTCTGCCCTGTTTCTTATATTCCACATATGAGTGAAGCCATAATTAATTAATTGTCTTTCTCTGATTGACTAATTTCACTCAGCATAATGCCCTCCAATTCCATCCACATCCATGTAGATGGCAAGTATTCATCCTTTCTGATGCCTGAGTAATATTCCGTTGTGTGTATGTATATATATATATATCTCACATCTTCTTTATCCATATATCTGTCAATGGACATCTTGGCTCTTCCCACAGTTTGGCTATTGTGAACATTGCTGCTATGAACATTGGGGTGCAGGTGCCCCTTCAGATCAGTACATTTGTATCTTTGGGGTAAATACACAGTGGTGTAATTGCTGGGTCACAGGGTAGCTCTGTTTTTAACTTCTTGAGGAACATCTGTACTGTTTTCCAGAGTGGCTGTACCAGCCCGCATTCCCACCAAGAGTGTAAGAGAGTTCCTCTTTTCCCCTTTGTCTACATCCTCCTCAACATTTGTTACAAAACAAGAAATTAATAACAAATGTTAACTAAAATATTTAATCATATTACTGTTTAATTACATACTCCTAAAATAGATCTAAGAGAATTTTAAAATTTAATTATAGAATTTTTTATTAATGAAGGTAAGTGACAGTATTACATATCAAACTGCAAATGATGGTAAGAAAACAGTTCTCAAAGAAATACCTTCTGGGCTTTTATAATTAAGTGAGATAGAATATAAATAAACATATAAACAAACAAATACAAGTACATATTCAACAATGTAGAGGAGAAAACAACAAAATTAACCTGTTAGCATATTAGAAAAAAAAAACCTGGAATATCTATTAGAGAAAGAGAGAAAGAAACAGAGAGAGATAGAGAACTAGAGATGACAATTTCAGTATCTTTTATAAATTAATTTCAAAAGTGACATAACACCACTACTGACATGTCTTATTGGTCACATACACTGACTCTGGTACAACATGGGAAGGGAATACCAGATCATTACTGGGGGCCTCTTAGAGGTTGGCTACCATAGTACACCCTCCTGCATCCAATGATCATGTCACTTTTATTATTTTTTTTTGTAAGGAATTATATTTTACAATGTTGGAAAGTCTCAGGGAAGCTAAGAATCTTTTCTGAGGTACTACTATTAAGACAACTGAGACTCAACCCAGATCTTCTGATCTAAGACCTCATGGCTTTTCTCCTGCAATAAAATAGTATGTCCTGGAGGTCTACTTCTATGTGTAGTACTATTTTCCAGTACACATAATATTCCAATACTGCTGAGCTTTTGAAATCACCATGACTATATTTTCCAATTTCACTTTATCCTCTAGACTTCAGTTAGACTAAGTAGGGTAGTCTACCCTCTGCCATATCTCACTAGTATAGATGTTCCAGACTGACAAATTCTCTCTCTGCTTTTCTGGATTAATATGTTTTTGTTTGCAATAATTGTGTATACTATAGAGCCAGACTTGTTAGAATCACATGGAAAGTAAGAGTACTACATTTCCAGTGAAACGTGTGGGTCTTCCCATATTAATTAGCTGGGGCTGCCATAACAAAAATACCATGGACTGGGTGGATTAAACAACAGAAATTTGTTTCTCACAGTTCTGGAGGTGGGAAATCCAAGATTCAGGTTCCAACTGATTTGGTTCCTGGGAAGAGCTCTCTTCTTAGCTTTCAGATGGCTACATTCTCTCTGGGTTCACATATGGTGGAGAGAAGAAGGAAGCTCCCTGGTGTCTCTTGTAAGAAAATTAATCCTATTAGATCATAGCCCTGCCCTTATGACCTCATTTAACCTTTATTATGTCCTGACTCCAAATAGTCACATTGAAGTTTAGGGCTTCAACATATGAATTATGGGGGGGGGGGGGCACACATAATTCATCAGATCCTTAGCACGTTCTATGAAAAGAAAATGTAGTGCTTGGATCTTGGAATATTACCACTTCCAAAGGGGCTTGATTTATTTATATTATTTTGTTCAACATTAGTCCAGATAGTGAGCTTTTTGTGTATTTGTGTTCCCAATAAGTAGGTTGCTAACAATATATAGAGTTACTTCATTGCTGTTATTTTTAAAATACATACTTCCTGAGTTTCAGATTCTTAAGTTTAATATTATACATTGCAATTTAAAACTTTTTTTCTTTCTTAAAAGAAATTCTTAAGTTTAATATTATACATTGCAATTTAAAACTTTTTTTCTTTCAAAAGAAAATTAGCAAAATTAACCTGTATAAGAGACTGGTAATAATGAAGTAAAATTAAAATAATGAAAATAGCACTAATTAAAAGTAGATGTGGATTTGTTTTATTCACTTAAGTAGCTCCTTATTAGAGAAACAGATTGATTTTATATTAATATAAAGAGTACAACTCCATGATATATAAATTTCAATATGATATGAAGCCATTGATATATTGTAGTAGATTGAATCAAGCAGTTCTCAACATTGCCTTTCTGGACATACATATGCACATGCTTTCAATAATCAAATGGGCTATTCAGGGTAATGAGGCAGAAGAACGAATTAGTGAGTTAGAGGATGAGATGATAGAAAAGAAAGAAAGAAGAAACATGGCTTAAAAAAATCCACTTTCAAGAAAAAAGACTACGGGAGATTACTAACTCAATGAAATGTTCCAATGTCAGAATCATCGGCATCCCCAAGAGGGTGGAGAAAGAGAGAGGTCTACAAGAGATATTTGAACAAATTGTAGCTGAGAACTTCCCTAATCGGATGAAAGAAATAAGCATTAGTGCCCAAGAGGCAGAGAGGACCCCTCCCAAGATCAATGAGAACAGACCAACACCATATCACATAATAGTACAATTTGCAAATCTTAGATCCAAGGAAACAATCTTGAAAGCGGCGAGGGGGAAGAGATTCCTCTCGTACAGAGGGAGGAACATCAGAATAATGTCAGACCTATCTTCAGAGACCTGGCAAGCTGGAAAAACCTGGCAAGACATATTCAGAGCACTAAGTGAGAAGAACATAGAGCCAAGGATACTTTATCCAGCAAGGCTGTCATTCAGAATGGATGGAGAGACAAGGAGCATCCAAGACTGGCAGACACTGAAAGAATATGTGACCACCAAGCCAGCCCTACAAGAAGTTTAAGGGGGGTTCTATAAAAGTAAAAAGACCCCAAGAGTGATACAGAACAGAAATTTACAATCTATAGAAACAAAGACTTCACAGGCAACATGACAACATTAAAATCATACTGCTCAATAATCACTCTCAATGTGAATGGCCTAAATGCTCCCATAAATGCCACAGGGTTGCAGATTGGATAAAAAGACATGACCCATCCATATGGTGTCTACAAGAGACTCATTTTGAACCTGAAGATACATCCAGACTGAAAATGAAGGGATGGAGAATCATTTTTCATGCCAATGGACCTCAAAAGAAGGCTGGAGTAGCAATTCTCATATCAGACAGATTAGATTTTATACTAAAGACTATAATCAGAGATACAGAAGGACACTATATTATTCTTATAGGGTGTATCCAACAAGATGATCTAACAATTATAAATATCTATACCCCCAACAGGGGAGCAGCCAGATACACAAGCCAACTCTTAACCAGAATAAAGAGACATATAGATAATAATACTTAATAGTAGGGGACCTCAACACTCCGCTTTCAGCAATAGACAGATCATCTAAGCACAAATTCGACAAAGAAGCAAGAGCTTTGAATGACATACTGGACCAGATGGACCTCATAGATATGTACAGAATGCTACACGCTAGAACAACAGAATACTCATTCTTTATGAATGCACATGGTACTTTCTCCAGAATAGACCATATACTGGGTCACAAAACAGGTCTCAACCGATAATAAAAGACTGAGATTATTCCCTGCATATTCTCAGACCACAATGCTTTGAAACTGGAACTCAATCACAAGGAAAAATTTGGAAGAAATTCAAACACTTGGAAACTTAGAACCATCCTGCTTAAGAATGATTTGGTAAACCAGGAAATTAAAGAGGAACTTAAGCAATTTATGGAAACCAATGAGAATGAAAACACATTGGTCCAAAACCTATGGGACACTGCAAAGGTGGTCCTAATGGGAAAATACATAGCCATCCAAGCCTCACTCAAAAGAATAGAATAATCGAAAATGCACTCCTTATATTCTCACCTTAAGAAGCTGGAGGTGGAACAGAGGAACAGGCCTAACCCATGTACGAGAAGGCAGTTGATCAAGATTAGAGCAGAGATCAATGAATTAGAAACCAGGAGCACAGTAGAGCAGATGAACAAAACTAGAAGCTGGTTCACTGAAAGAATTAATAAGATCGATAAGCCACTGGCCAGACTTATTCAAAAGAATAAAGGACCCAAATTAATAAAATTATGAATGAAAAGGGAGAGATCATGACCAACACCAAGGAAATAGAAACAATCATTAGAAACTATTATCAACAACTATATGCCAATAAATTAAACCACCTGGAAGAAATGGATGACTTCCTGGAAACCTATAAACTACCAAGACTGAAACAGGAAGAAATTGATGATCTAAACAGACGGATTAATCATGAAGAGATTGAATTAGTGATCAAAAACCTTCCAAAAAAAACAAGAGTCCAGGGCCTGATGGATTCCTTGGGGAATTCTACCAAACATTCAAAGAATAAATAATACGTATTCTCCTGAAGCTGTTTCAAAAAATAGAAACAGAAGGAAAACTACAAAACTCATTCTATGAGGCCAGTATTACCTTGATCCCCAAACCAGGCAAAGACCCCATCAAAAAGGAGAAGTACAGACCGATATCCCTGATGAATATGGATGCCAAAATTCTCAATAAGACCCTAGCTAATAGGATCAGTACATTAAAAGGATTATCCATCACGACCAAGTGGGATTCATCCCTGAAATGCAAGAGTGGTTCAACATTCACAAATCGATCCGTGTGATAAATCACATTAATAAGAGAAGAGACAAGAACCGTACGATCCTCTCAACTGATGAAAAACATTTGACAAAATGCAACATCCTTCCCTGATTAAAACCCTTCAGAGTGTAGGGATAGAGGGTACATTCCTCAATTTCATAAACACCATCTATGAAAAGCCTACAGCGAATATCATTCTCAATGGGGAAAAGCTGAAATCCTTTCCCTTAAGATCAGGAACACGACAAGGATGACCACTCTCTCCATTATTATTCTTGATGATACTAGAAGTCCTTGCAATAGCAATCAGACAACAAAAAGGGATAAAAGGTATTCAAATCAGCAAAGAAGAAGTCAAACTGTCTCTCTTCACAGGTGACATGATACTTTATATGGAAAACCCAAAAGACTCCACCCCCAAAGTACTAGAACTTATAGAGCAATTCGGTAATGTGGCAGGATACAAAATCAATGCTCAGAAATCAGTTGCATTTCTATACACAAATGAGACTGAAGAAAGAGAAATTAGGGAATCGAATTCCATTTACAATAGCACCGAAAATCATAAGATATCTTGGCATAAACTTAACCAGAGAGGTAAAGGATCAATACTCTAGAAACTACAGAACACTGATGGAAGACATTGAAGAAGACACAAAAAGATGGAAAAACATTCCACACTCATGGATCAGAAGAATAAACATAGTTAAATTGTCTTAGCTACCCAGAGCAATCTACACTTTCAATTCCATCCCGATCAAAATACCAATGACATTTTTCAAAGAGCTGGACAAACAATCTTAAAATTTGTTTGGAACCAGAAAAGACCCCAAATTGCCAAGGAAATGTTGAAAAAGAAAAACAAAGCTGGGGGCATCACATTGCCTGATTTCAATCTATACTTCAAAGCTGTGATCACCAAGACATCATGGTACTGGCACAAAAACAGACACATAGACCAATGGAACAGAATAGAGACTCCAGAAATGGTCCCTCAACTCTATGGTCAACTAATCTTTGACAAAGCAGGAATAAACATCCAGTGGAAAAAAGACAGTCTCTTCAATAAATGGTGCTGGGAAAATTGGACAGCTATATACAGAAGAATGAAATGTGACCACTTTCTCACACCATACACAAAGATAAACTCCAAATGGATGAAAGATCTCAATGTGAGACAGGAATCCTTCAAAATCATAGAGGAGAACATAGGCTGTAATCTCTTCGACATCAGCCACAGCAACTTCTTTCATGATATGTTGACAAGGGAAACAAATGAAAAAATGAACTTTTGGGACTTCATCAAGCTAAAAATTTCTGCACACCAAAGGAAACAGTCATCAAAACAAAGAGGCAACCCACAGAATGGGAGAAGATATTTGCAAATGAAACTACAGATAAAAGGCTGGTATCCAAGATCTATAAAGAACTTCTCGAACTCAATACACAAGAAACAAATAATCAAATCAAAAAATGAGCAGAAGATATGAATAGACACTTTTCTAATGAAGATATACAAATGGCTAACAGACACATGAAAAAATATTCAACATCATTAGCCATCAGGGAAATTCAAATCAAAACCACATTGAGATAGCACCTTACGCCAGTTAGAATGGCAAAAATGGACAAGGCAAGAAACAACAAATGTTGGAGGGGATGTGGAGAAAGGGGAACCCTTTTACACTGTTGGTGGGAATGCGAGTTGGTACAACCACTTTGGAAAACAGTGTGGAGGTCCCTCAAAAAGTTAAAAATAGAGCTACCCTCTGACCCAGCAATTGCACTACTGGGTGTTTACCCCAAAGATAATGACACAGTGAAGAGAAGGGCCATATGCACCCCAATGTTCATAGCAGCATTGTCCACAATAGCTAAACTGTGGAAGGGCTGAAATGCCCTTCAGTAGACGAATGGATAAAGAAGATATGTTCCATATATACAATGGAATATTACTCAGCCATCAGAAAGAATGATTACCCAACATTTGCAGCAACATGGACAGGACTGGAGATTATGCTAAGTGAAATAAGTCAAGCAAAGAAAGACAATTATCATATGGTTTCACTCATTTGTGGAACATAAGGAATAGCAGGGAGATCAGTAGGAGAAGGAAGGGAAGAATGAAGGGGAGGTGAACAGAAGGGGAATGAACCATGAGAGACTATGGACTCTGGGAAAAAAAACTGAGGGTTTCAGAGGGCAGGAGGTGGATGGATGGGCTAGCCCCCGGTTGGGTATTAAGGAGGGTACATATTGCATGGAGCACTGGGTATTATATGCAAACAAGGAATCAGGGAACACTACATCAAAAACTAATGATGTACTGTATGGTGACTAACATAACGTGATAAAAAATTTTAAAAAATGATCAAATGGACTATTTGACATTTTTAATGTAACCAATTAAATTAAAAAAATTGTTTTCTTGGATTAATATTTGAGTTTATAATTTTATTACATTTCAGAAATGCTGTACATCTTTACTATTTTTAAGGAAAGTGTAGCTTACAACAGAAGTATAAATAAGCTATTGGGTATATTAAATTTAGTAAATAATATAAATTATAGTCAAAGTGTAAGAAAGATTTTTAATAAGTTTAATGAATTTATTAATAATAAAACAAATTTAATAAATTATAAAATGACATTACTGTAATGTCTTTAGAGTTCTAGCTAGTGTTATATTCAGTTAATCACCTATCTTCTGAAGTCAGTAAAAGAAAGAATTACTTTAAAAGAGTAGTTTTAAAAATAAAGGCTACCATATATCCATATGTTTTGATCTGTTTTTCTGCAATCATTTTTTATTGCAATTAAAAACCCTACAAAATTATCTTTCTAATTTTATCTCTCAAAAGAACTCTGAGAAGTCAGTTGTTCAGATATCTGAATTACATTCCCCATTTTACTATTCTTACTAATGAGTCAAGATATCATGATATTATTGTCTTAGTCATTGAAACCAAGTTGGAAGATGCTTTTGTATTTTACGCTTATTTATAACCAAGTTTTGGAGTACTTTTTAGCTCTGAGAATGAATTATAACAATGACTACTTGAAAAAAATATACTGGAAATAAACAGATAAATCCTTTCCCCAAGGTATAGTGCCTCTGTGTGTGCCTGTGTGTGTGTGTGTGAGAGAGAGAGAGAGAGAGAGAGAGACATGCAGAGATGCAGGAACAGAGGAAAGTCTGGGCATGGGGTGGTCCATTTGAGATTACAAAATAACAAAGTATTTGACTCAAACACTTGACGAAATGAGAGCACAAGATGGTTAGACAAAGCATGACAGTTGAAAGTCAACCTAATGGAGTTTTAAAACATTACAAATACTTTATTGTTAATTTGTTAATTGAAACCAATAATTTTTTCTATGAAAAGGGTCATGGAAAAGTTGTAAAAATATATTTTAATAGTATTATTTTAAGAATTTTCATTATTACTATATGCTTACAGTTCAAAATATAACCCCTAACAAAATTTGAAATCTTGAATATTTACTTTAAATCACATTGTCTTCTATAAATTCAAAGTTTTTGTGAGCAATGCCATGGAATGTATAATAGATACTAGTTGCTTCTATTGAAATTTTTGAACTTAAATTAATTTTTTAATAAAGGCTTAAGTTTATAACTTTTTGCTGTGATTTAAAAGAAAGAACTCTGGTACCCTGTTTTGCAGATTTAGGGCTGGTAAAATTAGTTGGAAATTCTAAATATATCAATCATTTAAAGGTCATTTGAAAGTTTGATATTTTGCCTTGAAGATCAGGTAACAAATTTAGAATGGGCCAGTTTAGTCTTCATTAAGACAACGTTTGAGATAGCTTGCTTTATAATAAATAGTAATAATAATAATAATAATAACAATAATGGTAATAATAACTCATTACAGTCTCAAGTGCCACTCTTTGCCATATCTTGCTACTCTTGTCCTTGGCTTCTTGGTAACTTCTTAACTGTGACTGAGGTGGCCTATATCACCTGCTTAACATCCCAGAAATGTTACACAGCCTTTTGTAGTTTGTAGATTAGAATCAAATTTAACATAATCTTGAAGATACTTTGAAAAAATTACGATATTCTATAAAAGAATAATCTGTGACACCAATTACTGTACCATCTACAAACAGAATTACTTTTTGAATCATTATTTTCAAACTTTTCTGAAATCAAATATATTTCTCTTATCAATAAAGCCTTATTATGTTGTTACGTTGTTCATTTAGCTTTTTCTGTCATTGGTAAACAATATTTATTGTGTACCAAGACAATAGGGGGAGGTCAGGAAGCCCTTCACATACTGTTTTTAGTCTCCAACATTTAGAACATGATGTAAAACAGAAGATAATAAAGACACTACCTTAGTTTACTAAGCATAGGGCATCATAGTAATATCACTGTAATGACTTTGGAACAAACATAAACTTATCATAAACTACCACCCATATCCCATGCATCAAAATAGAAGAGATAATAAAGTAAAAGGAATGAGTGAAACTGAGTTAAACCAACTTTGGGGCTGGGAGATTTTGTGACTGATTTAACACTCTCTCCATCTTCTAGATGGAATTCCTAGTGGAAAAGTGAATACCGCTTATACCATTATATGCATGAATGAATATGGTTGAAATAATTGATATGTTATTCTATTAAATCCAATTACATGAATATTATCAACTAAGAAATCTAACGGCTGATTATAGAACTTACTCCTTAGGCTCTTCCTAATATGTTTCAAATTGGCATTACATACAAGACTATACCTCATTTATGATTTACAGGAAAAAAATGCTTGGCAGTATATATATGCATGCATATGTACACACATATGAGTGCATACATACAAAAATATAACCCAATATATGTTAATAATATATTAAAAAGGTATGCAATATATCAAAGCCTTCTTTGTATCCTTTAAATTTGGGTGACTAGACACCATAACTTTCTAGCACCACTTTCAGTATTTCCTCTAGTTTAGTAAAACAGCTCCACGGTAGGCCTTGTCTCTCCTGTATGATGCTGTATTTTCAAAACCCAGCACATCACTTGACACATGGGAAGTACTTAGTGGATCACCCTCATTTGAGCACCTTCTACTTTGAATATCACTGTTGGCCATTTTAAAACTGTGCTCCATGGGGTCGCAAATGTTTTGAGGAGGTGACTTCAATACAGCTTTGGTGAAGCAAATAGAGGGAGAAAGAAACCCACATCCTTCCTATGGTTCTAAGGCCTCTGACTCCATCTGTTTTTATTCTCCCAGACCCTCTCTTCAGTCCAGATGCCTCTGGCCTCTCTGCTTCTCCTCCAGATAAGCCTATGGCTCAGCAACGTTAGCCCACCTGGAAATCAGTTATGCACATGGCCTATTCCCTTACTTCATTCAAATCTCTGCTTATGAATCAACTAATCAGAGAGAATTTCCTGACAACCTACTTAAATAGTATATTGTGCTACTTTTATTTTTCTTTACTGTACTTACTACGGTAACATATCTTAAATATTTTCTTATTGTCTCATGCACACAAACACAAGAATGAAAGCTTTATGAGAAGAAGAGTTTATCAGAATTATACTGAATGTCCCACTGCTTAAAATATTGTGTAGAAAATAGGAGATCTTCTAAAAACATTTGTTGAATGAATACATAAAGAATGAGTTCTTCACATCCATGTCAACCAGTTATTGTTTTGTATTTTTCTGTTTAACACAACGGGCTTTTAAGTGTACTATCTTTGTATTTAAAGCTCTATGTCTGAAAAAATTTTGAAAAAAAAAAGCTTTGATTTATTAAGACCTGTGATACTAAGTAGTACAAGTTCTTAGTATGTTTTTGAAGCTACTCAAAATAATTCCATAAGTTATTAAATCATCTTACAAAAGTAAAATTAAAGTAGCTTATAAAACCATCCTTGTATCCAAAGATTGCCTATTTTCAAGGATAAACCCAAATTTTTTAGTGTCAGTAGGCTTTGATAATAATTTATATTATTTATTTTGCTAGGAGATTCGTATAAACCTGAGTTTTGCATTATGAATCACTTTCTCCAAATTAAATTCTCCCATGGAGCTATGCGTAAAAGCACCAAATCAAGAGGACAGAATCTAGGAGTTAGGATGACGTAAAGTTCTGACTGAATGCAAACTGGAACAATAACCAGTCCTTCAGGGTGTGTGAGAAAAGAGAGAGGAAATAAAGGGAGAGGGTACCAAAAAGTTACTCTCATTAGTAGAAAATCATTCTAGTAGTCAGTTTTAACATGTAAAAGAGGAAAGAGAGCCAGACAGAGAAATGGCAGAGGCTGTTGAGGGCAGTCCATATCTTCATATTTTCAAGAGCTCAGGACTTAGAAAAACAGTGGAGTTATACATGGCTTTGACCTTCCAACATGTGTTGGCCTACATGCTAGTCTGCTGTATTTAATGTCCTGGATGCTGATAAATCAAGTTAGTAACTTCTTTTTCTGTAAGGAGAAATGAAGAAAAGGAGTTGTCCTTCTGCACTAAAAGATAATGTGGACACATTATTCGATAAACTATAACGATAAATACAAAGCAGGAAGTAGTAAGCACTAAGAGAAAATAGTGAGGTTTTGTAGTCCTGTGGGAATATAGAGAAAAGGTCCTTACTTTTTCTGGGGTGACAGGGGAAGACATAACAAAGAATTTAGGACTAGAGATGGGCCTTTAATGTTGAATAGAATTTGAATTACCCAGGGCCCAGGAAGGCATTCATTCTTTTTTTTTTTTTTTAATATTTTATTTATTTGCTTGATGGAGAGAGAGACAGCCAGTGAGAGAGGGAACACAAGCAGAGGGAGTGGGAGAGGAAGAAGCAGACTCCCAGCGGAGGAGCCTGATGTGGGGCTCGATCCCAGAACGCCGGGATCACGCCTTGAGTCAAAGGCAGACACTTAATGACTGAGCCACCCAGGTGCCTCAGGAAGGCATTCATTCTAAGATGAGCAAATATGAGCCCTGGAGCAGAATTATGCGAAGGACCAATGAGTAAATAAAGCTAGCTAAACTATATTGTTCTATTTTTTTTCTCTGACGTGTTTTATATTAATTTAGTTAATAATAAACTATTCAATTCTATCTTATATATTATAAAGAGAAATATATATTTAACATACTCTTGTTTGCTTAAATTTTTTTTGAATAATTATATGTACATGTTACAGAATTCAGAAGAAATAAAATAGTAACTGTAAAAGATAACTTTTCCCCCTTTCCTCTCCTACAACCATGCAGTTGTTATATTTCTGGAAATATCACAGAATTGCTTTATATTAAAGTTTCCAAAAATAGCCATATAATTCTCTGTTGATTCTATTGCAATGATGAACATATATAAGAAATATATGGACTAGATACATTTCCATACCCTAGGGTTTTTTTACCCTAATGCTGTTGCCAGACAGCATTATCTTCTCCTTATTATTTCTTTTTTTTTCTTTTTTTAATTTAGTTTTTGTTTGTTTGTTTCTTTAGGTTTCAAGTTTTTATATAAATTCCAGTTAGTTAACATACAGTGTAATATTAGTTTCAGGTATAGGATTTAGTGATTCATCACTTACATACAACACCCAGTGCTCATCACACAAGTGTACTCCTTAATACCATCACCCATTAGCCCATCCCTGCCCACTTCCCATTTAACCCATCCCTGCCCACTTGTTAATTTTAGCCATTCTGACAGGTATGAGATGATATCTCATTGTGGTTTTGATTTGTATTTCTCTGATGATGAATGATGTTGAGCATCTTTTCATATGTCTGTTAGCCATCTGTTTATCTTCTTTGGAAAATTGTCTATTCATGTCTTTTGCCCATTTTTAACTGGATTATTTGTTTTTTGGGTGTTCAGTTTGATAAGCTCTTTACAGATTTTGGTTACTAACCTTTTATTAGATGTGTCATTTGTAAATATCTTCTCCCATTGCAAAGGTTGCCTTTAGATTTGTTGATTGTTTCCTTCACTGTGCAGTAGTTTTTATCTTGATGAAATCCCAATAGTCCATTTTTGCTTTTGTTTCCCTTGCCTTCAGAGACATATCTTGTAAGAAGTTGCTGTGGCCAAGGTCAAAGAGGTTGTTGTCTGTGTTCTCCTGTACGGTTTTGATGGTTTCCTGTTTCACATTTAGGTCTTTCATCCATTTTGAATTTATGTTTGTGTATGGTATAAGAAAGTGGTCCAGTTTCATTCTTCTGCATGTGGTTGTTCAGTTTTCCCAACACCAACTGTTGAAGAGACTTTTTTCCATTGAATATTCTTTCCTGCTTTGTCAAAGATTAGTTGACCATATAGTTGGGGGTCCATTTCTGGGTTCTCTGTTCTGTTCCATTGATCTATGTGTCTGTTTTTGTGCCCGTACCATACTGTCTTGATCACTACAGCTCTGTTATATAGCTTGAAAATTGGAATTGTGATGCCTCCAGCTTTTCTTTTCTTTTTCAAGATTGCTCTGGCTATTCAGGGTCTTTTGTGGTTCCTGCACATTTCAGGATTGTTTGTTCTAGCTCTGTGAAAAAATGCTGGTGATATTTTGATAGGAATTGCATTAAATGTGTAGATTGCTTTGGGTAGTATAGACATTTTAACAATGTTTGATCTCCAATCCATGAGAGTGGAATGCTTTTCCATTTCTTTGTGTCTTCTTCAGTTTCTTTCATAAGTGTTTTAGAGTTTTGAGAGTCCAGATCTTTTACTTCTTTAGTTAGGTTTATTTGTAGGTATCTTATGGTCTTTGGTGCAATTGCAAATGGGATTGATTCCTTGATTTCTTTTTCTTCTGCTTCATTATTGGCATATAGAATTACAACAGATTTCTGTACATTGGTTTTATATCCTATGACTTTGTTGAATTCATGTATTAGTTCTAGCTTTTTTTTGGTGGAGTCTTTCAGGTTTTCCACATAGAGTATCATGTCATCTGCAAAGAAAGTTTGACTTCTTTCTTGCCAATGTGAATGCCTTTATTTCTTTTTGTTTTATGATTTCTGAGACTAGGATTTCCACAGTGGTGAGAGTGGACATCACTCTTTTGTTCCTGACCATAGAGGAAAAGCTCTTATTTTTCCCCATTGAGAGTGAAGTTCGCTGTAGGTTTTTCATATACAGCCTTTATGATGTCAAAGTAAGTTTCCTCTATCCCTACTTTGTTAAGGTTTTTTATCAAGAATGGCTGCTGTACTTTGTCAAATGCTTTTTCTGCATCTATTGAGAGGATCATATTGTTCTTATCCTTTCTTTTATTAATGTGATGTATCACAATTAATGATTTTAAGATATTGAACCACTGTGGCAACCCAGGAAGAAATCCCACTTGATCATGATGATTGATTCTTGAATGGTGAATCATGGCGATCATGGTGAATGTTGGATGCAAATTGCTAGCATTTTGTTGAGAATTTTTGCATCCATGTTCATCAGGGTTATTAGCCTATGGATCTCATTTTTTAGTGGAGTCTTTATCTGGTTTTGGAATCAAGGTAATCCTGGCCTTGTAGAATTATTTGGAAGTTTTACTTCCATTTTATTAATTTTTTAAACAGTTTGAGAAAAATAGGTGTTAACATTTCTTTAACTATTTGATAGCATTCTCCTGGGAAGCCATCTGTCCTGGGACTTTTGTTTGTTGGGAGATTTTTGATTACTGATTCAATTTTTTTGTCGGTTATCTGTCTGTTCAAGTTTTCTATTTCTTCCTGTTTCAGTTTTGGTACTTTTTATGTTTCTAGGGATTTATCCATTTCTCCCAGACTGCACAGTTTGTTGGCATATAATTTTTCATAATGTTCTCCTATGATTGTTTGTATTTCTGTGATGTTGGTTGTGATTGCTCCTCTTTCCTTTGCGATTTTGTCTATTTGGGTCCTTTCTCTTTTCTTTTAAATAAGTCTGGCTAGGGACTTATCAATTTTATTACTTCTTCCAAAGAACCAGCTCCTAGTTTCATTGATCTGTTCTACTGGGTTTTGTTTGTTTCTATATCATTTATTTCTGCCCTAATCTTTATTATTTCCCTTCTTCTGTTGAATTTAGATTTGTCGTTCTTTTTCTAGCTCCTTTAGGTGTAAGGTTAGTTTGTGTATTTGAGACTTTTCTCTCTTCTTAAGAAAGTTCTACATTGCTATATACTTTCCTGTTATGACTGCCTTTGTGCCTTTGCTGCCTCCCAAAGGTTTTGGAGTGTCCTGTTTTCATTTTCATTTGTTTCCATGTATTTTTTTAAAATTTCTTCTTTAATTTCCTGCTTAACCCATTCATTCTTTAGTAGGATGTTCTTTAACCTCAATGTGTGTGTGGTCTTTCCAAATTTTTTCTTTTGGTTGACTTCAAGTTTCATAGTGTTGTGGTCAAAAAAATATGCATGGTATATTCTCAATCTTTTTGTACTTGTTGAGGCCTGATATGTGACATAGTATACGATCTATTCTGTAGAATGTTGCCTGTGCACTCGAAAAGAATGTGTATTCTGCTGCCTTAGAATGAAATGTTCTGAATATATCTGTTAAGTCTTTCTGGTCTAGTGTGTCATTCAAAGCCATTGATTCCTTGTTGATTTTCTGCTTAGATGATCTGTCCACTGTTGTTTAAGTAGGGTGTTAAAGTTCCCTGCTATTATCATATTATTATCAATGGGTTTCTTTTATGTTTGTTATTAATTGTTTTATATATTTGGGTGCTCCCAAGCTGGAAGCATAAATACTTACAATTGTTAGGTCTTATGTTGGATAGACCCTATTATTATGATATAGTGCCCTTCCTTATCTCCTGTTACACTCTTTGGTTTAAAATTTAGTTTTTCTGGCATAAATTTGGCTACTCTGGCTTTCTTTTGGCATCCATTAGTATGGAAGATGGTTCTCCATCCCCTTGCTTTCAATATGCAGGTGTCTTTAGGCCTAAAATGAGTCTCTTGTAGGCAGCATATAGATGGGTCTTGTTTTTTTATCCATTCTGATACCCTATCTTTTGATTGGAACATTTAGTCCATTTATATTCAGAGTGATTATTTACAGATATGTATTTCATGCCATTGTTTTACTGTAAAGTCATTGTTTCTGGAGATTTCTCCATGCCTTTCTAGTCTTTGTCACTTTTGGTCTTTCTTTCCCATCCATGAGTCCCTTTTAATATTCCTTGCATGGCTGGCATATGGTCATGTATTCCTTCCTTGTTTATCTGGGAAACTCTTTATCTCTCCTTCTATTCTGAATGATAGCCTTGCTGGATGAAATATTCTTGCCTGCATATTTTTCACATTCAGCATATTGAATATATCATGCCACACTTCTGGCCTGTCACGTTTCTATGGAGTTATCTGCTGCTAACCTTACTTGTCTTCCCTTGTAAGTGAGGGACTTCTTTTGTCTTGCTGCTTTTAGGACTTTTTTTTTTCTTTATTTATATATTTTGCAAATTTAACTATAGTATGTTGGCCTACTTTTGTTGATTTTGATGGGAGTTTTCTGTGCCTACTGGATTTGGATATCTGTTTCCTCTCCCAGATTAGAGAAGTTTTTAGCTATAATTTCCTCAAGTTAACCTTGTGCCCCCTTTTCCCTCTCTTCTTCTTCTGGGACTCCTGTGATACAGATGGTCCTGGGTTTTATGGAGTCACTGAATTCCCTAAGTCTACTTTTGTGATCCAAGATTTTTCTTTCCTTCTTTTGTGCATCTTCATTATTTTCCATAATTTTATCTTCTGTATTATTTATTCATTCCTCTGCTTCTTCCATCCTTGTCATCATTACATCCAGTTGGTTTTGAATCTAGGTTATTGTATTTTTCATTTCAGGCTGTCTAGTTTTGAGGCTCTTATCTATGTGGTAAGGGACTCTCTGATGTCTTCTGTGTTCTTCTCAAGCCGAGCTAGTATCCTTATGATTGTTGCTTTAAATTCTGGATCAGGTATATTACTTATATCTGTTTTAATCAGATCCCTGTCCATGACCTTTTCTTGTTTTCTCTCCTGGGAAAAAAAATCCTCTGGCTTGGCATTTTATCTAAGTCTCTGTCTTCTTTTGTGTGTTACGAAAGCCTGTTTTGTTTCCTGCTCCTGAGAGCAATGGCTTTATGGAGTAGAGATGATATACTGTCCAAGGCCTTGTGCTTCAGGAAGTCTTTCATGTATGCTGCATGCACTCTGCTGCTGTGTTTTGACTGCTCAATCCTCAAGTCAGTCCTTTGCAGAGTTCCTCCTTGCCTTCGGTGGGAGTGTTTGGACCTGGGCCAGAGTGTGTGAGTTTTAACAAGGCATACTTTGGTCTGCTTGCTAAAAGAGACATGATACTAATTCCACTAGAATTGAAGCTTTGCAGAACACTGTGGTCAGTAGACATGGGGAGTGCAGGGTTTTGTGCTGGTTTTCTGGGGGAGGAGCCCATTGTGCTGGTTCTCAGGCACACTTGCCAGTGAAAACCAGTACCAGCAAAGCTTGGGGGTGTGGGGCTTCATGTAAGCAGATTAAGCAGCCATATTTGTGCTGTGCTATTTACTGTAATTTATGCTGAAGTGCAAGGGAGAGAAATGGCACTAGCCAGCTCCTTTGTCTCAGGAGAGGCAATGCCACCTCTCTCTGATGAGCTCCAAAAAGGGAGAACTGTCTCTCCCATGTCTCCCATGGTGTCTCAAGTAATCCTCCATCCATAGGCTACCTGCCTGCCGTCTCTACAGGAGCACTGCAGCACCTTTAGGTTTCTATACCAGAAACACCACAGACCTCTAAAACTCCAGTCTTTGAGCCATGCTAGTTACAAAAACTCACGAAAATCAGCTCCTTTTATTTTCCCAGTCAATGGCTTGGGAAAGTGTTTTCCTTGTGCAATCCCCTGTGTGCCTCTCTCTCTCTTTCTCTCTCTCCTCTGTCCTCAACCAGGGTTACCCCCCTCCATAGCACCTGCAATCCGTTTCTCCCCAAAACCATATCTCCGCATCTCCTACCTTCCATGATGTGGCCTCTTCTCTCCCCTTAGTTGTGCAGTTTGTTCTATCAGTCCTCAGATTGATTTGTTGGGTATTTGGAATGATTTAATATTTATCTAGCTGTGTTTGAGGAATGAAGCAAGCCTAGTGTTCTCCTAGTACTCTGACATCTTAGTTCCTCCTCCCTATTTAACATACATTTTAAAGTAATTTTTTAAAAAGACTATATTTTATAATGTATATATTTATATCTCAGCTTAGAAGTACACTGAAATCCATGGGGGAAAAAAACTATGGTATATGTTAGGTAAATAATAAAATTTAAACCTCATAAAATGTCTTAATTTTAAACATATGAAATACTAGAGTGGTTACAAAAGAAACAAAACAGTTTGTTAGAATACTTCAAAGACAGAATTGTCTTTCTGTTTGAGAGACATTTCATACTGTTTGGGAAAAACCTTGCTTCCAAATAGCTGTTTTCGTATTATTTGTAAATTGAGAAATGCTCAAATTTTCATATTTCTTTAGGAGATATAACAGGTTTTAAATCATGCCATATTACAACTTGTGAAATTGGGGAAAAAAGAATTTAGAGTATGTATATAACTACAGCAGTTTAATAAGACATAGTATAAGCAGTTGTCTTCTTAATGCCAGTTAAAAGAAGATAGTTTCTAGTCATTTTTTCTGCCCCTAGGTACACACAAGTCTAAGAATATATCAAAAAAAATTTAAGTTTATTTTATGATAGAAGAGGAACAAAACAAAACATTATAAAGCATTTTTTTAAATTGATTCTGAGATCTGAGCATACTTATTTTGCATGGGAATCCCAGTGGGAGGAAATAGAACATCTAAAGTTCATCTGTTCAAGGTCATGATAGCCTTGTTAATTGGTCATGCATTATATTCATTCACTGAATCATCACCCATTCATTCATTCATTCATTCATTCATTCAGTGTAGTCTAAACTGCCACCATATGCTAGACATTGTAGCTTGATATTCAAACTTCTTTTCACCTAGCCCTGAACCCTGTTCTTATTTCTACTCAGGCATTGATACTACCAAACTTCTCTGCCACACTCACTTCCTGTCTACCTCATCTCAACTGAATTGGATAGCCTGCAGGAGACAGGCAGGCTGAATTTTGAATCCAATACCTTGTTTAGTGGCCCCTGCTACCTATGCTTTCAGTCTTACGCTAATATCAAGTTAACTTTAAAACAAACAGGTTTGATAAATCAAGTTAAATTGTGCCTTATATTTCTGGATTGAGCTCTCTAAACACTCTAAAACTCCACTGTTCACTTTCCCACCTTTAGCTCTCTCTTTTGCCTGAGTCTAGGATCATAATCCTGGACAATTCTGGTTTTGCTACTTGACCTATATTTAATGTCTCAATTAAGAATATTTTTGACACTGTGAAGAAGGGATAATATTGAAATCTGCACATGCTTTAAAAAAGATAAGAACATTCTTTAACCACGAAGTCTTTAAATTCTAATAAATGGTGCTAACAATAGTATGTAAGCAAGGAAAATTGTGTTAAATGCCATAACAGAAGGACTATATATAATTTGAGCAGATTGTAAAAACCTTCCAATGTGAGAGAAAACTGTATTTTAAATACATACATTTCACACTGGTGAGAATTATCTGACTTGAGTGGGTGAAGGGAAGGGTCATAAACTTAGGAAGTTGAGATGATTGTATTATAATATACAAATAGATAATTAGTGGGATAAGTGCCTAAGCAGTTTCAAAGGGGTGTACCAGCCCCTTTATATAATACAAAGTCATCCATACAAATAATTGTTATGCATACTTGATAGAACAAATAGACATAAAATCAGTAAAGATATAGAAACTTGAGCAACACTATCAAGTAAATTCCCTAATTGAAATTTATAGACACTACCCGCAACAACAGCAGAATACACACATTCTTTTAGTATACATGGAACATCACCAAGTTAGACTGTATGTTGGGCCATAAAACAAGATCAATAAATTTTAAATGATTTAAACATACAGAGTGTGTTTCCTGTAGAAAACTGAATTAAAGAGAAATCAATAACAGAAAAAATAACTAGAATATCTCCAAATATTTTGAAATTGAAAAAACACATTTCAAATAACTCAAAGGTCAAAGAAGGAATCACAAGAGAATCAGAAATAATCTAATTGGATAAAGGAAGAGCATATCAAACTTGGTGGGATAAAGTACAATAAGGTTGCAGAATACAAGGTCAGCATACAAAAACAATCTTACTTCTATATACTGACAATGTAAAATTACAGCAAAGTTTTAAAAAAAATCTATCCAGGGAACCTTGGTGGCTCAGACGGTTAAGCATCTGCCTTCAGCTCAGGTCATGATCTCAGGATCCTGGGATCCAGCTCCACATCGGTCTCCCTGCTCAAGGGGGACCCTGCTTCTCCCTCTCCTTCTGCCCCTCCTCCCACTCATGCTCTTCTCTTTCTTTCTCAAACAAATGAATAAATAAAATCTTTAAAAAAATAAAATAAATATAAATCTATCCATAATGTCTCCAAAAATGGAAATACTTATGTATAAATTAAACAAAAAATAAATGTTCAGAAGTTATATACTGAAAATATAAAACACCAAAAAAAAAAAAAAAAGTCCAGGAAGACTTCTATAACTGAGAGACAGACCATGATCATGGTATGGAAGATTCAATATAATAAAGTGCTAATTCTTCACAAATTAATATACAGTTTTAATGCAATTCCTACCAAATCCCAGAAAATATTTTTTTTGTTAATGAGGCAAATAATTCAATTGTGTAAAATGGTGGTGGTGATGGGGTTATTATTAGTTATTGAAATAACCAGGGCAAGGCTGTGCCACTAACATGCCAATAATTTCAAGGGTTTGGATGCTGCATCCAAATTTGTGCTGAGTACAAGGATGGTTCTTGGTTCTATCATGGGCTGATACTACTGAGACAGTAAGAGAATGATTCCCCTGTCAGTGTGTGTTTTGTGGGCCAAATCTCTGCAGATTGGACCTGGAGAAACCGAGGACACACTATCCCTTTTATTTTCTCATTTCCCAAGAGAGAGTTCCTTCATGTACACTTGGCTATCCTCGCTCTTTTTTCTATATCCCCTCCAGACCACCATACAGAAGATAAGACCTATATTGAGTCCAGTCTGCAGGAAAAAAACAAATGCCAATCGCATTATATCTACATTTACTTTATCACACGGTGTGTTATCATGAGGATTTCAATATCTGCTTAATTTCTTGTTTTTAAAGCTCCAATTTAAGAAATTAATTTAAGCATACCCTTGATAGAAATACCTACTCCACACGACCCAGCTAATTCTCACCTCTTCATAGTTGATCCACCAAAAAGTATCATATCTGGACTACTATGTCCAAGTAAGGTATGACTGATAGCAAAAATTATTCTTTTTCTTTAAATATTTATTTATTTATTTATTTATTTATTTATTTATTTATTTATTTAAGACAGAGCATTCAAGGGGGAGGGACAGAGAGTCTTGGGACTCCATGCTGAGTACAGAGACAGTTGTGGGGTTCTGTCTCACACCCTGAGATCATGACCTGAGCAGAAACCAAGAGTCAGATGCTTAACCAACTATGCCACCCAGGTGCCCCTCTAGCAAAAATTATTATTGATGGGAGTAATCAAACTCCTACCACCCTGATGGACAGATAAGGGTATTAATTATATTGATTAATATGTAGCCAGCCTTTATAATTTTCAAATTGCTTCCAGCCATTTTTTAAATTTTATCCTGATTACACAAAAATGTGGAGTATATGTGATTTGCTATAGTCATGTAAATGGCTGAATTGATTCATAACCCAAGTCTAATACTCTTCCTATATAACCTTAGGAAGTAAAGTGTTATTAAACAGTTCTGTAAGCAATTCTGGTGTCAGAAAATAAAAATTTCCCAGGATGTTAGAGGAGCCATTTATTTATTCAGGCTATTCAAGCTTTTTTCTTTGATTCCAATGATTAATTAGTTATTATTTCTTTTTTGCCTTATTTGAAAAAGGATTTGACATGGTATGTTCTTTTTGTTTAGGAAATGTGTCAGATCTAAACTGAGTCCCTTTAACATTTCTGTATCCTCATCTCTTGCTTTGACATAAGAGTCATTAGAAATATATATGGTCCCAAATTGCAGATTATATAAAAATAACATACCTAGAAATGTGATTTATATTTACACTTGAATATTATTGTATTTGAATATAGGTGATAAATTTCCTTTAGTCAGAATACTAGAGTTAACTGGGGGGAAACAACATGCTAAAGGCTGAGACGTTAATCGTTTTTTTTTTTTTTTCAATTTATCCATTCATAATTTCTTTGAGAAGCCCCTCCAAAAGATACCCTATATGGAATTTCTGAAACAGCTGTATAGTTTTGTCACATGAGGCACTTTTTTGTGATGACCTTGATTGACGGAAACAACAAAACTACTATAAGGATGGCAGCCGATGGAAGGGTTGCTCAGCTTCTTCCTTCTTTAAATCCCCCTGCTCCCACCTCGTGTTTGGCATCCTCCCATTCCATTTCTTCATCTGACTCCATATATTTCCCACATCTTGGTCCTCCTGTTTCTCTTCAGTTTTCTCATGGTGCTCTGCCAATTTCTTCTCCCAAAACTCTGACTACTGGAGCTGGGACAGTCATGAATCACACACCCAATGGCAACTAGTTTATATTTTAGAGTGATTTAAAGGAGAACAATAATAAATATAAAATTGGCTTTCCTGGAACCTTCAGTGGATAAGTTTTAAAGTTTCCGGGGCGCCTGGGTGGTGCAGTCGTTAAGCGTCTGCCTTTGGCTCAGGGCGTGATCCCAGCGTTATGGGATCGAGGCTCACATCAGGCCCTCCGCTAGGAGCCTGCTTCTTCCTCTCCCACTCCCCCTGCTTGTGTTCCCTCTCTCGCTGGCTGTCTCTCTCTGTCAAATAAATAAATAAAATCATAAATAAATAAATAAATAAATAAATAAATAAATAAATAAAATAAAGTTTCCTTTTCTGGGCAAGGTATTGAGCAATAAGAATAAACGGTAAAGTCAATGTAGTTATTAAGTCAGTGGTTCACCTGGGTGGTGGGTAGTACCACTCCCAAATGAATATTTTGATAATTCAGAGTGCTTTTTCTTGTTTCATTTATTCATGGGCACCACTGACATGAAGTGTGTGGGGACAGGCATGCCATACATCTTGCTGAGTAGGGCAGTCATGCACGATGAAAAAAAACTTTTGTGTAGCACATGACTTCAAAATGTCCATATGTAGATTGACGAAGTTGAAAGAGAAAAAACTTAATATCTGTTTTATATTTTATTTTTCGCTAGAAATCTAACTCCACATTGAAAATAAACACAAAGCATTGCTTACAAAGTTTTAGTACATACTGTTTTTCAGGAATGCAACTACTTTGTAAATCAAGGGAATATTTAAATTTTTATCAGAACTTTACCAAAAGGTGTTTACCATTGCAGAAAATTACCTCAGTGGCATAAGACCACTAGAACTTGAGTCTCCTACATAGTATGATTTAACAATTGGCATTCATAGTAATGACAACCATCATAATTCTGTACCTAGGTGTGAGCTTCTTGGCTCCATCATTATGTCTCCTATTGTGGTTGGGCCTGAGCATTTATTTTTGAAAAACACATTATTTTGTTACAAATTGCTTACTTTCTATTTCTTTTTCTTTTCTTTTTTTTTTTTTTAAAGTATTATCTTTTTTTTTTTTTTTAAAGATTTTATTTATTCGACAGAGATAGAGACAGCCAGCGAGAGAGGGAACACAAGCAGGGGGAGTGGGAGAGGAAGAAGCAGGCTCACAGCGGAGGAGCCTGATGTGGGGCTCGATCCCATAATGCCGGGATCACGCCCTGAACCAAAGGCAGACGCCCAACCGCTGTGCCACCCAGGCGCCCCTCTATTTCTTTTTCCATTACTGTTAGGCCAGTACACTGATTTTTTAAAAAATATTATTATATTTAATTTCATTTCAATATAGTAGATGTTTATTTTTCAAAGGGACTGCTAGATCTCTTAGAATTAAGAATTATGGTATGATGTAATTAAGTGGACTACTACCAACTAGTAGGTACAAAAATTACATACTAAGTTATTTAGCTGAACATGAGAAGTACTAATTGTATAAGCCTGAAATAAAGATTTGTTGAGAATAATTGATACACATGTATGCATTGACTGATATTTATATCATGTATAAATGATGCTATGTGTAAATGATAAAACAAATTTGCATTGAAGTTGGCCTTATAATACAGTTGTCTAACAGGTATATGAGTCCTCCTTATCAACTTTCAGCTGTGCTGACCAGTCATGTAATGAAAATGGATGGCACCTGAATGAGAAAACAATTATGTGGCTATCTGAAGGAGGGTGGCCATACCGAAAGGATGAACAAAATACTTCAAGCAAAACTAACAGCAACATAATGAGCTAAGAAGTGACAGGCACAAGCACAAGCAGATCATGTTGGCTTGAAGCAAGCAGAGTTTGAGCTGCTTCACTGCCTCATTTAAACAGAAGAGTGTGCTCAGCATGAAACTAAGAGACAGCTTACAGAGAATGACACCCTGCAGGTAACAGCTGCTGCTGACACCCAAAGGACAGAATATATGGAAGACATATTTATTTATTTTTGCAATTTGTGAGGAAGTGATTGCCTGACATGAATCAGCCTTTTCTGACCCACTCTTACGAAGAGGAAGCACCAGGGTCAATAACCCAATCACACAGTGCAGAAGATACTGCCATATTTATATAATTTAGTGGAATAGCTGAAAGTAATTTCAACAAGACTATTGTAAGTGTGTCATTTGCATAAGTATAAATAATTTGCTGATTATGGTTGTTCTTAAGAAAAATAGACATTCAGGGGTGCCTGGGTGGCTCAGTCGGTTAAGCGTCTGCCTTCAGTTTGGGTCATGATTTCAGGGTCCTGGGATGGAGCCCTGCTTTAGGTTCCCTGCTCCACGGGGAACCTGCTTCTCCCTCTGCCTCTGCCTGCCACTTCCCCTGCTTGTGCTCTCTCTCTCTCAAATAAATAAATTAAAAAAGAAAAAAAGAAAAATAGACATTAAAAACTAAACTATGCCTAAGGCATAATTTTAATGCCATTTCCCCAGAGCCTATACTGTATTCAATCCCAATTTTTATTCTGAAAATTGTACCCATATTGAGTTCGGGCCCAGGACCAAGCCAAAAAGCAGAGGGCATCCGACTTTAAGTGAAAGAAATACTCCATAAATATCTATATCACTATTTAAGAAAGATATGTCTAATAGAAAAACCATGATTTCTCACATAAAATCCAGGTTTTGTTTAAGAATCCAAAGATAAAGTATAGTAAAAAAAATAATGATAATGGTATGTGCTCTTTATTGAAATGCTGGTAGTTTTACATTTTTGACGTGAATAATTGGATATGTCATATGTAAATTTACCAAGGAATAAAATAGAGGTCATAAAATGTAAAGACATGATAGGACTTATTTATAACGTCATAAAACAATCTGGCATTTTTAATATCTTAAGCTGGCCACTTTACTGTATTTGTGTATGGGTCCTCACTAAAAAGTCCTGTCCCTGATGTGAACATATCACATACGACAGGTAAAAAGCACAAGGTAGATGGTGGACACAAATGTCATTCTATTATTCTGTTTATAATTCTCATTTTAAGCTGGTGACATTCTTTCATACAGCCAAGGTGATGACATATCTTTATAATAATCTGTAGGGTGCTGCAGAACTTTTCCAACAACATTTAGATCCTAACAAATTATTTTCTGATGCAATATCAGCAGATGGAGGTTAAGAAAAGTTAGTGCAATATGGCATTATAAAATAAAAACGTGTGTCTTTTTTTCAAACTTGGTTTAATATATTTTTTACAGACAGTAGTTTTATTTAAAAGCATTAATATAGTTCAGTGTTTGTGAGGTGTTATGGGAGGTTTGAGCACCATTGTGGTGGCAATACAATGCAGTGAGACCTAATATAGAATATGATACATAATTCGTTGTAATAATGGTAAAGAACACACACTGGGTGACATATTTTAATGGGCTAGTAAGTGAGTGACCAAGGAAAGAGAGAACTTAGGGGTGCCTGGGTGGCTCAGTCAATTAAGCATCTGCCTTTGGTTCAGGTTATGATCCCAGGGTCCTGGGATCAAGTCCTGCATTCCTGCTCAATGGGGAGTCTGCTTTTCCCTCTCCCTTTGCCCCTTCCTGCCACTTGTGCTCTCTCTCTGTCTCTCAAGTAAATAAAATCTTTAAAAAAGAGAGAACTTAAAGGAAGAGGCCATTTAATAAATGAAGTGGAGGTAAGAAAACAGATTCTTAAAATATTTTTTAAAATCAGCTACGTCAAATCACTGCTTTGATATACTCCTTTCTGATCAACAGGATAATCACAGTTTCACTAACCTGTTAATTACAGACCAAAGATGAGATTCTTTTACAAGTTATGTCTCTCTTAATCCAGCTATTACTTAGATATTTCAGAGAGAGACATAAGTTACTTTAAGTTGTTTAGAAAACAAGGTACAAATAGAAAATATTTACCATTACTACTTTAAAACATCTGCTTCCGGTCACCCAATCCGCGACAGACCTTACTGATTTGCTTGCACATTCATGGCTACTTTTATTAAATGCCCTGCATTCTAAATTTTGCTTTTCATGTTACAGTTGTAATATAAAAGAAACTAAAATGGATACACTTTGTTTGAAGATATCAGTGGAGGTAAATTATTTCCATAATGAAGAACAGATCCAAACACAATTACTTAATCACACAATTTAAAGGTTATTACAAGGTCCTGCAAACCTTGAATATTTATTTTCCCAGCAGTTTACTATTTTATATATTTCTTACATGGATTAAAATTCCTGCAATTAGAATAACTTCTTTTGGATATACAATAAAGAAAGGGCTTCATTGTGGCTTTTATACAGTATTTTTATATTTAGAAGATAACTATTAAAACCATGCTCCGGTGGAATGGGCCCAAGAGAAAAGGGAGGAAGGATGCTTGTTTAAAGGTAACCTTCTCATGCATCCCTTTCATTTCATTGGCATGGATCAATTTATTAAATTGGCCAGTTGCTCACCAAAGCCTTACCTAGGAATTATGAGGTAGAAAAGCCACTAAATGTAAATGTGACTTCACAAGTGTGTTAGAAACAAAGGCAAAACCCTTGGGGCATAGACTTTTGTCATGTGGGTTTCCATGGAGCCAGAGCCCAGGGAAGCCTCAAGGAAGCACAAAGGTGTCAGGGAAAACAGTTCCAGAGTTTGAGAGGGCCATAGTAATATTCATGCTATGGTATACAAAAGACTCATTTCACTCCTCCAACTTCTCTCTCTCTCTCTGCCATGAATAACATATGAAATTACTTTTAACCACATGACAAATATATTTATAAATAGTGAATCTCTGCCTACAAATCAGATGTGGAAGAAATATTTCGTTTCCTTATTTTCTAGAAGTCAGGATAATTTGGACTTGAGTCTCTTTCTCGTAAGTCTACCTAGAAATTCTGCCTTAGTCATTTTTAGTGCATCCCTTCCCTTGAATTGTACTAAGGGTCCAAAACCTTGCTCAGCAGTGGTATAAGGAGGCATTCCTAGTCATTGGTTATCAGCCTACTGCTGGGTGCTCAATGCCCCAGTTCAGTGGTGATATATGTTACTTTGATGTCATGAATGGAATATTTTTGGACAAAGAGTGAGCCTTGGGCCTGGGACCGAGAATCTCCCACATGAGCCATGTGACCATGTCTGAGATCTGGCCACCTTCTCCAGACACTGCAATGGAGTGATACAAAATTCTTTCCTTCTCACAGAGCCTCACAAGCATCTAAACCCCTTTTCCACTCAAGGGAATCCCTCTCACCCTTTCTCCTTTCCCTTAGTAGCTTTCCAACAGCTTCTTCTTCCTTCAGAGATACTAGCTTGAGTTTAAAGTTTTACAAATGATAAAAAATACTTTGATTCCAAGTAGTTTCTGCTCTCTGTCCATCCAACATTCTAGAGACAAGGAATTATAAAAGTTGTCTCCCTGCTTATACTAAGGCATAAGGGGGAAAATATCAGTAATATAAATGTGAATTAATATTTCAATAAAGTATACTGTCATAGAGAAATAGCTTCATGCATTGATATCACCAGACACACTGGTAACAAAGAAATTCATTCCAAAATACAATTTTAAACAAATACCTAATCGCTAAATTCTGACAAAAGAAAAAATTAGTCTGACTTGTACATCATTCCTGTAACTATTTTACAGAGACAGAAAGTAAATCACATTTAAGACATTATATTTGATGTATTTTATTTATTGAAAATATAAAATTATACAAAATCAAGGCTATTAGGAAAATCTGGACCGTATCGTCACTGTACTCAGTATAAAGAGATATTGAATAAAGACAGCTATATTTTAGCCATTGAATCAGAGGCACTTAAAAAGAGAGTAAAGTAATGAGGAAGCTCTCTTACCAGTTATTCCCAAGCTATTTGCCCTTTTAGTTTTGCCAGTCTTTTTTTTTTTTCTTTTTAGTTTTTATATATTTTATATTCTTGTTTGGTGGGTAGAAAGCTCTGGGGTTTGGAAAGGGAGAACATCCATTAGGTCTTTAGGTAAACAGAAAAGTTGGACTGATGGTGAAAAAATGATATCTATTTAAATTGTGTTTACCATTTCCAGTATTTTCGTTTCTAGGGAGGATATTAATAAAGAAATTTATCCTGACTTAGGAAGTTCAAGCTGGGTTTAATTGTATTCCTTCTAGAGTTTCACATAATCTCTGCCAATAATCCCCATCTTTCACTCTTGCTTTCACTTGTTATAGAATTTATTAAAGAGTAAGAAGAGAATAGTAAGACACACCAGGGACAGAAATGAGAGTGTACAGATAGTTCCATACCATTCACCTTCAGATAATAAAAATGACTCTATGAGAAGTATCACCATGAGAGTTTTGTTTTGTTTTGTTTTGAACTCAGAAAGGTTAGGCATACATAGCAGAGAGAGATTAATGAGGAACTGAATTTCTAAAAATAAACTCATTTTATCATTTCAAATCAAGTCACTCTGGACAGAAGATGGTAGCAACAACAGGATAGATAAAGTTTTGAGAAGCATTGTGTACTAAACATGTAGCACAGCTGAAGGTCCTCTGATAGACTTATAATACTTCCTCACATTTTCTTTACCTATGGTTCTATTTTCATTTAAACATTTAAAAATGATTATTTTTAACTGACATTTTAAAGTAACACAGTGGAAAAATGGGGCCCTCAGATTGATACCATCAAGAATGGTGACATAGGATTTATCAATTTAATACTTTTAAGAAGCTTTCATTCCTAAGGATAAGCTTGTGATTTAAGATCAGAAGTTTAAGCCTAACTAAATTCTACTTTTACATGAAAAAAACTAAAATACTGGCAGTTTCTATAGTTTTTCAGGGGAAATTAATTCTTAGATCATTTGTGTTGATCATACAGTTCTTTCTCTTCTAAGGTAATTGAAATCCACAAAAAGCTTGGTAAGTTTATTTTTAAAAAAACATAATCAGTATTTTTAGGTGAAAGGAAAGGATATTAGACTAAAGGTTAAGTATTAAGAAGTAATGGTATCTCTTCACAGATCATGAAGATCTGTAGTTTCATTAATAATAATAAATATTTATTGAATTCCTTCTCTGGTACTCATTAAACATGACAGATAAGGCCAGAGTCTTTATGGAGTATATAACTCTTGGCAGGGCTAATGGGAGGGAGAGGGTACAATAACATAAATAAGTAATCAAGCTAATTTCACCTAGTGACTGTGCAATGAAGGGAATAAACAGGATGATCTGACAGATGGGTGTTCTGTGTCCAGTAACTTTCACCTATTTATGGTCAGAAGACACTGAGCTTTGAACGAAAGCTCGGAGCATAAGGTAACAACTGGATTGAAATCTCTTTTCTCCAACAATCCAATCTCTGGATAATCTAAGGGTTTTTTTCCTCTCATTTCAGCCCTTTTTTATCTACTTTCTGTTCTTGCTGGGATCCCTACTCTCCTAGAACCAAGCTTCTGTGTCTAGAGGTCTTGCCTTTTGCCATTAACTTTTCCTATTCCTGATATCTGGTTTCTGGCATAGATCTCTTCCAAGAGGTTGACATGGGAAGGAAGAGGTGCAAGATTCAAATGTATCATTGTGGTTACTTGTGATTATATTACATTAAAATATTTTTTATCCATTCATCTATTTGTGGACATTTAGACTTCTTCCATATCTTGGTGATTGCAGATAATGCTGTAATAAATATGGGGTGCATATATCTTTTTGAATTAGTGTTTTATTTTGTTTTGTTTTTGGAGGGTAAACACCCAGTAGTGGGATTACTGGATCATATAATACTTCTATTTTTAATATTTTGAGGAACCTCTATACTGTTTCCCACGGTGGTTTTGCCAATTTACATTCCCACCAATAGTACACTAGGGTTCTTTTCTCCATATTCTCACCAACACTTGTTACTCTTTATCTTTTTGATACTAGCCATTCTAATTGATGTGAGGTGATATCTCATTGTGGTTTTGATTTTCATTTCTGTCATGATTAGTGATGTTGAATATTTTTTTTTCATGTGCCTGTTGGCCATCTGTATGTCTTCTTTGGAAAAATGTCTTTTCAGTTCCTCTGCCCATTTTTTTAATTGAATTATCTGTTTTTTGGTGCTGATTTGTATAAGTTCTTTTTATGTTTTGGATATTAACTCCTTATCAGATATATCATTTGCAAATGATCTTTTCCCATTTCGTAGGTTGCTTTTTCTTTTATTGACAGTTTCCTTTGCTGTGCAAAAGCTTTCTATTTTGGCATTGTCTCAATAGTTTATTCTTGCTTTTGTTTCATCCATAATTACGTTGCTAAGGCTGATGTCCTAGAAATTACTGCCTGTGCCATACACACACACACGAAGGAATATTACTTAACCATAAAAAAAAACAACATGAACGGACCTGGAGGGTATTATGCTAAGTGAAATAATTCAGACAGAGAAAGACAAATACCATATGATTTTACTTATGTGAAATCTAAAATACTAAACAAAAGAACAAAAAAAAATAGAAATGGACTCATAAATACAGAAAACAAACTGGTGGTTGCCAGAGGGGAAGGGATGAGAGATCAGTGAAATATGTGAAGCGGATTAAGAGGTACAGACTTTCAGTTATAAAATAAGTAAGTTGCAGAGATGAAAAGTGCAGACAAGGAATATAATCAATAATATTGCAAAAATGTTGTATGATGACAGATGGTGACCACACTTATCGTGCTGGCCACTGAGTAATATGCACAGAATTGGCAAATCTCTATGTTGTACACCTGAAACAAATATAACATGGATATGTCAACTATACTTTGATAAAAATATATGTTGGCTAACCAAACATAATAAAAATAAATAAACCCACTCATATTAGAATATAATTTTAAAATAAAAAGTTCAACATGGTAAATTAAAAAAATAAAAATACATATATTTTGTAGAGAGAAGTTAAATAGATGATTTCAGAAATGGTTTTAGATTTAAAGCATTTAATGTTACCTCTTTTGATAAGCTTGCATTTAACAGAGTCACTTGCAATCATCTTTGAAGCTGATTTATTTCCTTTTTTGTTTATTTATTTTATTTTATTACTTTTTTATTTATTTAGTTGAGAGAGAGAGAGAGAGAGAGATGAGCAGGGGGAGGGGCAGAGGGAGAAGCAGACTGCCACTGAGCAGGGAGCCCGATGCAGGGCTCGATCCCGGGATCTGGGATCATGACCTGAGCTGAAGGCAGATGCTTAAGTGACTAAGCCACCCAGGCACCACTGTTTAGTTTTTTTAAAGAGAGATATCCTTCAAAATGACCCTGTAGACTTTGTGTGTGTGTATGTGTGTGTGTGTGTGTGTGTATACACATTTGTGTTTGTATATGTACATAGTTGTATAGATATAGATATGTATGACATTTGTATATTTATGTAGATATATATGACATTTGATAGTTTTAAGTCATATTATTTTTAGAAGCAAAAATTCTTTAAAAAACTGATCTAACTACAGAAAATACAAAATCAGCACTGTATGATTGAAGTGTATGAGCTTTCACTCTTCCTTATTCAGGTCTAATTCTCAGGCACATGACGTATTGGCTTCCCTCATTCCACATCATAAGAGATAGATCCTAAAGTGTAAGTAACTCTTTTCTTTAGTCTGTTAGCTTTCAGAATCCCAGACCATGAGAGTCAATTCAGTAATGTGACATTTCATTTCTAGGTCTTTCTATCTTTTATAATAATATTCAGAGGAAATAATATATAAGTCACTTTAGGCTTGGTAGTAGGTACCAAATGACCTAGAAGGTATGGATGGCAGGCAACAAACCTATGCTCTGAACATAAAGGAAGAGTTCAGGTATTTACTGAAGGAATAGCTTATTACTGCACCCTTTAGAACTGTGGCATTTCGTTCATTCGCACATTCATCCTTACTCTCATGAGTCACAGAGTCAAATGTGCTGTCTTAAAACATAAAAGAAAAATAAAACAAAAATAAAATAGATGAAGAAGAAACTCAACACATGCATTTAGATGATAACTGGGTTTTTGAAGAAATCTTTAATTAATATAAATTTGAAAGGTAAATAAATTCTGGCTATACTGAAGATATTAACATCAGGAAGTGATGGATTATAAACCTATTGTCAGAGAAATGCAAGCCCTGACTTGTAGCATTTGCCATGGTGTAAATACTACCACCAAGACAAATTTCAAGTGGTGCAAAGTGAAGTCACTGAATGTGGAGTTAGGAAAATATATATATATACACACCATTGTCTTGTAAAGCAGTACAAGCCAACTAATGGACCACTGTATCAGATTGGATAACATTTATCTAAAGTTTAAAATGTTTCTAATTCGTAAAATTTGATTTATTCGGCACTGTGGGAGATAGGTTAATATAAATTAATTTTCTAAGTAATGAATGTTTCACCTTTAAGCACTAGAACATTTTAAATAATAACTATTTCTTAATGAAAATGTCTTTAAAGTGTATGGTGCATTTTTCTGACTGCAGAGCATAATTTTATCAATGGCTGGTAACTAAGGCCCTCACCTGACATTATGCTGTGCAATTAGGAAGGTTTTGTAGATACTGGTTAAAAATACACAGTCTTAAGCTGACTGTTTGGGGAAAAAAATCCTACCTCCATCACTAAGTACCTGTGTGATATTAAGCAAATTACCTAGATTTTGTATACTTTGGTTTCCTTACCTTCAAACTGGGGAAATTACAAGTGCAGTTGGTTCTTGATATTCAAGATTGCTATATCTTATAAAAGCACCAAAGACATTGGATTAGTGAATATGGAGACATTGCACCTAGGAGAAATACAGGGTTAGTTTCTGCAAGTTGATCTGTCAATTAATTAATATGTAACCTAGTTTTCTGTGTGTTTCTGCTTAAAGATATATTATTTTATATGTATTGTTGATTCATTAACGCTGACTTACATCAGGAGCCCTATACAGCTGATGCATGCACAGTTTATCTAAGTATTCTCCCCGTAAGTCCATACTACAGCTTTCTTGCACTTAGGAATACTAGAAAACACTACACTTGGGAGACATTTTAAACAGCAAAATCACCAAAATCCCCACAAAAAATAACCCACAAAAATGTGAAAAACATGAACTAACTAGGCTAACTTTACGGTGTGAGAGCTGAAACGAGAAGGCAGAGCTTTACCTAGGTTGACCTCAGCAGGGAATGTGCACATCCTGTGACTTCAAACTTTTTGTCACCCTGTACTGTGCACATATCTGTGCATGTCTGCAAAAACACTGATTTGGGGGTTATAAATAAATGTTTGTGAGCAGACAGTTCACAAATACAGAATCTGTGAATAAAGAGGGCCAACAGTCCTTCACAGTGTTGTTAACATACACAAATTGCTTAGAACAATAAGTGCTCAACAGATGTCAGTTTAAACTACAATTTTAAATGTAGGAACGGTTGAAATATAAAAAAAAAAATTTTGCTTTTGCCTTTATGAATTTGCCCCAGGTTCCCATTTCAATATTTGGTCTTTTTTATTTTATTTTTTCCATTATCCAGCTTACTACCACATTCTGCCAAGCTTCCACTTTTTTCTCACTATTTTCAGTGTGCACTCTAGCTGCTTAACCCTCTCCCTGCACCCTCGCCCTTTGCAAAAACAGTTCAATTGACTACTTATAAAATCTGAGTGAAGACTTGAGAGTACTCTGAGTGAATCCCCAGCTCTACTATGGTCCTTTTATTTACTCATCTTTTGCTTTTAGTCCCTAAATCCTGCCTGTATTGCAAGTATTTGAGCTTGCCAGGAATCTGCCCTATGTTTACATACATGGAGTGGAGTTTTATTACCATTTTGGGCTAAGGGTCAGGTTGTATGTTTATTGTCAAGGGTTTTGGCCAAGAAATTTTGGAGTCTAGGAGCTATGGCCTATTTATGATCCTTCCTGGATGCAACACTCAGACCACGTGATTGATTATTATGTCATGATAGGTCATGGTGAACTTTAAGATAGGGTTTATGGGTAGACTCCCTGATAGATTTTATTTAAATATCACTCCGTCTACTAAATGTTCAAATGAATTCCATGGTCACAAGGAAACTACTGCATGATGAATGATTTTGTATTGTTTATAATAATATAAAACAAACAAAAAGCTCTCATTATTAAAATGCTGTTAACTTTTGAAGTCAAATTATGGATGTCACTTGAGGATTTTGCCTTGCTGAGATGCTAATTCTGGTGGATTTTAAAATAGCTTATAAATAAACTTTCAAAAATAAACCAGGGGATGGGAAGAATCCCTCAGTGAACTTAGATGTTATGAATTGCGGTATGAAGGATTTAAATAGGTTTCACTTATGATCATGTTGGATTCTTAGATTTAGGTATTTCATAAAGAATTTTTCAGCTAAGCCCTGTGATAAATTTTATTGTAGCATGTTGGCTCAATTACATAAGCACTTTAAAATCTAGATATTAGTAACGGTTAATAAGATAATGAATTCCAGTACTCTTTTTCAAAACGAGATAGAATTTTTTTATTTTTTATCTTCATATTCGGTTAGATATATACTGCTGTTGCCTTTTTGTAAATGCTCTATAATTCCAATAACATTTTGTTGATCTGTAAATTCACATAAGCTTGAAGTTTTAAAGGTGCAATTTCATATCCAATATTAATAGTGCTAAAACAAATGCAACAAAGGAAATAAAACCGCTAAAATTTAATACCTCACAAAGGGAAACTGTGTTCAAATGTTGTCCTCTTATGAGTTAGCATATGTATGGGAAATACACTTGAAATGAAAATGCATGGGCTCTAGAAGAGTAGATAACTTTGTTTTATAATGTGCTGAAAGTTCAGAGAAATATCCATCATTCAGTTACCAGAATAGTAAATTAAATCAAGGGGGCAAGGAAAGGAAAAAGAAGAAATAAAGGAAAAGCTGGAGGTAAGTTAATAAAGAGCTATTGCTTGTGAACTAACTACTTCCTACAAAAATGATAGAAAAACAGCAGACAGGGCAACAGAGAGAAAATTGCATCAGGCTTCAGTGTTTATGTTTTTGATGGAAATGTACAAATCATTTCCATCCCTTGTGGTGCTGTCATGCTCCATCACTTTAGTCCATTTTCACCTTGCAAAGAAATTCTGAATGGGACTCCCTGCTCTGGCAGCTAATTAATCTCTCACAAGCCTGCTCTTGCAGCCTGTCTGCCTGGAATGCCCCACACCTTAAACCAGTGACTCGTGAGCAGATTTCTTTCCCCCTTGAGCTGTTCTTTCTTCTTTTAAGCTGTGTGAAGACCCAGCTTTTCCTTTTCATTTGGGAAACTATGTGAGCTCTATCACTGTGGAATTCCTTCCTCTACCCCACCACCATAAATAAATATATTCTCAAATAACTGAATTGAGTTTTAATGAACAACGAAGCCTGAATATATATTGTGAATGTGCACAGTATTTTACCAATTATACATATATGCAAGGAAACACATTACTAGAACAATACATTTTCTATGTATATGTGTGTTTGTTAGATCGTCACTATAATGAGACACATATAATCATATTTGTAATACTGTTGCATTTGTCTTTAAAAATACTATGAAAGTTTGCAATAGGAGACTTTTTAGTCTAATGACAAATTATATATATTACAAAAAACTTTTAAGTTAAAAGCATAGTCCTTTATAAGTTGAAATGCTTCAATTAAACATAATAAATATCATATTCAGATATTTTCTATTTAATAAATAGAGTCTCCTAAAAAGTTACACTAATGAACTACTTACAAGTAGTAACACTTAATTTTGTCACAAATAGGACTCTATTTCAGTAACAGTGAATAGGAGGTTAAAAATACATGGGGCACCTGGGTAGCGCAGTCGTTATGCGTCTGCCTTTGGCTCAGGGCATGATCCGGGCGTTCTGGGATGGAGTCCCACATCAGGCTCTTCCCTGGGAGCCTGCTTCTTCCTCTCCCACTCCCCCTGCTTGTGTTCCCTCTCTCGCTGGCTGTCTCTCTGTCACATAAATAAATAAAATCTTTTTAAAAAGATACTAATCATACTTTTATTTCTTGTTCATGCTGTTTCCAGAATCATCTTTCTTTTTTATGGAATCATCTGTATTGATTTTATTTTCTCCCACTTTTTTAATTAAATCTTTTATGGAGTTTTATTTATTTTTTATGTTTTCTTTCCTTCTTATTCCTTTTTAATTAAACATAAAAGACCTCTCAGCAGCTATGTAAATACATGCCTTTAGAAATTAGAAGATGTATATGTTAATGATATAGTTATTTTAAATATTGAAGATTCTCTGTCCATTTATGAAGATGTATGTACTCTATCCATGAATGTAGGGGAGACATACTTGGTAAGAGAATAGGATTACTATAAATATCCAATTATTCACAGAATTATATATATGCTAAATTATTTACAACGTCTTAAATATCAGGAAAGTGAAGATGTAAGGAAAAAGTATTCTGGTAAGCCATATTTGTTTTTAGTTGTTCAGTTGAGGTAAAATATCCAGCCAGTGAAATGAACAGTTATTAAGTGTTCAATTAGATGGGTTTTGATAAATGTATATACCTTCGAATAAAACGAAGCAGACCATTTCTATGACCACAGACATTTTACCTGTGTCTTCATTTAATGAAAGCCTACTCCCTATAGCAAACACTTCTGGTTTCTATGTCTATACATTATCTGTTCTTGAGCTTCATATGAAAGGAATCATATAATATGTAGACTTATTTGCCTGGATTCTTTCATTCAGTGTTCTAGAAATTAAAGTATATTGTTTCAATTATCAATGGCTTATTATTTTTCATCATAATCTAGTAAGTTAATATCGAACCACTTCATCTAAAAGGTAAGGACCTTTAAACAGTGTGATTCCATATTTATCCTTATACTTGTGATATTGCTATCTTGTATTTTATATCTTCATACTCAATACACACTCCAATAAAATGGTGCTGTCTTTAGTCAGTTGTCTTTTAAAAATTGGGGGAAAAGGGTGTTTTATATTTACTCACATATTTAGCACTTAAAATAATTTCATTCTTTTCTCTATACAGATGTTTCCATCAGGTATCATTTCAATTCAGTTTGAATAACTTCTTTTCAGCATTTCTTATAGGAAAGATTTGCTGGTATTAAATTTTCTCAGCTTTTGTTTATCTGAAAATTTATTTCATTCTCATTATGTAAAGTGTTTTCAATTGATTATTGAATTTTCAGCCCTTAAACATGTCCTATTATATTCTGCCTCTTTTTTTGTTGAAAAGTAAGTTGCTATGTGTACCTATTGTTTCCTACGTGTTATGTTTCTTTTATCTATAGCCGCTTAAAGATTTTTGTTTTATATTTTGCTTTTTGGACTATGGTGTGCTTAGGTATGTTGTGTCTGTTATTAATCATGCTTGGATTTTGCTGACCTTCTTGGATCTGTATATTGGTATTTTTCATCAAATTGGGGGATATTGAAGCCATTATTTCTTCAGAAATGTGCTACCCCTCTTCTCTCTCTTTCTTACTCTTAACCTACCTGGAAATCCATTATTTGTACATTAGACCCTGTGAAGTTTCCCCACAGATGACTGATCTATGATCTATGATTTTTTAATATTTTTCTCTGTTCTTGTAATTAGATAATTTCCATTGATCCTTTATTCAGGCCCACCAATCCTTTTTTTCTGCAATATCTAATCTGCTATTTTGCTCACTCAATAATCTCTTTATTTCACGTATTATACTATTAATTCATCCATGTGCTTCTTTTCTATAGTCTCCATTTATCTTCTGAGATTCTTTATTCTCACACCCAGTATAACTATCTGTGCTTTTTTATTCTTAAAAAATATGTATAACAGATGGTTGGACTCCGTGTCTTCTGTTATCAACATTTGATCATCTTAGAATCTGTTCCTACGACTGAGATTTTATTTTGATTATGGGTCACAGCTAATACCTCTTCACATGTGTAGTATTTTTTTTAATTACATACTGTTGTGTTAATGAGAAATTATAGGGAGTCTATATTAGGTGGTCTTTCTATAATGGTAGTGAGTTCTATCCTAGTGATTAGTTAAATTATCAGCAGATTATTTTTGCCCTTTCTGTCTTGGATTTATTCTTTGGCAAGCAAGTTTACTTTGGTTTTGAACTTAGTTCATGAAAATGAACCTTACTTTTATTGTGGGGTCTTTCTGGAGTCCCAAGCGTGAGGTGCCCAGTGAGTTCTCTTCATTCTGGTTGGGGTTTAAACACAGTGTCTCCCAGCAGTACCTGGACTCTGGTATTTCTCAAACACAGAGCAGGAAATTTCTACTAGGCCTATGGATCTTACTCTGTAGAATTGCCATCTATACCTTGACCAATAATTCCTAGAAAATACCCAAAAAAATTACTTCCATTCCATTGAGTTCCCTTTTCCTGTACCCTGTGCTGCAAATTCCAGGCATATCAGCAGCCCCAATTGTTCTCACTGTCCCTTGTCTCACTGAGACTTCGGTTCTACTGGGGTCTTACCGCTATATTTGATAGCAAGGCAGTACTTCCTAGCAGAAAGTAAGGAGGGTCATGGAGCTCATGTCATTTTTTCTTTCTCTCAAAGATTACTGTTTTGTTCTGTGTTTAGTGTAATGCCAGAAAACAGTTGCCTTATGTAATTTAAGTCTGTAGTCGTTTATTGTGTGGGGAGAAGTATAGTACTCGTTACTCTATCATAGTTGCAAACACAAATCCTAACAGGACATTTTTATTGTTAGGTCAAAGATATAAGGGGGATTGCCATAGATGAGGCAAGTTGTGGAGAGGGGGTGGCTAAGGGAGGAAGGAGCCTTTAGAGTTAATATAGAGCTTGTGACTCAAGGAGTTTTGCAACAAGCTACATCTATACTCTAAAATACAAAACTGAAGGAGAGATGAACTTCCAAGGTGGAGCCACTAACACACTTGGTGACAAGTCTTGGTGGAAGACAACAAATCTGATTAGAAATTAGAGGTGAGTCCAGTTTCTCTCCTTCTGCCAATTATGTTTAGCAAGTAGCTATCCCATTAAAACATAGGTCATAATAAAAGCAAACCAACCCCAAACTTATGAAGAATTATAAAAATGGAAGAATAAATTAATATAAACTAAATTCTACTAAAGAACTTATACTGCATAAGAAATTACCTAAGCACAGGTATCAATAATTGATAGACAGCACTCTATATTTTCAAAGAAATTATAGAAATGCTATTTTTAAATTTATTTTAATAAATTTATTTAATAAATTTAATAAAACATCAAAAGTGCTAAAGCATTACATTATGATTTAATAAGACAGTACATACATATGAAAAGTAAACTAAGAAATATCAGGAAATAAGTGAAATAGAAAACATAAATAAAAGTTTTTGATGGTTCACACACATGCACACAAATAAAAATAACCACAATTAACAATTATAAAAAACAGGTGTGAAAAATGAAAACTATATATAAGGATATAAGTATCATAGAAAAAATGTTAAATATAGAGGCAGAAAGAGACAAAATAAAAATAAAACATAGTTGGAAATAAAATATAGTCAGTATTTCTAAATTTAAAAAAAGTGGAATAAATATAAGATAAAAACCTAAAGATATAGTGGAAGAGACTGACATAGAATGAACAAAGTCTAAGAATAATAGATGGAAATTACTACCAACATGCCATGATAAAATTTCTGAACTGCACTGTTTATGAAAGATCTATGAGGGGTGCCTGGGTGGCTCAGTCGTTAAGCATCTGCCTTCGGCTCAGGGCGTGATCCCAGTGTTCTGGGATTGAGCCCCATATCAGGCTTCTCCACTGGGGGCCTGCTTCTTCCTCTCCCACTCCCCCTGCTTGTGTTCCCTCTCTCTCTCTGGCTGTCTCTCTCTGTCAAATAAATAAATAAAATCTTAAAAAAAAAAAAAAAGACCTATGAGAGCTATTGCATATTGAAAGCAAATCATCCACAATGGTAGTTGGGCAGAAATGGGAGGAGAGACTAAGTTGTCCTCAGACTTTGTCCATGATACAAACAGTGGAACGCTTCTTCACAAAAATTTGAGAACCAATGATGTCAGATATTATAGCCAGGCAAAATTGCTCTTGAAGTACTGAATGATCAAGAAAATGTAGAAAGTATGGGTGCAGAAGATTAATTTAGAAAAACCTGGGAGGACAAGGTGGGGGGTGCTAAGCAACTATGACATTTGTGATTATTGATCAAATATGTGTTATGATTTTTGATGTTGCAATATTAACATGATTTCAAGGAATTGGAAGGTGGGTAAAAGAAAAGTGGGAGGAATTTTACATCTGTTCATTTCCTTTTTTTAATTATATTTTCTGGGGCGCCTGGGTGGCACAGTCGTTAAGCGTCTGCCTTCGGCTCAGGGTGTGACCCCGACGTTATGGGATCGAGCCCCACATCAGGCTCCTCCGCTATGAGCCTGCTTCTTCCTCTCCCACTCCCCCTGCTTATGTTCCCTCTCTCGCTGGCTGTCTCTATCTCTGTCAAATAAATAAATAAAATCTTTAAAAAAAAATAATGTACTGTTGGATCCTATTAGCTAGGATCTTATTGAGAATTTTGGCATCCATATTCATCAGGTATATCGGTCTGTACTTCTCCTTTTTGATGGGGTCTTTGCCTGGTTTGGGGATCAAGGTAATACTGGCCTCATAGAATGAGTTTTGTAGTTTTCCTTCTGTTTCTATTTTTTGAAACAGCTTCAGGAGAATACGTATTATTTATTCTTTGAATGTTTGGTAGAATTCCCCAAGGAATCCATCAGGCCCTGGACTCTTGTTTTTTTGGAAGGTTTTTGATCACTAATTCAATCTCTTCATGATTAATCCGTCTGTTTAGATCATCAATTTCTTCCTGTTTCAGTCTTGGTAGTGTATAGGTTTCCAGGAAGGCATCCATTTCTTCCAGGTGGTTTAATTTATTGGCATATAGTTGTTAATAGTTTCTAATGATTTTTTCTATTTCCTTGGTGTTGGTCGTGATCTCTCCCTTTTCATTCATAATTTTATTAATTTGGGTCCTTTCTCTATTCTTTTGAATAAGTCTGGCCAGTGGCTTATTGATCTTATTCTTTCTAGTTTTGTTCATCTGCTCTACTGTGCTCCTGGTTTCTAATTCATTGATCTCTGCTCTAATCTTGATCAACTGCCTTCTCGTGCATGGGTTAGGCCTGTTCTTCTGTTCCAACTCCAGCTTCTTAAGGTGAGAATATAAGGACTACATTTTAGATTGTTCTGTTCTTTTGAGTGAGGCTTGGATGGCTATGTATTTTCCCCTTATGACCGCCTTTGCAATATCCCATAGGTTTTGGACCAATGTGTTTTCATTCTCATTGGTTTCCATAAATTGCTTAAGTTCTTCTTTAATTTCCTGGTTTACCCAATCATTCTTGAGCAGGATCGTTCTTAGTTTCCAAGTGTTTGAGTTTTTTCCAAATTTTTCCTTGAGATTGAGTTCCAGTTTCAAAGCATTGTGGTCTGAGAATATGCAGGGAGTAATCTCAGTCTTTTGGTATTGGTTGAGACCTGTTTTGTGACCCAGTATATGGTCTATTCTGGAGCAAGTTCCATGTGCATTCGAAAAGAACAAGTATTCTGTTGTTCTAGGGTGTAGCGTTCTATATACATCTATGAGGTCCATCTGGCCCAGTATGTCATTCAAAGCTCTTGTTCCTTGTTGATTTTCTGCTTAGTTGATCTATTGCTGAAAGCGGAGTGTTGAGGTCCCCTACTATTAAGTATTATTATCTATATGTCTCTTTATTCTGATTAAGAGTTGGCTTGTGTATCTGGCTGCTCCCCTGTTGGGGGTATAGATATTTATAATTGTTAGATCATCTTGTTGGATACACCCTATAAGAATAATATAGTGTCCTTCTGTATCTCTGACTATAGTCTTTAGTTTAAAATCTAATCTGTCTGATATGAGAATTGCTACTCCAGCCTTCTTTTGAGGTCCATTGGCATGAAAAATGATTCTCCATCCCTTCACTTTCAGTCTGGATGTATCTTTAGATTCAAAATGAGTCTCTTGTAGACAGCATATGGATGGGTCAAGTCTTTTTATCCAGTCTGCAACCCTGTGGCATTTATGGGAGCATTTAGGCCATTCACATTGAGAGTGATTATTGAGCAGTATGATTTTAATGTTATCATGTTGCCTGTGAAGTCTTTGTTTCTATAGATTGTAAATTTCTGTTCTGTATCACTCTTGGGGTCTTTTTACTTTTTATAGAACGCTCTTAATATCTTTATTGATCTGTAGCTTGGTGGTCACAAATTCCTTCAGTCTGCCGGTCTTGGAAGGTCCTTATCTCATTCTGTTGAGGAGAGGTTGTGGGGATGCACAGAGCCCAAATTATTGACCAGGACCCAAGCAGTGTGCACTTGTTTTATAGGGACCTTAGGGATGTGGGCTTCTTGATTTTTCAGCCTGCCTTCTGGGGGAGGGGCCTACCATGCTGATACTCAAGCAACCGCCTTTGTGTAGAGTTGCCCGGGGGGGGGGGGGGGGGGGGGGGGCACAGTGCTGACCTGTTTTTCTGTTTTTCAGGGCTTTTGTTCTCTGGCGGCTTTCTGTGACTCTTCTGAGAGTCAGAGCAGCGGTGGCCGTATCATAGCCTCTGTCTCAGAACAGAGAGATCGCAGTCCGCTCTCCACTAAGTTCTCCTGGCCACTCTAACTCTGTTTCTGTCAGTGCTGCTAAAAACCCCACAGCATCCCGGGTTGTGCTACACACAGCCCCTCTCCAGCCCTCGCTTCCAAGGCTGGCATGTCTCCACCCTTTGTGCTTCTAACACTGCCAGCTGCCCCCAGTTCCCACGTGTGCTCCCAAGCTCCCCTTTTCAGTGTGGTTCGCGCGCTCCAGAGCTCCAGTTTTCAGTCAGGTCATGCGCGCGTTCCCGAGCTCCCAGTTTCAGTCTGGTTAGAGTGCGTGCTCTGGAGCGTCAGTTTTCGGTCTGGCCACGCATGCGCTCCGAGCTCCCGATTTCAGACTGGTTCGGGTGTGCGCTCCCGAGTTCCCAGTTTTCAGTCTTGTCGCGCATGTGCTCTGGAACTCCTGGTTTCAGTCTGGTTTCCCAGTGGCTACCGGTCCGCCATGCCTGGCGGCTCCCCAGTGCAGGTGGCTACTGCTTCCCGGCACCCGAGCATGGCGGCTCCCTCCCCCTTACGTTTATCTTCCAATATCTGTGCATGGATTCACGGCTCCCTGCTTCGTACCTCAATTCCCAGCACCAGAGATGTTCATTTGTAGAGATCCAGATGTATCTTCCTACGTCTCAGGCTGATTTTGTGAGTGTTCGGGATGGTCTGGTAGCTATCCAACTCGATTCAGGGGACCAGCTGAAAAAGGGTCCCCTACTCCACCATCTTTTTCTCCAAGCGCAAAGAGGGAATCTTAAACAGGCACCACGCTCAGTGTGGAGCCTGATGCAGGGCTCATCTCACAACCTGAGATCATAACCTGAACCAAAATCAAGAGTCATACGCTTAATCAAGTGAGCTACCCAAGTGCCCCAATAATGTACTACTTTAATAAAATAAATATATACTTCTTATTTTCCTGTAAAACCTCTGTCTGTCTCTCCATAAAGCTGTGGAGAACAATTACTGTTCTGGAATAATTTCCTAATAATTAAAGATGATTATTTCAATATAATAGGCTTTGGAGTATAAAACTTTAAAGAGATGTTTTATACTTATATTTTGGAATCATTAGAAAATCGGTAAATTTTCTACAAATGAAATTGCATTTCATTGTTTTCTTTTCTTAGCATATTCCTTTATTAGATGGGGACAATTTTTATGTAGTCATTTCATGAGAAGGAGTAAATGACACAGTATTAAGATGGCTTTACCAAGTGACTTTATAAATTGAAGGTAACTTAAATTTAGTCAGTTTTATGCTACTAATTCTATAAAGTGCTTAGGATATAAGGTGACTATAGAATTTTCCTTTAAAATGTGGTTATTGTACATTTTTGTCATTTATAAAACTACCTTATGTCTCAGATACTTAAATTATCTTCATTAGCATTGCATTTACAGCATAAGAAGCATTTAGGGGCTAACTCCTAAAATGTGAATTCTTTATTTCTCTCTGTACAGTGAAAGATGCAGATGCACTTTGTATGGACATACAGATTCTGTGAACAGCATTGAGTTTTTTCCTTGCTCCAACACTCTTCTCACTGGTTCGGCAGATAAGTCCCTGTCCATATGGGATGCAAGAACAGTAAGCAAATTATTAGCCCTTTTTCTAGGTTTTGATAAGTCTAATCATTCTTGGTCATTCTTTAGGTACTAGGTATAACTTATAAAAGTAATTGTGCAAGAATGGTAGTAAGTTCCTATTTACAAGATCTTGCTTTTGTACCTTCTATCTACCCTACCTCCTTAAAGTAAGGCTTATAAAAATAATGCAACTACTTCATTAAATATTAATTCAACAATTACTTATTGAGATAGAAACTCTGCTGGTGCAGGAAATATGAAAGGGGAACACATATCGCTTCTCCTTAAGGATCCTGTAGCAAAGAGAAACAAGACACTATCTTAATGCAGTGAGGTATGTTTCTAAATGGAAGAACATATAAGGTACAGGAGGAATGCAAAGAGAACTATTATGTGCCCGAAAAATTATAGATGGCTTCCAAGAGGAGTCTGTGCTTGAGCTGAGATATGGGTGATAAGTAGGATATACCAGGTAGTCTTGAGAAGGGTGGATTCCAGGAATGGGTAGTACATGTACAAAGAATAGAAATGTGAGGCTGCAATAGCATGTTCTAGGAATAATGATACATATGAATAGAGCTTAAGGAAGAAGAAAGAAATGGCAGGCAAGAGTATACAGATAGACAAGATCATGAAGTATCTGACTCAGGTTTTATAATGTTTCAGAGGGAAACTGTTAGAATGTGAAGGAGGCAAGGTAGCATAATCAAATTTACCTTTTAGAGAGACTAATATAATATGGTAGTTGAGTAAGGGAGTCCATTTTATTGAGAAAGCTGGTGCAACAGGCTATGTGTGGATGGGAATTTGAACTGGGAGACTGTAACAAAAAATGGGGGAGAATGGGTTAAAGACAGGGGGTTTAACTCTCAGAATTTGTGTTTTTTAAAAATATTTTATTTATTTGAGAGAGAAAGAGAACACAAGCTGGGGGGGAGGGGTAGAGGGAAAAGGAGAAGCAGACTCCCCACTGAGCAGGGAGCAGGACACAGGGCTCAAACCCAGGACCCTGAGATCATGACCTGAGCCAGAGGCAGACACTTAACTGACTGAGCCATCCAGGTTCCCCAACTCTCAGAATTTGAAGAGTGATTGGAGGTAGAGATTATGGGAGGAGAAAGTGTATAAGGTGACCAGCTGTGTCAGTTTGTCCAAGACTGAGGAATCTCCTGGGTCATGGGATTTTCAGTGCTAAAACTGCACAGTCCTAGCTCACTGTTGCTTCTAAAGGGAAATAGATGTAAAGAAATGGTGGGTATTAAAGAGGGCACATGTTGTGATAAGCACTGGGTGTTATACGCAACTAATGAATCATTGAACACTACATGGAAAACTAATGATGTACTATATGTTGGCTAACTGAACATAACAAAAAAATGTTTTTCAATGGAGACAGAAGGTGGAAACTGCATTTTCAAACACTTTGGATGTGAAGATGAAGAGGAAAAAAGGCTATAACTCTAGGGTCAAAATAAAAATAAAGGGTCCTCCTTTGTTCAGATAGTAAACAGGCTTATTTGCATAGGGAAAGAGCAGGGGAAGAGAAAGGAATTGAAGATGGAGGTGATATAACACAGAGACTTATTGAGCACAGATTTTAGTAAATTGAGAAATGCCAATATATGCAAAACAAGGTGTCCATATCCTTTCTTAGCAACATTTGATGAGGATAATGAAGAAAACAAGGATTCCAGGAGACTATATAAAAAAAGAAGAAATATCCATAGTTTCTGATTCCTGAATCACTAAAGAAATACAACTTATAATTTTTCCCATTTATCTTCCCATAAAAGACACATGACTGACATCAATAAAGGAATATGTTGATGAACATACAAATGGTGGGAATAGCAATACAATTCAATATGGGAGGCCCCGTTTAGTCTTCTGAGACAAATTAATTTGGGATGAATAGAGAACAAGAAGTCCTCAGGGTCACGTATTACAGAAAAAGACTACAAATGTCTTAGACACCAACTTTTCACATGTTGCAGAAATTTAGACTTCTGATGAAGCAGAAGTCAAAAGGCACTGGGGGAAAAGAGTGTCAGACATGACTTAATAAAATCAGAGTGATTTGTTGTTGAGTACATAGGTCCTGCAGCATCCTCCTTGCTTTAAAGTAGCTTAGACCCTGATGCAGCAGAGTTCACTCCTGATAATGGAGCATCAATGGAAAAGCAAGATTTTCAAATGCATTTAGCCTAAATACTTAGATGTGAAGTGCATATAAAAGCAACTGGTAAAGGAAAACCCACAGAGAAAACATTAACTTAGCAGTGACCTAAATTTTATGTTCATATTCTCTTGATTTCAGGGATCCCCCCCTCTGAAAGTGCTATAACTGAATGTTCTCAGAAAACATGTCTCTTATTTATTTTCTCTCATATGAAAAACTGAAGCACTAATGCTTGAAAGTAAAACTGTTCTTTTAAGAGAAGTTGCCTCTGTGTAACTGCCTTAAATGCAGAGTTGTGTACTGATGGTAACCTTCCTACCTGGTGTTGCAAGCTCTTTTTGTATTATTCTTATTCCCCATGGTATCTATGAGAGCAGAAAAAAGAAATTCAGCACAGAACAGGGCATTTAGTATACATTAGCATAGCACTGGATTAAATGTATGTGCACAGAAACGTTGTGAATCCCAAAAGTATCTCCTTAGCTCTTATAGGTATGAATAAATATATAAAGTTGTTTTAATGCATGCTAGCATTAAATTAATTAATACTAGGGGGCTCCTGGGTGGCTCAGTCGTTTAAGCATCTGACTCTTGATTTTGGCTCAGGTCATGATCTCAGGATCCTGAGACTGAGCCCCACTTCGGGCTCTGCGCTCAGCGGGAAGTCCACTGCAGATTCTCTTTCCTTCTCGCTCTGCCCCTACCCCTGTTCTGTGTGCTCATGTACTCTCTCTCTCTCAAATAAATAAATAAATAAATAAATAAATAAATAAATCTTCAATCAATCAATCAATCAATAAATGTAAGTTAATATTAGGAAAAAGGCTCTAAAATATTTTGGTGTAAATGAAATGTTGTTCATAAATAATAGTAAATGCATCCTTGATTAGAAATAAAATTCATATAATGAGTTTATTTTCTGAAAACATTTTCAAAGCTGATAGTAAAAAATATTTATTTAAATTGATATTATTTAAAATATAGAATTAGCATGTAAGACAAAGGGAAATTCACTTATTTTATTAATAATTAGACAATGCAAGTTATGAACTAAAATATTAACATAAAATTCTACAAATAACATATGACAACAACTTTAGAATTAAACAAAATTGTTTTACTAAAGTTGCATTAGACAGTTCTGGTGGTTTTGTTTCATATCCACCTCCTTTATTTAAAACACAAAATAAAGAAAAGTTCAAAAAAACTAGATTAAAAAAATATATTATAGCTTTCTAAAGTACACGTTATATGTTGTGAATATCATATGAAATTATTCGCTGTCTGAACCATCCCAATGGTTCATGAAGGAGTTAAAAAGGAAATTTATATTTGTAGTTGAATATTAAGAGCTACTGAAAGAGAAAACCAGAGTAGCTATAGTTTCTTCTGTGTGAGAGTAAACACTACACGTTATCGATATGGATGGCATTCTTTGGACTTTTAACATGAACTGCATCTGTAGTAGGCCAGTGTACTTCTTTATAACTATTAGATTGTGTTAATTCCTTGATAAATGATAAGCTGTCTGGTTACACTGAAAGTTTGAACCTAAAAGGAGATGAATGACTTCCTTCTCTTAGTAAAGCAAGGACAACCCATTTTGTCGGCTCAGTGTGATCAATTACTATTGAGACATCCTCTAAAATAATTTTTGATGAAACATGAAAATGATCAGTGGATTATATTCCTATAAATTAATTTTAAACCTCTTTCTCCCATTTCCAAACATATACTAGTCTTAAATCATTAACCTAATCTAATAGCTTATTGTCAAATATAATGAATGCAGAGACCTCTAAGTCAGTCTCTAAGTCAACTGGACAGATCAGCTCTGAATTTTGTGGGAGACGAGGAGAGGGATATAAATCTCCATAATCACCAAATGGAGGCTATTAAAATAGCTTGCAGTTTAAAAACTCATGAACTTGCTCTGTTTTATAGAATTACATGGAGAGAGTAAATTTTTCCCTCAAAGTTATGAAACAGTGGAATTATTTTATTAAAATTGAAAAATAAGATTGTAACTTTGCCAGAAAATGATGTATAATATAGGACATTTAATGAATACTTACAATGCCCTCTCAAAAAGTGACATGAAAAAAATCCCAAAATACATCAGTGATTTGGAAGCCCATTTAAAATAAATGCAATGAGATTATTAGTCATTCACAAGTCCAGTGAAAATATTAAGATTTTTTATTTTGTTCACTGTATAGTAAAACATAGAATGGGATGAGTAATACATCTCTGAGTTGTTCAGAACTGGGCTGGCAACAGTCAGAGTTGCTGACATTTGTCTCTTGTGAAGAATTTGACACAGAGAGTTCACAGCTGGGACTGCCTTTGGTGGCTGTGCCTTGCCCCCTAGACTAACTGCAGGCTCTTATCCAGCATACAATGTTGTCTTGACTTAGCTTTAGCCAAAATATCCAGTAACTGAACACTGTGCATTCCTGTAAAGTGGAGAAACTAAGAATTCACCAAAAATGTTATACTGTCTGGTGCCTCGCCCAGTGTTGACTCCATAGTTCAACCTGCATTCTGCATACCCTCCTTGGTTTCCCCAGATGGGATCTGGTGAACTCTCAGAGGAGCCTGGCATTATTCTGAAGCTAGAATGTGGAAATAAATGCAAAGCTTGCATCTCTCTCTCTTGGTTTTAGTCCTCAGGCACATTCAATTTAGCAATCTTTATTGAAGATCTTTGTGCCAGACAACATCCTGGGTTAGGACTGTTGACTTTGACAGAGTCCCTGCCATCAGTGAATACATGGTCTTATTAATTACTGTGCAGCGGTAATAGACAAGTTATTTTAAAATAGTTTAATAATTGCTATATAAAACTATAGCTTTAGCTTTTTGTGCCAAAGCTCACTATTCCAAGAGGTGATTTTATGACTAACACTGATTGGATACCTCCAACGTGCCATCACCTATACCATCTATGTAATGCTTACTGGAATTACCATTATTGTCTATATTAAAAATTGAAAAAACAAAGGCTTAGAAGAGCAGGACTTGTTGCCCAAGATCAGCCAACTGGCCAGTGGCAGAATCAGGAAGTAGGCTGACTCTCCAACCTCAATTCTGTATTGTTATTTTGTGGCCTCTAATTTTTGTTGGTTCTCACTGAAAATTAGAATAGTGTTAAAATGACATTTCAGTGAGACAAGATGATTTAATATACCTATATTTGCCAAAATATTAGCTTACCACAGTAATTCAGTAATTCACAAGTCAGATCTATTGCTTGGATTTAGCAACCATCAGAGCTGCAAATGACGCCTCACAGACACAAAACTCTAAGGGAAAAAATGCATTATGGTCTGTAGCTATCAATTTGGATACTGGATTTTCAAATTCATACACCAATTATGCAAACGCATTTTTGTTAAAATTTTGCTAGGTATTTTTCTCATCCTGAGGTTGATTGATTGGTCTTGTAAACTAGTCAGAAGTTGTCAAATACAAGCAATGTGGTACCAGCCAATATGTTTGAGAAAATAAATATACTTAATTGTGCTTCTATAGAATCCTGGATTTATATCCTAAATTATCTTGAGGTTATATCAGACAGTATGGCACAGTAGTAGCACACAGACATTCTGACTGGATTCAAACCCAAATTCTGCTGCTTATTAACAGTGTGGCTTTGGCCATAATTGTCTAAAATATTTGTGCCTCAATTTCCTCATTTGTGAAATGTGGAGGGTAGTAGCACCTATCACATTAAGTTGTGATGGGGATTAAATGAGGTATCATGGAAAGTACTTTGAAGATTGACCGATATAAGAACTTAATATATTTCAGAGATTCTTCTAATAGCTGATATATCATATTATACTCATATTTGTCTGTCATGTAACTATGAGCTTCTCTGCTTTTGCAATTGTTGGCATAGTAGGTGCTCAACAGATGTTGGAAGGAAGGGAGGTAAGGGGGAAGAACCATTAATCAAATGTTTTTCTTTTTATGCCAAAACATTTTACCTGAAAAATCAACTGTTTTCTAAAAATTAAAAATAAGTATTTTAATACACAATAAAACAATCACATATTAAACAAGTTAATATAGTGTAATAAGATTTCAAAAGATTGTGATTTAACTCATAAAATGCTGTATTTCTTTATATATCATATACAGCACATAAAATCTTTGCATATATATCACAAATATGTCATTCGTTTTCTCTTCCCTTTTTTGATTACTAAAAATAGCATTTCAGTGGCCAGCAGTGGAAATACTAGACTTTTGTTTGTGAGTGCCAGGCTTTGAAAAAAATGTCATATTTCAATGGAAACAATGATCAATCGCTATGTGTTTCTAACTGAAGCATACAGATAGTTTTATGCAATTATTTAAGTTCTGTAAGAGTTAGAAGTAATTCCTTCATTCTTCATATAGTTCATTTAAATTTAATCCAATAAAGATGTAAAGTTGTGGTGTAAGTGGGCATAACAATAAGTAAGATCTCTAATCATTGTTTAGACAAATTTAAATATTTTCAATAACACTTCACTCTTATCATAGCTAAGGCACCCCTTTGTATGTCTTTTATATTGAATTGTCTGGAATGGATTGCATTCTAGGATTGGAGGGACCAGTACCATGGAAAAATACCAGATATTAAAAACTTATCCTTCCAATAAAAATAACATGAGCTAAATCTCAAAAACTTTTCCCTGTATGCCTACTCAATTTTTATTTCATTGCTGAATGGGTAATTTGTATCAATTTAAAAGTATATTATTAGTAAAGATATTATCATCTAGAAAGGTATGAAATTTAGATATAGACAATTCATTTCCTCTTGTGTTCCTTGGTAATAGCTGTAATAAAAATAACTAGTGTTTATTCTGTCAAATAGTTCAGACACATGATTTAAACATTACAAACAATATTGCATGTTAGAGAATATGTTCACTATGTTATAGATGAAGACAATGAAGATCAGAGGTGTTAAATAAGTTTTTCAAAAGTCCACAGCTAAGTGGTGGTCTTAAGATTGCAACCCTGGGGGCACCTGAGTGGTGCAACTGGTTAAGGGTCAGACTCTTGGTTCTGGCTCTGGTCATGATTTCAGTGTTGTGAGACAGAGCCCTGTGTTGGGCTCCACAATTGGCACAGTCTGCTTGAGATTCTCTCTCCCTCTCCCTCTGCCCGTGCTATCTACCTCTTCCTCTCTCTCTCTCAAACAAATAAACCTTTTAAAAAAATTAAAGATTGCAACCCTGTTCTTTCTGAAATGAAAGGCCATGTCCCTTTACTGTTACTTGTTATCTCTATGTTTAATGACATTATAAAACCTGATTATTGGAAGGCATTTGTAAATATCTGTCCATGACACTGAGTTTGGTAGTGTCCCAAATAAAATGAAAACCCTCTAAATCTAATTTAGCTTCAAGGTGATGAAGTCACCTTGCCTCCTTTATCATAATATATGTTCTTAGGGAAAAGTAAAGGTAAATGTATAGTAAAACATAATTATTTAGTTATCCTTGTGTATGTCCTTGTATATCCTTGTAAAAATCATATAATACATTCCAAAGTTAAACAGGGATTTTTTTCATTCCTCTTTTGAATAACATAAATGACTGTTTCTTACTTTTATTCAGATTGCCAGTGAAATTATATTGAAGTTAAAGCCAAAGGAGAAGCATGGATATCATCTTTTTTAAATGTTATAGAACCTAGATGTGGTCTTTTGGAAAAAAATAAATTTTGGGACCTATTTGAATTGAATAAGATGTGGGGTTATCCTGTAAGAATATTGAGGGCACCTTAATCATAGAGTGTGTTTGACCAAAAGGAAATCCCAGTGCATTGCCTCTACCCTTTCTGCCTTGAGTACACTGTAGAGAAAATATAGAAATCTAAGTCAGATAGAATGGAGTTTGAATCCAGATTCTGTCACTTTCTAGTTGTACATAGTAAGGCATGATGTTTAACACCTGTAAAGTTCAGAATTTTCCTTTTAAATAGAAATAATAATTAAATCACACTGTTAGCACTGGGAATATGTATTTCGAAATCAAAAATGAAGTCATTTTTCCCTTGATTGGTAGCTGCGAATGCTACTGGCAAGTTTTCTCATGATTTGTACTTCTGTCTCTTTAGTTGATGAGTTAAATGGTGCTTAATGAAATTGAACAAGTCCATTGCAGATTGCTTTACCCAGTGTTTTGTCTGTTGCTGTCACTTTCAAGAACTCAGTGACTGTAATTCATTGCATCAATTTGTATTTCCACCATCCCTATGGTGTTTATTTGACCTGTCTTGCTTGTAGTCCCTTAATTTCAGTTTAACATATAGAAATTACTTAGGAATAAGCTTGTCTCTTGTTATTTATTCTTTTATACAGTCAACCCATTAAAGCTTCAATAACGATGACTTGGCTGTACTTCAAGATAGTCTTAACTTTTAATTCATTGTAGCACTACATGTTAATTATCATTTTTAGGTACCATTGATGAAACTAGAAATTAAATGCAGCATTTTTTGGCAAGTGTTTCTGGCATCCTACTGTGGTTGTGATCAGTGTAGGGTAAAACTACACCTCTTGTTATGTAGATCTACAGCACCAGAAAATTAACAGTTAATTAAAATGCATTTCTAATGGATAATCATGAACATCCATATAATCATTTTTTTTTTTTTGACCATTGATTATACTCAAGCCTTTTATCCAATGAAGAAAATACTGGAAAAGAAGACATCCTACCTTGTGTGCCCCCCTCTTTCTTCAACACATACACAGATTACCTGGATTCTTAGTACACTGATATAAATTCAGATACTGCAGTTTGTGCATTTATGTGTTCTATACTTAAAAGCAAAACGTTTTAAATTTAGTCGTACAATAAAATTAAAATATAAGGTTCTGTAAAATATATAATAAAATGGGCATTTGTTGTTTATTTGACTGCCTAGCAGCCAAGAAATAGTCTCGTCTGGGGAAAAACTAGCAATATATGAAATTTGTCATGAGGCAGGTCTGAAAAGATCTATTTTGTTTGTTTGTGTTTGTTGTTCATTTTTGTTAGTTTGTTTTTGTGGTTTCTGGGAAGTTAGCAAATGTGTGTGCCCATCTAGAACTTTGCATTTGGAGGGAATAATGCTGAGACAGAGGACCAAGTAGGAAATTCTTTGTGGTTGAAGTATTGTTGAGAGTCCATACTTAGAGGAAGCGTCTTAGCCAGATGTTCTCAGGAATTTGACAGTGTTTACTGTTATTTAGTTTCCTTTAGTTCTTTTATTTTTTTTAAACTAATTTTTTTTGGGGGGGAGAAGGGGGTTGTAGTTAGCAAAATAAATTTCTGTTGCTTACGTACATGAATCCTAAAAGATACACACATCAAAACCCAAATAATACCAAATGGTTAGAGATGACTTATTAGATACTGAATGAATGTAATAAAAAAGCATAAATCAACAATGAAAAAAAACCCATGAACCATAGTACTTATGAAGGCCTATAAGCCAAAGAAAAACATTTAATACTTAAACATGTGTGTATGTTCCTCCTAAATTACTTATGGGTCAAAGAGTAACAGCATCTTAAAATTACAATAAGGAGTTCACTTTATGATAAAATTTGTGAGCAACAACCAAAAATATACTTAGGAGAAAGTCATAGTATTAAATTATTTTATTACTGCTTAAGAAAGCCTAAAAATAAACAGTCACTTTACAATATTAGGAAAAATACAATGAAATTAACTAAAATACTTAAAAAATAATAAAGACTAAAAAATAATTTAATGGGGGAAGAAAAAAAAAGAATTTGTTGATCTAAAACCTGCTTCTTTGGAAAGTCATTAACAAACCATACTAAGACCTGTTTTGCCTTTTCCTAACTATTATTTATCATTTTACTATTTCAATAACATAGAAAAAATCCAGACAGAGAGATTAAATGATAATTATTTCCAATAACCTATTTAGAAAATACTGAAGAACCAAGAACCAACTCAGAGTTTTAGAACTAATTAAAATGTCATAAAGGTAGCCCAGCACAATTAAATAAAAAAGTCAGTAGGTGTCCTCTCTGCTGGCAAAACAAAAACAAAAGTTAAAAATGCAAATTCACCACATAAATTAAGAAGAATACTCTATAAACAAAAATTTGTGTAATATATAAGAATAAAACTGCATAATAATGGGAGGTAAATAAATGTTGACATACGTGTAAAGACATGCCAAGTTCTTTGATCAAAAGAGACAAACATACCACTTAACTTCTTTATAAACTAATATGTAGGTTTAATGAAATTCTAAGGAAGATCCTGATAACATTTTTGCTTTGGGTGTTTTGGGAAATTGACAAAGTGATTCTAACCTTAGATCTGGAAAAGCAATTGATAAAACTGAGAAAACAGCAACAAAGATTGATAAGGAAAACTAGGTTACTAGGTATTAAACTAAAATTAATAATTACTATGAACTATAAAACTGAAGAAAGATTGACAACTCAATCAATGAAAGAGAACAGAGCTGTGAAACAGATCCTAGCTATGTAGTATACAACATAAATGCTTGATTCCAAAAGGGAAATCTCTTTGAGAATTGTTAGAGGAATCAGCTTCATTCTCATTTTTTTCCTTTCAGCCTTTGCCCATTTTGGTCTGTTGTTGCTGATTCCCAAATCCCTATCTGTCTAAAAGCTGGTATTTTTGGACTTTGGATATCTGGTTAAAGTTCCGTCTACTTCAAGGAGGGGTTATGATACTGTTCAATCAGTTCTTGCTTTAAAAAAAATTAAATTAAATTAAATTTATTTTTTATTATTATGTTCAATTAGCCAACATATAGTACATCATTAGTTTCTGATGTAGTGTTCAATGATTCATTAGTTGTGGATAACACCTAGTGCTCATCACCACACGTACCCTCCTTAATACCCATCACCTGGTTCTTGCTTTTTAATCTTTTTTCTTTATTATACAAGTAAAATATTGTTCAAGATAGAACATGTGGACTTTTTAAAAATACTAAAAACAACCCTAAAGATAACTGATAAAATTTTACTATTATAATCTTTCAGATTTTTAAATGCTTTAGATATTGTTTAAATTAAAATTCCTATAGTCATCATAGTAGCATTGTGCTATACCTAATAATGCATAAGTTAATTTGTCTTCACTCCGTAATAGATCTTGAATATCCTAAATATAAATACATATATATTCTCATTCTAATTATTGATGTATCATGGATACATTTTAATTAATTAAATAGGTGCATCACTGTTTGCTTGGACAGTCTCTTTAGTAATAGATGTTTGGATTGTTTCTTAAGTATTTGGTACTGTGAATAAGACTTCAGAAAACATCCTCACAGGTGCCTTTTTTCACAGTCATCATCTCATTTCATTGATACATTTTTATAGGTGTTGTAATCTACATTATAAGAAAGCATTTAAATTGTATTGACAAGACTCTATAAAAAGTTGACCATAGCTACTTATGTATTCCCTCCAACACTCTATGAGTGTGCCTACTTTCCCATACTCTTGTCACTTTGATTTTAGCAACTAGATAGGCTAAAATTCTCTTGTCAGTGTTTTAATATATAATTGTTAAGACCATTGAAATGCTTTATGTATTTATTAAATATGTTTGATAGGCAGGTTACCATTGACATTTATTTCTAAATATTCTGGAATTGATGTTTAATTTATCTGACATAGAATTTTTTAAAAATTTAGTTTGGTTAACTGGTTTCTTTGTTTTAAATTCAAAGTAGTTCATCTTTTGGCTAAATTTCAGTTATTTAAATTTTTCTTTCTTTATCTTGGGAAATTAGTGCTTCTTCGAATTTATGATGATTCTCTTAATGGTCCAATTAATGATTAAGTGTGTTCTTTTAGCTAACTAAGTATTATATATAGCATATGTAATTGTATATTGTATATAATTACATATTTTATATGCTATACATGTATGTATATTATATGTATATATTTATATATTATACATATATTAGTTGCATGTATCATGCATAATTAGTTGTAATATCACCCTCTAGTTTCCCTACTTTCCTCCCAGCTGTTTTCTGGGATTTGTAGCATCTGCCTGTGGTTGGATGCTGGTATGAGATCAAAGAAACTAGCACACGATTGTACTTCAGTTCTCAGATTACACTGAACCAGGCATGTCTTCCCCTTATTTTCTGCAGTTATTCTGTGGAGTTTACAGTACCTGACTGTAGAAAATGATGGTGAGTTTGTGAGGAATATGGCATAGAATGCCAAGGCAGAAGTCACATATTGTACGTCTTGTATTGGCTTATAGGATTTGAATCACATTATCAAATGCCTTAGTTTATAAAGACCATAGGACGAGGGGTCAGTGGGCAAATGGTAAGGAATGTAGGAAATATCTTCTTTGCCTTGTAGGTCACTCACTATTCCATGATGCAAAGCTACATCCTGATGTGCTAAAGTCTGAATAGGATTCCCAGCTTAGCAAATAGGCATTAGGTTGTCCATTAGTACTTTTTAATGTGTTTGCGTGCTTTAGTCTCTTTGTGCATCTTTGTGGGTACTACCTATATCTTGATATCCAATTATAATTTCATATTAAGTGCCTCAAACCAAGATTTTGATTTAATGTGAATTGATAAAATGTTAATATATATTAAAGAGTATTCTTCAATAAGAATTATCTATATCTCTGATGCAGTGAAACTGAAATCGCTTTTTCTGGTATCCTGGATAATTTTATTATTTCTATATTATATGTGAAAAGGAATTTTGTTATTTAAAAAAAAATCATGTATGTAGGTATCGATAAACACCCACATCTCTGCTACTGAATGTAACATGCTCAATCAACACATAAGTATTAAATGCCTGTTGTGCAGCAAGCACTATTCTAAGTTCTATAGATGCAGTAATTAAAATATAAAAATAAAACAGACAAAAATCTCTGCTGTGGGGGAGATTTTTGGAGAAAGGCAGATAAAAAAATAAATGAGAAGGAAAACTAGTGTGTTAGATGATGATACATGTTGTAGAGGGGAAAAAAATCAGAGAAAGAAGGTAAATATTTGGCTGGTGGGGAAAAGAGTTATTGCAAAAGCAATTAAGATACAATTTGAACAAAGGCCTAAAGAAGATAGGGAGGAAGCCCTGTAGATACCTGGAGGAAGTAGTACTCCAGAGGAAAAAATGCAAGTCAAAAACCCTGGGGTGGGAGCATGTCCAGTGTGGCTTCGAGGAACAAGCAGGGAGTAACTTGGGTGGATGAGTAAGGGGAACAGCAATTTGAAAATATGAAATGAAGCCAGAGCAGTGTTGGTGGGCAGGGAGTGGGGGCAAGTTACATAATCTAGTAAGTCATTTTGATGACTTTAGTCTCTACTCAGGGTGAAATTGGAAGCTATTAGAGAGTTTTGAGCAAAAAAAATGATTTTACCTTTTATTAGTCTAAAGGTTATGGAGAGGGAAAAGCAGTGGTGGATGCAAAAACATCATGTGTGGCTATTGTACTCCACCTACACAACAGATGGCAGTAGCTTGGACGAGAATGATGGCAGGAACGAAGATGTAGTTAAAAAAAAAAAAAACACATGCATATCTACATACATACACACAAAAAGGAAAAGAATGAGAAGAGAAAATGAACAGGAGCTTGGAAAATGTGGAAATACCCCACAAACAAGACTCACTCACACTTCACTATAGCCTTTCCCTCCTAATCCAAACCTTCAAAGAGGAAACAAATTAGTCACTCAGAAAGGAAAAATAAAAGAAAAACATAAAATTTATTAATAACACATTATTTTTATTTATTATTTTAGAATTATAAAATAATATAATTGCAAATAACCTTTGTCAATTTTTTATATTATTTTACATGTATTATGTAAAGAAGTGCTGGTTTCTTAATGCCACGGTTATGAATTTGAAGTCTGAAATCAATACTAAAAATGCAAAAATTTCTATCAATGACTTACACTTTGCAAGTGAATTTGATCTTACCAGTATTCACTGAACAGCTCTGTGTTCAGACATGATGTATTTATACTGGTTCAGCCACTAAAATAAAGCTAGGAGACTGTAGCAGATGCCATTGATGCCTTCCCCCATAACCTCGTAGTCACCTGTAGCCTTGCTGGACAGTTCCCAGGGCCATTATCAACTTCCTACCTCAAGGGTTCCGTCTTCATCTCTCTGAGGGTTCCTTCACTGAGGGTTTTTCTTAGATGCCACAGTTTACTAGGACAAATGAAAGTCAGTGGATAAATAGTTCAGCATACCTGTCCCCCAGTGGAGCAATTGTGAAGCACGTTTTATATGGTTCCTTACAGGGTCCTTAGTGGGACCTCAGGGTCCTAGTCCTAGCTGCTCACAGTGCACCTGTAACACACCCTTTACTGGTTTCTCCCTTCTTTGTTTCACTTTTCCCATCCCTTATGTGTGCTTTCTGAATTCACATCCCAAGTAAATAACCTTCAAAGTATTTGTCTCAGGATGTATTTAGCGGGAGACCCATACCAAGCCAAGTGGAAACCCTTGAATCACGTTGCTCTTGTCTGATGGACAAAGCAAAAGGTCCAGGAATATTCCACAGAAATTAAGCAAGGGTAATTAGTGGACTTTTTGGCTTTAATCTACCCCTCTTGGCCCATATGTGTCTCACTTTGTCCAGCATTATAAAGACAGAATCTTCAAGAGTTTTATGTTCCTCTCCTAAATACACTGTTAATGTTAGCATATATTTTACAAATGGTGAATCTGTTTCTACTTCCATAATTAATCATTTTTGTCAATAGTTACAAGTGAATGCAGCCTCGAAATGCAGAATGAATAATAGGGAGCTGAAAATTTATGGGCATATTGAGGAGATATAATGATCACTTGTATCAGTAACAGAGAAGCAGGAATACAGCTGCTTGGAGCCTGGGCCAGTTTAGAGAAAAAAAGGGAGACTTTGCCAGAGGACTACGTGTTTCTACTATCTAGAGCAAAGCTAGGGAGAATTTAAAGTGCCACAGTCATCTGGAAAGCACAACTAGATTCACAGTTTGACGAAGTCTAGGGATATCACATGTTGTAAGCCCTTGGTAAAAATCAAATCCTAAAGTTATAAGAAAATGAGGAATTTAGAAAAGACTAAAATCAAACCCTTGAGTCTATATGAATTTTTTATGTTAATATATTTTGAAAGTATAACAAGGGTTTCTGATTTGGCAAAGTTGAGATATAAAGACAATGGATGAGCAAATATTCAATGGTCCTTTTCTTTCCTGCTTCTGCCGTAATCTAAGCCTCAGGAACAGAAATATCCATGACACAGGACACCTTTTTTCTTTTATATAAAGAGTCAGAAAGGTACTACTTATTTAGATATCAGAGAAAATATCAACAGGGAACAGATTTCTGTGCCACGAAGAGAGTTTCAGATAGATAAACATTTATGGAGTGTCAGTACTCTGGTGGGTGTGTAGGTATGGGCAAGGGGACCTGAGGCAATCATAATAAAATGCAATACTTTTCTTATGGAATTTACAGTTTAGTGGTTGAAAAAGATATGTGAACAAGTCATTTCAGAACAGTGTCAAAAGGGCCAGGGTCCTCAGTATAGCTATCTGCAGAGCAGTGACATGATCTGATTTATATTTTCAAAGGATTACACTGGCTATCCTGTTGAGAATAGACTGAAAGGGGGCAGAGAGACAATGATCCAGGCAAAAGACTTTGGTAGACTTGGAACAAGATGGTAGCAGGTAGCAAGTGATGAAAGGTGATGAAAGGTTTTATTTGTTCTTTCATTCATATATTCATTCATTCATTTAGACATAATTTCAGTCCTCCTGAGAAGTTAAAATAATAATACAATATACACTTCACGCAAGTTCCCCAAGTGTTAACATTGTACTGTATCTGCTTTAACCCTTTCCCTCTTTCTGAATATACACACATGTATATGTTTTTCCAAAACATTTGACAATTAGCAGTAGGCATAATATCCCTTAACCCACAAATAGTTCATTGTGTAATACCTAAAAACAAGGATATTCTTTTAAATAACCATAGGGAAATTATCCACATCAGTAAATTGGTATTGATGCAATATCTAATCTATAGACATTATTCAAATTTGTCCAACTGCACCAATGCTTATATAACAAAGAAAATTTAGGATCATGTGTTTTCATTCAGTTGTATTTTTAGTTCCTTTTCATCTGGAATAGTTTCTCATTCTTTCTTTATGTTCAATAGTATTTACATTTTGGAACAGTACAAGCCAGTTATTCATAGAGTGTCCCTCGGTTTGGGTTTGTCCGCTATTTCCTCTTGATTAGATTCAGCTTATGAAACTTGAACAGGAAGACCTCAGAAGTGACGATCTTTTCAGGGAATTCTATCAGGAGGCACATGGTGATCTCTGTCATTACTAGTGATGTTAGTTTTGATCATTTGGATTCTGCTAAGTCTTTTGACTATAGAGCTGATTATTTTACTTTGTAATTAATAATTATCTTGTTACTTTGAGACTGTAAATATTCTGTGTCTCCTAAAAAATTCATTTACTCATTTTAGCATCCACTGATAATTCTCACTTTCATTGATTATTATTAATACGGTTGTTGATCATGATTTCCCAACTCCATCATTTCTTCATTTATCAGTTGGGTTTCCACTGAAAGGAAGAATTTTCCCTTCTTCCCTCATTTTTAAAAAATTTATATTGAAGTGAATTCATGCATTTCTCTTTTATTCAAGGAGCTGTATTTTTACATCATTATTTTAATACTCAAATTGTTCTATTCTTGGCTAATGAAAGCTCCTCTATGGTGGCCAAAGTGTCCTTTCGACATGTCCATATTATTCTCTGAGCACCTCCCTCATTTCTAGTACAAGAGATTTCAGGCTCATCTTATACTTTTCTTGCTGTAACACTGGAATCAGCCTTTTCTTCTAGAAGCCCTGGTTACTTTTAATGGAGAATGCTATTAGAGATCAAGATCTGAGTTCTACTTGTTGTCATGACTACGGGGGTGGGGGATCATTCCTCCTAGTTCTTCTCAGTAAACCGAACAAAAATAAATATAAAGATGATTATATGCACACACACACACACACACACACACACACGTACACACACGCACACACCTGTATCTATTATACAGCAAATTAGCTATATTAAAAAATATGGATTCACACTGATATCTCTAATTCCAATTCAATGACAGAATTCATTCTGTTTTCCTCCTTTTCCATATCTAAAACTCTCTGGTCTGCCAATGACAAACACAGCCCCAATTATCTATAATATATTTACTTATATGTTCAATCTTATAACATACAGAAAACAGTTTCACTATTACTAATGCAGGTCTCTAAGAAGGGAAGCCTACTGGAGCACCTGGGTAGCTCAGTCATTAAGTGTCTGCCTTCAGCTCAGGGCGTGATCCTGGCATTCTTGGACTGAGCCCCACATCAGGCTCCTCAGCTGGAAGCCTGCTTCTTCCTCTCCCACTCCCCCTGCTTGTGCTCCCTCTCGCACTGGCTGTCTCTATCTCTGTCAGAAAAATAAACAAAATCTTTAAATTAAAAAAAAAATTAAGGAAGCCTACTAATTAGCATTCGGTATTTGTTTAGAGTTCTTTTTGTCTTTAGCCTGAAGACCAATAGTCTAACTACTACTTAACCATGTTTAACAGTTATTTGAGTTAGATGTTCCCCTCTCCCATTAGTTGGTGTTATTTATTCAAATGTTATTTATTTGAAATATACTGAGTTATTTCTTTCAGTTTGTGTTCAATGGTAGGATTTTCTACCCTTCCTTATTTGTTCTATTCATTTTTTTTTTTTGAGTCTGTGAAACTGAGTTATTTCTTTCAGTTTGTGTTCAATGGTAGGATTTTCTACCCTTCCTTATTTGTTCTATTCATTTTTTTTTTTTGAGTCTGTGAAACTGAGTTATTTCTTTCTGTTTGTGTTCAATGGTAGGATTTTCTAACCTTCCTTATTTGTTTTATTCATTCTTTTTTTTTTTTTGAGTCTGTGAAACATTAACATTCTTAAAGTCAGAACTGAATTAAATTCTACTTACCTTCTTTGTGTTTTCTGTTGGTTTAGTTTCTTTTTTTATATTTCTAGATTTTTAAGCAGAGAATTTAACTTATTTAGGCATATTCTTTGATATTGTCTATATAATTTATTTTGTTGCAATTATATAATTGCAATATTTATTTTATTGCTTTTTTGTGTCTCACAGTTTATTATATGTATGTATATATATACATATATGTACATGTGTCTTAGTGTTTTCATTTTTATTCTTTTTAATATGTTCTTTAATTTTATTTTGTATTTCCACATTCACTCAAGAATTGCTTAATAAACACTTTTTATTTCTAGTTAAAATAATCTTTTAATCTTAATATTTTAAATAATTTCTAGCTTTTTATGTATTAAATTTTACTTGTAACATATTTAATTATGAAATTTATTTTTTGTGACTTAGTATATGATCAGATTTTATGATTGTCCTATGAGTGCCTGAGAAGGTATAATCATGATTTTTCAGGGTGTAAATTTCCATGTATATATAATATCTACTTTACTGGTTAGGTTCTATAGGACTTCTATATCCTGTCCTTGTGTCTACTTCATTTATCTCACACTAATTCTGATGTAGTAACATTTCCTAAGGTTAATATGTATCTTTCTATGTCTTTTTACATCTCTTATAGTTTTTGCTTAGAAAGGCATTGCTGTATTATCTTGGTGCGTAGATATTCACAATTGTTAGGTATTTGCTGTGAACTGAGGCTTTTAGCATTAAAAACAATAATTCTCTGTCTTATTTAAGAGTCTAGTTTGAAGTTTATTTTGTTTAGTATCAGTATTGGTTTGCTTTATTATTATTTCTAGAAGCCTGGTCTGTCTTTGGCCATCTCTTTATATTTAGCTTTTCCCAGGTATTTTACGTGTGTGTCTTTCATACAGAATATAATCGGGTTTTGCTTTCTCAGCCAAATTGAAAATCGTTTCCTTTTAATAGATGAATTAAGTCATTCATTCACATTTATTGATATATGAAATGTTTAATTGCAACTCTCTCATTTTATGTAATAATTACTATGTATATTATGTTATATTTGCTATATTAGTCTATGTGAAATGGTTTGGGGCTCTTTTAAAAAAATTCTTTTGGTGTTTAAGAAGGACTATATTTTTTTTCTGTGGGCTAACTTTTTACTTATTTTTAAAATTCTTTTATTTGCCTGTTTTCTTTTTTTAATCATGTTACTACATTGTTTGCAGTTTTAATGACATACTTTTAACTCCAAACTACTGCCTACACAACAATAACTTCTCCCTTCTCCTGTCATTTTTAGTTGCATTATTTCTACTCTGTCAGAACATACAACACGTACTATGTAGCACATATCATAAAACATTATTATTTCACCATCCACCTCACCTTTTAGTGTTAAATCTACAATATATTAAAAGCTCACCAGTAACCCTATTGCTGTAATGTCCTAATTCATCTCTTAGTTGGATTCCATGAGTATTTAAAAATGTTTTTTTACTGCTGATCCTTGAATAGAAACTTAGCTGACTATAAAATCCATGATTTACATTTTCTTTCCTTGGATTATTTTTAAATGCTATTCTACTGGTACATTATTTTGTATTCAGTTTTTTAGAAGTCTGATGCCAACTAATTATCTTGCTTTTGCTATCTATCTACCTATCTATCTATTAATTAATTATTGGCTGGAGTCCAGTCATCTTTTTTATTTAGTAAGATTATCAATAGTAAGATAGTAAGATTGATCATTACTAATCAGTGTTCACTGTTATGCAGTGAGTATGTAGATTCAGGACTTCTAAGTTTCTCCTCTAAATTGATCTATCCCAGTCCATCAAAGTGCTCAGCAGTAAAATGCGCCTTCATATCCACTTTTGTTAGAGGGCAGTTATGAAGAAATGCAGCCTGTTTTTACTTTGTTAATATAGTGAGTTAAAAAAAAAAAGTCTTAAAGTCTATACTTAAAAACCCCATGCTGCATAGATAATGTAGATAGTTCTATTTATCTGGTCAATGGGCAAAAAGCAAGCACTTAAGGTCTTCAGCTCGAATCTTTTGTTCATTTCTTATTGCTGGAATTTCATTTCTTCTTGCTGTATGACTAAACTAGATGATAGTACAGATGGTAGGCCTCAGGAACAGATGAATTCTCAGCTGGTGGATTGGCTGCTTTGTCTCTTTGCCACCTTGTGGTTTGTTTTCTTGGTGTCTATGTCAGTAATTGAATATGCAGTGGTACCAACGTTGAGGTGGCTGCTGACCTTGGGTCTTATCTTGATTTTCCTTACCTTCTTCATTGCTTATTGCTTATTGCTGCCTTTGGCAAGGAGGATGCTTGTGGAGTCATGGCCTACAATCCCAATGAATATTCTGTCTCATTGGTCTACCTTGTTCTCCTACACCCTGGCATCACCTCTCCCTGCACAGCAGGGTTGGAAGACTGTGGTCCAAGCCCACAGGGTCTCCACATGGAGTAAGGTGGGAAGAGTCCCTGTTGTAGGGCCAGTGCTGCTAAGCCCGGCCTTCAAGAGCACTCTCCAAGCCTGCTTTTTTTCCCATTCTCACTATTCTGGAGATTCTTCTGGGAATTGTGTGGACCCCTGCCTTGTGGAGAGTGTCTGTAATGGTTATGGTCTGTTGCATATTTACTGCCTTGTACTGGAACTCTTCTAGGGCCTGAAACATTTGTTGCCTTCACACCCTTTTCTCCTTCAACAACATCAAACTCCACAGTCTCTCCATCTCCTACACCGTGAAGGTACTTCCTGGGGTCATTCTTCTTTATGGCAGTTGGGTGCACGAATACATCATCCTTGGTGTCATTCATATTGATGTAACCATATCGTGTCTTACATTGAACTATTTTACTGTTACCAAAACCTTTGTTGTAATGACCTTCTTCCCCATTACAGCAGGTACCACCTATGTGAGGCTGCCCTGACCTCTGTTCCCTGTGTGATTGCTGGTGATGATGGGCTTGGTGAGGGCAGCACTGAGGGTGCAATTGGCTGCTGGGTCTCCGCCTCGCTGCTCACGGTTGTGGTGATGGTGACAGGCCAGCAGCTGCAGCTCCTCCTGGGGTGTGAGCAGCAGTAGGGCTGCTCAGGGTTCCTAAATGGCTCTGAAGAAAGAAACAAACCACTTATCCATATTCCCCATTGGTAACATCTAAGGAGAATTTAGCAGTTTAGGCATTTTCTAAAGTGAAAATACTTACAGCAATCTGAAAACGCTAGTCTCAATGACTAGAAAGGAATAGTTAAGAAATTAAATGAAGCTTTGTTGTATTAAAGGTAGTCCTGATCTTGATCATTTGAGCAGAAACATCTCTCCTATTCCTTCAGTATTTGGCTTTTTTGATCTGGATTATATGAATGATAGCCTCACCTCCTTACCCAGATTAACCTAAAGCTGCTTTTTATTTTTTAACCTCTCTTATGCTTTCTGATGTGTGGCATTCTCTCTAGTTTTGTTTCAGAAATAACAGTGCCATTCTAGAGAAAATCATATATATAAATTAATCATTCTGGTAGAAATATCTCTATCTGGTTATAAATATAAATTATTATAGATATACTCTTATTCCTAGTTGATATTATACTAACGTAAATTATGACCTTTAAAATACATGATTATAAGTATTTTCCATTCACATAGTATCATTTTTCTGAGATGTCTCAAAACCAGATTTTGCAGTTGTACATTCTGTGGGCTCCATGCCAGGTCGCTGGGACTGGCAGGCTGCCCCTCAGCCATTGTGAATTTACTGAGAGAAATCTGGAGATAGCCGTGGGGAGTCCTGAGGGCCAAATCCCATGAGGGCAAGACTGGACCTACATAGAGTTAATTTTTTAAGAGAAGCTATATGACATACCTCAAATTACAAGGAAAAAGAAAAAAGAGTCATTTTTTTTAATATACTTTGGTAACATATATTTTATAGAAACGTCATTTGAAAAATATATAAAACAGCTTTAAGATATGTTCTATGTTAAAGAATAGAGTTGATAGAAAAATAATTTATAAAAGTTAGATTTTATTTATATACATTTCAGATAGAATTTTTTATTCTTGAAGGGTATCAACAAACTGACCTTTCTTCATACTTCAGTCCATGTTATCAAAACTTGTACCAACTGCATTATAGTATTTTTTCCTTTTAGTAAGAGAGAAAGGGCTGTCTTCCTTAGAAATTATGACTGTCTCTGTCACCAAGAAAGAGGGGTGAAGAAAATTCTAGTTAAATTTCCTTAGCTTCATGTATTTAAGAGTAACCTGATAAGGTTGGGTTTAGATGCAGACTCCTGGGCCCCATATCAAGAAATTCTAATTAAGTTTACCTTGAAGATTCTAAGAATGTGTTTTTGTTTTGTTTTGTTTTGTTTTTTTGTTTTTGTTTTTAACAAGTATCCCAAGTAGTTCTGGTTAACACAATTTTTCTAAACACTTTGAGAAGCACTATCCTGGTTCTTTCTATGTCAGCACCAATATCTAAATGGTCTGATTTGAGGAACTTGGGTAAAACTTAGCAGTGAAGCTTCAAGTTATCACATTCTTATCCAACACTTGATGTAATTTGTATTGTTTAAGTAATTGATATCCATGAAATTAGAGAAAAAGATAGGGACCCTTATTAAGTACCCTAAACAGTATAGGTTCTCTCTCTCTCTCTCTCTCTCTCTCTCTCTCTCTCGATCTCACATAGTTTACCTCATTCTCATTCCAATAAATCAGAATTCTAGATATATGTATTGGATATCTGAATATAAAACCTGACAGCAGTTAATAACAAGAGGGCCAGAGGTAAAGCTCATCTGTGAGATAGAAGGACTAATGGGATGAGGAGAGATAAGAAGGCACCAGCCTAACAGGTGAGTATCCTAGTAAGGAACTATGGAGTTAAGCAGAAGCATGGGAAGAGGCCTATTATAGGCTGGATTCTGATCCCTCCAAATTCATATGTTGAAGCCCTAACCCCCAGTACCTCAGAATGTGACTGTGTTTAGAGACAGGGCCTTTAAAGAGGTAATTAAGGTTAAATAAGGTCTTATGAATAGGTCCTTAACCCAAAGTAACCCGTGTTGTTTTAAAAGAGGAAATTTGGATAGAGACACCAGGGATGCATACCCACAGAAAAAAGATCATGTGAGAATAGAATGAGAACATCTGCAAACCAAGGAGAGAGGCCTCAGAGGAAATCAATCCTGCAGTACCTTGATCTTGAACTTACAGCTTCCTGAACTGTGAGAGAACGAATTTCCATTGTCTAACCTACCCAATCTGTGACATTTTGTTAGGGCAACCCTAGCATACTAATTCAAATTTTGGTACCAAGAAGGAGGTGATGCTACAATAAATACCTAAAATGTTGAAGTGGCTTTGGAACTGGGTAAAGAGCAGAGACCAAAAGAGTTATGAGGTACATGCTGGAAAGAGCCTAGATTGCCTTGGAGAGACTGTTGGTAGAAATACGGATGTTAAAGGTGCTTCTGATCAGGTCTCAAACAAAAATGAGAAAGGTGTCTGGAAATTGAAGGAAAGGCAGTCATTATATAGCAGCGCAGAACTTGGCTAAAATGTGTTCTAATATTTTGTGAAAAGCAGTAAGTGACAAACTTGGATATTTAGCTCTGGAGATTTCTAAGCAAAGTGTTGGTAGTGTGACCTGGTTGCTCCTTGCTGCTTATAGTAAAACGTGAGAGGAGAGAAATTAGTTGAAGAAGTTGTTAAGCCAAAAGAAACCAGAACTTGAAGAGCTAGAAAATTCTCAGTCTATCCATATTGCAAAAACTGAGAAAGTGCGTTCTAGAGAAAACACCAAAGATGGCCTGGACAGTAATTCCATAAGGCAATTGTGGGTGTGACTCATGGATCTAATCAACCTCTCTGCAGAAGCCAGGGAGACAGATAGGGTTCAACAGCAGAAGCACCACCAGCTTAGACTAAATGGGACAGGAATGGGACAAAATGAAGAAAGGCCATTGAACTTCTGGGATTTTATGGGTCAGGACTATAGTGCTGTCTGGCGATAAACACATGTGATCCTGCAGAAGGGGGGGAATTACCCGGAAGGCAGGCTGGTTTCCTCCTCAGTTCCAGAATGAGGCTACTTCTTCAGTTATTACTGCAATAGTGTCTTAATCTATTCATTACAGTGTGCCTGATACCATATCTTTTTTCATTTTGTAGTCCTAGTGATTTTCCAAAGTACATTTTGATTTTGTATATTCATACGTCCTTCCAATCCTGTCTACTCCAGTTTATGAATCATAAATTGCTTCGCTTTGCTCTTAGAAAAAATTTTTTTAAATGCCTTAATATAATCTATACAACCTCAGTGACCTGGCCTTTACTTGCCTCTCCAACCTCATCTTATATTATCCCCTTTCTTGGTCTGTCTGGCCGATTCCAGCTGATTTTCCCATAGTTCTCATGCTCACCATGTACACCCACTGCAGGGCTTTCGCATGTCTTGCTCTCTACTTACAATGGACCTCCTACCTTTTTTTTTTTTTTTTTTTTTAAGATTTTATTTATTTATTTGACAGAGAGACAGCCAGTGAGAGAGGGAATACAAGCAGGGGGAGTGGGAGAGGGAGAAGCAGCCTTCCCACTGAGCATGGAGCCCGATGGGGGGCTCTATCCCAGGACCCTGGGATCATGACCTGAGCTGAAGGCAGATGTTTAACGACTGAGCCACCCAGGCGCCCCAGCCCTCCTACCTTTCTTTGCCTACTTAACACCTACCAATCCTTAAGACCTCCCCCACTGAAACCACTTTCTCAGGGAAGCTTGACTATGTTAAATTTCACTGTTATGGTCACTCATAGAACTACAAATTCTTCACACAACACTGTAATCTCCACAAGGCAGGGATCATGCATGTGTGTGCTCACATTTGCATCTTTACAGATGGGCACTTCACTCCTAACAAATATTTTTGAATAAATGCATGCACACATGAATGAATGAACATAAAATTTCGAAGAGAATATTGTTTTGGACTATTATTACTGTCTGCTTTAGTTCTGACTATCCTGCTTTGTTTAATATTTATCTTAAAAGCCCATATAAGCTGGGCGCCTGGGTGGCTCAGTTGTTAAGCATCTGCCTTCAGCCCAGGGCATGATCCTGGTGTTCTGGGATCGAGTCCCACATCAGGCTTCTCTGCTGGGAGCCTGCTTCTTCCTCTCCCACTCCCCCTGCTTGTGTTCCCTCTCTCGCTGGCTGTCTGTCTGTCTGTCTGTCTGTCAAATAAATAAATAAAATCTTTTAAAAAATAAAAATAAAAATAAAATAAAATAAAATAAAATAAAAGCCCATATAAACATTTTATGAGTTAACTGATTAGTTTTAACCCTGTTTCACATTCACAATGAATCTGCAAAGAAACACATTTATTCCCATAGAATAAAGGAATTAATGTAAAAATCATTTCTTGAAAACAGTAAGAGGCACTTGAAGTTTGGTAGTCTACACTACTAATATCTTTCCCCTCTTCTCTCATCTGTTTTCTCCTCTCTCTCACCAGATTATTTCTTCTCTAGAGTTACTAAGCCAAATTTGTTCTCCACCAAAATCATTATGGGCTTTAGGAGAAAGAAAAAAGAAAAAAAAAAGTTCAGTCCCGCAAAAGAGATTACAGGGTGTGAGCCAAACCGTGACAATCACCAGAACATTATTACTCATTTTTACTCTAAAACCTAATTGTTAAGTACTCAGAATACAGAAGGATGAGCCATGCTAGAAAAGTGAGGTTGCTTGTTTCCCTGAGGATTAGTTTTGACTGTACTTTCAGAAACATATTATCACAGCAGTGTCTTACCCTTTAATATTGATGACACAATAGTTTGTTATGTTTTAATTTAGCTCCAAGAATATCTCTGGCAATTTGGCGTTACCTCTCCTATGGCCTCCACCCAGAAGTTACCCTTTCAAGGACGATGGGCAGTACTATTTTGCTAATGCTGGTGTTTTATATGCCAGTCTCTTACTCAGCTCATTGTGTTTTTTTCCTCTCTGAAAATATTTTATAGCAAAGGAATAATAGCTCAAAAAGAAAAGACATTTATCAAACTAAGGGTAGAAAAAGGAAGACCAAGAAGAATTGCCAGGAAAAGCTTTTACTAACGCTCCGCTTGAGGAAGAGTTGCAGGACCACATTCTGTGCATGATGAAATGGCCAGATTCAGAGCCTTCAGAGAGAAAAGTTGTATTAAACTCATTTGCTTTTTTATTTGCTATTTCCTTCCCCATCTCATTCACTTAAAAGTTTGTATTGCTCTTCCCTTGTGGGTGCTAACTTTCATTTTGCTTTTCTCAATGATGTACTGTATCTGCTGTAACATTCTAATTAGGCCTTTCCAGTTGTACTTAGAATAGTGTAAAATCTCAAGATATAACATTTCTTGCACCTAAAGAGTAGATGACCCATGATGGGGAAGTTCACATAGTTGCAATTTAATAGAGTCAGCAAGAATACTGACATACCCACAGGGGATCTGCCTTCCAGAGTCTGACGGACCACATCGCTGAGGATGATCCGCCTTAAGGGCTCATGCACATCACTATCGCTTTCCTTGGGAGTCTGTTGTCAGGCTCCAAGCAGCTGCATATCATGGGGTTTTTATCCTATGTTGTTAGATGTAGTTGATAAATTTTGCCCTAGAGGCAGATTTAATTTTTCACATATTCCTATTTACTTAATAAAAAATAGATTTCTTTTCCTATGTGATTTGTAATATGGTATATTGATAATAAATGGAACATATTTGTATAATGCTTTCAATTGTGAATATAATATATAAGCTCTATTCATGTCAATTAAAACAATGATTTTCTTTTTTTCTTTTCTTTTTTTTTTTTTTTTTTACTATTGCAAAATCACTTTTGTTGCTGGAACTATTTTTACATGGAGTAGAGAAGGGCAGCCAATTCAAAAAGCACCTTAAAATATGGACATTCTCCACCTCTACTACCTCTCATAGTCCTTTGTAAGTGCTGGATAAAGTAAACTGAATTAACTGGTCCAAAGTGCTGTACTGGACAAGGAGTTTAGTGTCCAGTGGTCAGCCATCAGGGGACTTCCTTTGAAGCAGAAGTTGACCCTCTAGAAGTCTCATGTTCTTTGATGTAGTCCCACTGCTTTTGACTTTTTCTGGTTTAACTCAGAATGTGGCAAAGAAGGGAAGGAGATACTTTGTCCCTGAGGCACAACTAATTCACTTTGAGATCATTCACATCTGCTAAATTCTGACTTGTCTGTATCAGCCACGACTCCAATGCTGACTGCAGTGTTGCTCACAGATTATGTGGAGTCAAGGTCTAGGCCCTTTCTTCCAGCCTTAGTTTTAGAGAAGTTTTTCCTCTTTGCAAAGGAGGATATTATATTATAATAACAGGAGTATAAATTCACTTCAAAAAGTGTTGTTATTTTTTAAATAGTAAACTAAAAAATCCTTTCTGCCGATTTTAATTATACTTTTGATGTGGTTTAGGAATATAGGTGAGGTTCGGTGGAGTGAGGTCCGGAGCTGATACTAAGAAAGAATTCTTGAGACGTCTTTGGTGAAAAATGGTGGTTTACTAAAACACGGGGACAGGACCTGTGGGCAGAAAGAGCTGCTCCACCGGGGTTTTAAGGGGTGGCTGATTATATAGTGTGGGGTTGAGGAAGGTAAGAGAAAGAGAGGTTTCAAAAGGATTTTCATATGTTAAAGAAGACTCACAGGATACCTGAAGCCCTGCCTGCCATTGTCAAGTTAGGTTGTTTTTCCTTCTAGTAAGGCATTAACAGTAAGATAGTTGGGGTCTTCCTGGAGGAACATTACACTTTGCCCGCTTCAAGTATCTGTCAATGGGCTGCAGATATAAGGATATTTAATTGTATCTACATTTTCTTCTGGAAGCTAGGTTATTTATTGATAGAAATGCTTTGTTCTTGTAAATTGCTAAGACTTTCGTAAACTGAGGGAGACTCAATCTTGCAGGATTGTAATCTCTATAAATTACCTATTTGTTTTTCCTTTAGGGCAGCCAGGAGTGCCTGAGGAATGTCACATATTTCCCTTGGGGGGGTAGTTGTGGGGTGTCAGCTTCCACCTGTCCTCAGCTAGCCTTCTGCTCCCTCATCAATTTGGTTCCACCTGTGTCTGTTGATATTCAGTCTCCAAGTAAAACTGATTTTTTTCGCATACTTCCCCTCTGCTTGCTCTGTATAGCAGAATTACATTTAAAACAATAAACAAGATTAACTGAAAAGGGAATAAAAGGGGAAAACTCTATAACTTAGTTGATTTTCTATACAATTTCTTTCATACTCTAGCCATAAAGTCAATGTGTGCTGCAGAAAGACAAACATAGGCAAAAACTGAAAGCCACTTTTGTGAAAATGACAAGAAAATCTTCTGCTCACAGTCAACATCGCATAGGCTTTAACTCCTTTTCCTGTTTGAGACTGCAACCCAACGTTCCAGAGTTCCAATGAATGGAAAAAATGGTTTAAGACGTGAAAGCCAGAGCTTCTGAAGAAAAGTGAAAGAAAACAAGATAATTTTACCTGAAGGAAAAAGACTAAGGGCAGATATAATGCAAGTATGGGTAGGGATACTGCATAAAATATGGAAGACAGCTATTCCAATTGAATCAGGGTTTCAAATTTAGTTCCATTTGAGCTAAAATTAAATTTAATTTTAATTTATACCAGGAGGAATTTGCAATTCATATTAAATCTTCTTAACCAGACCATAGCAAAGGAAAATGAAAACTAGGTATTTGTTTTGTGCTGGTCTCAGCCTATCAATAACCAGTGTTGTGGTTGGACCAGCTGTTATGGTCCTTATTGTGATTGCAAGACTCCTTTTAGCAACAACCATCAGAAAACTCTGAAAAAATAAAGGTTTACTACTTACGAGACCTGGAAATTGCACTATATACGTGAGGCCGCATAACGAGGTGGCACATAGAGCAAAAGAGCACTGCCTGCTGGGGGGTTCTGCTTTTATTGGAGTCAAGAGTGGTATCTGGGGTTTTCCAGCTCTTTCCAGCTCTCTGTTTATTGGTGAATTTAAAACAGAAAAATAGGAATTTAAAGCACAGAAAGAGGGGCGCCTGGGTGGCACAGCGGTTAAGCGTCTGCCTTCGGCTCAGGGCGTGATCCCGGCATTCTGGGATGGAGCCCCACATCAGGCTCCTCCGCTGTGAGCCTGCTTCTTCCTCTCCCACTCCCCCTGCTTGTGTTCCCTCTCTCACTGGCTGTCTCTATCTCTGTCAAATAAATAAATAAAATCTTTAAAAAAAAAATAATAAAGCACAGAAAGAGAAAAGGGAAGTGATCCAAAGGGTCAGTTATGGAAATCAACCAGCACCTCTAAAACAAAGGAGCCTCAGTATAAGGAGGTGGCCTGGTTTTTATTTAGTTGGGTGGCTGGCAATGTGTTCCTTTGTCTTTAAAGTGAATGCTTCTTTGAAATGGATTCCTCATCAATCAAAGCTCAAGTCAGCACTTACATTACAAAACAAAACAAAACAACAACAACAAAACAATTGTCAGGGCTTTACACTATGTTATTCTTTAGTTATAATTAAGAACTGACCAAAAATATCTTTGATTAATACTGCCTGAAAGCAAAGATGTGCTGTGGATGAGGCTGGGTATGAATGTGTTTAGTACTTACTGCATGTCAGACCTTCTGAACCAGGAGTGGGTTGGCCCTCTAGAAGTATGACCTCTCTGTGGTCACACTGCCTTTGATTTCCCCTTCAGAGAAGCCTTGTCCCCTGGGGACCACCAGCTCATTTTCAAATAATTCATTCCTATAAAACACCAGCCACACACCCTAATGACGAATGCAGTATTGTACACGGATGATCAGGAGACAAGGTCCAGGCTGACTCAGGTTTGCTCATGCAATGATCACAATAATACAAGTGTTGAACCAGAAGCCCAAAGAAGTCACATGACCAGACTCACATAGTCAGGAAATGACAAGTAGAGAATTCCTATCTGTTGGTGCCAAAGCTTATGTTGTTTCCATCATCCCACCCTGTATACTTACATGAAGCTTAAAACTCTTTTTCAAACTTTGAGTTGTATTAATACATGTCCCTAGTGACAGAGATAAATGTTTTAGTTTTGATTGAAGTGTTAAGTGGGACTCAAAGGTTAATAATGAATCAATGAAATAGCTTCTTCTCTCCTCTTTTTTTTTTCTTTTTCTAAAACCCTTTATCTCTTTATTGCTAAATACAAACTCATAATTAAAAAATCCATAGGAAATCCTTGATTCAAGGATTTATTTATATAATTGCCCCTATCAGAAGCTTTTCAAGTGTTTCATAGAGCATATAAGAACATAAAAGAGAAAACATGAGAATAATGTTTCCTTTGCAAAGTGTAACATATTTTTGAGGTCTAATGGACCCTATTATTTATTAATTAATTACTAACCAAACCCATGGAAATGAGAATATCCGGCTTACTATTTCTGTCAACTTTTTGCTGAACATGGCTTGCTTTGATGAGCAGTGGCCTTGGCCTCCTCACAAAGAATCTATGTCTGTAAATCAGGATATATTTGTGTTCCTCTTTGCTTATATAGCTACATATATTATTTTAGTCCAAAGAGATTTTTTTTGTTGTTGCAAATTTAAGGTGCTTAAAATGGTTTTTAATGGCAGTAATTTTGTAGTTATAATTACAGTGTTTATTATCATGAAGAATTTAATATAAATATATGGCAATTAGCAGTGCTCTTATTGGGGAAGGCTGAAAATAATTTGTCCTAATCTAGAGATTTTCTGAGATCCATAATATACATATACTAATTCCTTTGCCATAACAATACCACTGTATGAAATAGCTCTAGGGATTTTTAAAGGTTAAAGAGATGTTCACAGCAGTAGAGTGACAGAGCATATATGGGAAACCTAAAGTCTACAGCCATTTAGCAGGATGTTTCCCCATTGAATCATAGTACCATAAAATTAGGTATGTAAAATCTCTTCATTACATTTATTTTTTTGCTAGAGTTTATGTATTTTTAAAGTTCTAGGAAAAACTCCCTAAATTCCTCTTGTACCATACTATGTTTGAATTCCTATGGAATTTCTAATTATATATCAGTGATTTCTATTTTCGATGGATAATTTGCATATAATACTTTAAAAAATCAATCCTACAAAATAATCCTACTGCATGAGTAGAGTTACTTTATCCATTAGCCCATCCTGCATTACTAAATGGATTACTGTTCTTAATTAAGTTGGCACTTATCAGTATATAAAAAAGCAAACAATAATGATTTTTAAAAATATTTCTGATTGTCAAGACTTTTATTCCACTTCCTCAATTCTAACCTGCCAAAAATGAAACAAATGCCTATGGAAAAGTAATTATTTTTCTCCTTCTTTAACTTCTTAATTAACTTTTAATCTATGCTGTTACACAGGGAACATCTCTTAATACTAAATGTGTCTAAAATGCAGAAGATAGAGATTTAAATGATTTAGATAAACATCTGCCTAGCACAGAGGCATAAAAATCACAAAATTAGGGTATGGGTGGCTGAGTGCCAATAGTAGCTGCCAGCAACAGAAAGATATTGTCTTCATTTTTTTAAAAATCTTTTGCTTACTAATGAAGCAACTTAATAAATGCCTTCTAACCACACATCCTTATTTTGGAGCATGTTTCTTGGTCTATCCCACATAAAATTGTAAAAACCTTTGAATGAAGGATGCCAGGGTGGCTCAGTGGGTTAAGTGTCCCATGAACTCCAGGTCCTGGGATCAAGCCCCACATCAGGCTTCCTGCTCAGCAGGGAGCCTGGTTCTCTCTCTCCCTCTCCTCCCCCCCACTGCTCTCTCAAATAAATAAATAAAATCTTTTTTTAAAAATTAAAAATAAAAACTTTGAGAAATTGCCAAAAACATCCATGTAATAATTTATGAAAGACATGTTTTATTAGAGAAAAATCAATAAATTGGAAAATTTCAGTATGAAATGAAGCACTATTGTTTTGTTTAGTTGGAGTGGATTCTGTCAACAGTAATTTAAAATAATCAGTTCAATGATATGATCCCTGGTTGGTGTTTAGATAATTACTATACTTATGTCTAGTAATTTTCATCTATTAAATGGAGCAGAGTGGCAAGTAAAGACAGGAAGCTTTGACTCTTAACACCTCCTCTACAGTATTTGTGTAATTTGTCTTTTAATAACTGAAAGAACATGACAATAGTATCCTTACATACAAAATGGAAAAAATCCTACATCCTCTATGCATGCGCAGTTAACCAAAATATATTGAATGTTTTTGCACAAACTGCAGTTACTACCAGTGTGTGTGCACTTGCATGCCTTGGCTCCTCAATTACTCTAGAGAGCTAGGAAGAATAAGCAACCAGAGAATAGAGCTTAAATTCATGTTTCTTAGTTTGAAAAGAAAGAAACAAAAATATTGTTAATTGTGGAAAATATGATTGTTTACCTACAAAACCCAAGAGAATAAACTGAAATAATTTTTGAAAATAGTAAGAGAATCAATAAGATGATGGGTTAATAAATGTCCAAATATCAAATAGAAAACAAACAATAGCAGTAAAACCATAAAACCTTTGGAACAAAATTAGTAAGCAATGTATAATACTTATAATAATAAAACTATAAAATGTTACTGCGATAAAAAGACTTGTGTAAATGCAAAGATTTTCTTTGTATTGGACTGGAATATTTAGCATTGTAAAGAGGTCAGTTTCCCAAAATGTTTTGTTTTGTCTTGTTTTTTTTTTTTTTTTTTTAAATGAAATTAGAACAACTGTTCAAAATTCCAACAGGATTTCTTTTTTGAGGGGTAGGGATAGTCAGAGAGAGTGATAGAATACAAAATAAATCTCAATATCTGATATACTACGTATGAGAAAGGCAGAAAATTCTTTCCCCAAATAAAATATACTGTTAAACTATGACAATTGAAGTGTGATATAGGTGAAGGAATACATGGCAGATGTATTGGTTTTCAAGACACTGGATATCAGGCACTAAAGAACCGTGATACCTGGGACACCTGGGTAGCTCAGTTGGTTAAGCTTCTGCCTTCGCTCAGGTCATGATCCAGAGTCCTGAGATCAAGTCCCACGTAGAGCTCCTTGCTCAGTGGGGGGGCCTGCTTCTCCTTCCCTCTTGTGCTCTTTCTGTCTGACTCTGACAAATGAATAAATAAAATCTTAAAAAAAAAAAAAAAGAACTGTGATACCAGAGTGATAGGAAACAAATGACAGAAGCCCCATGAGGAGTGCCTCAGCTTAGTTCCTCCAGAGAGCTTTTAACCAATGGCACATGGCAGACTCCCTGACTTGAGGAGAAGTTGAAAGTCCAGGGAAAATAAGGTGGCTAGAGTTTTCAGGACAGAGTACTGGAGGGGCGCCTGGGTGGCTCAGTTGTTAAGCATCTGCCTTTGGCTCAGGGCAGGATCCCAGGACCCTGGGATCGAGCCCTGCATTGGGCTCCCTGCTCTGCTGGGAGCCTACTTCTTCCTCTCCCACTCCCCCTGCTTGTGTTCCCTCTCTTGCTGACTGTCTCTGTCTCTGTCAAATAAATAAATAAAATCTTTAAAAAAAAAAAAAAAGGACAGTACTGGAGACATGAGTGCTGCACGGAGAACTTCAAAGGTTTCCCCATGAGCATTTAGCAGAGTACTGATCAGTGAACATGTGTGAGGAAAGTGCCTGAATCTGGGGAAAGAACCATATGCCAAGGTTAGAGGAAGCAGTTTCTAAAGCTCATATGGTATTGAGAATTGTGCCTATTCCAACCAGATTGGAAAAAGCACAATGTGTGGGGCATTGGGTTGAGTACTCAGGAAGGTCTTTGTATATTACTCAGTATATTAGAGTTCTCCAGAGAAACAGAACCAATAGAATATGTACAGAAAAACTGGGGTGGGGGGCGGGCATGAATTAGGATGAATTAGCTAATGCAAAATCTTCAGAAAAGCTGGCAGGCTGGAGATCAGAGAAGAGTTGTAGCTTGAGTCCAAAAGCGGTCTGGAAGCAGAGTTTCCTCCTTCTCAGGAAACTGAATTCAGTCTTTTTCTTTTTAGGCCTTCAACTGAGTGGATAAGTCCTACCCACATTATAGAGTGTAGTCTTCTTTAATCAAAGTATACTGATTTAAATGTTGAACACATCTAAATATATGTTCACAGAAACATCTACACTGATCTTTGACCAAAAATTGGGTACCATGGCCCAGCCAAGTAGACACATAAAGTTAACCATCACACTCAGTATTTTACAGTACTCAGGAATTATCTTAGCAGTAGGGAATGAGCAGCCCCCGAGTGAGGACTTCTCTGGACCCGTCTAACAAATTATGAAAGCAAGACCCAAAATGGTGAAGCTATTTACAAGTAATTTCACTGCATCCCAGAAAAAAATGCATAAATGTATTAATGGGAATAGGAAGAATCCAGCACTCAAAAGTGTGAAGTTCTCATTTTTTTTTTTTTACTCAATTAAGGATTACCAGGCATTAAAAGTAGCAGGAAACACTACCTAAAATTGGGGGGTGGGGGAGGGACATAATCAATTGAAATCTATCAGAATTGTCACAAATATTAGAATTACAGCCTAAGAACATTTGATCTAATTAAAACAGTTATGACTACATTCCATATATTCAATATGATACAGAGAAGCATACCATAAAAAAAGACACATAAAAATTCTATAGGTGAAAATTATAGTGCCCAAAATAAAATGTACACTGGATGAGATTAATGGCAAAATAGACATTATAGAAGAAAAGAGACATAGCAATAGGAACTCTCTAAATAAAATGCACAGGAAAAGAATTATAAAAATTATGAAGAGTCTCATTGAGCTCTGGGACAATTTTGAGTGCCTTACTATATGTGTAACTGGAATTCTTTTTTTTTTTCTTCTTGTGACTTGAAAGCTAATTTTTTGAAGTTTTTATTTAAGTTCCAGTTAGTTAACATATGGTGCAATATTAGTTCTAGGTGTACAATATAGTCATTGAACACTTCCATGCAACACCCGGTGCTCCTCACAGCAAGTGCACCCCTTAATCCCATCACCTATTTCACCCATCCCCCTGCCCGCCTCCCTTCTGGTAACCAGCAGTTTGTTCTCTATAGTTAAAGAGTCTGTTTCTTGGTTTGTCGCTCTCTTTTTATTTTTTCCTTTTCTTGTTTGTTCTGTTTCTTAAATTCCACGTATGAGTGAGATTATATGGTATTTGTCCTTCTCTGACTGACTTACTTCGTTTAGCATAATACTCTATAGCTCCATCCATGTCATTGCACATGGCAAGATTTCATTCTTTTTATGGCTGAATGATATTCCGTGTGTGTGTGTGTGTGTACATATATACCATGTCTTCCTTATCCATTCATCAGTCAGTGGACACTTGGGCTGTTTCCACAATTTGGCTATTCTAGATAATGCATAATGCTGCTATAAACATCAGGCTCCATGTACCCCTTTGAATCTATATTTTTGTATCCTTTGGTTAAATACTTAGTGGTGTAATTGCTAAATTGCAAGGTACTTCTATGTTTAATTTTTTGAGGAATCTTCATACTGTTTTCCAGAGTGGCTGTACCAATTTACACAGCCACCAACAATGCAAGAGAGTTCCCCTTTCTCTGCATCCTCACCAGCACCTGATGTGTCTTGTATTGTTGATGTTAGCCATTCTGACAGGTGTGAGATTATATGTGTGACTGGAGTTCTTAAAAGAAGTTGGGATAGAAAAAAGAATACTTAAAGAAAAAAAATTTCAAGGTTTTCTGAAAATGACAAGCACACAGAAGGAAAAAGCGTAATGAACTCCAAGCTTACGAAACAAAAATTATACATGCATTATACTCAAATTTCTTAAAACCAATTATAAATGAAAATATTAACAGCAACAGGGAGAGGGGGAGAAAAGATATGCTATGTTCGGAGGAATAAAAATATGTATTACAGAGTATGTCTAGTATAAAACTATGTGGATGACAATGGGTCAGTATCTTAAAGTACTGAAGCAAAACTCTGCCACTGTTGAATTTGTATCCAGTGAAAATATCTCTCAAAAAAAAAGTTGTTTTTAGACATACAAAAGCTGATAGAATATATTACGAGAGAGCTGCACTTAAAAATGTTAACAAAAGTTCTTCTGGCAGAAGGAAAATAATACCAGACCCAAATATGGTTTTATGCAAAAGAATGAGAAACACTGGGGAGGGTAGCTGCATGGGTGAATAATTTTTTTTAACCTCAAAAAAAATTTAAAGGATAATTGACTATTTAAACAAAAACAATGACTGTATTGTGAGGCTTAGGACATGAGTTTAAACTCCATGTATGACAACAGTAGCAGAGAGGTGAGGAGAGAAATGCAAGTATACTTCTATAAAGTTCTTAAAGTATGTGGGAAGTGTATAATATCGGCAGATGGTTATTGTGGAAAGATGTACAGTATACACCCCAAAGAAACCACTAGAATTAAAAAGAAACAGTTACAGCTAATAGAACAATAAAGTAGATAAAATGAAAGCGTAAACTCTACCTAATCTAAATGAAGAACGAAAAGGAGGAAAATCTGAACCAAGCATAGACTGGATAAGTAGAAAACCAATAGCAAGATGACAGATATAAAGTAACCATATCAACAATTTTATTTCATGTAAAGAGTTTAAGCACTCCTATTAAAAAGCAGGAATTGTCAGATTGTATAGAAATCAAAACCCAACTCTCTCCTGTCTCCCTAAACCCCAATTTAAATACAAAGGCACAAATCTGTTAGAAGTAAGAATGAAAAAGAAATACAATTTGAAGATAACTCAGTGGAAGCTGGAGTTACTCGTCAATACCAAAGTAGATTTTACAGAAAATAATATTATTAAGGAAAAAAAGTTATTTCCTAGTGATAAAGAGGTCAATTAATCCAAAGGACATAACAACTCCAAATATTTGCACCTGATTAAAAAGAAACTTCAAAATCTTAAAGCAAAAACTGATAGAACTGCAAGTAAAAATAGACAAACCCATAAATATAGTCAGATATTTCAATATCCCTATTTCAATAGTTGATAAAACAGAGAGAAAATCAGCAAGAATATAGTAGACTTAGCAGTTTTTTCCACCAAAATGACTGAATTGACATTTATAGAACATTCTACCTAAAAACAGAATACACATTATTTTCAAAGCCATATCAGTTATTTACAAAGAGAGACCGTATTCTGGGCCTTAAAACAAGTCTCAAAAACTTTAAATGGATTCAGTTCATACAAACTATATTCTCTGACCACACTGTAATTGAAATAGAAATCAGCTACAGAAAAATCTCTTTGGAAAACAGTTTGGCAGTTTCTTAAGATAAACATTTACCTACCATATTATCCAACTGTTCCATTCTGAGGTTTTATTCAAGTGAGAGGAATATTTATATTTATTTTTTTAAAGATTTTATTTATTTAGTTGAGAGACAGAGTGAGCGTGAGAAAGAGAGAGAGACAGAGAGAGAAGGAGCAGGGGAAGGGGCAGCAGGAGAGGAACTCCTGATCTTTAATACCACTTCCTCAAATCTGTGTTTCCCACCATATTGCCTGTATCAGCTGATGGTAATACCATCTTTCCAGATGGTCAGACCAAGAACCTTGAAGTTGTTGTTGTGGTTTTACTTCTCTGTTCCTCTGATTCCACATCCAGTTCATCACAAAGTATTGTTGGTACCACCTCTCCTATTGTCGTAATAGCCTTCTAACCATTGTTATTGTTTCAGTCCCTATTCCCTTAAAGTTTATTCTGAACATGGCCACCAGAGTGATTTCCTGCAAAACATAAGTCTAAGCAGTTACTCCTGTGGCCAACTTCACCAAAGGCTCTTCATTTTATAAATGGAAGCCAATTATCTACCTGCATGATCTACCCTTTCCCCCTCTCTCTGAGTACAACTCTTACCATTCCTCTAGCTCAGCTTGTCCAGTTGCAATGTAATGTGAGTCACATGTACAATTTTCAAGTTGTTAGTAGCACATTAAAAAGTCAAAAACAGGCGAAATTGATTTGATAGCATATTGTATTTAACCCATTATATCACATATATTATCATTTCAACACATAATCAATATAAATATTTTTAATGAGATTTTTTTGATAGTTTATAGTACATATCAAATTGCATTAGCTCAGTAGCCACATGTGATTAGTGGGTACCATATTGGACAGCACGATTCTAGCTGGTTCTTCTCTAGCCACACTGGTTTCTTTTATAATTCTAGAACATGCCAGTCATACATTTGCCTCATAGCCTTCGTATCAGTTTTTCTTTCTTTTTCTGAAACCACCTTCTGTAAATATGTATACGGCTTGTTCTCTCTTTCTTGTCCTTTTTCACATGTCACCATCTCAATGAGGCCATGCCAGACCTCTGTATTTAAGACACCTACTATCTCACTCACTGTTGCGTTTCCTATTTCTCTTACCTGCTCTAATTTTAAAATAGCATTTGTCACCTTTTACTAATATATAAATTACTTATTTATTATGTTTATAATCTATCTCTCCCCACTAGATTCTCCCCCATGAGTGGAGGAATGAATTTTGGATTGCTTTGTTCATTTATGTATCCCTAGTTTCGCAAATAATGCCTAATAAGTAGTAGTTGCTCAAAAAGTTACTTGTTGTGTGAATGAAAAGAATAAATGCAGTGGAATACTATGTAGTCATTTAGTAATGTGGAGTCATGTGTATTAACTTTAAGAGGAATATTCAAGATAAATGGTACAAGAAAAAAACAGCATGTGAAAGAACTGTATAAACATATATCATTTGATGTTTCAAAATATAAGTCTGTAGATATAAGTGTAGCTCTATATAATGTATCATATAACATTAGTGTAACTTTAAAGACTGGCAATAGCTATAAAATATTATGAGCACTTATTACCTTGCTCTGAAAATTAACTCATTTAGGGTGTTAAAGATTTCTTAGAGGTCAATATTGCATAACCCTATAGGTATTTCTCCAGAAATATTCTGAGACCTCAGCAATTTATGTATTATTCTGCCATCTTCTTGATTGTATATATCGGACCATCTGGATTTCATCATTTTAATTCCTGAAAGTTATTTGATAAACCGTTCTTCAATTCGCAGTCTTTGCAATTAAATTGTAAGCTGACCTACTAACTGAATTACAGAAACCAGATATAAACAAATGAAAAAATTTCAGCTGTCCATTTGATATAGTGATTTGAATTAGTTTTAATGGGGCCCCTGGCAATTTTCTAGCCTGTAACTGCTATTAAACAGAATTCTGTAAATTCACTGAAGATGTTTAAATACTCTGTGCAGTAATACAACTGATTTGTGTTTTGTACAAGTAATAACTATGGCTTGAATTAAAAGGGAAATATGCCCTAAAGAAAAGAAGGACTATTTAATGCACTTTTTATTTTATTACTTTAGAAGGTGCACATTTTTAACTCAATTTTTCTTTTGAAAAATGAAAATTTAATAGTATTCTTATAGTACCTAGAATTGCCACTATGCTAAGAGCTTTAAATATTTATCCCAAGTGATTCTTACAATAAGCCTATAAGTTTGTGGTACCAATATTATCCTAATGTTTACAGATGAGAAAGTTGACATTTAAAGAGTTAAGGTAACTCGTCCATGTCCACACAGCTAGTAAGATTAGAATCAGTACTTACATACTTGTTTTACTCCAAAATCATCTTCTTAAGCACTATGTCACTAACATATTTACCATAGTTAAACCAGTTACTTTTGATTATCCTTAAAAGTAGTCCTAATATTACAAAGGGATTTTGACCTAAAATCTATAGTAAGTCAGTTATATAAAATGACATGTGCCATTGTATCACATATGTCTTATCACGACACTTACATCAACAGCTGGAAAATAGTTGGTACACAATAAATAATTTTAAGTGAATGAAATCAGGAAAGTTTTTGTCTATTGTAACATTTAAATCTTTAAAGGGAAAAAATAAAACCTTATAAAGAGGAAAGGGCAGAAGCAAGTGGCATGGAGAATTGTTAGCATTTGAGAATGGAATAGACAATAAAGCTAATTAAAATTCACTTGACTGAAGGCACGTAGAAACAACAGATAAAGAGAAAGCTGGAAAGTGCCGGGATATTCTACAATATGCCTGTCTGAGGTGTCAGTGCATAGAGATGTATTTTTGAATGCTTCAAGTAGATAATAATACAGCAGCTCTACTGATTCTTAAAGAATGGGAGATCACATGATATTTTCTTTGATAATATTATACATCTTGAAATATTTAAGAGCCTTGTTAAAATATGAAACACTCTCTGAAGGCCAGATATAATGAATCACTCATTTTTCTCCATTAAATCAGGAGACTTTGTCTTAGCCTTTGAAGTATCACTCTGGCCTATTCAAGAAAACTGATAAACGCTTCATTTTCTGTTTGACCCTCTCCTCCCTCTAAACTTTGTCAACCATTTCAAAATATCTTGTCACGTTGGTTTCCATGTATATAATGATTCTCAAGTTCATCTCATCTTTTCATTCTTTCTACCCCTTATGTAGTGCAGATCATCATTTGTTGCTAGAACTAATGAAATAACCTTCAAAATAGTATCCTTGTTTTGGAAGTCCACTTTACTTATCTTCCCTTCCTATGGTCACCATATTTAACTTCCTAGAATGTGGATCTGTTCTTAAATCTTGTTAATTCCATGTCATCTACAAATTTAAGGTCTAAAACTTCCTCATGAAGTTAAAAGTTCCCAAGATTTTGCCCCTGCCACCTTTCCCGGCTCACCTTCACACAACCCTCTAATACCCCTGAATTACGACCCTAAAGAGTACCTATGACTGCCCCAAATAGCCAAGCACCATCTACACTGACTCCTGTTTCTAAAACATCATGACTCTCCCTACGTCGTTCAAAATCCTCCTCAAGCATCGAGGCTTAGAAAAAAATGCCACCTCTTTCATGATGCTTTTTCTTGTCTCCCCTATTTCACTCCCAACTTATAATTAAGTATTGCATCAGACTTCATTCATGCCTCTATTTACGGCCTATCTATTCTCCATCTCTATTTTCATGTAAGTTCTCATCATGTATTTCCTTATTGAGCTTGAATGCTTTGTGAAACTTAACCCATATACAATGGGTTAAGTTTTTTTTTTTCATTCAGTGCCTAGAACAGGGCAATATTTATAGAAAAAAAAATCCACCACAATAAATATTTGCTGCTTACTGAAATATCGAATAAACTCAAAAACTGCCATAATATTTTTTAAATATGCAGACTAAGAATAGCACAAGGGAGAAAGCATAATCTCTATATTATAGAAGTGGAACGTGATAAAACCCGTATTGATAACTGGGTGAATTTAGATGGATGTCTTATTGAAAATGAGAAATAGAAAAGCAGAAAGGAAAATAAATCAAAATTATTTTTTGATGTCAAGTTTTCAGGGAAAAATTATTTTCAGGTACTAAGTTTGTCTGCGTTGGGAAGGAGTGATTTTGTAATTTTCAGAACTGTCATCCTTTGTTACACTGTTGTCCTTCACCTACTCTGCTCTCTGGGGGTTTTCCGTAGATTGCACACCAGGAGCTTTGGGTACAATGGCACGGAAGTCTTGTGGTACAGGAAGACTCCGTAATCAATTCCCACTATCCAGGTGGTGCTATTTGGCTCCATTCACATTAACTTTGCAGCATTCCATGTGAAGAAAGCCTCCAGATAGTGCAGAGGGAGGGAGAGCAATAAGACCAGTGATTACAAATCAATCACTTTTATTGCTGCCAGAGCCGGTAGCAGAACACAGATGACAGACAAAGCAATGGTTTTGTTCAGTAATTGAGCTGCTTCTTGGGGGGCAGAGGGAAATGAAGTCTTTTCAATATTCTGCTCTTTTAGAAAATATGTATATTGTTTTAAACATCGGCTGGCACACAATAGAAATGTTAGTTTTATGGTGGACTTTTTGTGAGCATCAAATGTTTTAAGGCAGATTTTACTAGACTTGGGGAAAGCTCAGTTCTATAGCAGGGTTACAGCCCGAATACCTGTGACGCCTCTCCACATGAGAAACGGAAGGTGCACATTCCCGAGATTAAGGGTGATTCAGGGAAGGTACTACTATTGAGTAAGTTTATAAAATACACTCAAAACTTGGGCAAAGATAAGAAAGAGGTATATATGTGTATTTCTTTCTGGAAAAAAATAAAATTATGAATGTGCTATCATAATGATACAGAAGTAAAATATCTGTCTGGATTTGAATACCTCAGAGTCTCTTCAAGACGGACCTTGCCAGTACTTTGTTGAAATACATTTTGTGATGTCAAATATTGTAAATAAGTGCCGTTTTGATGTTTCTGTGTTTGTTTGTCCTGGGTCCCTACTTTTTCTCTCATTCTTTCACATCATTACCACCAAATGTAATGCCCACATTAGCTACAATGGGACAAAGAGATAGCATAAAACATTCTTCAATAATTATTTGGACCAGAAGCTGTGAAACTATAATGTGTACCTTTTTAAATAGAATTCAAATTAGAGTGTACGTCTCCATTATGTATTTTTTTCTCTTTTGTAAAGGTACGAGAGAACATCCAATCTGTATAGAAATCTCTGGTACAAGGACGGAGTTCAGGACTTACTCCCACAACCATCACTGGCTTCTATAACAACAAAAATAAAGCTGGTCACTTAATTTCCAAACTCTTCCAATCTTACCATTGGAAATGGAAACAACAACACAGATTCTGAACAAGAAATCATGAAAATATTGGGATGACAAATAAGATATGACTATTTTAGTGGCTCAATATGCCATTTTTGTTATTATTTTCCTGAAAAGATCCACTCCCAAAGGAAATTACAGAAAATAAGTACTATTGGCATCAGTGTGCTATTAGATGTTTTCACACAAACCATTATGCTGAACTCAGAAATAGCATATTTTAACTGGACATGAGGCCTTTATTCGTTCTAATAAAACCCTAATTTTCCCAAGTTCTGTCAGTAGCCATGGTTTCCACATAGCATTCATGGAAGTGGTTGTAGTTTTAATTTTCTGGTAAGACTCACTGGTGGTACAAGTTCTGACTCAGAGCTTTTCCTAGGAATACAAAAGGGATAAATAAAAATGTAAAAGAAAAATTACTAAACTGTCCCTTGATAACTAAATGGTTGATCATAAATTGGAGTGTCTATGCAAATGAAGTAAATAATTAAAAACTCCAAGAACAGCAATGACTAGGTGGTTGATGACTGGCAATTATAAAAGCTGAATTTTTAATATGCATACATCTAAGGAGCCAGTAAAAATTAGCTCCCAGACTAATGGACTTGCCTTTCTTCCGAGGCAGAATTTTAATGAGAGCATTATTTATAACAGCGAGACCAAGAACCAGAGTATTCTTGCTTAGTCTCATTTTTTTTTATTCCCTGACACCTTATCCATTAAACTATGAACTTCTTTACAGAAGAATAATACTTTATGTGCTAGGAAGTAAAGGTCAAAATGACCTCGGAAAGTAGTCACACCATATGTACTCTAAAGATGCGCCACTAAGGAAAAAAGGAATTATAAAGCCTGTGTTTCTAAATACTCAAGTAGTATATATACTTTTCTTATATATCTTACCTGATTAAATTACATTTCATATAGTTTCATTCTTAATGCTACATAAATTTTTACTCTTTCACAACTTTCTATATGATGCAATTGTTTCTTACATAAGATTAAGTTTAAAAAATCTTAAGGATACTTAAATCATTTTGTATATACTTTTTTAATGCTTAAGAATGGTTTTAATCATTCTGATACCTGTATATTTCTTATTTGTTGATTTCTTTTACACTATTGAAAGAGCTGCATTTTTCCCTTGGCAGTCCATTTTATTATCGGGAGCCTGCATAATAAGCATCACAGAGTTCTTCAGTGCTCTCATTAAGGTTAGATTACTACTTTCCAGTCTTTAAGATTTCAACCAGAGATATCTCTGGTCTTGCTTCCATAGCCCTTTCCCCCATAGCTGTGACTAAGCAAGGACTGTTTGGCAGACAGCATCTCAGGAAATTTTATTGGCTCTGTGACTTCCCCATAAACTATGAGTCAGGCAAAAGCCTGATCCAAGGATGAGTCAGAAGAGTGGTTTACTCAGAATTGCTCTACACAGAAATTCACCAGTCTCCTTCCAATTCCATCCCTTTAGCCTTGCCCCAGCACCAACCTAAAATCATAGGACCAAGCGACAGGAGTAAAAGAAGCATTATCAGGGGGAACATGATGAATGCGCTCTAATTTGTCCTGGCATGTCCCTTTCTATCTTCTGCTTCTTTTTTTAAGCCCTCGGTATTTTGTAGACTTCTGCATTTACTCAAAGATACTGAAGAATTTGGTTTTCCTAAGAAATCTCAGGTTTTATTAAAATTCTCAGGATGTAGTTTCTTCTCCAATGGTCAACATGAGACAGACAACAGGCAAATGCACAAGACAAGATAACCTAGATGCTGTATAGCAACCAGAGCAAAATGAGAATGTTCTCCCTGGGAATCTCTATTTAAAAAGCTGGTGATTGTAAAAATGCTTAATGACATCGGATTTTGAGCGGTTAGGTTCTTTTTATATATGTTTTGGCAGTTTTGTGTTTCTTCTCTTTTTAATTGCCTGTTATTGTCCTTTGCACATGTTCCTACTGGGATTTTTATTTCTGATTAATTTGAAAGAACTCATACATTAAGACTATTACTTTTTACCTTGCTGTAATTATTTTTTTCCAGCGTATCATTTGCCTTTAAATTTTTATATCCTTAATGCATAGATGTGTTTACTCTTCTCTATAATCAAATAGGTCCATATTTTCTTTAATGTTTTGTTCCATATTTTTGTGTTTAGAAAGCTGTCCCTACTCTGATATCATTTAAATATTTACTTACATTTTTCTGTAATGCTTTTTTTTTTTTAACAACAAACGTACTTCATTTTTGTATATGGTACTAGGTAGATCTTTATTATTATTTTCTAAATACTTAACCAATTGTCCAAAGATCATTTATCAAATGAAGTTCTTTCTCCGGTGTTTGAAATATCTTATTTATAACCTAGTAAATAACTACATACACTATATACGAGTCTATATGTAGGCTCCTTATTCTGTTCCAGTCTATTTATTTATTTTTACTCCAATATTAGGAAATGTTCTAGTCTCAGAATACTATAATATTTATCACATAAGTGTTTGGTTTTCCCCATTTTTAAGCATCATTTGAGCTGATTATATAATTTTTCTCTTTTGACATTCTAACATTTCTAACATTTAACCATTCTTGCTTTTCTAGAATAATACTACTTGTTTATGGTTTTATTAACACATTACTAACACTGGGATTTCTGTGCTTATAATATAACTGAGAATGTTCTGTAATTTTCCTTTTAATTGGTCATTGTCCAGAGTTTTATAAGATTTTCTTTCTTGATTCATAAAATGAATTGGGAACAATAGTTCTCAGACTATGGCTGAGTGAACTAAGACATCCAAAGCTTTCCTTTCATCTTTTCTTCCCATAAACTACAGAAACAACTAAAGCATTATAAAGATAGGCAAAAACTAAAAGCCTATACCAGTCCTTGAAATTAGGAAAGGAGTCTGTCTACACAGCAGACAGCATTGGGTAATTTCTGCTGTATGTGGTGCATATAAGAACAAATGAAAGAATTTCATGATGGATAATTCACAACTCTATGTCCCAAGAAAACAGTAGGATATCTCAGGGCAAAGGTAAAGAAAATCTAAGCAGATCTCCAGTAACATCCCCTCATTTTAATAGCTGTTGCTTGGAAACAAGGATAAGGCTGTGGATAGATGACATTTGAAATTTCTACCACCACCACAAATAGAGTGACAATGCCTAGTACTTTCAATGGAGATGTAGCTATATTAGACCCACAGCCTTCAGGCAGCTGGACTTGTCCCAGGTGTGACATTAAAAGCTATAAAGAATAAAACAATCCAGTAAATCATATAAAGGATGTAGAAGACAAGCTTGAGCTGATCATCCAAAATTCAGGCAGAAAAGGAAATGTAATGAAAAAAGCCAGAGGAGAACCATGTACTTAGATAACTAACCATAGAAAGCTAAGGTATTGGTTTTTATAGGAACCCGATATGAACTGCAACAAGAAGTTGGGCATTGATAGTAGATGTCTCCATGTTTATGCCACTAATTACATAGGAGATGCAACTGCCAGGCAGCCTTTCCTATTTCCCTTCAATTGTTGTAATGGACTGCTAAAATTCCGTAAGATTTTTTTTTTTTGTAAGTAAATGGAATCTTTCCCTCATTTTCATCTCCCATCTCTGATATGGATGCCCTGCTCATTAAAGTCAGGATCTAGGCTCAAGAATGCAACTGTTGCCTTTGCTCACCATAACTTTTTATTTCTGCCTTATTTTTAAGGCAGAAACACTGTCATTTAGTTAGAAATTTATCTCATCTACTCAAAAATTGTACCTAATTTTGAAATCTTTTAGATTTTAAAAATTACCATTTTTTTCCTTGGGCTTGAAAGTTAGTTCATCCTAAATATGTGTAAACTTCTTCTTCTTCTTCTTCTTTTTTTTTTTTTTTTTTGAGAAGTAACCTTTTCTTTTTTAATCCCCTCTATCTATTTCATCCATCCCCCTTCAGCCCACCCACCTCCTCTCTGGCAACTATCAGTTTGTCTTCTATATTTAAAAATCTGTTTCTTTGTTTGTCTCCTTTTTTGTTTATTCATTTGTTTTGTTTCTTGAATTCCACATGTAAGTGAAATCATATGATATTTCTCTGACTGATTTATTTCACATAGCATAATTCTAAATCCATCCATGTTGTCACAAATAGAGGTCATTCTTTTTTATGGCTGGTAATATTCTGCTGTATATGTATACTTCTTCTCTATCCATTCATCTATGGATGGACCCTTGGGAGGCTTTCATATCTTGCTATTATAAATAATGCTGCAATAAAAATAGGGGTGCATATCAAATCAGTGTTTTCATTTTGGGTGGAGGGTAAATACTCAATAGGTATAATTACTGGATCATATGGTAATTCTGTTTTTAACTTGTTGAGGAACCTCATACTGTTTTCCAGGGTGCCTGTACCAATTTGCATTCCTATCAACAGTGCACAAGGGTTCCTTTTTCTCCATATCCTTGCCAACAGTTGTTATTTCTTGACCTTTTGATTTTAGCCATTCTGACAGATGTGAGGTAACATCTCATTGTGGTTTTAATTTGCATTTCCCTCATGATGAGTGATGTCAAGCATCTTTCATGTGTCTTCTTTGGAAATATGTCTATTCAGGCCCTCTGCCTATTTTAATCAGGTTATTTGTTTTTCAGTGTTGAGTTGTATAAGTTCTTTATATATTTTGGTTATTAACCCCTCATGGGTGCTACATCATTTGCATGTCCTCTCCCATTCAGTAAATAGCCTTTTTGTTTTGTTGATGGTTTCCTTCATTGTACAAAAGCATTTTATTTTGGTGTAGTCCCAATAGTATAGTTTTGCCTTTGTGTCCCTTGCCTGAGGAGATACATTTAGAAGAATGTTTCTATGGCCAATGTCAAAGAAATTATTCCCTATGATTTCTTCTAGAAGTTTTATGGTTTCAGGTCTTACTTTTTGGTCTTTAATCCATTTTGAGTTCATTTTACTGTACGGTATAAGAAAATGGTCCAGTTTCATTCTTTTACATGTGGCCATACAGTTTCCTATCACCTTTTGTTGAAAAGACTGTCTTTACCCCATTGTATATTCTTGCCTCCTTTGTTATAAATTAATTGACCACATAATTGTGGGTTTATTTCTGGCTTTCTATTCTGTTCTATTGATTGATGTGTCTTTTTGTGCCAGAACCATACTGTTCTGGTTACCACAGCATTGTGGCATATCTTGAATTCTGGGGTTGTGGTACCTCCATCTTTGTTCTTCTTTCTCAAGACTGCTTTGGTTATTCAGGGTCTTTTGTGGTTTCATACACATTTTAGGATTATTTGTTCTATTTCTATGAAAAATGCTGCTGGTATTTTGATAGGGATTGCATTAAATCTATAGATCGATTTGGGTAGTATGGACGTTATAACAACATTGCTTCATCCAATCCTTAAGCATGGAATATCTTTCCATTTGTTTGTGTCTTCTTCAATTTTTTTCATCACTATTTTGTAGTTTCCTGACTATAAGTTTTTCACCTTCTTGGTTAATTTATTCCTAGGTATTTTATTATATTTAGTGCAACTTTAAATGAAGTTATTTCCTTAATTTCTTATTCTGCTACTTCATTATTAGTGTATAGAAATATAACAGATTTCTGCTTATTAATTTTTATATCTTGCAACTTTACTGAATTCACTTATCAGTTCTAGTAGTCTTTTAGGATTTTCTTTATGTACTATCATGTCATCTGCAAACAGTGAAAATTTTAGTTCTTCCTTATCAATTTGAATGACTTTTATTACTTGTTCTCATCTGATCGCTATGGCCAGAACTTCCAGTACTATGTTAATAAGAGTAATGAGAGTGGACATCCTTGTCTTTTTTCTGATCTTAGGGGAGAATCTTGGTTTTTCACCATTAAGTATGAGGTTCACTGTGAGTTTTTCATATATGGCCTTTATGATGTTGAGGTGTATTTCCTCTAGACCTACTTTGTTGAGAGTTTTTATCATGAATGGATGTTGCATTTTGTCAAATGCTCTTTCTTCATCTATTGAGATTATCATGTATTTTGTCCTTTCTCTTGCTACTGTGATGTATCACATTGATTGATTTGCAAATATTGAACCACCCTTGTATCCCTGGAATAAATCCCACTTGATTATGATGATTTCTTAATGTGTTGTTGGATTCAGTTTGCTAATATTTTGTTGAGGATTTTTGCATCTTTGTTCATCAGAAATATTGGCTTGTAGATTTCTTTTTTTGTAGTGTCTGATAAGGGTAATTCTGGCCTCATAGAATGACTTTGGAAGCTTTCATTCTCCTATTTTTTTTTGAATAGTTTAAGAAGAATAGGTATTAACTCTTCTTTAAATGTTTAGTAGAATTCATCTGTGACACCATCTGGTCCTGGATTTTTGTTGTTGTTGTTGGGGTTTTTTTGATTACTGATTTAATTGTGTTACTAGTAATTGGTCTGTTCAAATTTTCTATTTCTTCCTTTCAGTTTTGAAAGGTTATATATTTCTAGGAATTTATCCATTTCTTCTAAGTTGTCCAACTTTTTGGCATATAATTTTTATGTTTTCTTATATTTCTCTGGTGTCAGTTGTTATTTCTCATCCATCATTCCTGATTTTATTTATTTAGGCCCTCTCTCTTTTTTTCTTGGTGAGTCTGGCTACAGGTTTATCAATTTTGTTGATTTTTTCAAAGAATCAGCTCCTGTTTGAATTGGTCTATTGTACTGTTGTATGTTTGTATATTTGTTTTATTCTCTAATTATTATTTCCTTCCTTTTATTGGCTCTGAGCCTTTTTTTAGAATTGATTCAAAATTAAGCAGACATCAACTTAATATAGGCTGCTGTATGCATATGATGCTATATATATATATGTAAAGTTAACCACAAATCAAAAATCTGTAATAGATACATAAAAATTTAAGAGAAAGGAATCCAAACACATCACTAAATATGGACATCAAACTATAGGGATTCAGAGCAAGAGAAGAAGGGAAGAGAAAAAACTACAAAAACAGCCATAAAACAAGTAACAAAATGGCAATAAGTATATACCTATCAGTAATCACTTTGAATGTAAATGGACTAAATGCCCCAATCAAAAGACATAGGGTGTCTGAATGAATAAAAAAGCAAGACCCATCTATTATGCAGCTTACCTGAGACTCACCTCAGACCTAAAGATACATGCAGATTGAAAATGAAGGGATGGTAAAAGATTCACCATGCAAATGTAGTGAAAAAAAAAAAAAACTGATGTAGCAATACTTACATCAGACACAATTGACTTTGAAACAAAGACTACAGTAAGAGACAAATAAGAATACTACATGATGATAAAGGGAACAATCCAACAAGAAGATGTACTGATTGTAAAGATCTATACACCCAACATGGGAACGCCTAAATAAATCCACTATTAACAGACCTAAAGGAAAAAAAAAAGACAGGAATACAACAATGATAGAGGGCTTTAACACCCCTCTTACATCAATGGATAGATCATTGAAGCAAAAAGTCCATAAGGAAATAGTGGCTTTGAATGACACATTGGACCAGATGAATTGAATGGATAAAATCAGAACATTCCATCCAAAAACTGTGGAATGCACTTTTTTTTTCTAGTGTGCATGCAATGCTCTCCAGAATAGATCACATGTTAGGCCACAAAACAGTCTCAATAAATTCAAAAAGATTGAGATGATAGCATGCATATTTCTCAGTCATGATAGTAAGAAATCAATCACAAGGAAAAGTCTGGAAAGAACATACATACATGGAGGCTAAATAACATTCTGCTAAACATCGCATGGGTCAAACAAAAAATCAAAGAGGATGGACACATATAAAAGTAAAAGCAGTGGTACAAAATCTTTAGGAAGATTATAGCAATACAGGCTTACCTCAAGAAACAAGAAAAATCTCAAACAATCTAAACATAGACCTAAAGAAGCTAAAAAAAGAAGAAACAACATTTTAACCACAAAAGTCACAAAATCAGTTTTTAGAAATGCATTATATAGGAAAAGTTACTTTTTATCTTTGCTGTACTTTTCTAAAGATAAGTACATGACTTAACATTTCCAGTTTTCCAGTTGTCACACATCCTTAAAATAGCAAGCACAAAATTTGCACTGTTTATTTGAGAGAAGCAAATGTCCCTCAAGATACTCTAACAGATAAATTATAGCAAATTAAAGAAAAACAAAACTTTAATCCTATACAAAAAGAAAATATAAATATCTAATAAAGGACATGAGGAAAGTTGTCGCTATTTCTAGTCTGTCTTTCTAATGCTCAAAATAATGTTCCATTGTCTCAAAGTCTCAAATTCTATTAAAGAAAACTGTTGGAAGACGTGTTCTTGTTAAACACATGACAACATACCACACCTACACCCACAACAATTCCACTCCCCTCACATACAAATCTGCCTTAAAATATTATTTGTCAGGAATTTTTCCTTCAGTTACCATCTAAGACGGGCACTAAAGGGAGATACTGCAATAGGGAATCTGCTTAGCAAAATCTTCTGTTGAATTAAATTGCCACAAATTTAATAATATAAGTGTTAGATGATAGAAATGTAGGTGTTTGATGGAAATTTAGGTGACTGAAATAAAGATATTTGAAGATAGACATCTAAAGTATTTAAAAATTGAATACAAGGTGATGTAAAAACTATCATTCTTGGAAAAAATAGAATAAAATATATTTTAATTAGGAAATGTAGGATTTTCCTTAAAAATTTAAAGGGTTCAAATGTAATGCATTTCAACAATGCATTGTGTTATATTATTGAATGCAAATGCAAAAGGTAATGCATTTTCCCACTTGGGGGAACCCAATTTTTAGTGATAACCAAATTTGGATTTAGTTCCCATAACATTTTAATATTTGCATTTCTAATATAGTATATATGTAAAACCACTCAGCATATGTGTGACTATGAACAGAAACATATTAGGCCATTCTTAGTTTTTTATCATTAAGGTAAAAATTTTAATGATAAATCTTAGCCCTTTATCCTTGTTCGAAAAGTTGCTGAAGAAAGTAGCCAATAACAAAAACAAATATTAGTCCTATATACTTGCAACAAACTATTAGAAAATTAAATTTGAAGTGAGATATTACTTAAATTAGAATTTTAAAAAGCCACAAATGCCTAGCAATTCATTTAATAAAGCATGTGGAATTACTATCCACTAAACACTACAAAATATTACTGGGGGAAATTTTTTTTTTAAAGATTTTATTTATTTATTTGACAGAAAGAGACAGCGAGAGAGGGAACACAAGCAGGGGGAGTGTGAGAGGAAGAAACAGGCTTCCCGCTGAGCAGGGAGCCCAATGTGGGGCTCAATCCCAGGACCCTGGAATCAGGCCCCGAGCCAAAGGCAGACGCTTAACGGCTGAGCCACCCAGGCATCCTGACTGGGGGAAATTTTAAAAGACCTAAATATCTACAGGGATATTCCATGTATATACATTGGAAGAATTCAATATCATGTCATTTCTTCCCATATTGGTATATAGACTCGGTGAAATAGCCATTAAAAAATCACTTTCTTTTATAGAAAGACATGCTGATTCTTTTTTTTTTCTTTTTAAAGATTTTATTTATTTCTCTGAGAGAGAGAATGAGAGAGACAGAGCATGAGAGACGGAGGAGGGTCAAGGGAGAAGCAGACTCCCTGCTGACCACTGAGCAGGGAGCCTGATGTGGGGCTCAGTCCTGGGACTCCAAGATCATGACCAGGGTGAAAGGCAATCGCTTAACCAACTGAGCCACCCAGGTGCCCCAGACAAGCTGATTCTAAAATTCATTTGAAATTCAAAGCATCAAAGTGTGCAAACTTTCAGTTGTATGATGAAGTTCTGGGGATCTAATGTACAGCATGGTGACTATAGTTAGTTATGCTGTATTGTATACTTGAAATTTGCTAAGAGAGTAGATCTTAATATTATTACCCTCACTCCCCAAAAAAGGTAACTAGTGAGGTGATAGATATATGTTCATTGGCTTGATTGTGATAATCATTTCATAATGTATATGTATAGCAAGTCATCACATTGTATGCCTTAAATACATACAGTTTTTGTTAGTTGGTTATATCTCTGGAAAAATAGTGACATGAAAAAACAGTGGGAGAAATGGAGTTTTTACAAATGGTACAGGATCAATTTTATATCTGTATTGAAAATAACATTATAAAATACAATAAATTATTATATAATACACATGAATTACTTATACAATAAAATTTATACAAAATTCTAAATATTAAAAAATGCACATAAATAATTCCAGATAAACCCTAGGCTAAAAAATGAAATTTCTAGAAGATTAAAAAAAAATATTCTAATCATTTTTGATGTTTAGGTTGGTGACAATTTATTAAACAGGCCACAAATGTATTGCTGCTAAAAGAAAAGATTGATAAATAGGATATGATAAAAATTAAAAAAATTATGTTCATTAAAAACACAATTATGAAGAAAAAACAACCAGAATGAGAGAATGTATTAGAGAGGAGAGGCAAAACTAGGATACAGAAAAAAAAAAGTACTTCTAAAATGATAAGAAAAAGGCAGATAATTTCCAATTAAAAAAAAAGTGGATAAGAGATTTGAACAGGATAGTTACAAAAGGAGATATTCAAAGAGCTAATAAATATATAAAAAGGTATTCAACAGCATTAGTCATCAGGGAAATGCAATTTAAAATGCAGTGAGAGGGGTGCCTGGGTGACTCAGTTGGTTCAGCGGCCAACTGTTGATTTCAGTTCAGGTCATGATCTCAGAGTGGTGGGATCAAGCTCTACATGGGGCTCCATACTCAAAGCGGAGGCTGTTTGTCCCTCTTCCTCTGGTCCTCCCCCTGCTTGTGTTCTCTGTCTTTCTCTCTCGAATGAGTAAATAAATAAAATCTTAAAATAAATAAGCACAATGAGATAGTACCATACAACCACTACAATGAATAAAACTAAAAAGATGGGAGACACCGCTGACAAGGGTATTGAGTAACTGGAAAAAAGAATGTTCATAATAACATTATAATAGCTGCTACCTAGGATAACTTCAAATGTCTATCAACAGTGGAATCAATAAATAAGCTAGCTTCATACATTGGAATGCCACAAAAATTGAAAAATATAATAAGATAATGAAATACTGGTACACACAACACAGATAAATCTTGCAAACAAAAATTTAAACATGCAAGAATACATAATAATTTTATTTATATAAAATATAAAGCTAGAAAAAATCTTTGTGGATAAAAATCAAAATAGTGATTATTTTAGGGGGAGACAATGATTGGGAGGGGCATGAGGAAGGCTTCTGGGTGCTAGTAATGATCTATAAGTTCACCTAGGTGTTTGCACTTGGCATAAGCTCACCCATTTAAACACTTGTGATTTCAATACTTTGATATATGCATGTTATATACTTCAATAAAAATGTTTTCTTACAAAATAAAATAGAAATATGCAGAGAGAAACTGCACACCCTCAGGGGAAAAATAAAACATCCATCCTTAAAACAGAGGCAAACTTCAAATGCAGCCCCACTCATTAAGTCCAAGACAAGGAAATACGAACATGATGATAACTAAGTGAAAATGATTTATTTTTATCTCGATATACATCATCAGAGCTCTTTATATCTTTATGCGTTGTGCTTAAGGAAAAATGCAGTAGTAAGAAAGAACAGATTGTAAATTCAAGAACTGCTTGAGTTTAGACTTTTCAAAAGTATGTAATTGTTGATTTTCTTAAGTAAAGACTTCTTCCTTGATTACAACTGATTAGTAAAAGAAAATATCTTTCAGTCATATTCCTTTATGTGGAATCAAAAACTTATTAAGATATGTCTATATTTGAATGCATTTTTATGTATTTAAATATGTATTTTATATAGCAGAGCATATATTTAAATACAGAGTTACACAAAAACATATATATTCAATCTTAAATGAATGGAAAATAATGGTAGGTATAATCCAAGAATCATTTTCACTTCTATTTGAATTTAGAATGCCTTGCATGATTTAAGGCATATTTATCTTCTTGATTAAAGTTTGTTTAGCCCAATATTAAAATTAGTCTGCACTACTTGAAGACACAACACCTGATCTTGAAGAATTATATCTACAATATATTGGTTAACAGAAAGAAGCTTTCTGGGGGTTAAATATTTTATACCAATTTTCACCCAAAAAGTCATCATTAAAATCAATCATGAAAATAAGGACCTGAGTGAAAGTAAAATGAAATTAAAAAGATGGTCTAAAGTAAAAATTAGAATATCTCAATTAGTTTTATTTTTCTTAGTTCTATTCCTGTATGTGTGTGTTTACAGGTACATGTGTGCATGTGTGTTTCAGGAAAGAGCCTTTGCCATAATAAAAAGATCACAGTCTTCAGATTCTGACAAGTGTTCAAATACTGAGTCTGTTAATTATAAGATGCCTTAGCAAGTTACTTGGCCTTTTGTAGTTCTTATAATAATATATACCTTGGAATATGATTATGGGATATAAGTTAATTATTTTTTGTGGGGCAAACTCAGTAAGTAAGCAGGAGTCAGATCATGAGTTAGAGAGGTTTGTGCACAGGTAATGAATTCAGTTTGTGATATAGTGAGTGTCATGGGATCATCCAGTTGTACCATGATCAATAGCAAGTTGAATGTAGAGATCTGGGCTGGAGATATAAGCTACAGAGGCATCATACATAAGTGGCAAAGAAGCTGTGGACATGAACCAAGCCCCTTGGATGAGGGTATAGGAAGAGAAGAGGGAATCTAGAATCCCTAGAATCTAGAAACCTAAGAACAACATTTAAGGGAGGTCAAGAAGATATTTCATTTATGAATTATAATCTTATGGTATGGGTATACCATCCATTGCGTTTGATTCCGTATACAAAGAAACAAATTTGAGCAAGTAGAGAAAAAAGAATTATGGATTTTATTTATTTATTTGGCAGGGAGAGAGAGAGTGTGTGAGCACAAGCAGGCAGAGCAGCAGGCAGAGGGAGAGGGAGAAGCAGGCTCCCCGCTGAGCAGAGAGCCTGACGTGGGGCTCCACCCCAGGACCCTGGGATCATGACCTGAGCCGAAGGCAGACACTTAACCAACTGAGCCACCCAAGCACCCTGAGAAAAACTTTTAATATGAACAACAGGTCACAAAAGTCTCTGGGTACCTAAGGGCAAGAGTACAACTGTACCTTGTAAAGGACTGGAACCAGGAATAAGAAGCCTCAGGGATCCTGAGATTAGGCTCTCTTTCTCTCTTGCCTCTGCTTCTACCTGCATTTCTTCTTTATTCTTCTACAGATAGACTTTACTTTTTTCCTCTGAACATATGTTGGAAAGAGTTTATACCACAGATTTTGGGTTTTATGTCTTATCCATCCAAGAAGTCAACTCAACATGAAAGTACAATTTAAGTCCCTATTCTGAGTTTTGGAAACAGGTATTATTTCAGAAATAAATCTTATGCATTTTTGCTGACTGCCCCAGCCAGAACCCTTTAGTCACTTGTATGGGGAGTGCTGAGTTCCTCCCTCTCCCTCTCCCCCACTCCCCCATCCCTGGCTGCCCCCTGCAGGCAGGCTGACTAACCCTGTACCAAGAATACTGACTCCACTGACCGCTTTCAGACACCACACTGGAAGGCGTGGAATCAGGCATATTACATGGTTGCCAAAGTAGCTAAGTGGTAAGACCCCAGAAACATAGGGGACTTTGATTTCCAAGAAGCAAAGTTTAACTGAATCCTATTTCTTCCCTCCTCCCATGGATTATTCATAGTTTTTTCTACATCCTGTCCACAGAAATCCTGTATGCCAGGAGTACAACCTGCTGGTCTTTCTTAGAAGCCAATACAGTAATGCCTCTCATTCTGCCTGCCCCTCAACTACTGTTTTCTCATCTTAGCTGCCCTGGGTATGTACCTCCCAAATAAAGCATTAGCACATTAGTTCTTGCATCAGGCTCCATTTTCTAGGGAACTCAGGCTACGAGAGACAGCTTATTGTTTAGATGGGCTCCGTACACCCTCTGACTCTACCTGCAGGGGCAGGAAGTATGCCCAGCACGTCTCCTAGGACCCATCTATGTGATTCTCTGGCTTAGTGGGCACAGGGGAGCTTATTTCCAGAAGAGAATAAAACAAAACAAAACAAAACAAAATACTACCATCAAATCAGACACCCCAAAAAATGTCTGACAAGAATTAAAAGTGTAGTGATCAAAAATTATTCTAGTTATTTCTCCTTCTCTGTGGGTCTGATAATTGCAAATGTTTTCATTTTACGTTTTTCCCTCTTTAAACAGTTGAACAAATCTGATCATTTGAGATATCACTACAATCTGATATAATTCTGAGAAAATATTATTGGGAAATTTCTTATAACGTGTAGTTTTTACAGATTGAGGTAGTGACATGATATACACAGATACATAGATATACGTATATCTATGATATATGATCATAGATATATGTAACTGTATAGATACAGATCTTTCTCTACAAAATTAAGTATGTAATTAGGGGACGCCTGGCTGGCTCAGTTGGTAGAGCAGGCAACTCTTGATCTCAGGGTCATAAATTCAAGCTCCACATTGGGTGTAGAGATTACTTAAAAATTAAATCTTAAAAAAAGTATGTAATTAGTTTGAATGTACCTTCAATGTACATATAATTACTTTCAAACGTAACTATATGCCCTTATCAAAATAATTTCCTTATAAGGCATATCTTTTGGATTTCCAGAAACCATACATTCACTTATTCAATTCAATTTGCCAGGGAAAAGTAGGGAGAATACTGGCACAGTTGCCTTCTCTACCATAGTGGAAGACAGCAGCAACCGGTGAGAAGAGTGGTTAGAGCTTGAGGACCCATCTTTGTGCAACCCGTGGGGTCTGTGTTTAGATCTTTCAGGGCACCTCAAATCTCTGCCCTTTCATTGCTTCTTTTCAGCCTAATACACATACATAGTTAAAAGCAAAGATAATCTCAGCAAAATAGAAAGTAATATAGAATAACAGAAAATACTTCAAAATTAGCTCTTCTAACTACTGAGAAAAAAATGTCACTCACTTTTCTTCATTTCCCACCTCACCATCAGAAGGCACTATTTAGCTTTCTTTTTCTTTAATGCACTCAGCAAATTGTATTAAGTGTATGATATGTAGAGCACCCTAGAAAGGCTATAAATACTAACCAAATTATATATCACTGCCCTTGGCAATAATAATCTCACAATCTGGTAGGGAAATCACTTTGTTTAAATAATTTGTTATGTTCTGAATTCATGATATTTAAAATGCTAAACTTTACTGCAGTTACCATGTTCCCTTACTGATAGAAATTCTTAAATGAACCAAGTTAGAAAGTTAGAATTCCGGGGGAGGGAGTAATGCAAAAACTTAATCATTGTGTTTAAATTCTCAGTAAATTTCAAGCAATACCTAGAATCTGGCAATCCTTGTTGAAATGGCAATTCTTAGGGAAAGTTAAGAAAACAGCTAAGACTTTTATATTAACTAGATGAAAGACAATGTAGGGGCTCTTATAAGTCATAGTCTTTGTCACTTATTTTTATTAGTTACATTCTTTTAGCAGTCAGACTTCAGACTCAGAAAATCTAGGATCTGGAGATCAGAGCGAAGATACTGCCTTTTTTTTCAACCCAAACCCGGGCCCTACACCTTTTGTGCTTACTTTAGATGAGAAAAGAGAATTTAGAAAAGCAAATTAATTCTGACTAGTTTACATGGCTATTTAGGTCTCTAAATTACACAAAATAGTGTATGTAGTTGGAGGAATATGGGCTTTGCAATCAGTCAAATTGGATTTGAATCTATTTTTGACACTCCTTGCTGTGTAAATGTGGGCAATTTACTTAACTTCTTGATGTTTCTGTTTCTTCATTCTTAAAAAGGTGATAATATTTATGATAATAATTTTTGTAATAAATAAAGTGCCTCACTTAATATATGATACTCGTGAGGCATCTGGCATGTGGTAAACCAAAGTGAGGGAGACTGAGGAGTACCGGCAGCAGAATGATCTAAAGACTTGAAGCCTTAAAAACACCAACAAGACTCCAGTAGGAGATCCTGGTCCCAGAAATGTCTCAAATAAGTCCTATAGGACAAACAAGACTTTTAAAAGAATACTAACCACAGGAAAGATATAATTTTTTATGAATGACTTAGGGTAACGGTGTTATACTGGTCTTCTTTGTTAATAAAATTCTTCAAGACACAAGTTATTTAGGTCAAAGTACCCCAACCCTCACCTAATAGCTGCTTCCCTAATCGTAGGCAAGTTTCTGTAAGCAGAATCACCTGGTGCTCAAACCAGACTCACCAGGAAGGTTTGGGGGGAGGGGGGGAAATAAGCCGGGTGACTAGGCACACCTACGGAGCTCTGTTACAGTGGATCTAAAGTCCATCTCCAACCCTTTCCCAGGTGACGTTGGGCCTGGGACCACACTTTGAGAACTACTATATAAGGAAAGGTTTCTTAGATGATTTCAAATATAATGTAAAATATAAAGTAATATAAAACAAATGGAAACAGTTATTTACATAAAAAAATTACATAAAAAAAAAAGGACATGTATATATTTAGGGTAACCAACTGTCTCCGTTCTCCATCCCCTCACTGAAAACCACAATTCAACTGAGACAACTTCGGAAGTGAGATCCTTCCAGAAGTAGGATCACACCAAGACTCTAAGCTGCATGCTGCATTAACTCCTTCAATTAACTTTCACGTAACAGCAAACCACTTGTTGTCGGGTAAATTGTGTCCCCCAAAAAGATAACGTTCGTGTCCTCACCCCCAGTACTTGTGAATGGTACTGGATTGTAAATAGAGCCTTTGCAGATGTGAGCATTTAGGATAAGGTCATACTGGAGTAGGGTGGGGGTGTCCTTACAAGAAGACGGAATCACAGATGGCAATGCCATGTGAACACGGAGGCAGAGGTTGGAACACTGCATCTGCAAGCCAAGAAACGTCAAGGAGGTCCAGCCATCACCGAGAGGCATGGATAGAATGTATTCTTCCTCAGAGCCCTGAAAAGGAGCCAGCACTGCTGACACTTTGGCTTCAGACTTCTAGCCTCCAGAACTGTGAGAGAATACATTTCTTTTTTTTTTAAGCCACCCTGTGTGGTACTCTGTTATGGCAGCTCTGGGAAACTAACACAGCCTCTTTACACCAGGACCTACAGGATTTTCAGCCTACTTCTTAAATTTGCTTCAAATCCCAATATTTTTTCATTGTGTTTTCTCTCCCACTCATTGGTTTCTTCATCCTTAGGAGGGCAGCATCAAAGAAAGGATGGGAGAAGAGGGTGGGGCAGGTGTGATCATCTCACCCTGAAATCACTAGAACTCAAGAAAGTGGTGCCACTATGGAAATACTCTTCTGACCATTTCCCTTGGCTCTGCCCCAGGTTTCTCGAGGTCAGGGCCCTCTTTTAATTATTCTCCACCCTTAGTTTCAGCATCCTGGCTTGATTACTCATTTCTGGCTCCGATTTTTGGCTTTCCTCCTGGCTTCTCTTGCCCCTTGCTCTGGGCTTTGATGCCCTTTGTTGTGTTCGGCAGCTGGACCTGGTAAAACTTTCCACTTGCCCTTCCATTTCGGTTCTTGCCACTTGGATTTATCCAGTTGCTCCCCATCGAATCTTGAGTCGACTCTTAACAATGAAACAATTTCCTCACCTAAGAAGTGCACTCACCCTTGTGCTTTCCTAAGTATTCCTCTTCATTACAAGATCTTTCACATCCTTCTCCACTACTTTTCTTCCCTTCTCCACGTCTCCTGACTTCCAAGGCCCTGCTAGGTTGACTCTTCCTATTCCTTCAGCTCTTTCTATTTTCAGACTGTGGTTCCACCGCCTCCGCTCAGTCATCTCCCTGCATTTGCCCTTTCCTCTTTCTTGTCATGTCTTCTGTCTGCAGGACATCATCCCATAGTCATCACTGTCTTTAAGAGTTGTTCCACTTTGTTGTTGCTTTTGCTGTTGCCTGACACAGCGGGTCTCAACTCAGCCTTGTTTGTAATAACTATGTTTCCTGTAAACACCCCACTTAAATGTTTTCCGCACGAACTACACGAGGCTGGTGGTTTTACCTGCGGAGGTTTGTTTTATTAATGCAGGAAAGTTTATATATTTTGTCAAGGGAAAGGTATTTCTACAGACAACTTTGGTTCATTTGATGCCGCCTGTTCCACCCAGTCTCTGTTCTTAATCACTGTGATGGGCATATTGTGACAAAAGCTCATTTTCATCAAAAGAAATTCCCAGAGGGTTTGCTGCTTTGATGAAATGGAATAATTAAATACAGTCTAAAGGAAGGTGGTTGGAAATATATATGTAATAAAAATTTAGTCAGTTTTCATGCTACAGGGAACATTTTTTCAAACCCTCACTTCTAAGTGGCACTCAGACAGAGCTCCATGTGAAAGCTTTTTTTCCTTCTAGAATAAAAAGCTTGTTTCTTCAGCAATTCAATCTAGAACAAAGAAATCAAAAATACTATGAACTAAAAAAAAATCCACAGCAGAAATTATGTAGAGGCAAGGCAAACTAACATTAATAAATGAAGCTAATTAGACTTGATTTGCATATTTAACTCATCTTAATTACACATGGATTCAGCAAATATTTTAAAAGCTGCAATCAATCTTTCACAGACATGGTTAGTTATTTATATAAAATAACAAAAACCAGGATCCTTGTTAATGATTATTCTGTTTCCAATTTATATGCCAGTGAGATTGTTTCAGTAATAATAATGGAGTATGTTTTTCTTTAACCATTTGTAAACCTGTAAGGTTAAATTTCTTTGGTTTCACAAAGTTATTTTAAAAAAGATTTGCAGAAAATGTGAATGTTATATAAATTATATTAAATATTTGACCCTGTTCAATTAAGAAATGGACCTTTATAAAATTCTTGGACATTAATTTTTAAACTTGATAACTAAGGTGGTAACTGTAATAGAAACAGCTACATCTAGCTGGTAATGAGTAGGAGGATATTTTTCTCACAGCTGGTATAAACTTTAATTCTGCTCACCTTTGGACACAGTTTGCTTTGTCTTCTTTGATAGTAATATTCCTTGGTCATAAAATTTGAAATAAAAATGCATACAATACAATTGCACAATATAATTCTCTTTAACTTCAGTAAGTTTTATTTAGGTAGTTTTTCTTAAACATTTTTAGGTATTTTAGTAATTATTTTCTAGAAATATACAGGAATAGTGCTATGAGGAGATAGTACCTCTGTGTTGTGACATGAGGGCCTAGCAGGGCTGATGAGGTGGCTGAGTAAAGAGGGTGCTGTGGGCAGGAAGAAACGTACATAAAACTTTATTCTGTGCAACTGTCAAATTGGTGTGAAATTCAGTGATTAGGGCTCCACTTCCTACAGTTCTTCTCCATGAGGATTCTTTCATAAAATCAAAAATCGAGAGGTTAACCCTTTCATCTGAATTGCCTTGAAAAGTTGGAGGTCATGTGGTGAAGGAAAGGAAACTTGGTGAAGGGCAAACTTACCAAACTTGCTTAGTAACTTGTCTGGAAATGTCCCGTGTGTGTGTGTGTGTGTGTGTGTGTGTGTGTGTGTGTGTGTGTGAGTGTGAATGTGTGGGTTTACTATTTCAAAAATAATTATTGTATACCTCTTATAAGCTAACACATCTCTGCATTTAACATTATGAGGTGATGAAGATAATAGATGTCATCTCTGCTATCACAGAACTTGTAATCTGCATATTGTTCCTATGTAATAATTATCATTTACTGAGCACTTGGCTATGTCCCAGGCAGCAATCTAAGCATTTTACATGAATTAACTTCAATCATGTAGATACTCATATTATTTCTATTTTACAGATGAAAAACTGAGGCTCACAGTCTTCAAAGGACATATTGAGTGAAAAAGCCCAAATTCACATCTGAGCAGTGTCACTGCAGACTCTGTGCTCTTAACCATTATATTATACACATGCATAATATTCATCTGCTTAGATATATGCCCAAATGTGACATAAAATTCAACTTTTCATTTTGAAATTGCATATTAGCTCAAAGTGCATTGATGTAATATATGTAAATTCTATATATAATATAATAAATACTATAAAATAATCTCACAGTTTGACTCTTGCAACCAGCTAATGCCCCGATAGCTTTTGCATTCCTAAGATATTTTATGAATATTAGAATAAAGATATCTCTGGCCCTTTGGTTTGGGCTGAATTGTATCCTTTCAAATTTATATGTTGAAGTCCTAACTCTAGTACTTCAAAATGTGACTGTAATGGGAAGTGGGGTCTTTAAAGAGGTCATTAAGGTTAACTGAGGCCATTGAGATGGGTCCTATTCCAATCTGACTGATGGTCTTATAAGAAGAACAGATTAGAGCACAGATACACACAGAGGTGAAACCATGTGAAGATACAGGGAGGAGATGGCCTTCTACAAGTCAGGGCAAGGCCTCAGAAAGAAGCTAACTGCTGATACCTTGGTCTTGTATTCTAGCTTCCACAACAGTGGGAAAATACATTTTTGTTGTTTAAGCCCCCAGTTTGTGGTACTTCGTTATGGTGGCCCTAGCCAACTAAAACACGCTTAGTCCTCTCTGGTGTCAAAGGATGAGACCACTGGTCAATATCTGAAACCAAAAAAACCCTGAATTTATCATATACTTCAGTGAAGAAGAGTTATACTAATTGAGCAGATCCAATTGCTGATTTTATATCCAGTTTTTGTGGAGAGTTTATTTTTGGAAAGTGAATTACTGAGATAGGAATGGGTTAGGTCAGTCTTACAAGAGTGGTTTATGCGGTTTATTAAGACTTACTTTTTGTCTGTTATCGAGGTGGAAGAAGGTTACTATGAGCTTTAGGAACACGGACACTGTAGTGAATCTTTGGCCAGTCAGCTGAATTTCAAATTATGAGTCTGATGCTATTTGGCTTTTCGAGAAGTGTTCACAGAAGTTAGTTGTCATTGATTAATTAGATAGTTTTAAAACCAGTTCTGGTTGTTTACTTACAAGCAGGGCTATGGAACTGTTACTAATTGATTGGACGAGTTTAAAACTAGTTCTGGTGTTTGTTACCATGACGATGAGTCTTTTCCTAGAAAAGTGTTTTGTTTTGTTTTGTTTTTAATTCTCAGTGGCCAACAAAATATAAGTAGAACAAGAAATAGAAAAGACTACAAATTGATCTACAATTGGTAATATCTCTTATTTGTGTAGGCATTATGCTAATCCTTTACACAAATCTCTCCAACTATAAATGGGAATTTAATTTATTACTAGTTTCATACAGTACAGATTAAAGGAGTTACTGTATGTAAAGTACTTGGTGTGGTGTTTATATAAATGAGAGATATGACGATCACTTTCCAATGAACTGAATTCTAAACCCTGCAGTTTTATTCTAGTATCACATTTTTTATCACTAGAGTATACAACCTTTCTTTAAAAAATGCTCACCAGTGTGATTTTGTTTACGTAAGAATTGAGGTAGATAACATGACACAGTAAAGGAAAGTGAATGTATGTGCACAAACTATCCCAGGGAATATGCAAAAGACACTATTACAGTGGTTGCATCTGGGATGGCCTGAGATAGGAGACTAACTTTTCATTAGATAGTCTCCTGTACTATTTAAGTTTTCAACCATATTCCTATATCTGTTTTCTCCAATACAATAATGTTGATTAAAAAAATTGTTGGGCTGTTTTTACTAAGAAGGGCATGAGGAACTTTCTGAAGTAATGGGAATGATCTATACCTTAATCTAAATGGCCGTTACACAGATACATACACAGATAAAACTTCTATCTATGTGTGATAAAAATTCATTGAACTAAGCCCCTAAGATCTGTGCATTTTCCTGTGTATAAGTTAAATGTTGTAGGCCACTAAAGACACTTTAACACATCAAAAAGACATTTTAAAAGATACCTTTGTTAAAAACAAAGGCAAAAACTGAGTTGGGGGGGCTTACTTTATATTTTCAAGTCTGCTTTTTTCCCCCCCAGAATAGTGAATCCATTGGTCAAATAAATAAGTCTTTACAAGGAGAAAACAAGTTAGTGAATATTAGTTTTTTAATGATTTTAGTGACGGCATTTTTGGCTGCTTAGTTTATGACTATTTGTGATTTTATGTCTTATGATTATTATATGATTTTATAGAACTAATTTTTAAGAGTTTGTAAGCTTCTCTTTTGTCTTGAGTATTAGGCTTCTAACAAGCATTATTTTAGTATTTTTTTCAGCTTTTCGCATGGCACTATTAATAGTAGAAAAGTTTTTAATAAGATTAATCTTCCTGCATAGGGTTTATGTCAGTCAAATAAGGCTAGGCTGTGTTACAGTAACATATGACTTCCAAAACACAGCAATATTATATCTTGCTCTAGGTCTGCCCCCTTCGTAAGTTGGAAGGGGAGGTTCTGCTCACTGACTCACTAGGATCCAGGATGACCTAGCAGGCACCTTAAATGCTCTGGGGCTAGACAGGTGGAGTTGGAGAGAACAGGAGAGGGGTATTACTTGTCATTTCCACTCACAAATTTCCACTCACAGCTCTTGGACCAGAAATCATTATGTGGCCCCACACAACTACAAGGGGGCCAGAAGGTGCACTTCTACAGAAAGGGAAAACATTGGGAAAATTTGGCAAATGGCATTGAAAAGCTGCCTCTACCTTTCTCCCTTCAAATTCTTGCACATTGAGGGTTAGATGATTTTGTAATTATAACAAAGAGGAGTTACTGTCTTGCCTTTGGCACTCTTTATCTCTGCCAAGATAGATTAGTGTTTCTGTTTTCTCATCTCTAGAATAGGTTACAATAGTACCCATGTCACTGAATTGTTGTGAGGATTAAATATAATAATAAAGCACTTAGCACAAGTCTTTAGTTACATAATAAACACTGAATAAATGTAAAGCTGCCTCCTGCTGCTGCAGTCAACTAACTCCATGTACTTCTTTAGAGACAATGACTGAGTCAATGGATAAATATGCTACTGGGTTAGAACCATGTTGTGGGAAAGGAGTTGAGAGAAATAAGACTGCACATTACATGGCATGACTAATCAAAATGAAAATAAATATTGGGAAGAGGACCAAGCTATTTATCCAAAAATGAGATATCTGGTGAGGGTTGATTTTTTTCCAATTTTCAGTTGTGATAACTCTGTAGCTGTTTACTTTTTTACTTAACAACTGTTTATCAAATCCTACCACAGCTGTCTTGGGCCTGGGGGATAGTAAGACTGGTGGGCAAGACAAATACGTTTCAAACAAGTTTCTCTTGTGGAACTACGTTCTAGTGGAAAGAAACTAACAATAAAAAAGGAAACAAATTCCTAAGTGATTTTAGTTCATGATGAATGATCTGAAAAAAATAAAACAGGGTGGCCTATTCACTGGGTACCAACACCTGCGGGAAGCCCAGTTAAGCCCCAGAATTCAGGGGCTTGACACAGAAGAAGCTTAGTTCTCACTGACGGAATGCCAGTTGAAAAGTCCTGATTGGTGACTTTTCTCCTTGTGGTAGTTGAGAAACTTAGTCTGGTTCCATCTGTCTTTTTCCATCTTCCAGAACACTTCTGCGTACAGTCTGCAAGCAGACAAAAATAAAAGCTTAGAGCATTGTGTGGGATATTTTAAGGAGCAGGTCTACATGTGACTTATTTCATGACTGCTCACAGCACACTGGACAGAACTCAGTCACACCTGACCTCAAGCCTGGCCGAGTGCCCAAGAGAAAAAGGAAAGGGATTTTATGAAAGTTTCTGCTATTGTAGGAGAGGATACAGGACAGGAGGCAGGAATATTAGATATCAGACATCACTGAAAAGGTTGTGTTTGAGATGAAAGCAGAATGGGAATAGGGACAAGGACATGAAAATATCCAAGGTAGAGAAAACACGATGTTTAAAGGCGGGAGCATCCTAGGCCTTTTAGAAGAAGAGAAAGGCTACTGTGACAGTGTTGTTTTTGTGTCTGTATTTACTTATTTATCCGATAGGAAACAGGAGGTTTCTGGATCAGTGATCAGACCATTTATTTACTCACTGAGCAGCTTATGTTGATTTGTCATTTCCGCATTCCCCATGGAGAGAAGCTGCGAGAGCCAGGTGTACCCCACAGGTGAGGTCATGTATCATGGAAAGGAACCCCCAAATTATGAAAGTCAGAGGCTTTGTGCCCTTCCAAGGAGGCAAGGTGATGGGTAGAGGGGAGAGGGAGAAACCTTTGTTGGAAATGTGAACAGATTCTCTCTTGGAAGAGAAGAGATAAGCCTCTAGGCTTGCAACCCCTGAGATATAAATGAATACCTCAGAGGGAGATGCGCCTAAATCTCTCCAGAGTTCTCCGTCTTTAGGGTTGGATTGCTATCAGTCATCCTTTAATCCAGGTTAGTTCTGTTTGCTCAGAAAGCCCTGACCATGCAGAAACATGAAAATATTCACGAAGCACAGTGCATGAGAAGGAGGAATGGTAAAGGATGAGGTCAGATAGGCAGACAGGAGCCAAACAGTATGGAGCCTTTGGAATAAAGGAAAGAGTTTGGAATTTATTCTGAGTATGATGGTAATTGTTCAGGTGGCTGTTACCAGGAGCATGGCATGATCTGATCCAGGTTTTATTGATCGTGCTACCGGCCGTGAGAGGAGTAGATGGGGAGTGGGGTAAGGGTAGAAGCAAGAGACTGATTGGTCATTGCAGGATGCTCCTGCTGTCTTTGAGTTCAGCATGATGGCTGATTTCCTGCACAGAGTAGTAATGTTAAGAAGGAACTGAGGTGGGCAGAGTAGGGCTTTACGTTGAAGAAAAAGCTGATGTGCTGGATGAGGGATGTGTGCGGGTAGGGGCAGAAGAAATATTTTAATTCTCAGGTTTGCCTAAGGTTTTTTTGTTTGTTTGAGCAACTGGCAGTGCCACTTACTTAGATGGAAAGACTTGGCAAGAGTAAAGACAGGCAGTTGAGAAATAGTAAGTCAAAAAGTCTGCTTTTGCATGTTACGTCCGACATGCCGTATCACCAGCAGGAAACAGATAACACATGAAGTAAACTCAAGTGGAATGTTTACAGAGATGTGAACGGGCTTCAGGAAATGAACACAGCACCCAAGGGGTAGCAACAATGGGAAGCCTGAAGGGACAGGAGAAGGAGAACATTACTGGACACGGTGGAGCTGTAGCCATGGGAGAGGGCCCACATAACATGATTAGTGGAATTAGGTAGAAAACAGGACCACTGACAAAATCACAGCTGAACAGGGAGGGAGCTAAAGTGGTCATTGATCTGCCATTTATATCTTTCTGCTCTTTCATTCCTACTGGTGCTTCCCTCTGGCTGAATCCAACCAGATGCCGGAGGGCCTGAGTGCCCACAGAGATGTGGTTGGTAGAAAGCAGGGCACAGACTAGGGCAGCGCCACATAGGGAGCGAATCTGATGGACAAGTAGAAAAGCAGCATCGATGCCTCTACTACTCTTTATTGGAGTCTTTAAGGAAAGACAGAGCTAAGGGCAGAGATGGTTTGGAAGTCATGAGCATATCAGTGGTTTATGTTGCAGGTTAAGAGCTAATATTTGTTAAGCTCTCACTTTGTGCTAAGCACTCCACCAACATTTCACATGCATTTTCCAATTTAATTCTCAAAACAAACCTATAGGTTAAATATCATCACCTCATTGGACATGAGTAATGGTATTTAATCTCTAGGTTTGTTTTGAGAATTAATTGAGGCAATGGAAGCACAGTGAAGTGAAGCAATTTGTTTAAGGTCACACAGCTATCAGGTAGCAGATCCAAGAATGAAGTCCCAGACGTTTCTATCCCCAGGGCCAGGGATAGCAATCATCACTGCACAGAGCTTCTCCGAGAGAATCAAATACTGGAGCAATGACATGTTCGGTCACATGGGTTTTTTTTTTCTTATAAGCCTCTTCCCTCTTTTACATTTTTCCCCCCACTTCTTTGAAAGAAAACAATTCTGACAAGAATTCATCAAAGAAGATATTCCAAATTTTAACATACCAGTTTGGGTATTGCTTTTGATTAAGGCTGTTTGCAGACTAGAATATTAGTAACCCACATATTCCCTATACCACAAAAAGAGTAGATTCACTTTTATCTTGGGAACAAAGCTGGATAGAAAAGCTTTTTTTTTTTTTAACTTTTCTTAATTCATGAAACATTTATCTTCAAGTCAGGTTTTGTTATAGCAGCACAAATGTGGTCTGTCAGCATTTCCATTATAACCCCATATTTCCAGGGCTTTTCAAGAGTGCCTTAGAGATTCCACTTTGAATTAAAACTTGGCATTCAGGATTTGAATCAGAAAACTCCATTTTCCTTAACAATTAATCAAAGAGTTTAGAGATTCTCACTTTAGAAGAGCACCAAATGTAAAACTTACAATGCAAAAAAAACATTTTGCTAATTTAAATATTTTTTTTATATATTAGCACTCACTATGCAGGTATAATATTGTGCAACTATTTATGATATTAATTCTCAAAGAAAATTAACTATAAAAGTTCCTAAGATAATATATGAAAGCTAATTATAGCATCTTATACTTTGCCTTTTTGGCTTTGTAAGTAATTTAGTTCTACTTTGGAAATTTAGAGGATTTGAAGTTCTCAGCATAATTGATTTAAACTTGTAGCAGTATCAAGATAGTGAACCAGAATAACATGGGAAGGGGGGGATCCTGAAAGAGTACCGAAGTATTTCAACATATTTTTGTGAAATTTAAATTCATGTGGGGAAATTTTGCGTTCTGTGAAAAGAGATTAACAGCATGCATTAATTCTGTACATAAATATTTGAAATTTAACTTGCTGAACACAATGGTAATAGTGAGGACTAAATAGAGCTTAGTTATAAAGCCATTCCAACTTTGCTTAGTTCCAAACTATTCCATGAATGTCCTATAAACAACAAGGAGACATGATGATAATACTCTATCTTTCCTATTTCATTTTGTAATCTTTTCTGTAATCTTTCCTCCAGCTGTAATGGTTTAGAACTAAGTAAATACCAGGTAGTGAAGGAGAGTAGATGAAGCCTTTTAGTAAGCCTACTCTCCTTCTGGTTTACTTCTCCCATCCACATTGCCTTGCTTGCTATTGCAGAAACACAGAGGGTAAACTCTCATTTTTGAAACATTTGCTCTACCTTTTCTTTCTTCCTGGAATGCTTTTTCTTCAGATGTCTGCTTGGCTTGTTCAATCCTTGTTCACACCTTACTTTTTGACTGTAGTCAAACTATATCATTCTACTTGATAATTTGGTTTGCCCTTAGCCTCTCAATCTCAAAACTCATGATACCCATTACCCTGTCTGACTTTTCTTCTTTTCACAATACTTATGATCTTCTAACACACTTTTACCTTTTTCAAATATCTATTCCCACCCTCTCCCCTTATAAAGAAAGGTTGATGAAGACACCATTCTTTGTTTTATTCATTGACAGATCCTAAGCCCCTAGAATTGTACCTGACATAGATTAATTGCTCAAAAATATTTGTTGAATGACTACATTGTTGAATTAAATCTGAATTTTGCCCATAACAAGAATCTGCAAACAGTATTCAGATACAACTCTTTCTGGTTTTTCTACAAAATTTGTGTTATTTCCCTAAGATAATTAAGAATGCCCTTTGACCATTGATATCAAAATGAAAACTCCCCACGTTTAAATCCCCTGCATAATGTGTTATGGGCCCAATTTGCTTGAAATAATTTAAACTGAAGTTTGGGAATTTTTCTAGTTAATTTTAATTTTAGTTATTGTTTGGAAAGATGACCTGAATGGGTAGATGTGAAATGTAGTTTTCATAAAATAAATGCTTATTTTGTGTTAAAAATACTACTGTACATGTTTTATAACATTTTCATATGCATAATGATATTAATGCCAAACTGTGAAAACTCAAGAATTAAAATATGATCTCGTAATCTAAAACAAACAGAAAAAGAGCCTCATGTCCCCAGCAGTGATGGAAATGATGTCCTGAAAACTCCACCCTCTGTAAGGGTGTCACTGCTTGGCCCCATGGCTTGAATACTATGCTAGTTGCAAGATGGAGTCACTTAGTAAAATTTCCCCAGCAGCTCAATTGTGTAAAAGTGAGGATGCCAGAGTTTCAGTGCACAGACAAGCACTGATGACACACTCATCAAGCACAAGCACAGCCTTGGCTGATTCTGAATGGTAGCTGATAGCAAAAGCTAGCATTTTCAATCATGAGAATGTATTAATTTTATTACTGGACTAAAGAAATACCTTTGGGGGGAGGTGTATAAGCAGTTTATTTGGTTGTTATCCCAGGAAGTAGAAGTGAAGAAGCAAGGAGTGAGCTAAAGAAGAGAGCAAAACCCAATAAATGATGCATTCCTGATCCAGCTACACTGTGGGCAACTGAGGCTAAACCCTGCTGAGAACTCTCTGATGAATAATTGTAGAACACAGAGCATTAGAAGAATTCCTTTAAACAGCACTGACTAATTGGACTTTCTGAAGGAAATATTTTATTATCCACATTGTCTGCTATAATAGCCACTTGGAATATGGCTAGTGTGACTGAGGAATTGAGTTTTTATTTAATTTTAATTACTTTAAGTGTAAATAGTTATATATATATGGCTGGCTAGTTACTACTTGATCACACAGCTCAGCTCTAAAGGGTCAAAGTTTCAGGCATTAATCAGTAATTCCCATTCCCCGCTTGCCAAGATATATGGGGGAAGGGGTATTAACTCAGCATACTTCCACCCTAGCCTGCACAAAGGCTAAGATATCTGCCAGGGTTGGGGAGAAATCCGTGAGGAAGAGAAGTTGGGAGGAACACTGCTTTGGTATAAGGAAACTTAATGCAATACTTTTAAACAAAATTACCTTTCGATTTCTTTCACATATTGAATGGAATTTATTTGATTTTATTTCTGCTTTGTCTTCCTAGGGTAACTGTGAGCAGTCACTTTATGGTCACATGCATTCTATCAATGATGCCACCTTCACTCCTAGGGTGAGTTCAGTTCTCCCAATAAATTCTTTTAATATTTCATATATACAAGTTAATTTTATTGAAACAAAGTCCCAGGGGAAAATGGTAAGTTAACAGGATGAGGAAAACAAATTTAGGAATTAATTATGACAATGGAAAAAAATATATAGTTTGGGTTGTAGAAATTTAAAAAATACACACAATATACAGTGGTAGGAACAATGAGGAATTCTATATTTAACTCCACTTAAACACATATTTAAAAGCTTCTTGTCTAATGTGAGCTTCAAGATAGTAAGTGGGGGGGGGCGCCTGAGTGGCTCAGTCATTAAGCGTCTGCCTTGGGCTCAAGGGCGTGATCCTGGCGTTCTGGGATCAGCCCCACAACGGGCTCTTCCGCTGGGAGCCTGCTTCTTCCTGTCCCACTCCCCCTGCTTGTGTTCCCTCTCTCACTGGCTGTCTCTCTCTGTCAAATAAATAAATAAAATCTTAAAAAAAAAAAAAGATAGTAAGTGGGATATAAACTTGTAAATATTAATGTAGAATCATAAAAATAATGAAAATACTTGAAAGGAAACCCAAGAATAAAAAAGCCATCAAAGAAAAATAGACTTTCTTCAGGTTAAAACAGAGCAACCTTGATTTGACAGCTTTTCAATTACTCATTGAAAGTTTTCAAATATATCTTTCTTCAAATAAACTGATGACATAGCAGAAGTGTTTATCCACAGCTTGAGGTATTCAGATATCAGGATGATTTCACCAACTATGAAGATTATTAAACACGGCTTTGAGTCGCTAAGCTAATTGAGGTTGTCTTTAAAAGGGTACAGATATACTCATGGAAGGATGATTTAAGTTTGTTCTTTCTCAGATGAAAGCTATTTGACTGTTAGATGACCTCTCAAGTCCTTTCAAACTCTATGATTTAATTATAACTAACATTTAAATTGGTCTCTAAATTCCCAGTAGAGTGTGAATCTTAATTCCATACCCTTCTTCTTTCCCAATTAGCTAAAAAATTAATCTGATAGATTACCTACCTTTAACTTCAAAATGACAGCATTGTCAAAATTCTGATACTATCACGATGTCATTATTCTTTTAGACAAGAAAAATGTTCACTAAAAATTATTTCTTATAAAAGAATGTTATTTTCTCCAGCTAAAATTGTGCTGGTGGCATTGTGAATGACACCTGGAATGTTAGCGATAGGCTCAACTACAATTATATTTTAACAAATTCATCTTGTTAAGGAATTTCCATTTAATTGACTCTGTTGAGCCAATATATTATGGATTAGTTCTAGGTACCAAGTAAAAAATTATTTTTAGCAGCATATAGAGCCATTTAAGCACTGCGAACCCTTATGATATAGGATATTTATGCTAAAAATATATTAAATGGCTTATAGCTTCACATACCCTAAGAAAATTAAATGGAAGCTAGAATGAAATAAATTATTTTGTGAGTCAGGCATTTTATTTTGGTAAGCAATAACATAGCTAAGAAAGACATACCATTTAACATCCCAAATAATAAAATTAATAAATATAAAATTAACCTAATTAAATTTATTCATTTAGCAATCAAGGGACACATACATTAAGTACACATAATTAAAAGGCAAGATGATGAATATGAGGTCCAGGTGTCCAGTATCAAAGTGGCTAAACTGTTTTTGTTTATACACTTTGTCCATACCAAAGGACTATTACCACGCTATTCCAAATCAACATCCCTAGTCCTCATTAAATTCTTCCATTAACTTATCTCTTCTTTGCTGTAAATGTTTAATAACTATTAAAGAAATGATATTTTATGATGATGACTGACACTCATGGGTGAAATTTTTGGTCACATATGTCAATTGTTTTGAAAACTGTTTTATTTCACATACTTGCCAAGGAATGTCAAAAGATTAGGAGGCAGCAGTGACTGAAAGAGCACAAAGACTTTTATTGAAGGACGTGGCATTGTGACACAGTTCACATTCAAACAAACTATCAAACAAAGCTGTCATAATAAATGCATTATAGAGTGCATATATAGCAGGCAGAAATTTGAATTATTTAGAATTAGACTTGCTAATTGTTCGATGCCTTTAGGGATATTACTTCAAGTTGCATTACTAGTTAAAAACCCATTTAGTTATTTATATAAACACAATTTTAGATAAATTCTACAATTTTAGATTTATAAGCAGAAATCACAAATGTAGGGGCGCCTGGGTGGCTCAGTCGTTAAGCGTCTGCCTTCAGCTCAAGGCATGATCCCTGCGTTCTGGGATCGAGCCCCACATCAGGCTCCTCCGCTCGGAGCCTGCTTCTTCCTCTCCCACTCCCTCTGCTTGTGTTCCCTCTCTCGCTGGCTGTCTCTCTCTCTGTCAAATAAATAAATAAAAACTTTAAAAAAAATCACAAATGTTAAATTCAATGTTATCTAGCTAGCAACCAAGAATCACAGAAACAAATATACAACATATAATAGTTATGTATGGTCCTAAAAAGCTATGTACATTGAATTGTATTTCTATGTTATATTAATAGGGTTCTGATGTCTTTATTTCTGACTAATCTTCCTATTGGAAATAGATATGTATTTAAAACTTCTTTTTAAATAATCTGTTAATGAAACATTTTAAGAAATTATGAAAGCGTTTTACTAAGTCCATTTTGTAAAGCAAAAACAAAAATTTAAAAAAATTTTGACAGTAATTGCTGGACACAGAAAATTCAATGTAAGTTAAAAACAAAGCAAAACAAAACCAACAACTATGTAAAAACACACAGTAAGAAAATGAGCAAGGTATCCCTATCAGAATGTCCTCCCCCTTCAGTTTTCCAGGAAGTAGTCTGACCTGAGTGGAGATTCCATCAGGCCTTCCAGTAGCTCTTGTTGCACACCCCGAGAGGGATTTGAGAGATGGGAAGGGTAAAGAGATCAGATTAAGGAATAAACATAACTCTCTGGGAATGAAAGTCTAAGTAATAAGGGAAAACCTGTTGGCTTAGAATGTCTATCAATAACAGAAATAAATATAACACATTCTGTATGTCAAAATGGCCATAAAATCAAAATGAAAACATAAGGAAGCCAAGTACTAATAAAACATAAAGGTATGGGAAAAGGTTAAGTCCAGTCTGTATTTTCTGTCCCTAGGTATCTTATCCTGCACTTCTACCCTTAGGTATCAGAGGTTATGGATCCAGGAGTGCCCCAGGAAGTATGGTCTAAGTCAGCTTCAGTTTGAAGGTCATTAAGGAAAAAATTGACTCTCAATTAAGTGAGGGATCATGGATCAAATGAGATGTATTAAACTCAAAATTACACCAGCATTCCACTGAAATCCTATAGCAGATTCACTGCTGAGAACAGATTTTACTGCTGAGAACCTCCCGGCCACATTCCCTCATTCTTTGAAGCTTAGAGTTCCTAAATCACGGTCTTTCTCTACATATGTGGCCCATCCACCACTCTGACACTTCCTTGACTCCATTTTCTCCAACATCCTTTTTCTCCTCAGCTACGCATTCCTAAAGTCAGACTCTGAACACCTTGTCATTAACTGTAAATGCATCATGTCCAAAATCTCAATTCCAAGCATGTCATTTGTCTTTCGAGGTCTTAAGTAATTCCGGTACAACAATTTTTCTCCCTCACTGAGAGCTCTAATCAGTTAAAATCTTACTCACCATCTCATCATCCCTTCTACTTTCACTTAGCATTTTACCCCAGCTTAGGTTCTTCAGTTATCATTCTATCAATTCCATTGCAAAGGACTTTAGTTCAATTTGACCTCATTTCCTCTACATAGCATACCTAGCAAATCTACATTCTTTATAGAAAAGATTTTAAAATGCTGGAGATTTTTAAATACTATACCATCAAACTGGTTGTTTTCTGTCTTTTTGTTTTATTTGAATATAGTTGCCACAGAATGTTACATTAATTTCAGGTGAACAACTTAGTGATTTGAGAAGTTTATACATTATGCTATATTCATCACAAATATAGCTACCATCTGTCCCTTTACATTGCTATTAAAATGTCATTGACGGTATTCCTGATACTCTGCTTTTTCTTTCCATGGCTTACTCATTCCAGAACTGGAGGCTTGTGTCTCCCTCTCCCCTTCACTCATTTTGCTCAACCCCCCATCCTGTCCCCTCTGGCAACCATCAGTTTGTTCTCTGTGTTTATGGTTCTGCTTTTTGTTTGTTTACTCATTTTTTTAGATTCCATTTATGAGTGGAATTATATGGTATTTGGCTTTCCCAGTCTGACTTATTTCACTTAGTAAAATCCCCTCCAGGTCCATCCATGTTGTCTCAAATGACATGATCTCATCCTTTTTATGGCTGTGTAATATTCCACTGTGTATATATACCACATTTTCCTTATCCATTTGTCTATTGATGGACAGTTACGTTGCTTCCATGTCTTGGCTATTTTAAATAATGCCACAATAAAAATAGAGGTGAGTGTATATTTTAGAGTTAATGTTTTCATTTTCCTTGGGTAAATACACAATGGTGGAATTATTGGATCATTATAATATTTGGATTATTGGATCATTTATTGGATCATTATTATTAGATCATTATAATATTTGGAATTATTGGATCATTTTAATATTTCTAAACATTGCACATTACACATTGTTCCTTTTTCTCCACATCCATGCCGACACTTATTGTCTCTTGTCTTTTTGATTTTAGGCATTCTAATAGGTATTAGGTGGTATCTCATTGTGGTTTTGATTTGCATTTCCCTGATGATTAGTGATATTGAGCATCTTTTCATGTGTCTGTTGGCCATCTGTATGTCTTCTTTGGAGAAATGTCTATTCAAGTGTTCTGCCCATTTTTTAATCAGATTGTTTGGTTTTTGTTTTTGTTTTTGTTTTTTTTGGTGTTGCATCATATGCATTCTTTATATGTTTTGGATAACCCCTTATTGGATATATCATTTGCAAATATCTTCTCTGATACAGTAGGTTGTCTATTTTGTTTTGTTGATGGTTTCCTTTGCTGTGCAAAAGCTTTTTATTTTACTATAGTCCCAATAGTTTATTTTTGCTCTTGTTTCCCTTGCCTTGGGAGATGTATCTAGAAAAATGTTGCTATGGCTGATGTCAGAGGAATTCCTGCCTGTGCTGTCTTTGAGCATTTTTATTGTTTCAGTCTCTCTTTTATGTCTTTAATCCATTTCGAATTTATTTTTGTGTATGGTATGAGAAAGTAGTCTAGTTTCCTTCTTTTATGTGTAGTTGTCCAGTTTTCCCAGAACCATTTATTGAAAAGACTGTCTTGTCCCCATTGTATGTTCTTATCTCCTTTGTCATAGATTAATTGACCATATAAATATGGGTTTATTTCTGGGATGTCTATTGTCGTCTATTCATCTAAGTGTCTATTTTTGTGTCAGTACCATACTGTTTTGATTACTACAACTTTGTAGTATACCTTGAAATCTGGGATGTGATATCTCCAGCTTTGTTCTTTCTTAGAATTGCTTTGGCTATTCAGAGTCTTTGGTGGATCCATACAACTTTTAGTATTATTTATTCTAGTTCTGTGAAAAATGTTGTTGGTATTTTGATAGGGATTGCATTGAATCTGTAGATTGCTTTGGGTACTATGGGCATTTTAACAATATTCTTCCAATCCATGAGCATGAAATATTTTCCCTTTGTGTCATCTTCAATTTCTTTCATCAGCGTTTTATAGTTTTCAGAGTACAGGCCTTTTACCTCTTTATTAAGTTTATGCCTAGGTATTTTATTCTTTTCGGTGCAATTATAAATGGTGTTTTATTTTGTTTTGTTTTTAATTTCCCTTTCTGTGACTTTGTTGTTAGTGTATAGAAACACTACGGATTTCTGGGTATTAATTTCGTATCCTGACACTTCACTGAATTCGTTTATTACTTCTAGTAGTTTTTGGTAACATCTTTAGGATTTCTATGAATAGTAACATGTTATCTCCAAGTACTGACAGTTTAACTTCTTCTTTGCCAATACAGATGCCTCATTTCTTTTTTCTTGTCTGATTGCTGTGGCTAGGACTTCTAATACTATGTTGAATAAAAGGATGACAGTGGACATCCTTGTCTTGTTTCTGAGCTTAGAGGACAAACTCTCTGTTTTTCACCATTGGGGATGATGTTAGCTGTGGGTTTTTTTAATATATGGTATTTATTATATTGAGGTATAATCCCATTCTGCTGAGAATTTTTAATCATAAGTGAATGAATATTGAATCTTGCCAAATGCTTTTTCTGCATTTATTGAAATGATCATATGATTTTTATCCTTCATTTTGTTGATGTTGTGTATGACATTGATTGATTTGCCAATATTGAGTCATCCTTGCATCCCAGGAATATATCCCACATAATTATGATGAATGATCATTTTAATGTATTGCTGTACTCATTTTGCTAATATTTTGTTGAGGATTTTTGCATGTAAGTTCATCGGGTTTATTGGCCTATAGTTTTCTTTCTTTGAGACGTCTTTGTCTTGTTTTGGTGTCATGGTATGCTGGCCTCATAGAATGAATTTGGAAGCATTCCTTCCTGTTCTGTTTTTTTGGAATAGTTTGAGGATAATAGATATTAACTCTTCTTCTAATATCTGGTAGCATGCAGTTGTGAATTCATCTGGTCCTGGACTTATATTTTTGGGTAGTTTTTTGATTACCAATTCAATTTTGTTACTTGCAATGAGCCTGTTCAGATTTTCTATTTCTTCCCGGTTCCATTTTAGAAGATTATATGTTTCTAAGAATTTATCCATTTTTTCTAGGTTGTCAGGTTTGTTGGCAAATAATTTTCCATAGTATTCTCTTACAATCCCTTGTATTTCTGTGGTATCAGCTGTTACTTCTCCTCTCTTTTTTGATTTTACTTATTTGAGTGCTTTCTCTTTTTTTCTTGAGTCTGGTTAAGTTTTTATCAATTTTATTTATCTTTTCAAAACCAGCTTTTGGTGTACCTAATTTTTTTCTATCTATCTATCTATCTATCTATCTATCTATCTATCTATGTACACATTATTTATTTCTGCTTTGATCTTTATTATTTCCATTCACCCTGGGCTTTGTTCTTCTTTTTCTAGTTTCTTCATGCATAGGTTTAGATTCTAGAGTTTTTTCTGGTTTCTTAAAGTAGGCCTGTATTGCTATATACTTCCCTCTTACAACTGCTTTCACTGTGTCCCAGAGATTTTGGACTGCTGTGTTTCCCCTTTTCATATGTCTCCATGTATTTTTTTATTCCTCCTTTATTGCTTTATTGACTCATTTGTTCTTTAGTATGACGCTGTTTAGTCTCCACATGTTTGTGTTTTTTCCAGTTATTTTGTTATGATGTATTTCTAGTTTCATACCATTGTGGTTGGGGAAGTTGCATGGTATGATTTCAGTCTTCTTAAATGTATTGAGGCTTGCTTTATGGCCCAATATGTGATTTATTCTGGAGAATGTTTCATGTGCACTTGAATGTATATTCTGTTGTTTTTGGACAGAATGTTCTATATATATCTGTTATGTCCATCTGCTCAAATGTGTCATTCAGAGACCCATTTTTTGTTGATTTTCTGTTTGGATGATCTATCCAGTAATTTAGGTGGAGTGTTCAGGTCCCCTACTATTATTCTATTATCATATATTTCTTTATGTCTGTCAATTTTTGCTTTATGTATTTATGTCCAATATTGGGCATATAAATATTTGCAATTATTATATGCTCTTGTTGGATTGATCCCTTTATCTTTATGTAATACCCTTCTTTGTCTCTTGTTACAGTCTTTTTTTTTTAGTCTATTTTGTCTGATATAAGTATTACTACCCCAGTTTTTTAGGTTTTTTTGTTTTTCCCACTTCCATTTGCATGGTGAATGTTTTTCCATCCCTTCACTTTCAGTCTGTATGCATCTTCAGGTCTGAGGTGAATCTCCTGTAGGCAGCATATAGATGAGCCTTGTTTTTATATCCATTCTGCCACTCTATTTTGATTGGAGCATTTAGGCCATTTACATTTAAAGTAATTAATGGGTATGTACTTATTGCCATTTAAAATGTGTTTTCTGATTCTTTTTGTAGTTCTTCTTTGTTTCTTTCTTCTTCTCTTGTTCTTTTTCTTTTTAATCAATGAATATCTATAGTGTTTTGTTTGGCTTTCTTTCTCCTTATTTTTTGGTGTTTGTGGTTACCATGAGGTTCATATTTAACATTCTAAGTAAATAGCACTTCATATTAATTTGAAAATCATGTAAGTTCAAATACATTCTAAAAGAAACTCCCTTCCCCATTTTATGTATATGTTGTCATATTTTACATCTTTTTATTCATATTTTTCTTATCTCTAATTATGGTCATTTATTTTCCATTTAAAGAAATTCCTTTAACATTTCTTGTAAGGCTGTTTTAGTGGTGATAAACTCCTTTATCTTTTGCTTGTCTGGGAAATTCTTTATCTTTCCTTCAAATCTAAATGATAACATCACTGGGTGAAGTATTCTTGTTTGTAGGTTTTTTCCCTTCAGCACTTTGAATACATCATGGCACTCACTTCTGGCTTGCAAAGTTTCTGCTGAAAAATCAACTGATAGCCTTATAAGATTTTCCTTTGTAGCTAACTTTTTGTTCCTCTCTTGATGCTTTTGGGAGTCTCTATCTTTAACCTTTGACATTTAAATTATTATGTGCTATGGTGTTGATCTACTGGAGTTCATCTTGTTTGGAACTCTCTGTACTTCTTGGACTTGGATGTCTATTTCCCTCCTTAAATTAAGTTTTCAGTTATTATTTCTTCAGGTAAGTTTTCCACACTTTTCTCTCTCTCTTTTTCTTCTGGGACCCCCTAAAATGTTTATATTTGTTTGCTTGATGTTGTTCAAGAGATAACTTACCCTCATTTTTAAAAACTTCTTTTCTCTTTTTGCTGTTCAGCTTCTGTGATTTCCATTATACTTCCTTCCAGATCGTTGATGGTTCTTCTGTGTCCTCTAATCTACTGTTGCTTCCCTCTACTGTGTTTTTTATTTCAATTATTGAATTCTTCAGCTCTGACTCTTTTTAATATTTTCTCTCTCTTTATTGAAGGTCTCACTGAGTTCTTCCATTATTTCCTCCAGCCCAGTGAGTATCTTTATGATCATTACTTTAAATTCTTTATCAGGCATATAGCTTATTTGTTTCATTTAATTCTTTTACTGAGGTTTTTTTTTTTTTGTTTTTTTTTTTTTGTTTTGTTTTTTTTGTTCTTTCTTTTGGAGCATATTCCTCTGTCTCCCCTATTTTGCTTGACTTTCTGTGTTTGTTTCTATGGATTAGGTAAAACAGCTACTTCTCCTAAAGTTGAAAAAGTTGTCATGTATGGTGACTCCTATGCAGACTCTATGTGCTTGGTGACTGCTGGATGGCTGGAGCTGTGGCTGTATATGCTAGTTACTCTTTTACATTTCTTAAACTTTTTATTCTCTCCTGCTATTCTTTTGCTGTTCTTTCTGTCTTTGGTTGCTCAGTAACTGTTAAGTCAGCACTCAGGTCTTCTTCAGGAGTAATTGTTATATTAATAGGTTTAATCTAGTGTGTTCTGTGGAGGAGGACAGTTCAGAGCCTTCCTATGTTGCCATTTTAAACTGGAACTTTTTTTTTCTTTAATTAACTTTAAATTTATGGTTCCAAAGTACAAATAACCACTCACCATTACTTAACATTTGTTTGCATTTATTTATTTATTTATTTAGTTAGTTAGTTAGTTATTATTTAGTGAGAGAGGAAGGTGGGGGAAGGGGCAGAGGGAGAGAGAGAATCTTAAGCAGGCTCCATGCTGAGCATGGAGCCCAGTGCAGGACTCAGTCTCACAACCCTGAGTCATGACCTGAGCCAAAATCAAGAGTTGGATGCTTAACCAAGTGAACCACCCAGGAGCCCCACTATTACTTAACATTAAAATTATATTTCTCTAGTGTGTTCACTTTTCTGTTCACTTAGATTACTTTTATACTTTCTTCTTAAATATCCTCATACTCCCACTACCCTCTCTTCCACAAATTCTCTTCTTATATCCTTAACTCATTATTTAGTGATAAAATAGAAGCCTTCAGAGAAGAAATCTCCTGTTCCTACATCTCTAAACGTATGGGCATCTCCACTCATTGTTAGTGTCTCACCTTCAGTAATCTTGGGAGTTTTTCAGCTCCTAAGAAATTTTAATATTTTAGGTTGTACAATAAATTTCATTTCCCATTCTTCTTTCACTCTCTTCGTAAGTTTACAGTACAATTATTTCTTTTCTCCCCCTTTCTATAGGACTATTTTTATCTATATATAAGCACGTTCTAAAATTGTCTGTTTTTTAAGTTTGAATTTCATCTCTCAATCACTTGCTGTCTTACTTTCCCTACTTTCATATACTCTTGATTTTTTTTAATTTGGACTTATTTAAAATTGTTTTTAGTACCAAATCTATGAAATATACATGAAAAATTTGAGAGCTCTCTTTGAATTGCTGATTTATAATTTGATTACATAATTGTCAAAAAATATCTGTATGATGTCAGTTTTGGAGATTTGGTAGGACTTGTTTGTGGCCTTGTGCATGATCATTTTTCAAATGTCCTATGGAGGCTTAGAAAGAATGTATGCTTTTGTTTGGGACATCTGGTTGTATTTGTTAGATAAATATTGCTATAACTATAATTGTGAAAATCATATGAAAACATGATTTTTGTCTATTTAAAATTTTATGTTATGAGAAGTATTAAAATCTCCCAATATTCTTATGGATTTTTAATTTTCAATTAAAAAGAAATCATTTATAGATTTTTATATATTCTATTTTCAGATGCCATTTTTGCTTTATATTTTGTTGAGACTCGATTGTTAGATGCATGTAAATTTATGAGTCATATCTGCTTCATGAAAACTTCCTTAAAGACTTATGTAAAATTGCCCTGTTGGACACAATTGAAACATTTTGCTTTAAATTATTTCTTTTGATCATATTTACACAAAGTATCTTTTATAATCTCCCAATTTCCTTCCTTTTTTATGGTTTAATTTGATTTATTTCTCTTTCAAGCAGCATATACTGTTTTACTTTGTGTTTTTAATAAAATCTGGGTCTTTTAATAGCTGACTTTAATTGGTCTACATTTTTTATAATTATTGATATTTTTGGGCTTACTTTTACCATCTTATTTTGTTTATTCTATTATGTAATTTCCTTGTTTTTTTTTCCTTTTTTGTCTGTGTGTTTTTGTTACTCTTCCATTATTAATATGCACACATTTTATTTGTTTAAAATGTCTACAGTTAAATAATACTCCTATTCTCCCCAGAATAGCACAAAGAAACTAAAGCTCTCAAACTTTTCTCTAGACATCAGTTTGCATATTCCGTGTTATTTTTATTTTATATTTTGATCCCACCTTGAAACCGTTGATATTTATTAGAGCTACCAATACATTTTATTATTTCTTCATTTACAATTACCTTATTTGTTTTTTCTCCTTCTTTGAAGATTTCATTTTCTTCTTGCTGAAGAATACTCTCTAGTATTTCTTTCGTTGAAAGTCAGTAGGTAGTAAGTTTCTTGGTCTTTGCATATTTTATTTTCATTGTGATATGCCATTTTCTTCTGGATTTATTTTGCCATGAAAGTCTGCTCTCAATCTAGGAGCTGATCCTACATAGGTAAACTGTTTGTTTTTTCTCTCTGATACTTTTTAGTACATTTAATATTTTATTTTCAATATTTTTATGATGTGTGTACATGTGGATTTATCTCCTTTTCTCCTTTAAAACTTGATGTACTTCCTCAATATGAGCACTCTTGTATTCTGCAATCCCTGAAAATCTTCAGCCATTATTTCTTTAAATATTTTCTCTTGTCAGTTCCTTGTAGTCTATCGTTTAGACTCTCCTAGATCCTTTTGTTTAGTCCCCCAAGTTTCTTAACTCGTCTTTATATTTCCTATGCTTTAGCTCTGTATGCTGAATTGTGATTCTTCAGATCTCATAATTCCCTAAAGTTTATTTGGCTGAATCTAGTTTACTCTGTAATTTTTCTGTTGAGCTTTTATATTTCTGTTACTACATTTATCATCTATAGAATTTCTGTTGGGTTCTTTCCAAATTTGCCTGTCCTTGTTTCATTATTTTGTTTGTTTTGTTTTATTTTTCAGTTTAGGTATATGTTAATTTATTTTTTAACTTTTTAATCCATAATTTCTTGGAAGCCTGAATGGCAGTGTTATTTTTTCATTATCTTATTCCTCCATGTTTCCCTGAAATCTCCAATATCATCTTTTCCTCAGCCATTCAAGTATAAACTCCAAGTCAAAAACTCCACTGAAACTGCTCTTAGTTCACATATTGTTACATCCAGTGATTATTTCTCCATTATTTTCAGACTTTATTTTTCATACCAACTAAAACATTCTTCTTGAATCCTAAGAAGTAAAATCTCCATGGTCATTGCTTCTCAATCTACTGTGCGGGATCCTTCTTTACCACTTGACTGCTAAATAATAAACAGTGTCAAGACTCAATCTTAATTCTGTTTTTTAGCAAATTTTCTCCTTATATCATTTCATTGAAACCTATGACTTTTGATTTTGCCTACATGTGATGATTTCCAAGTAAGTCCCACTCTGCTCATTATCATTAGATTCGTCATTAGCTATTTTGCTTCTCAGCCTAAGTATCTATAAGATGTCTTATTTTAACATGCAAACATGAAACTCTTGCTTTCCCTTCATCTGAACCTTTACCCATCTCTAAGCATCTTTGTTAGCATTACCTTATTCATCCCAAAGCAGAGGTTAGAGGATTAGTCATAGTTCACCATTGTCTTGGGGCTTTTTGTCTGTTCATTAAAAAAAAAAAATCTTTCTAAATTAGAATACAGTGAAAATAAATAAAAGAGAACATTTTATAATCTTATTTGACTTAATATCTCTAACATTTAGTATAGTTTATTTTACATACTTAATGTTAAAAAAATGTGATGAATGAATGCAGAGTTCTGGACAAATGAAAGTACAAGGATTTCATTACAGCATTGCATCATTGCATCTTATTTATTTCAACTTTATTGGCCTTCCAAATTCTGTGGCTATTAAACCACAAGCCGTAAATATAAAGCTAAACTTACTTAATTATCAGGACAGATTAGTTGCTTCTTAGAAATCTTCAATAGAATCACAGTGTCCTGTCACTTTGGAGCACTGGAAAATTATCAAATTTCAGTTACATTTTTGGATCCTGGTTTTGCCATTCACAAGATATATAATCTTGAGCAATCATTCACTTATTTTATGAAAATTAATTATAAAAAGAACAGTGAGTATTAGATAATACATGTAATGTATTTAACCTAGTGCCCGGCAACTAGAAAATGCTATCACTACCACTCCTATTCCTACTACACCCCCCTCCTCTTTTTCCTCCTCTTCCTCTTCCTGCTGCTGCTGTGGCCACTTCTACTACTACTACTACTACTACTACTACTACTACTGCTGCTACTACTTCTTCCTCCTCCTTCTTTTCCCCCTCATCCTCCTCCTTCTTCTTCTTCTCCTCCTCCTCCTCCTTCCTCTTCTTCTTCATGAAGCTAATGTTCCTTTACCCATTAGCATTCAAATAAGTAGAAGTAAATAAAAGAATACACACACAAATATGTAAGATGAATTTCTTATATCCCATAATTTAGTTGTGTTTAACATAATATCAATGTTACAAATATAAATCTGCAATACATATTTTGCACTTTAACAAAGATAAGAAAATGGAATTCTGAAGCTATTCCAAATAAGAAACTATGCACTGTACTAAACTTGAGCTGAATCCTATAAATAAATAAATAAATAAATAAATAAATAAATAAAAGTCTCAGTAGGGGAATTTTTTTTTATATATCAAACATACCATTTAGGGGCACCTGGGTGGCTCAGTTGGTTAAGCATCTGCCTTCAGCTCAGGTCATGATCCCAGGGTCCTGGTATGGAACCCTGCATCTGGCTCCCTGCTCAGTAGAGAGTCTTCTTCTCTCTCTCTCTCTCTCTCCCTCGCCCCTCCCCACTGCTTGTTCTCTCTCTGTCTCTCAAATAAGTAAATAAAATCTTTAAAAAAATACTATTTAGTAATAAGGCAGCTAAGAGTTTTAAATTTGATCTGATATAGATTAATTGCTTTTTCTTAGGTTGCCAGTAGGTGCACATAAATGAATTAATTCACATTATCTTTTTTTTTTTAAATCAGGATATAAACTAATACCTGCAATTGCCTATTTAAAAAAAAATTCTCATTCCATTTTAGCAAAAGAAGCTCAGTTTCTGATTTCCTGAATTTTGTTATCCAAGCTCAAACAAAAAGTAATTTGTATCAGTCTCTGGCCATTTTATATAAAGAAATACAAACAACATTTAGGTCATGCAGCCATTGATCCTCTGAAGGACAAATGATGTCAGGCAGTACTTATATGCCAAAAAAATTTCAATTTTGTTTACTTCTTTAGCAATCCAACTTGATGTCAATTACCATTTAGCTGGCCCAATAATATTGATATTTGATGTCAGTTCTTATTCATTACTGCACCTAGATGATGCATAAGTCAAAACTTTTAGATGTGTGGGGAAAAAACACCAAAGCACATTTTCTCTACCTGGGGAAATTGGAAACAACAGCAGAATAGAAAATTAAGGGACTTGTAGCATGCCATTTTTATTTTATATGATATTTGAATTATTTCAATTCTCCTAATATTCAAAAATTAACAATATTTTTAAACTAATCTAATACTATATGACATTCTTAAACTAAATCTTTAATGAAGTAATTTTCTTGCCTTAATACTTTGCAAAGAAAATAACTTCTGATAGAAAAATATGATATTTAAAAGTAAAGGGGAATAAAGTTGTATAAGCAGAAATTCAAAATTAATTAGAAAATTATTTTTAAATGTAATAAATTTATAAAGGTCTTCTCCCTGTGTTTCTGCTTTGTTTTGTTCTTAGAAATTTAACACTGTAAAAGACAAAGAAATAGTACATTTAATATTATATCACTCTGCCCTCAAAGTTTAACCTTCAATAACTTCTACAGTTGGATAGTGATGATATCATGCATTTGTAATTTTCTTGGTAGTTCCATGAAAATTAGAGGCAATGTTATGTCATACTTGATACTTCCTCTTTGACTATAAAACTAATAATTTGTTTTTCAATATATACATCCTTTGGATGCCTTGAAAATTTGGGGCTTATATGAAAAATTCAGTAATGAAGTTTCTACTTAACAGCTCTGCTGAGCACCTCCTATGTCCTGGGCACTGCTCTAAATACTGAGTATTTAGCAATGAATGATGCCAAGTCCTATTCTTATGGACATTATATTCTGTTAATACTAAGAACAATAAACAAGTAAACAAATTAATAGTCTCAAGAATAATATGTGTTATCTAACCATAATAAATTAGGGTGAAAAGAGTAATGAGGTGGGAGTTGGGTTTTATAATGGAATGGGTCAGGGAGGACTCTGAGAAAATGACATTTAGGAAAACCATGCAATGATGGTGACTCAGTCTGTTAAGTGTCTGCCTTCAGCTCAGGTCCTGATCCCCGGATTCTGGGATCAAGCCCCAGGTGGGGCTCCGTGCTCAGCGGGGAGCTTCTCGGTCTCCCTCTGCCCCACCCCCCACCTGTATGCTTGCTCTCTCTCTTTCTCTCTCAAATAAATAAATAAAACCTTTAAAAAAAAAAAAGAAAGAAAAGGAAAGAAATCCATGAAATGATATTAAAGAAAAGAACTCAAGTAGAGGCAACACCAAGGGCCAAGTTCCTGAGGTGGTAGTAGTGTGGGGTAGTGGAGTAACAGGACACATGGACTGGACTAGGATTAGATGAAGTAGGTGGAATACTTTGCATCTGATAGATAACTGTTAACTTAGATTGTTGTTACTGGTTAACTGTGGGATGGTTGAGGCCATTTTAGACTAACCTCATAGCCTTATATGTGGATTCTAGAATGTTTATTTATAGAAAAATACCCCAGCGATGATGTGTAATACATTTTTTAGCTGAATAATACCTTAACTTTTTTTATTTAACCCTATAGCTCCTGGCACAATTCTTGGTGGAGAAGTTAATCAATAAATATTCATTAATTAGGAACTATTAAAAAGTTCTGCAAGTCAGAACTCAAGAGGCATTTAAGAGGACACAGCACGGATTTTGCTGTGACATGATTAAATTTATTTTATACTATCAATCTTAAAATATTATTTTATTATTTATTATTTTATTATTTATTAAAATATTATTTTAAATTTATTAACTTTTCAGACTTTCCATGTACTTTTAATTTAATTTTTAAAAATTTTTTATAGATTTTATTTATTCGAGAGAGTGAGCTAGGGAGAGAGAGAGAGCATGAGTGGGGTGGAGGGGGAGGAGCAGAGAGAGAGGGAGAAGCAGACTCCTTGCTGAGCAGAGAGAGCACCCCCCTCCCCTGCCCTGGCAGGGCTCAATCTGGGACTCAGGGATCAACTTGAGCTGAAGGCAGATGCTTAACTGACTGAGGCACTCAGGTGCCCCTATTTACTACTTTTATAAGAAATGATGTCGCTGTCAGAATATTTGGTCATTTAGGCAAGTGGTCTTCCAATACAAAGAAGTCTCATTTAAACAGGTTTTACAGTACAAAATTATTTTAAAAAATATCAAAATATTGATATAAAATTATACATTTCTTTCTAATCATGATTAGTTGTAGTCAGTCTAAGCTTGCATGTGATTTAAAAATTTTGAAAAATTACATGTATGATAAACAGCATGAGTTTTCTAGAGATTGTTTTACATATAGGGATAATGCCTAATGCATCGTATATTATCACTGAATCACATAATTAGAGCAAAAAGAATTGTCACACCAAATTACTCATAAGGATAATTACAAGAAAACTTGATTATTCCCTTTAATGTAATTTTCCTCACTTAATTGTGGGTTGGTGGGTGAATGTGACCCCGTGAATCCATACTTCAATAAGTGACTACTAGTTAATATGCAAAACTACAGGCAGAGCAGGAGAATCTGCCCTTCTTCTTCAGAAGATTTAATTTGTATACCCAGAGTGGCTCTGCAGGTAAAATGTTTTAAAAGTTACATCTCCCAGCAGATGGTCTGGAATTCCCTGTGGCAGATTACAATGGTCTTGGGCCCAGCAGATCAATCACCACCATGCTTCGCCTTTTATCTCACCTCATTTCGACAACTATAACAAAAAATTCAACAGTTTTCTGACTAAAGGAATTTAAGCTCCTTTACTTAAATTGCACTCAGAACCTAAATTTATTGTATTTTTCCTAAAATACTGAAGCTTGAATACTCATTTTTTTAAGAATTTGCAAACATCCCTCGATGTGTACTTGGATGTTAATGAAACAAAAGAAACTTTTGTTTCTAATGTAAATGCTGGTTGCATCTAGAGCTTTTACTCCACCTGAGCTAGAGAAAGTAAGACCACAAAGAATCTTAAATACAGACTTTGTTTTGTTTGTTTGATTGAGTTCTTTTGTTCTTTTTTAGTTTAGTTTAGTTTAGTTGTTTAGTTTAGTTTTGATGGGGCTTAATATTGAAATAGACTGACGGTGTTCACAATTTTCTCTTGTTAAACTGAAGGTAGAATTTTTTCTTAGAAATGGTTAGTTTTGTTGGGGCGCCTGGGTGGCTCAGTCCATTAGGCATCTGTTTTTGGCTCAGGTCATGACCCCAGAGTCCTGGGACTGAGCACCACAATGCGCTCCTTGGTCAGCAGGGAGCCTGCTTCTCCTTCTGCCTCTGCCTGCCGCTCCCCCTGCTTGTGCTCTCCCCTTCTCTCTTTCTCTTACTAGCTCCCTCACTGCATCAAATAAAAAAATAAAATAAAAAAAAGAAAAACAGAAAGAAAAAGAAAGAAAGAAAGAAAAAAAAGAAAGAAAGAAAGAAAGAAAGAAAGAAAGAAAGAAAGAAAGAAAGAAAGAAAAACGGTTGGTTTGGGGACATCTGGGTGACTCAGTCAGTTAAGTATCTGCCTTCAGCTCAGGTCATGATCCCAGAGTCCTGGGATCGAGTCCTGCTTCCAGCTCCTTGCTCAGCGAGGAGCCCGTGTCTCCCTCTGCCTGATGCTCCCCCTGCTTGTGCTCTCTCTCTCTCTGACAAGTAAATAAATGAAAGCTTTAAAAGAAAGAAAGAAAGGAATGGTTGATTTTAAGTGTACATACGTAACTACAACTTTTATAAAAGAAACCAAGTTATTAATTTATGGATTGCTTTCCGATTATGTTATGTTTTGTATAACTAAAAATGGTAAAAATAGACTGTGCCTTTTTGGGATTGTTAACTTTTCTTTCTCCAAAGAGTACTGTATAGATACAATTCGATATCTTTAGGGAAATATTATTTTTCTAGTGAAAAAAATTTAGAGTTCCTAAAAAATTCTGGGTAAACGGAAACAGTGTAGTAAAGAAGTAGTTCTTCTTTTTTTTTTTTTTAAATATTTTATTTATTTATTCGACAGAGAGAGAGAGACAGCCAGCGGGAGAGGGAACACAAGCAGGGGGAGTGGGAGAGGAAGAAGCAGGCTCATAAAGGAAGAGCCTGACGTGGGGCTCAATCCCAGAACTCCGGGATCACGCCCTGAGCCGAAGGCAGATGCTTAACCGCTGTGCCACCCAGGCGCCCCGTAAAGAAGTAGTTCTTAAAAAGGCTATGAGTTTTAGTTAAATATATATGATTCTACCCTCTAATCTGTTTCTATGAATCAAGCTATAGTTAGGATATATTTTATTCAATCATTTCCATATAGCAGCAGGTAAATATAGCCTATCATCATAAACATGAACTTTATTTTTTTAAGATTTTATTTATTTATTTGACAGAGAGAGAGAGAGTGAGAGAGAGCATGAGTAGGGAAGAGTGGTAGAGGGAGAGGGAGAAGGAGGCTCCCTGGTAAGCAGGGAGCCTACCATGGGGCTCCATCCCAGGACCCTGGGATCACGACCTAATCTGAAGGTAGACACTTAACAAACTGAGCCACCCAGGTGCCCCAAACATGAACTTTAATAATGTAAACATTATAGTGACACAAACCTATCCATAAATTATCTTTTTTATGTATATAATGGAACTACCCTGAATTTATGTGACTGTACTTATGTACACGTTAAAAGAAAATAAATTCATTGCAGGTTTTTCTGACAGTGTTATTGCAGCGAACACTGTATTAATCAGTAATAATTGGCCACTTTAAAAGAGACTTCTGCCAAATAGAGTAACAACTTCGGTTGTTTCACAGTAGATGAAACAGATTTAACAGAATTTGTGTGAATCTACATGTAATAGTATCTTCAGTGATTAAAGAGCAAAAGGGCAAGGAGGAAAAGTATTGTTACTAAGAACAGTGTTAACATGTTGCCATCTTTGCTATACGATTTGGTTTATTTCACCATAAGGTGTTAAAAAAATACATACGTTTAAAAAGCTGCATCTAAGCATTTATGAAATGATTATTTTAAAATTAGTAGAACTATGAAGTTGTACCTTGTTCATAGTAAGTCAGTCATAACTGACTTTGGTGAAATTTTAAAAATCATCTTCCCAACAAGGAAAGAAACCAATTTGACTGGAAATTTTGCAGTCTGAACCTAAGTCAGCTGCTAAATGTGGACGTCTGGGTCCCAAGCCCGTCTCTGACCTCTAGTCACTGCAGCAGAAGACTAGAGCTTCTGTAATTTTCATTCCCTGCCCTGCCCCCTTCATTACTCTGGGAATATAGAAAGACTTTCTTCCTTGATAAAGGACAACAGATTAATGAATTTGAGTGCCTGCATCATTAAAATTGTCATCCTTGCATACTATTTCAAATGCAGTTTCCACTGTGGCTAGCTTTTACTCTCCAGGGGGTCTTGTCATCTCCGGTTTCTCTTGTAAATTAATGCAAAAACTGCTCCAGCAGTTTCACATGCTGTTTATTTCAAACTCCAAGTAGATTGTTCTGTTTCTTGATTTGGTAAATGGAAAGACCAGAGTGGCAGTGCGCTAAATTACAGGTTAGCAAACAGAATATTGGTCCAAATAGGGGTGAAAATCTTTGGGGAAAAAAAGTGCAGTATGTACTTTCAAGTGTTTTAAACGAGATATTCACCTGTATCTATTTCATTCTTATGTATAAATGTTTCAAAAATATAAAGCTACTGGACAATACATTTTATTTCACTTAGGAGGTTTATGAATTAGTTGACTCCACAGCTTAGTAAGGTCTATGATCACGTAGCCCCATTTCTCCTGTCCTCTCTCCCCCTCACCACACTCCATCACCTGGCACGGGAGCAGTCCTCTCTCCCCCTCACCACACTCCATCACCTGGCACGGGAGCATTCTAACAGGGAATGCTTGTCTGATAAGTATTTAATGAATGACTAATAATTTTATCAGACTCCTTTAAAAAAGGACATTTCATTATTCTAAAAAATGATGTACAAATTTCTTTGTTTAGCTCATCATACAAAAGAAAGTAGACTAGTGGAGAGACAGAGATGTATATTATTCTAGGAAAAGGATGGGTTAGAGCAGATTGATTAAATGGATCAAAGAGTAATAGAAGTTTAGCAGTTGAGAAATTGGTTTTTAAAAGAATCTGAGTGTCCTTTAATTCTCAAATTGGGTTACCCATCATTGTGGGTTGTTGTAGGAAGTAGGATTATCAGTATAGGTTTCATTCAAATTTAAGTAAATATGGCATACATGCTTTATTTAAAGGTGGTTGTTTAGACGAAAATAAGTTGATGGGCAGAGGCAAAGATCTTTCAAGTTATAATCACTTCAGGAAAATATATGCTCCCTGTGTACATGAATTACTCAGTTGAGTGATCACATTAATTCTGTAAATGTGCCATATTATAATTTCTTAAAGATTGGGTGGAAGTCTATTGGCATGTTTTAGTTAAATCTTCTCTTTCCCAGTTTAACAGAAAAAGTGACAAGAAAAATTTTAAAACTCTAAGCTGTACTGAGGCTTTTCATTGTCTTGTCACATTCACTAATGACCACATCATCCCTCCTCTCCCCCAGCATCTCTTACTTTCACTCTCAGCTTCTAGTACCAAAGTCACTATCCCCAAATCAAACAATAATGTGTATCAAAATTAAAGTGCTGTGGATAAAGACCTTTTATCTGACTTATGTATGAATTTATCTCTGACTTTCTTTTAGTTTGTCTAGTGGATTTGAACTCAATTGGATTGAGTTTCAGATCCCAGCTACCACTTACCAGGTGTGCAAATTAGAAGTAGCCTCAATTTTCTCATGTATAAAACGGCACTATTACCATGTACGTCATAAGTTCATCAAGTTAATCAGTTGATGCTGGATATTTTTGTATTCCTATAAATATTCTTGAGCTTCATTCTGGTATGCTTTTATGTTACTTAGAAACTGGCTCTTTCAGGTCTGCTTTTAAGATTTGTGAGGTGGAACTGAAGACATGCTCATTCTAGAACTAATTATGTCCCCTTTACTGAAGCAAGACCCTTTTTTTGTGCTCTAATCTACTCAGCACGCGGGAATCTTGAACTGTTTCAGTCTGGCTGCTGGGAAAGGCGCAATTCCCAGCTCTGTGTGAGGCCGTTCCCACTTACCTCTCATCATTGCAGGTGGTTCTTTCCAGGCCTGTAGGTACTTTCCTTATATACCTGTGCTAGTCAGTACTCAGCTAAACACTAGAAGAAGTTGCCCTACAGATCTCCAGCATTCTCTCTGTGCAACTCTCTCTTCTCCTGTACTCTACCCTGCAAACTCGAGCTGCTTTTGTCTCCTTAGACTGTCAGCTCCATTTCCTCAATTTTGTGAGTCAGCCCTGCTGTGTCTGGGTGCCCTCTTGGTGCTATTGTGCTAGCAATTGTCAAGGCAGTGTGTCACAGCAGTCTTCTGTGATTCACTCATTAGCTTCCTTTGTTGCCCTATGTACAGTGTCTTGTAAACCGTGTTTCCTATAACTTGACCTTTTTTTTTTTTTTTTTTTTTTTTTTTGGTTGTTTCAAGTAGGAGAGTAAACCTGATCCCTGATACTCCATTGTGACTGGCCATGGAAGTCTTTTCGTCATCTGTATTTAACTGTCAACAAATTTAACCAGAATATATGTGATTATAATGATAATAACATTCTTTTAAAAATTTATAGTTATGGGGCGCCTGGGTAGCGCAGTCGTTAAGCGTCTGCCTTCGGCTCAGGGCGTGATCCCAGCGTTCTGGGATCGAGCCCCGCATCAGGCTCCTCTGCTGGGAGCCTACTTCTTCCTCTCCCACTCCCCCTGCTTGTGTTCCCTCTCTCGCTGCCTGTCTCTCTGTCAAATAAATAAATAAAATCTTTTAAAAAAAATGTATAGTTAGCTTTTCCTCGTATAAAAGATAAAGGTTGACAGTGGGAATCCGAATTATAGCCTTGGTTGAACCACAGACTTCATGTGAAGGCTTACACAAGTCCTTTTAATTTCTTAAGCCTTCATTTATTTTTTTTAATCTGCAGGAAACATTGATCTAGAAAACCTTTATATTCTCTTTCAGAAATGTATCAATAATCTCTAACGTTTTCTTTAGAAATTGAGAAAAGCTATTGAATTTGAATGTATCAGTAAGAAGTCTTTTAAGGTAAACAAGAATGTATTTTCAATATCTGGTCTTTCTGAATTTGATTCTTTGTGACTCAGTGCTTACTAATAAACCTAACAGTAATACCGAAATCTTTACTTGGACATAGCAATGCCAAACTGAAATAATTTAACACTGGTTTCTCTTTAGATATTCAGTACCAAGCTTTAGTTTTTCTTCTTATCTCTTTTTTTTTTATTCCTTCATATTCCAATAATCCTATTGTTCTACTTTGACATTACAGTATGTAACTATGTAAATATATCATAGAAGACTATTGCAATGTGACAGGCCACATCAGAAGAAAACGCTAAGGGCCTTCAAGACAAAGATTTCATACATGAATATCTGAAATAATGCCAATAATGACACTGAAAATGAAGTAAACTCACATAAGAGTCAGAAATTTTATCTTTAGTGCTTTTAGAAGAGGCTCATTGCCAGAGGCAGAATGCATTAATTTCATATGCCATGTTAGGAATTTCCATTTCTCCTTGACTAAAATGTTAGTCTCAAAAATTATCTTTAGAGTAGAAAGACTCTCAGTGATTTATTAAACATTCTTCTCCCCTTTACCTTCAGAAATCCACCAAGTTACACCATATTTGGCAGGCAGGAAATTAGTAGGCCAGTCTTTTCTCAATTCTATCAAAACTGTGCTTTCAATTTGTTTAGCATTTGCAAAATGAAAAGCATTATGCTAGGTTTTGTGGGAGATTCAGACAAGTAAGGTACTAGATCCTTCCCTTGATGGACAAGAATATAATTAAAGAATAAAAACTATACAAAAAGTAGATAAACTATATCAATGTAAGGCAAAATTATAAGTACCAGAGATGGCTAGCTAAATATCAGTGGGATTATTTGGTATAATTTTTTAGAGAGATCAGTCCCAAGCATTAGGAAAAGCTTTGCTGACTATTCAACTCTGGAAATAATAATTCATTAATTCATTTATTTAAATATGTACTAAATGTATAATGTAGGCCCCAAACGGAGTAGAGATGGTTTAGAGCAGTACTGTCTAATAGAATTTCTATAATGGTGAAAATATTCTTTTCCTAAAATGTCCAGTAAGGGGACGCCTAGATGGTGCAGTCGATTAAGTGTCCGATTCTTAGTTTCAGCTCAGGTTTTGATCTCAGGGTCGTGGGATTAAGCCTTGTGTCAGGCTCTGTGTTGAGTGAAGAGTCTGCTTGAGTTTCTCTCTCTCTCCCTCTGCCCTTCCCCTCCACTCTCTCTCCCCCTCTCAAATATGTAAAGAAATCTTTAAAAAATAATAATAAACCAAAAAAGTGTTCACTATGATAGTGACTACATGAGGATATTATCATTTTGACTAGTTAAAATTTTTGAAAATTAAAAATTCAGTTTCTGAGTTTCAGTAGTTATATTTCAAGTAATCAGTATCCACATATATTGAGTAATATATGTCTAGAAGGAAGATAAGCACATATACAGAAATTGCAATTTGTTGTGTAAGTTTTACAACATGGTTCTTTGGGAGCAACAGAAGGAAAACTTTACATTCCTTGGAAATTTGTAGAAGTTGAGCTTGAACCAAGTTTTTATATTTTTAATATTTACCAGAGAAAGAAATAGTCAATGGAAATGATAAGAAGAAAAGCATGAAGGCATATGTATTATAGAGTAGAAAGCAGAGTCATACATAGGGAATTTGGGGGAAATGCTAAGCAATAAGGAGGCAGGTCAAAGAGGGGCTGAAATTTGCATTTAAGAAAAATAGCTACTCTGCCACTAGTTTCTCAACTATGGCATTATTGATATTATGGACCAGGTAATTTCATGTTGGAGGTGGGGGTGGGGCTGTCCTGTGCATTGTAAGTTGTTTATCAGCATGCCTGGCCTCCACCAACTGAATGCCAATGGTAGGTTCCCCAGTAGTGACAAAGATGTTTCTAGACATTACCAAATGTCCTCTGGAAGGTAAAATACCTGAGAACCACTGTCATGAAAATGGCCTGCAAAGATGTCAGGTTGAAGGCAGGGAGTTTACTACAAGTGTTCATGTGTGAGATGAGGAGGACCCGATAAAAGGGATTTGAGTAAAGTAGAGGCCTCCTTCAACTAAACAGGATTGGAGAGGAGAGATGGAGAATAGGATAACAAGCTCTAGTGAGGTTGTCCCACTCTGGTGACTGCATGGAATGTGGAGCCTTTTACTGAAATGGAAAATACAGCTGAAGGATCAAGTTGATGATTTTGGCTTTGAGCATGCTGACTTGTGGTAACTGTGGAACATCCAAATGGAGGTGTTCTGTGGGTAGTTGGAAATAACATCTGGAATTCAAAAGAGAAGTGTCAATTGCACATGTAAATTTGGGAGTTTAAAACATCTAGATAATAGTAGAAATCATGGGAATGTTTCTTCCTGCCCCAGCAATTTAGACTCAATGGCAACTCTCATCACTTCACCTGATCTCCAAATGTAGCCCTATTCACTCCATTCAACGCTTAGTACCAATTTTCTTTTTTTTTCTTTTTTTTTTTTCTCCTGATTTCATGTAGAATCAAGGACTTTGAGGACTTTGAGGTCCAGCTACCTGCCCTATTTACATTCAGGACTTCTGCTTGGGGGCCCTTGGTCACTGTTCCCTTTTCCTGGATCATTCTTCTTCTGTAGAACAAATCCTTCTGCTCTTAACTCAAAGGCCATATTCCTAGTGAGACCCTCCCTGATTGATCAGGCTATTTACATTTTAACACCCTTTTTGCCAAACGTTCCTTGTTTAGATTTTTAAAAAATATTTATTCATTTATTTGAGAGAGAGAGAGAGAGGAGAGAGAGTGGGAAGACGGGTACAGGGAGAGAGAGAGAAAGACAAGCAGACTCCCCACTGAGCATGGAGCCTGACACAGGGGTCGATCTCACAACCCTGAAATCATGACAAGCTGAAATCAAAAGTTAGGCGCTCAACTGACTGAGCCACCCAGGTTCCCCTACATTTATTTTTATTCCCCATAAATCTTATTAACATTTAGTATACCACATATTTTACTGATTTATTTAATTTATTATATGATTCTCCCCAGAAGTATGTAAGTTCTATGAAACCAGAACTTCCATTTTGTTCACTCCTGTATATCCACCACTTAAATCGGTGCCTAATAGGTAGTAGGCTCAATCAATATTTCTTTGATGAATGAAGTGATAGTTTTCCTACTGGTCCAGACAAGTTTGCATGGAATCAGTAAAACTCTTGCAGACTTAAGGCATGCATGGAAAAGCCACGGGCACACACTAGAAAGTCACAGGAAAGTGATGTTCATTTGCTTTTCAGGGAGTCAGGGATACAGCTTAGTACTCGACAGTACCTGCTTAACTCACTGAGACTACTAGCCTTCAAATGTTCTTTTAACATATCAATATTTATGTTCAAAATACATAACAACTTTTTACATCACATACAAAATTCATATTTCTCAGTGTGAACACCAGAACCCTTCAGAATTTTTACACATTGTTAACCTCATCATAAATTCATCATATTCCCCACAGTGAAATATGTTCATTTCTGCTTTTGTGCTCTGACATTGTGCCATTTTCAGTAATAATGATTCCCTCCCACCTTCTCTTCACTAGTATCTCTTCATAATCTTAATCTATTTAAAATGCTATCGTTTCTTGGGGTGCCAGGGTAGCACAGTTGGTTAAGCAGCAGATTCTTGGTTTCTGCTCAGGTTGTGATCTCAGGATCAGAGAGGGAGCCCCACCTTGGGCTTCATGCTCAGTGCAGATCTGCTTAAGACTGTCTCTCCCTGGGGCACCTGCGTGACTCAGTCGGTTAAGCGTCTGCTTTCAGCGTGGGTCATGATCCCAGAGTCCTGGGATCAAGCCCCGAAGCAGGATCTCTGCTGCATGCGGGGGCCTTCTTCTCCCTCTCCCTTGCTCCTCCCCCCGTTTGTGCTCTCTTGCTCTCTCTGTTGGATAAATAAATAAAATCTTAAAAAAAAAAAAAAAAAAAAAAGACGGTCTTTCCCTGTCCCTCTGCCCCTCCCCTCTGCATTCTCCTCTCTCTCTCAAATAAATAATCTTTAAAAATTAATAAAATAAAATGCTATCATTTCTAGAGAGCTGCATTCACTTAATCCATCTATCCTAGGGCTACATTCCTGTAAGAAAACTCTGATACAGGGGCCCTGGGTGGCTCAGTCATTAGGCCTCTGCCTTCGGCTCAGGTCATGATCCCAGGGTTGTGGGATGGAGCCCCGCATTGGGCTCCCTGCTCGAGGGGAAGCCTGGTTCTCCCTCTCCCACTCCCCCTGCTTGTGTTCCCTCTCTCACTGTCTCTCTCTGTGTCAAATACATAAATAAAATCTTTAAAAAAAATTCTGATGCCACAGGCTTGGGTTAGGTGTTCAATTTGTACTCTAAACAACCCTTCGCCTACTTCTATCATTTAACTTTGTGTTATAATTGCTTGTTATTTCTCTCTCGCCAACAAATAACTATAAGCTCTTTTGGAGCTTATATCCATGGTATCTCTTGCTCCTGGCTGGAAGCCAGAGACCTAGTACAGCTTGATAATTACGTGTTTCTTTATATACATTAATTGTCGTCATCTATTTCTAATTATTCTTCTGCCTTACACATTTAAACACCTACTTGTCCAATTTGTTCTTTGCTACTACTTATTTGTTGATATTCTGTTAAAGTACTATTAGCTCTTTCAGGCTGTTCCGCCTCAGTTACAGAATATGCTCTCTCAGCACTGCAGTGGGACTTTATGGGATTCCAGTCCCTGACGCATCTAAGTCAAAGCATGCAAAATATGTTTCTTGTTAAGAGTTTAAGAGCTTGTACACGTCAGTCAGATTGGTCAGATTTGAATCCAGACTCTATGTTTTACTAATAAAATGACTTTGAGCAAGTTGTATAACATTGTAAATCTTGGTTTTCTCATCTGCATAAAAGGATAGTATCACCTAACCATACAGAGGAATGATCAAATAAAATAAATATGTATCACTTTGAAGAAGTTATGATTCTATAGTGTAGCATTGTGTACTCTAGATGCTACATAATTATTTTTGAGATGATCAGCTCCCAATCCCTGGGGCTTGATTGGTTATTCAAGTTACTAATGCCTAACAGATTGACAACGACATCAGGAAGAAGGATATAGTGACAAAACAATCTTATCTTCATCTTTCCAATGTTTTACATTCCCTCCTTGAGCATTCCCAAATTTTACCTTCACTTTCCATTCTAATTCCACACCTTTTTTTTTTTTTTTTTTTTTTTTTTTTGCCTTATTTGTGCTATTAGGCTACTGAGGAAATGGTCTAATGAGCTAATGCTTAATGCTGCACAGGCCTGTCCTAAGAGACACACTAATGTATTAGTACTAAAAATGTTTGAAATACTAATTTTCCTCCTAATGAGCCTAAACATTTTATTATAGTTATACCTTAATACCAAGTTGCAGGTCATTACCTTCACGTATTGAAAGCAGCTGATGTTTCTAGGGCTTAATGTTTCTGCCATTTGCTTGATGACCCCTCCTTCTTGCCCATTTCGCATAGTAGAATTTTAGGAAATGAAAATTAGATCACTTGACAGATACTGTGTATGATGTTTTGATTTCATTATTTATTCATTTTAAAATATTTTTCTAATTGTAACAATTAATATATGCTAATTCCATGAAATTTGAATTTTGAAAATTTGAAAAGGAACAAATAAAATAAAAATGATTCATCCTAAAGATAATCAGTTCTGATTTAGTTCCTACCAATCTTATTTTCAACGTATGCTTTGTATGTGTGCATCAGACAGTGTAAACAATTTTGTTTTCTGCTTCTTTCATTGAACTACATATGTATGTTTTCCCTTGTATTAGTCACCTTTGGAAATGCCATTATAATAGTTAAAATAATAGTTTAGTTATATAATTATAGGTTACAGTTTTATGGATATACATATATACACACGTGTGTCTATCAATCTATTTATCAAAGAAATGACTTCTTATATTTTTCCTGCCCCATCTTATAAATGATATTGTGAGGAACATCTTTGTGACAAAATAACTCATTGATCTGAGTTATTGACTTATTTAGTTGTATCCTGATGGGAGGATATATTCAATATATTTAAACATTTGTTTTCATATTTTGCTATATAGTTTCAAGAAATAGAATGTAATATATCCATTAAAATCTCAGACTCTAAAGTCAACCATACCTATACTTGGATCCTCACTCCGAATTATTTTACCTACATAATTTTAGGAAATTTACTTGACTTCTTTAAAACTTATTTTTCTCATCTGTAAAATAGGATTGTTTCACATAATGAAATGCTATTAAAAATAATATTAAGTATATTTCATGGCAGTAAGAACTGCTAATTTTCACTATCAACTTGTACACCCACCAGGAATGCAAGTCTGTTTGTTTTTCTGACCCCTTATCAATATCATCATTTAAAAAATCTATTCTAATTTGATAGGAGAAAAAAAAAAAAAGGCAGATTCAAGTGAAAAACCCAAACTCAGGGCACCTGGGTGGCTCAGCTGGTTAGGCATATGAATCTTGATTTGGGCTCAGGTCATGATCTCAGGATCATGAGATCGAGCCCTGTGTTGAGCTCTATGCTCAGTGCAGAGACTGCTTGAGATTCTCTCCCTCTTCCTTTTCCCCTCCTCTCTTTCTGTCTCTCAAATAAATAAATGAAATCTTAAAAAAAAAAAAAAGAAAAAGAAAAGGAAAAAAAATCCAAACTCAAACTAACTTCAGCAAAACTAGGATGTTCATTGGCTCATAAAACTGAACTCCAGACAGGTCAGGTGGCATCTGACAATTAGATTTAGCTAAAACCAACACTCAAATGCCACCAGACTTCCTGAATGCTCTTAATCCTATCAATGTATTCACTGTGCTGGACTTGGACATTAGAACTAAGATATTATATGTGTATATAAATTACCCATTTTTTACACATTTTGATTGGAGAGGAAAGAACTTATTTCTGTCAACATTAGTTTGAAAAACATGGGATAGTATTCTTATTATTCTTACTTGACCCGGACACCTTCGCCTTAGGCATTTACTCTATCCAGGGAGATGGGTTTCCATGGGGAGACCAGTTACAGTGCAGGAATAAGAGGAGGTTCTTCAAAGATCACTAACACATGGTCACTAGAGTGGTCTTGGTTTGGCAAGTCAAGCTAACAATGTACTCCATCCATAACCACTGAGGTTTTAAATTGCTAAATCGAACTATATTACCAGGGTTGGTGAAAAGATTTTCAGGTGTTTTGATAGTTTTTTCCTTTGTCTACTGGTCTGTTGAAGAGCAATTTTTCTACTGGTTTAGTGTTTTTTTTTATCTTAATTTTGTACTGCTTTTTGTCGAATTTATGGCAATTTTTTCAAAATTTATATACTTAGTTGGTTTTTAAATTTATATTGTTCTGGAAACTCCATTTCACTGAAGAATTAGAAATTAATATCGAGTCCTTTGTAGCATTTTGGTGTGGTTTCTTTAATCTTTACCATATTTTAATTGCCCCCTTTTATTTCATAGCTTAATTATGACTTTTTTCTTTGTCACTATTTTTTTTGTCTGTTTTTGACAAATATTTCAATTTGTCTGTCTGTGTATTCTTTGCAAAGGCTAGCTTTTGATTTTGTTGTTCTCTCATTTTGTTTACTATGTTAATAGTTTTGTTTAATTTTGTTTTTTCTATCATATTTTAATTTTGTTTTTCCATCATATTTTAATTATTTCTTTCTACTTTTTAAAATTTCTTCTGTAGTAAAGAACATTCAGATTCAACTATATATTTAATATATTTATTTTAAATATTTAAAAAATTCATGTAAAATCATGAATTTCCATTAATGATGACTTTAGCTTTATTCAACAAATGTCATATAAATTCCTTCATTTGAATTAATTCTAAAGTTATAAATTACATGTGATTTTTTTAGCTTTCAAACTTTCTTTTTCAATTTTAGTGTAATTTTTAGTTTCTAATTGCCTCAATGCAAGAAAATGTGACCTTTATTACATCTCTTCTTTGACATTTCTTGAGACTTATTTTGTGGCTTGTCATGTTGCTAATTTTTGTAAATATTTCACATATACTTGATGATATTACATATTATATATATGATAAATATTGTTTTCTGTTTTAGATCTTGTTTGATTTTTAGTTAAATTTTGCTCTTTTTTTTGTATCAATGTCTGGTAGACGTTTATTAAAATCTTCCCTCACTTGGGTAAATTATAATTTATCTTTATAGTTAGACTAACTTTTGTTACATATTTTAGGACTTTACTTTTAGTTACATAAAAATTTATGATTGTCACATCTTATTGATAGAGTTCTCCTTTTATTCTCTAGTAATTAGATCTAGTAATTCTTTTTTTTACTTAAATCTCTTTTTTTTTATATTTATACTCTTGTACCAGCTTCCTATTAATTGGTATTTAATAATTTAATTCCTTTATTTTCACTTTCTGAACATTTTATTTTTGTTATTTGTTTTTAATGTTTCTCTTGTAAGATGCACATAGTTGTAGTTTCTTTTATTTTCCAAACAATTTTCGTTATCTCTTACTTTCAATTTCTATGTAAGTCCCATTTGTGTGTGTGTGTGTGTGTGGTTATTTATTCATTGGTAATTATTGCTATCACAACTTATTGTGTTTTCATTAGATTTTTTCTTTACTTTTTTCACTTATTTCCTGTTTTTTTGTTTTTTCTCAAATTAAGAATAAAGTTAAGGTTGGAATAGGATTTGGTTTGGACAATTTCTTGTTTATATCTACAGTTAACTAACCTTGATTAAGATACTTTGACTTTTCAATATCTGTGCTCACCATTATATCTTCTGATGATACAATTATTAATATTTGTGTTAAAATATAGTTAGTAATAATTCTTTCCACATTTAGATTTAAACTTTTTTAGTCTGAATGTCTGAAAATGCTTTCGTGCAGATTCATATTTAGGTTAAGTTTTATTTTCTCATACAATATGGGCATTATTCCACTGTTTCTAACATCTAGTTTTTGTTATCAATCTAGCTGCCTTCCTCTTATAGATAATCTGTAATTTTTCTTTTGTAGATAATTTTGTTTTCAACCATAATGGCCCACAATTTTCATTAAATTGCATCTAGTGTGATTTTATTTTTATGCATTATGCTCAATACTTGAGTGCAGTTATTCTGAATATATATATCTTTTTTTTCAATTCTGGATAAGTTTCAGCCTAATATTATGCCTTCAAATACTACTCTTTTGTTTGTCTGTATATTCTCTTGTAATACTAGTTAGACACGTAGTACCTTACTCTGTTCTTACCATATCTCTTAGTGATATTCATACCTTCGTCTTTCTTATCTTTACATCTGTAATCTAGGTGAATTTCTCAGTATATTCTTCCAATTTACTATCTTTTCAACTCTGTCTAATCTAGAGTGTATCATATCTATTAAGCCATTTTCCTTTAATTGTTAGTGTTTCAATTCTCTTGGTCTTTCTTAAGTCACTTTAGACTGTTTTTGTTTCATTTTTTTTCTTTAATGACTATTAGCTCTTCATTAAAATCTTTGAGACACTTATATTTACTTAAGAATCTTTTTCAGTTTTTCTATAATTTTAATGCACCCAGATTATTTTATCTTTCAATTATTGACTATATTTATTAGCTTTAAATTTCTTTATATGTTATGGAAAAAAATGTGTAGTTTCTTTTGAGTAAGGTAAGAGGAGTGGTTCTCTCTTTTCCCTTCCTGCATCTATCTTGCTTTCTATTTGTGTTTACTCCTCCATTTCTGTATTGTGGTTATTTCCTTTGTCCCAGGTCTCCCAGGCCAGTAGCCCTAGGATAAGTCTTACATTTGTGAGTCAGGAATCCTGCCTTCTGGTATTGAAAAACACAGGTCCAGTCACTAGAGTTTGTTACTTGGTTCAGATCCAGGCTGTGAGACTGTAAAAACTGCAGATTCCTTAATTATATAACTTCATATAAATTGTAGTTTCAAATAGCATTATCTAGCAACTTTTGTCAGCTTCATATTGTCAGTAAAAATTTCATTACTCATGGTTTTAGCAATAAGGCAGCTTCTAACTTCCATCTGACACAAAACACTTTTAGTCTCTGCTACCCTACAAAAGCTGTATAACTAGGACCCCCTTCTAAACCCAGAGCCCAGAGGCCTATGGTTTCTCATCTCTAGTCTCTACTTTGTGTTTCTGTTTTATTTTTCTGCAGTGAGGATTATTCTTATTATCTATTATTCTTTGAAATCTTATACTTAAAAAAAATTTTTTTTGGTTTAATTCTGTCTTTGAGACATGGTATAGCTTAGTGGTTAGCACAGATTCTAGAGCCAAACAGGTGCAAAATCTTGACTCTTTGTCTTTTAACTGCATAAGCAATGGGAAAATTAAAGTTTCCTGTGGCTCAAATTCATTATCCATAAAAGGGGGATGAAAATAACAGCCTAATCCATAGTGGTATTTTTGTTTTGTTCTGTTTTGCTTTGCTTTTTTAGGATTATTTGATATTTGTATACATGTGTACACAAATACAAATGCTTGGGACACTGAGCGGTGCATAGTATTTGCTCAATTAGTGTTAACTATTATCATTTTTTAGTTTTCTTATCTTGTAGCTCTATTTTTATTTTTTATTTTTTTTTAAAGATTTTATTTATTTACTTGACAGAGAGAGAGAGACAGCCAGCAAGAGAGGGAACACAAGCAGGGGAGTGGGAGAGGAAGAAGCAGGCTCCCAGCGGAGAAGCCTGATGTGGGGCTCGATCCCAGATCACCGGGATCACGCCCTGAGCCGAAGGCAGACGCTTAATGACTGTGCTACCCAGGCGCCCCTGTAGCTCTATTTTTAAAATCATGTTGACCAGAAGTCCTTCAATAAATTGTTTAATTCTTCTGAAATTTATTTAGCCACAAATTATGAGATAGAATTAAATTTTGGCTCATCATGTAGCTGTGAGAATCAACTGTGACATTACTTATGGGTATATTTTAAAATAAACTGTTAGGTACTATGCCTAAGTGTAGGACATCCTGTATTTATTTTAAAGGATTATAAAATAAAAAATAATGTATTTGGCAATTAATTTGAAACAATATATAACTTTGATCTTTAAATAATGTAAATTATTTATAGTTATTGTTCACGTTTAAAATATGAAAGGGGAAGGGAAATACACAACTGCAGCAGGCTCAGGTCTTCCATGTGCAAAAAAGGAAATGCCTTACTCTAGCCCACTCTAGCCATTCTGCTGCACTAGGAGGGGAGAAAAAAGAGAAACACATATGAAGTTAACGGTCTAGAGGCATAGGCTCACTAAAAGTCTAAGACCTAATTATAGAACTGTAGAACACTTCTCCCACCCATATCTATGCTAGTAGGAGTGCCAAATGGTATAACCGCTTTAGAAGATATTTTGACAGTTTCTTATAAAAGTAAATATACTCTTACCATACCATCCAGTGATCATGTTCCTTGGTATTTATCCAAAGGAGAGTAAAAATTATGCCTACACAAAAACCTGCACACAAATGTTTATAGCAGCTGTATTCATAATTGCCAAAACTTGGAAACAGCCAAGATATCCTTCAGTAGGTGAATGGATAAATAAACTATGGTACATCCAGACAATGGAATATTGTCCAACTATAAAAAAAATGATATATCAAACCATAAGAAGATATGGAAGAAACTTAAATGCATATTACCAAGTGAAAGAAGCCAATCTGAAAAGACTATATACTGCATGATTCCCACTATATGACATTCTGGAAAAGGCAAAGCTATGGAGATAGTATAAAGGTCAGTGATTGCCAGAGGTTGAGTGGGCAGAGCTGTGGGAGGGTTGAATGAGCACAGAGAATGTTTAGGGCAATGAAAATACTCTTATGATACCATAATGATGGATTCATACCATTATATATTTGTCCAAAGCAATAGAAGGTACAACACCAAGAGTGAACCATAGTATAACCAATGAACTTTGGGTTATTATGATGTGTCAATGTAGGTTCATCAGTTGTAACAAATTTACCACTCTGGTAGTAGATGTTGTAAATGGGGGAGGCTGTATGTGTGAGTGGGGAGGGAGTAAATGGAAAAACCTCTGCATCCTCCCCTCAATTTCACTATGAACGTAAAACTGCCCCCCCAAAATAAAGTCTTAAAAAAATACAGGGCAGATTTTATAAACGTATCTCTTCACTTAATCATTATATATATGTATTGTATATTTTCAATCAGTGTAACCACAGTTTAGCATAAACTTTTCTGTTTTTCATTGTTTCTATAATCATTATTTTTATGGCTTCATAGTAATTTATCCAGGGTATTTATTCTTTCACACTCCAATTATTTATTGAACATTTACTATGTGCTATTCAAGGTCATGGAAATGTACTCCTAAGCCAAAGTACCCTCATTTAAGTACCCTCACTTACAGAATTTATAACATTTTCATGTGTGTAGTTGATATATAATCATTCGACTTTTTATTATACTGTATAACTCTTTGAGACAAGAACATTGTACATATCCTGTTATTCAGCCTTGAAGAACCTTTGCAAAAAATAAGTAATGACATGGACCTAAACATTTTTTGCTTATTTACATGCTGTTGTTCTGTAAGTTGACTCTCCAAAGGAAATGAGAAAAATAAAGGTATAAAAGTATATATATATAACCTAGTGAATTCAACCAAGAAACTATTTAGCTGATTCATCAGGGTGAAGGTCTAGAGTACAATCAAATTGGACCTGTGTTTTCCATAATAAACTAAGATCCTCTATATTTCTTCCTGACATGCAAATAAAGATCAGACTTTCATATAGAATATTTTATTACTATATGACATTTCTTACCCTACCTGAAAAAGTAGCCTCTTAACCCCACACTGATGTTAATGCCCAAGCTTCTAAAATTTGCTTTTGAAAATTATACAAAGCCCTAAAATATCTTTATATTAAGGAATACTATTGGTTTATGAAAATAGTTTTTAATTATACATTTAAATTAGAAATGATCTCATTAGCATCCCAGTTGTCTCCTTTTCTTTCTTTGTTTTACAATATACAAATATTCTGGGAACCTCTGTGCAGAGAGAGAGCAGTTCAGTCTGCTTGTCTTCTGGCTGCTGTTGGTGTCAAGTTTGCATAAACAGTACCCCTAGCCATCTTCTGGACCCACGAGGTGCAAGGTTTATTTCTTCCATGTTAGGTTATTACAGGTTTCACTTGTTTCCATTTTATTTATTTATAAGTAGTGCTGCTTTAATTTTTATCCTATCTTTTTCTAATTTTATAATACATCTCAGAAGTATGAAAAGTTTCAAAAGTATGAACACTCGAAGTCCTCAGTACGTATGCTAAATGTTCTCCAATATGTTTCCAGCAGTCTAGATGAAGCTAGTTTGATTTTATGTCACTGTACTCTAACTTATAATTAACTTCATGTCTATATGGCTTTTCTCACAATAAGATCTTTAAAGTGGAGATAGAAAGGCTTTAAGAGGGGCAGTGAGGAGTCGTGACTGTTCACTTTCACCTCAACTACACGCTTTGTCCACTTGGCTAAATTCTACTTGCTTTATATAACTATTTGAACCTGTGATCACAAAAACATTTTCTTCCGAGTTTCAGCTCATTTAACATTTCTGTATTTGGGGGAAAACCTTTTAAATTACAAGCAGTCAACATTAATTGCTCTCTGTTCCTCTTATATTCATTCATTCAATGATTTATTCAAGATCAAGTGTCAAACATGTTGCAGATACTCTGCCAGGTCCTAGGGATTCAGTGTCACAAAAACAGCCATATATTTGAATCTGAATGTTTTTGAGAGCTTTCTGTGCAACCACCTTTCCTACCTTCTCTTCCTCAGTATCAGTACCTGTACGAATGACAATCAGAATTCTATTTTAGGGAGGTTCCCAAAACTCTTCAGTCTTTACTTTCTTTAAGATTGTCGTACAATTCCACCTCTCCGTAAAAAATATTTTCTATGAAAATAATCTCTGTTTAGGTTAAGGGCCTAACTATAGCAGGCCTTTCTTTCTTATTGGACATAAGTTGTACATAAAATGTCTGCTTTTCCCCCTAGCTTGTCAGGTAATGCCTTTTCCACATTTCTCCATCTTCAGATCCCTCAATGCTCACACAATGCAGTTTGGCTTAGCAGTATTTTAGTATGTTCTTCTATGTCATGGAAGAAGATTGGCAGATGGGCCTCCAGTTCTCCTGAGACGGGAGGGGGAGGGATATAAGGTTTTGAGGGTAATTCCAAGTTGTTGGCTCTGGATTCTCCACATCTTTTCTCTTTCTTTTATCTAAGTGATTCAGAACCATGAGGGTTAGAACTAATGTTTATCTTAAGAATGCTGTGGAAGAACTTGGACTAAAATAAAACTTATAGGTAAGCCGCAATGAGGCATTCATCATCTGTTGACTTAACAAATAGTTTTTGAGTCCTACTGTGCTCCTGACATTGCGATAGGCATTGCATCTGCCTCACTGGCTAATGGAAGCATAGCTAAGCTGTTCTTTCACTACCAAGAATCTCAGTTATCAAATCTGAACACAAACTTATTCCTACCACTTAATAAGTCATTATATTTGTTTTACTGTAATGTATACTTTGTCCTGACTTCTAAGTGCCCTAAGAAATATAGAAATTTGCCCAAATGATGTTACTCAAAATTGTTTTAAAAGTATGTACTATTTATTGATAAATCATTTAGTACAGTACTTGGTTCATTAAAAGCCTTTAATAAGTATTGACTCATTATTTTAATATTATCAAACTCTTATGTCTCGATCATTTGGCAACAGTGGAATTTAAATGTAAAAAATATTAAAACTATGTGTAAACACTCATTTTCACCCCCCAAAATGATGGAACTATTTTTTAGTGTGTTTCCTCACATTTTAATGTGTAGTGATATAAACCACACTTTAGGATTTCTATAACCTCCCTTTAGCAAGTGAGAAGGGCCTCCAAATTAAGTTACCATTATAATTTATCTATTCTGTTCTCAAAGTTGAAAAAAAGATTGCATTCTATCATCTCTGAAAGATATTTGAAAACCCTTATATCTGGAAAGGGTACTTTCTAATTTCTAACATTAATATTTCCTGCTAATACTGAGAACTGGTCTTTTCTGAAAATTAAACTCACTGATTTCTCACAATTCTTGCAATACATGTTTACATATTTGAAAACACTCCAAGTTCCCCATGTTCCTTTTAAGTCATAAAAAAGATTAAACATCCCACATATTAGACTGGGGACAAGGTTGTATTGCTTTACCAGTGACAACTGTTATAGAATTTTAAAACTGATGACATTTGTTGTATTACTGACTTGTTTAGGGAAAAACAAAGAGTCCACTTGGACTGTAATATGAAATGCACATTTTTTCCCAGAAAGGATAGAAATCAAGAAATAAATGAGAAAAAAAATCATGTGAGCTAGTTCAAAAGGGTGAGGATAATTGTACAATAATCAAGTTATTATCTTGAACGTTTTAGAATATTTAGGAAAAAAGCGAGAGGATGATTTTTGACTTGACATTAAAAATAATTAAGCTGGAGCTGAAAGGGAAACTATATATCTAATTGGAAACAGTATAAAGTATAATCACTTATCATAAACATTATGTTTGAACCTGATATGGCCAGTATTCATTTTCAGTTGGTAAGTGGACAACAAAATTAAATGATACTATGATAAAAATGAGTTAAGATTATGAGCTGCTAGATAGCAGAGACCCCTCTTACTCATCACCATGTCCCACTTTCTGACATGAAGTGGATGCTCGATAAACATCTCCTGAGAAACCAGCAGAAAGGGTATAGACAGACCTTGAGCTTCAAACTGAAGTACCTGAGATGGTACTTCTATCCTGGAAAACAGCTGCCCTGTTCCTATTACACTTGAATCCATCCATGATTCCTTTTATTTTCCATCCCCTTTATCCAGTTATCTTCTTCCTTATCTCATTGCACATTACCAAAATAGCCCCAAATGTTTCTAATAATCTTGTCTCACAGATCGCAATATGTACTCTTCCTTGCCATCAGTTTCACTTGGCCCCTACTCCTCCCACCATGATAAAAACTCTTCTTTCCTTGTGTCTATTTGTTTTCCTACCTCTGTTTTATTTTTACTGTATATGAAATATATAGATCATCAATGTTAACAAACTGCAAGCATATAGAGTAAGGTGCACTTTTAGTGCAATGTTTTCATGTATATAGTTTTATGTGTTGATCACATAGATCATAAACATGATATATATATATGTGTGTATATATTAGAGATAGAGGAATTACATGGGTATGTACATTTTAATTTTATTATGTATTCTTGTATAATTAAAATAATCAAAATGATTTCCTGAAAAATCATTTTCCAAAATATAGTATAGGGATTTATATAAATGTAAATTATCATCTTATAACAATTTTATGTTCCAGACAAAAATGCAATGAACACTTTTTAGTTTAGAAGAGTGCATTCTTGTGGATTTAATAAAATTTTAACGCAAAGCTTCCTTGTTGACTAAGTTACTATATATATTTTTATATATGTAATATATATGTGTATATATAACTTCTCTCTTTTTTTAATACTTTAAAGGGTCACATGATAGCATCCTGTGATGCTTGTGGAGTAACAAAACTATGGGACTTTCGGAAGCTCTTACCAATTGTGTCCATTGATATAGGTCCAAGTCCTGGCAATGAGGTGAACTTTGATTCATCAGGTAGGATGTTTTTTGTTTAACATTTGTGACCAAGCTAACAACTTTAACATTTGTTCTGAAACTCTTTTCTGTTTCCACTTTATTTTTATTGTGTTTCCTCCTATGTAAATTTTTGTTCTAATATTATATTATATTTTACATTATATATCTTATTATGTCACATTATGAAAGCATTATATTTATCATATATATAAAGGAAGAGAGAATAGAGGAGATAAGTGTGTGCTGATATAGATAACACAAATTCCTAGCAGTGTCATGCAAAATTTGGAGACTATATCCTTCAGAATCACCATCCAAGGTAAGTAAATTGGGTTTTTTGGAGACAAAATGGCTAAGAGGAGAAAAGAACAAAAGTTTGGCATAACTTAAAGTACATTTCTAATGGAGTATTTTAGTCTTATAATTAATAAATTATTGTATAACTCAATTTTATAATTAATTTGAGATGTACATTCATCTTGTTGCATTCATATGCAACAGTAATTATTATAACTGATAATTTTAATATTATTTCATATGTTTAGCATTTTTTCTGCAGTACTATAAACATTGTGAAACAGATAAAATATTTTACACTTGATGCTGATGAACAGGGTAGCAACATACAGTGTTTCCAGTTATCTATTTAAAAGATTAAAATTACAGTTACATCTGTAACTTTAATGAGAGGTTATGGTAAATAATGTATATCTATTATTACATAGTATAATTTTCCTTTGCTAGCATCATATATGTTTTAAACCTTATTAAATTTTGTGAGTTTTTTAAATCTTTGACATTTATTTGTAGTAGATCAAAGTTACAGAGATGGTAATTTTAGATGAAAAAATAAAGATAAAATACATACAAGGGAAATAATAATGTTTTATCTAAAAATTGTACATACTAATTCAATAGTCCAGTAACTATGTATATACTAGAAGCGATTCTAGAGATATAAGAAAATTGTGTGTTTCATAGGACTGGTTTCATGTCATCACATATCTAAAATTTGGAATTCAGTTAAGTTTGTCTTTTTAACAAACTTTAAGTTGTGTTGCCATTACAGATTGGTATATGAACCATACTAATAACACTGGCTTCTTTAAAAATGTTTTTAGTAGTGTTCTTGACATTAAACCATTTGTGGTCTGCCAGAATTAAAAAAAAAGAAAACATTGTATAGAATAAAACATCCCAACCATGAGAATTTCATTTTATAATGTGAAGGCCAATTAAGATTTCAATTTAGGGGCGCCTGGATGGCTCAGTCAGTTAAGTGTCTGCCTTCAGCTCAGGTAATGATCCTGGGGTCCTGGGATCAAGACCAACAGCGCTGCTTCTCCAGCTCCCTCTGCTGGTCCCCCTGCTTGTGTTCCCTCTCTCGCCGGCTGTCTATCTCTGTCAAATAAATAAATAAATAATCTTAAAAAAAAAAAAAAAAGAAGTTGAAGAGTACTTTGAAATGCTGTACAACTAATAAGAGATATGTATTTTACTGTCATAACAATGTTGCTACTTGCTTTCTACTATCCTTGTCATCAGCCCAAATCTCTTTTCTATGCATAGTCAGGCAAACCTAATTTAAAATTACTTTCATACAAGTCAATATCATCTTAAAGTCCTTGGTACAACAAACCTAATATTTCTCTCTGTGACTGCTATACTCTTGATTATACATTAATATTAAGAAAAGCATAAGAATCAAGGACAGCACAATGAGAAACATAAAAGACAAAAAGTGTAAACTAGGAACCCTCTTAATGAAAACACTTTATCGGTTTGAGGGTATATAATTACAACCTGACCTTCCCATCCCTTTGACCGTTTCTTCAAGGAACATACTATGATTAATTTTAATTCTGTGTGTCTGAGAAATTAATGTCATAAGCCTTTTTCTCATTGAATAATGGGAAATTTGTGCTTCTGTGGAGGAGAAGCATTCAATGACTCTTTATTTAAAAAGGTTGAAATATACCAAAAGTTGAAGGAACTAGAGAAAATAAACAAAGCTCTCAGTCTGAGGGTCTGAACAGAGAGGTGAAAATCATAAAGTAAAATACCAGAAATTATGTTGGTATAAAGAGAGTAGAGAGAGTAGTGAAGTCAAGAGCAAAACAAAATAAAAAATAAGGACAGGGACACATAGTGTCTAATATGCATTTATTCAAGAAAATATTAAACAAAAAGTATAACAAGCATATCATAAAAATATTTGGACTGTGAGGATAAAATCAAATCTAACTCAATAAGTTCATAACACACATTAATTTGACATACTTTTATCTATTCCCAGCAGCTAGTAAATAAAAGCATATATGGTTCAATTATTTTCCACAAAAAACAGGAGTATATTGACACTGTTGACAACAATTAACATTTTATTGAGGCTCACATTAGTTAGGTCATGCCAAATCATGTTTTTAATTTGAAATTTTGTAACAATTAAATCATGCAATTATATACAGTTAAGACTCAACTAGTGTGAGAGAGGCTCTGGTCTGCTATCTCAGCTATGTCCATGGACCTAAAGAAAAGATACTGAAAACATACATGTGATGTCATCATAATATCATACAATAAATGTAGAAGTGTTGATAGCATTCTGTCGGTGATAGTTAATATAAGGAATGTGAGTAGTTGTTAGATATTCTAAATAATCATCATAGAAACAAAGATTTCTAATCCTATTTCTTCTCTCTGGATGAGTTTAATTGAAAGGCATCGTGTGATTATGAGGTGTGCTGTTTGAAAAGAACTGTTTCCATACATAATGACGTATCTTTATAAATAAGGAATTTCTTGTCATTGCAAATCCAACACAGTATAGAAATAAATCGGAGTAGAGATCATTGAAAGGCTGAAACTGCTGTCCATAACATTTGATTTCAAATTTTCATGTATATCAAAATTGCTCATTATTTATTAACTTCAAAAGTAAATATTTTCATTTTGAATTTATAAAAGGAAATATGTACTGTGAAATAGTACCTTATCTGTTTTAAAATTGAGATTCTTCATAGTGTATCATTTTAAAAACATATCTTAGATTAAAATATTTGAAAACGAGTCATGTAGGAAAAGAATGTAGACTATAATTCAGACCATTATTTCTTCACCACCTTTTAGGCGTTAAGCAAATTATTTAATTTCCTAGAACATAATGTCCTCATAGAAACAATGGAGGAAATAATTGTCTTAGGTGCTCTAATGTGTTTCAAAGGGATAATGTATATCCTATAATGAGGAAATCCTAGTCCACTCAGCTACCATGTTTTATCTTAGCTGGGAGGGGTTTAGAAGTCATCCCATTCATTTTAGGGGTGAGAAAAATGTGTGAACATATTAGTGTGCAAGTAAGACGCCTAAGGCTATGTGCTACTATAAGCAGTTTCTAGTGAAAGTGTCAACACCAGTGAATAAATGTTAAAAGAAACAAGGATAAAAAACTCCTTTTCATATAATGTTAAAAATAATTTAAATGGTTAAGAAGTGAAGTTATATAAAATATCATATATACATATAATTAAAATCAAAAGATTTAAAGATGTATGAATCATCATTTAGAATTTAGCTTTTCTGCTGCTGTAAGAAATCAGCTCACACATTTGAAAGAGGATTTGTATGTGGCCCAGTATTATTTACATAATGTTTTATTTGCAAATACATTGCTTGTGACATATACAGATTATCTGTGTTTATAGATACATACATATATTAGTATTTGTAAAGGAGTAAGTGTTCCTTTCTCATTAAACTGAGAGCATCCTGGTAATATAATGCTACATATTTTTGTGAATACTCGCTATCTAAATAATATTTCTCACTTGGCATATTCAAATGCCATATGTTTTACCATTCAAAAATTTATTACTATTTCAGAAAATGTTAAATGGGATTGCGTAGTGAAAGTAATAAAAATGAACTGTAAGAGTTTATACATAAACTTGTCCACATCTCTCATTTCATCATGTTTTTATGTAGTTTAGCAATATTTTTCCCTCCTTTGTAAAAGATAATTCTAGTACATTTGCAAAAAAGTCACATCCCTAGAAAATGTAGGAGCCGAAGTTTAAGCCAGCTGGGTACTTTCCAATGGGAAGCTTATCAGTATCAGATCATCAAAATGGGCAAGGTTTCTCACCACTTGGAGGCAATCCTAAATACTCTCCATAAGCAGAACCACAATATAAATGCTAAAATAAGAGGGGGAAAAATGACCCTACTGGAAAATATGAAAAGCATCAGATCCCTCTGAAAGTTTTCAAACATAATAAAAAACCCCTCAAAAATCTTTGCTTTGCATTGGATTTATCCATTTCTTTTAGTAAAAGCTACAGTTCATTGTTCTGTATTTAAAAGACAGATTGTGGTTAATTTCTTCTGAGGGTAGCAGTGTAGCCTAATGGAGAAAGCACTCACTGGGAGAAGTTAGGAGCCGTGGTTTTGAATTTTGTCTCCACTCCTTACTAGCTGAACTGTGTTGGTGAAATTTCTAAATATTTCTGAGCCTCAGTTTCCTTGTATGTGAAATATTAAAAACCTTTTGGGGCTTCCACTTCAAGCCAAGATGGAGTAACAAGGGCCAGATTTAACTTATCACCTGAAACAACTAAGAAAACAAACAAAATATATGAAACAATGGTTTTCAGACATGGAATATTGAGCAATGAAAGAGATAATACCTGAGAGAGGGAAAGTAAACAAGATGAACCCCGTGTCTGCCCCCAAAATACTCACGGACCAACAGAAACCAAAGTGAAATCTGGCAGTCTTTCAGAGTTGAGGAGACAGAGTGGGCAGTTGAGGGAAGCCAAGCCAGCTCGACTCTGCAGCACAGAGAGAGGGTTCTGGAGATTTTCAGAAGATCATCTCCAGTCTTTAGCTAAATAAGGATCAATACCTGACAGACTAAGGCCTAGGGAAAATCTGACTACTTAAGAGGAAAAATCCAGAGATCACCCAAACCTAGAAATAATTTGTATATCCACCAACCAAATTGGAAAAACCTTGCAATTTAGAACAGTAGGTAGAGCAGAGATTGGCAAACTACTGCCCATGGGCCAGCTTGACTTGTATTCATATGTAGTTTTAATGGAACACAGCCACACCCATTCATTTACATATCGTCTAAGGCTGCTTTCATACTACAAGAGCAGAGTTGAGTATTTGCAACAGAGACCATATGGCCTAAGAAGCCTAAAATATTTAATATATAGACCTTTATAGAAAAAACTGCTACACTAGAGTGCTTAGAAGAGTATGATCTCAGTAGTGAGGCAACATCAGCCCATACCTCTGGATCTAGTCCCTTCACCAGTGTTTTTGAACCATTTGAGTTGACTCATGTAAAGACCTATTTAAGCATTTCTAAACTCAATGAAATTGTTACAGTTGTCCCTTTTTACAGATGAGAAAACTGGGACATAGAGAAGTTAAGAACAAGCCAAGTGACACCTAGCTGGTCAAATGTGGCATCAGAATTCAAATCTAGCAAGTCTAATTCCAGAAACTAAAATTTAAACTTTATATTATTCTGCCTCTCATTTTACTAATAATATTTGGTTTCATACTGATATATGACATCGTTAGAGAAATGATTCATTTGCTATGAATATTGAAATCATTCCAGTAATGACCACTTGGCAGTGTTTGATTCAAAGCTGACTAAGGCACAGAATCCTGTCACTAGTTGTCAATTTGTGGTCTCTGAAAGAAAAACAACAATAACAACAACAAAAGGAATCTCTCCAGAATAACCTAGTAGTAATAACCTAGTAATAATCTGCCAGGTTTCTGATGTGTCTGCTGCACAAGGGTGTATTTTAGGTGTCTCTGTCTTCCTAGTGGGGACTAGAACTCCAAGCCCATACTTCAATATAAATTCTTTTCAGAGAATCAGGCAGGGCTGGATTATGGGAGCACCTGCAGGACCTCTTTTTCTGCCTTTTATTTAAATTCTGGCCTGATCAGAGACTGAAATAAATATGGAAGTAAACAAGCTAACTTATTTTATCTCGAAGGCACACGGCAGAGTTAACCTAAGTTGTTCCTCCTAAGAGCAAGCCCATTCTACCACATCAGTTTTCCAAGAAAGAAAGCACAAGGAGAGAGGATAAATTATGAGAGAAGAGGTGACCAGATGACCCTACTCAATTATTTATAATCCCATTATTTTTTCCCCTGCTTGCGTGGCTCTATTGTGTATACAAAGCCATTTTGTGCATAAGTAGAAAATGGGCCTCTCTGATACTGGAGAAAGGAACTGGAAGAACGAAAGGAAATCAGATTATGTATCTCCCTTGGAGACCCAAGTGTATGATTAATGCCTGGAATGAAGTATAGTATGCTCTAGAAACTGGGCAAGGTGCTTTCTCTTTTAATCATCACAACACTATGAGTTTGGTTCCATTTCTCCTGTTTTAAAGGCTTTGAGAGCTTCATATATATATATATTAATAAATATACATGTTTATACAGTCCTGTGAAAACCTGAATTGCATTTCATTCAATCTTTAGCTCTAGGAAATTGTAAATAAAAAATTTAGAGATCCATAGAGACTGGTTATACTTCATCTGTAGGAAAAAAACCTTACTTTTTAATTTTTTTTCATGCTCTTTCCTGTATTAGAAGCAACTTTATTTACCCTATAGCAAGTAATAACATGCTAATAAGTGAGAACACTTTGAAAACTTTAATTAAAGGCATATTGGCAAAGATATATTAATTCATGGATAACATTTGTAATTGTACAAATTTACATGGCCATGAACTTGTTCTGATTGGTCTACCATCGATTCTGATTGATTTGTGGCAATGCCATAGCAGTTGCTAAGTATTTAGATTATCATCCCAAAACACACCATAAATTCTGAGAACTAAAATGCATTTGAATTACATAAATTATGACAAAATAATGTAAATAAAACTTAGTGACTTTTTCAAAATACAGTAGAATTTATACATGTTATAAAGTCTTGTTCTTTCAGATTATGTTTGAAAGGTTGTATACTTAATCTAATGACAACATCATTGCACAAATTATGAAGCCTCCCTTATGGAATTGTATCCACGGTTTTAAAAATAATGGGATAGCCTGGTGATGGGTATTAAGAAGGGCACGTATTGCATGGTGCACTGGGTGTTATACACAAGTAATGAATCATGGAACTTTACATCAAAAACTAGGGATGTACTGTATGGTGACCAACATAATATAATAAAAAAAATTATTATTTAAAAAAAAGAGATGGAGTGAGAGGAAAAAAATAATGTTTTCATATCACTAATACTTACGAGTATCTGAATATGAATTAATTTTTAGAAACATCTAGAAATTATTGTCATTAAGGAGTCAGAAAAGAGCATTTGTGTGAAGCACAAGATGAGGCTCTAAAAAAATCATCTATGATTTGCAACCCGAATTTGAGTGGGACACTTTATCTCTGTTGACCTCAACTTCATCATCTCTAAAATGAGAAGTTTGGATAGGTGACTTAATCAACTAGGTTTATAGCCAAAGTTTCACATTGTATTTCCCTGTATTCACTAGCACATGGTGTCTGAGATAAAAATAATATTCTAAAATAAAACTCAAATGCATTTTTACTACTTAAAACTTGAAAATAAAATATCCAGATATAAGTGAAATATTCCACTCTCTCTTGATCCAAAAGGGAAATATATTTTGTTATAAAAGTCAAGATTATTTAAAAATTGAGCCTCAAATTTAAATGATAGCTGTATTTCTCCACAATACAAAATGTTTATTCTTGCACACCTAGTAATACATTCAGTCTCTGTAGCAATAGGAGTTTTGGCAAAAAATGCCTAAGTCCCAACATTTTAATAAATTAATGACATGATCAAACTCTTCTTATAGGACTATGTAAGTATTAATAAGAATCTGGCCCATTCTGGTTAAATCAGAACAGAACATAACTTACTAATCTTACCAATTACAGCATTACACAGGTGCAATCAGCAATTCCAATTGCCTGGATGATACAAAGAAGTCACGTTTTGTGTTGTTAATTTCTTAATTTTGTGCAGTATTTTTAAAACAAGAATAGTTATAATTATTGCTTAGCTCTCTGGTATAGTTGTACTACATAGAAGTATAAATATAACATTATAGGCATGTCAAAAAGGCACTTGGAAATGTTTTTCTATGTAAATAAAATATCTCCATAGAAGTTGTTACAAAGCTTATATACATAATTATATACAATTACATACAAACAATTTAAAGCTGGCACATGTCCAAATAATGACAAATTCTAAATCAGTATCATCATATTTAATGATTTGTTTTGTAGTATTAATGAAAGTTACAAGCATTTTTCAAGTGGATTTACAGTAGTTATATACATATTGCATTTACAGTAGTTATATACATATTACAATTAATGTGCTAATGCCTAATTATTTTTCAACACATTTAAGAAATCGAAAAGATTTGTATCTGTGTAACAAGTATGAAAAATTAGTTGCATGAAAAGCTATGTCTTAATATCATCTAGGCAGCAATATATCCCAATGCCTATAATTAGCTATGCCTGTATGTTTTCAGATATAATAAAAATTACATGTACATGTTACATAGATCATTTTGAAATATGACTAATGACATTTTTACATATATATTAATCAAGAAAAATGTATTTGTATGAAGAAATAAAGCATAATCAGACCTTTGAATTTTTCTAAGGGTCACACAGTTATAGTATTAAGAGGAATTTGTTATTTTAATCTAATAGCATATAATAGTTATTAGATTTAAAATTGAACAGTTAAAATTTGCAATCTACTCATACTTCATGGCCCAAAGTCAAGTAGCCGAAGAATTTGTCTTCTTTTTAATAGACTATGTATACAAAATCGAATAGATAATCATCTTTAATTTGCCAAGCTGATACTTTTAAATAAGATAATCCTTTAAGAGAAGTTGCAATTCAACAGATGTGCAAATCAACCCAGAACAAATAGCATGCTACTTTTAGAGATGGAGCTGCACAGTTGGTACTTGTGATAAGTCACAGTTATATTTATCTAAAATTGAATTTTGAACAATATTCGAATATGGTTTACTCAAATCTGATTTAGCTTGGAAGCATCTTTCCTCACTTGTAATATAAGAAGAGTATAAATTAAAATTGTTTAAATTCATTCTCATGCAACACCCTTTACTATGTACTCTTCCACCAAAAGAAAAAAAAATTGAAAAGAAGATACAGTGTAGTACTGGTATTAAGAAAATCAGTACTCTGTTAATGTTTTGAAATAATGAGTTTGATAAACACCTTAGAATAATAGATATGTATTTCAAGCCCTGCCTTCTATTATCCAAGTATTTCATCATTCTCTCTCTCGTACTTTTGTTGGTCTAATGGTAGAGATTATCTTAGTGCAGTTGACAAATATTTAGCATAAGCCTACTACCTGCCAAGCACTGTTCTAAATTCTGGGATTTGTGATAGATAGGTAAGATTCTATTTACAAAGTCAATTGAAGCAATAGACATGAATCTGCAGGTCATAACTGGGAGTGTTGAAAAGTTTAAGTCAAACTCTTCTGCGTACAATATGCTACATGTGCCATCGGGGTGTTATTTGTAAAGAATAGTATCCTGCAGCTGTGTATGGAACTGGAGAAAAAAGGCAGGCCCTCCTATAATGTTAATGATCTAATTACCCACCTATGTTCTCATGGACTTGGTTTAATTTGAAGTTTTGATTACTGCTCTTCCTTTCACTGTGCCTCCCCTAATATTTGATTTGTTCCTTCATCCATGCTGCATTAGAATCCATTCACCCTTATCAGAATTTGGTTGTGACAGTGGATACTTTCGCTGCTTCTGCCTTTCTTCCTCTTTCGTCTATATCTTTCATTTTTTCCCCTCTTCTTATTTATTTCCCTTCTCTTCATTCATTTGATCCTTTCTCTTCTTCATCTTCATCTTCCTCAATTACCAAGATTAGGGCTAATCAGACTTTTCAGTAGAAAATAATTATCATCAGATTCCATTATTTTTCTCCTTTCATGTCCGCTCCCTGCTGTCACTCTCCCCTACCTTCCATGGAAGTTTTTAAATGTCTTTGATATGTTTCCTTAGATTTATAGGTATCTTTGAAGAACATGTAGAATTATTTTGTGTATGTACATATCTATGATTGCTAAAAACTATATTTTGTTATGCATTCCTTTCAATTTCCTGCTTTTTTATTCTATACTGTGTTCTTAAGTTTTATTCATACTAATATATGTCTATCAGGTTTATTAGTTCTGTCTACTGGATAGTATTCAATTTTCTTCTTCTTCTCCTTCTTCTCCTTCTTCTTCTTCTTCTTCTTCTTCTTCTTCTTCTTCTTCTTCTTCTTCTTCTTCTTTGTCGTCGTCCATTGTACTAGTGACAGGCACCTAAATGCCTATAAACCCCTGTTACTTCAACGTATGCTGTACTAAATATCCTCATACATATCCTGGTGGTGGGCTTCTGTGAGAGTTTCTCTAGAGAGGACTGGCTATGCCACAGAGTGTACCTTAATTTCATAAGCACTGCCACACTGCTCTTCAGAATCACTGCACTAGTCTACAGTCCTTCAATCTCATTATCAACATTTAGTAGTACTGTGGACTGAATTGTGCCCCCCCCACCCCCAGTGCCAAATTCATATGTTGAAGCCCTAACCCCAAATGTAACTGTATTTGGAGGGAGGGCTTTTAAGAGGTTAGCTAAGGTTAAATGAGGTCATAAGAGTGGTGCCATGATCCAGTAGGATTGGTGGTCTTATAAGAAGAGGCATGCATATGCACAAGGAAGGGCTATGTGAGCACTCAGGAAGAAAGCATCTATAAGCCAGGAAACAAGCCTTCACTGGAACCTGACCGTGCTACTACCTTAATCTTGGGCTTCCAGCCTCCTGAACTGTGAGAAAATCAATCTCTGTTGTTAAACCAGTCTATGGTATTTTGTGATTGTGGCCCAAACAGACTAAGGTAGGAAGTTATTTGATTTTCTAATTCTGCCAGTATAGCGGGTGCTGTATACATTGCATTTTCCTAATTACTTGTGACGTTGAACATCTTTTTACACGCTTTTTAGCCTTTCAGGCTTCCTCATCTGTGGACTAATTGCCTTTGGCCATTTTTTTCAATTGCATTTCTCTGGGGACCTGTGATTTTGTAATAATTATCTGTATATTAATCTATTGTTGGTTTTAACTGTAGATTTCTCCCAAAGAGTTGTCTGTTTGCTGATTCATCTGTGGTATCTTTTATTGAATTGAAATCTTTAGATTTCATGGAATCAAAACAATTTTCTTTTTATCTTAGTATGTTTTCTAATTTTGGGAGATTATTAAGAATATTTTCTCCACTGCTAGGTCACAAAAGTATTCTCTTGCATCTTCCTCTTTCTGTCCTTATACTTACATTTCAAGTCTTTGATTCAGTGTGCAAGGAGGTGTTATCAGCCAGTGTCTCCTGCAATAATAACAAACAAATAATAAATAAAGCCAGGATCTTCCAGAGGATTTGGTTTTTGCTCATTTACAGAGAGTTTCAGGTCACTCAGGCCTGATGCATTTTCCTGGGCTCAGCTGAACTCCATATTCAGGACCCCAGGGTCTCTGTGAGACATGTGATTCTCAAACAGTAAGCACAGCAGGAAATAAAAAACAAACAATGCAATCACTTTTAAATCTTCTTTCGGATATGACAAATATCATCGGCTTAATATCCTATTGTCCATAGTATGTTCATAGCAAGTTATAAACTAAGCCCAAAGCCACTTAGATGGGGACATATACTAATACTACAGAGTTTAAGAACATGTCTCATGTTATTAGCTGGGAATTTTAAATCCCATTACAGGAAAGAAACAAGTACTTGGGAACAATAATTCAGTGGCCATAGTGAGAGACCCAACTTCATTTTTCTATCTAGTAAGACAGTTTTCCTCATACCAGCAACTATACAATTTAAATCTTACCTCACTGATCTGTGATATTACTTCTATCATATATCAACCTTATATGCATAGACAGAGAGAATCTTTTTAGTAATCTTTTGGTAATGTTGTTTTTGAGACAGTACAGTTCTGTTTTTATTACTGGATGTTCTAGTATTAATATATGAATGTGAAGCCACTCTCTTTGCTCTTCTTTTTCAAAATTATTTAGTGGACTGGCTGTTTCCTGGGATTTTTAGTTATCCTTTTCAAAATTTCAAATTATTTTAAATTATATTAGAAAACATGGCTTGCATTTAGTTGATCTGTAGCCTCTAGTATGGACAGTTTGTTCTATGTTCCTTGTGTAATTAAAAAGAATGCATATATATGTATCTTTTATGGGTTCAAACATTTTTATGGAACTCTTAGTTTGAGCTTATTTACTGGTTATTTAAATCATTTATGACATTTCTTATATTTTGACTACTTGAGCTCTCAGTTTCTGAGATGAATATATTAAAATCTTTAACCACAAGTGTTAATTAATTTATCCTTGTAATTCTTTCAGCTTTTGCTGCATATATTTTGAGGCTATATTTTTAGATACATATATTCATAATCATTATATCTTATTGGTCTTGTCTTCCTTTTATTAATGTATAACACCACTTTCATGGTGATTTTTTTCCTTAAGTTCCATTTTGTCTCATAATAAAAATCGGTACCCTATATTTTGGGGTGGGGGTAATCATAGTTCCCTGATAATCTTTCTCTCCATACCTACCCTTTCATATCTTTTTGTGGGAATTTTTTATTTGCTTTTCTTTTTTTTAATTTTTGGGTTTTTTTTCAATCTGACATTTGTATCTTTGGAATGATGAGTTTAATCTACTTATTATAGTGATATTTTTTAATGTCAATATGCTTGCATAGAAAATGCTTCTATTCGTAAGGAGTATCCAGAGAAACAGAGTCAATAGGGTGTGTATCTGTGTGTGTGTGTGTGTGTGTGTGTGTGTGTGTGTGTGTGTGCAGCTTGTGTCCAAAGGCAGTGTGGAGGTAGAGTCCTTTTTTCTCAAGGACCTTAGTCTTTGTTTCTTAAAACCTTCCACTGATTGGATGATGCCTGCCCATATTATGGAGGGTTATCTGCTTAACTGAAAGTCTGCTGATCTAAATACTATCCACATATAAAAATACCATCATGGTAACATTTAGACTGGTGTTTAAAAAACACCAGATAAAAAACTGGGTACCATGGGTACCATGGCCTAGCCAAGTTGACACATACAATTAACCATCACAATGCTTTTCTGATACCTTTCTGGCCCTTGTCTCTTGATTCTTTCAAGAAATATTTATTTTTCCCTATTCTAGATGCTGAGGACAGAGCGATGAATATTATATATTATATATACTTACATATATACTCATATATTATATATACTTATATACATAATATATATACATATATATACGTATATAGTATATATAGTATATATTTTATATATATATTAAGTATATATACTTACATATATACTCATATATTATATATACTTCTATATATACTATATAATATATATATACATATATTATATATACTTACATATATACTCATATATTATATATACTTACATATATATGTATTTCTGCTCTCATGGAACTTACATTTTACTTAGTGGGGGGCAGGCTCAGAGGGAGACATGATAAATAATTAGTAGAGTGAACAACAATATATATGCCAAGTGATGATGTACTATAAAAAATTAAGACAAGAAAGTGGAGAGTGATGAGGTTGACTATTACTTGAGGGAAGATACTCAGAGATGATTAGACTTGAAGGAATTAAGAGACTAGATTAGGTGGTTATAAAGAGGAAGAGGATTCCAGGCAGAAAGAACAGCAGTACAAAGTCTCTACATCAGAACCATATTTTCCATGTGTGAAGTCAGATGAAGAGAGATATAAGGTATGAGTTATTAAAGTGTTAGCCATGGATAGTCTTGGAGGTTATGATCTTTATTTTTAAAAAAGATTATTATAATAAATTACCTTAACTTTTTAAATGCATGCACATTAGATAGAGTATAGATCAATTAAAGTCTTGCCAAAAGAGATTAACACATAAAACTTAAAAGAGCCAATATAAGGGCTCCTGGGTGGCACAGTCGGTTAACCATCTGACTCCTGGTTTTGGCTCAGGTCATGATCTCAGAGTCATGAGACTGAGCCCTACGTTGGACTCTGTGCTCAGCACGGAGTCTGCTTGTCCCTCTCCCCCTCCTACCCCTCTCTCATTCTCTCTTAAATAAATTAATTAATTAAATATTTTTTTAAAAAGAGCCAATATATTTGATCAAGTCAAAGAATAATCAGGAACTCAGTTTACTATTAATTTTGGGTGATTAAATCACAGCAAAATTATGATCCATATTTATGTATAAAGACAGGGTGAGACGTAAGTCACAGACTCAATTATATAAAATATTACAGAAATCTAAATGCTCCAGACATTGCTAATAGACAGCAATTAATGACATTATGATAATGGGCAATTTGATAAACTATTGTTACCTTTACAACACTTTCTTCTTTAAAAAGCAGGCATGACATTTATATGAGTGTTGCTGAATGTTCTGTAGAGGAGGAGATAGTTCATGGACTTGCTACTCTCCACTTTCAAATCAATAGACAATTTGCCCCTTATTACTGCTATGAAAACATATACAGAGACATTTTAACATCAATAACATTTAGAGGTGCTTAACTTTTACTACTATCAGACTAAGAACAATATTTTATGATTAAATTGGTTTGGTTTGGTTTGAAGAATCTCCTTGAAGATATTTGCATCTCTATAAGCTTACATGGGGAAAGTGTATTCATTGAAGGGTAAAAATTATATCAGTGAGAATTTTGGAGTATTTTGCTGTGCATTCTGGAATAATGAAGCAATGGGAAAATGCTCAGAGACCTCATCTCAACATAAGAGGCCTATTAGAATAATATCCTAAATCTGTATGATACTTCATCAATTTTAATATCATTCATTTCACCAGCATATCTTCTAATGCTTAGTCCTATGGGTTTTTCATGAACAAAAATGACTTTTCTTTTAAAATATTTTACATTAACTTTGTCTGCCATAGTTGACCTCCAGCTTGTTTTGAGACACTTGAACTAGGTTATATTCCTAGACTAGTCACCTCCATTCTGCCTACACCCAAAATATCCTGTAACTTTTCTGTTTGTTTGTTTTTTTTCCCCTTCCTAAAATTGTAGATCCAATTAAACATTGCTACTTGTAAGAAAGGCTTGACTCAGCTTTGGAGTTTAGAACAACTAGTTTATTGTACTATGATGATGTTGTGTTGACAGTAGTAATCAATAGCCTCATCATATCTCAGTCAACCAGATTGAAATATTGCTCTACTATTTTCAATAATAAAGGTAGAAGTTGTGTTAACAAAGCCATATTTGCTACAATTCAAAGTCAATTAGATTTCTCATGTGATGAAATTATTAGAGATTCTCATTTTCAGTGTTGAATGATAAAGAGAACATTGTTCATATTAATTATAAAATAATAGTCAAAAATAATTCAAAAGAGCCTCTTGAACAGCAATCATGAAAAGATAATAACTAAAGACAATTTGAAAATACATGTGAGCTTAAGACTTGCTTAAATAGCTCATACAATGGAATACCATGTGACCATTAAAATGTCAAAAATGTGTATGTAATGAAGTACAAAGGTAGATTTTCATGATTCTATTGAAGATTAAAATAATGACAAAACAGAGTGTAGGAAATGATTTCACAATGAGTATCCAGATAGATAGATAGACAGACATATAGATGGTAGATAGAGGCAAGTCATTCTCCATTGGCTCTGTCCCTCCACTTATTCATTCTGTGCTCTTCTGTGCCATCCTTTATTCCCCATTAACTTATATTTGGAATTGACCAGTGAGAGGCACTGACAGGAGAGGAGAGTGTAGGAGGAGAGATTGCAACATTTATTCTTTCTGGTCTTACCTTAGGTACATTTGTGATGATGGCTGCATTGTTGGCAGCTATAGCCCCTATCAGGAAGCCCTGCTTCTGGGGCTCCAGTTCTTAGCCAGGTACCACTTAGGTCATTTCCACCCTTTGCCCCTTCAACATAAGCATGTAGATGATGATTTTTTACTCCTCCTAATTTGTGTGTTTATTTCCTTAATTTTTTCCTCTATTTTTCCCCTTCTGTAAATAGTCCCTTCATTAATAAGTCTTTTTAAAATTCCCATCTGGCTATGTGTTCTATGTTATCTGCCAGGATCCTAACTAATACAAATATAGATTAAAAACCTGGCAATTATAGCCACCAAAATGTGTATAGGCATTTCCTAGGAGGTGTTTATCCTATTTTCTAAATTTTCTAAAGTAAATGCATAATATTTTTTCAATATAAAGAAGGCAGAGTAAAAACATCCTTATACATGAAAGAAGATAAAAAAATATCGTGCAAATAAATAACACTGATAGGAAACAATGAAGAGCTGGTATCTTTTTAGCTTCTTACTGTAGTTGGCTAGATTAAGCCCAATGATTTTCTACATCCAACCCTAAGTCCTACACAGCTCCTCCCAAAATAAACCAAAAAGAAAGGAGAGGGAGGGCAAGTAAAGATGATTCATCTGAAGCCAAGTTAAAGATGGAATTAATACTTATGAGAGGTTAACACTTAATCCCCTTGTCTTCACTTTTACATGAAGAAAGAGACCTAGAATATTCACAGCCCCTCTTTACTCCATCTCTGCCCCTCTATCCTTGCTCCTTCTGTGAACGGGGTGGCTTGCTTAACTGGAGTTCAGAACGAACTGAACAAGTCCCGGTGAATAACTTCTCCAGGAGCCCTCTCCTTGGAAAAGTCCATCCTCTGACTATACAGGTTCTTTCTTCCATTGCTGCCAGCAGAAGCCTGAGTTGTTACAACTCTGTCAGTAACTGTTTGGGTAGGTTCTAGTGATTGTAGGAACTAGTAGGACACTGATGAGGCTGCATATTCATGTCATATATTTAAATTCACCTTTATTTACATAAAGGTGATATTTTGATTCCCATCCCTATAATTCTTGTGTCTATTCCTCAGGCAGTTCCAAATTGGAGTGGGAAAGGAAAAGGTACTTTACTGATGCTCTCAAATCACAATAATATTTATATTCTTTTTATTATGCCCACAGGCAGCATTATTTTTAAGATGTGTATTTTTTGTTATTCTAAGTATTTTATGTGATTATTGCTGACATTTTCAAAAAAGCAATATAGAAATTACATAAAAGAAAAATAAATCATATGAAATCACACAAATCAGAGATAAAATATTTTATATTTCATATGAAACCATGTAAAATTACTATATCTAATTATATGTATAATGTAAAATTACTATATTACTAAAAATAATAAAAATAATATACATATATATAGTGTGTTTTACATTTTATATTTTTATCCTGATGACCCCCCCATCCAACCTTCTATCCTACAGTATTCTAATAATATAGTACTTTACACTTTACATTGGGCCTTTTTCATTTTAATTATATACAGAGGCAGTAGAGCAGTTAAGAACAGCAGCCTCCAGAATGACAGTGATTGGTTTTGAATCCATATTCTACCACTTATTAATTCTCTAACCTTGGGCACATCCCTTAATCTTTCTTATGCCTAAATTGCCTCCTCTGTAAAACGAGGATAACAAAACAGTACCTGTTATGTTTCTTGTGAGTATTCACAAGATAATCCATATCAACATCCTAAAAAGGCTTAAGTCTTTATCCTCCCATGTTTATATTATAATGGGAGAAGAAGAAAATTAAGTCTCTGTCTCTCTCACACACACATGCACAGCACACACAGACACACATACAACACAGACATGCATATATGGTATAAGAAAAATAAAGCTATGCTAAGTGTATAGAGTGAGTGGGTGCAGAGAGTTGATATTTCAGGTAAGATATTCAGGGAAGACCTCTGAAAAAGAGCAACCTTCATGAACTGAGGATATAAGTCATGGACAAGTCTTGGGAAAAACCATTTCAGGAAGAGGGTTCCAAGGGCAGACCTTGAGTTACAATAAGAACAAAGATATCCATGTGACTAGAGCAGAATGAAAAAGGCAGAGATTGGCATGAAATAACTTTAGAGAGATAAGCTGGAGCTAGGTTATGAAACTCCCTCTAGGCCATGGTAAATAGACTAAATATTATCTGAGTATGACAAAGACTGGACTGTTTTAAACAGTGAAGTAATGGAACTTGATTTCATTGAAACAAACCAACAAACAAAAAATAGTTGGCATGGGTGCCTGTGTGGCTCAGTCAGTTAAGCATCTGTCCTCAGCTCAGGTCATGATCCCAGGGTCCTGGGATTGAGCCCCACATTGGGCTCCCTGCTCAGCGGAAAGCCTGCTTCTCCCTCTCCCTCTGCTGCTCCCCCTGCTTGTGCATGCGGTCTCTCTCTGTCTCTTTCTGTCAGATAAATAAATAAAATCTTTAAAATAAGAAAAAGAATCGTTGGCAACTATTATAGATAAAAGCTCTATCCAGGGCAAGAGTGGAAGCAGAGGAAACAGTGAAGATGTTCCTGTTATGACACAGAATTAAACATAGTTTAGACCAAGGCAGTGGGGCTTTCAGAGAGCAATGGGGTGCGTTTTCTGCAGAGAATTTAAAGGTAATAAAACCATCATAAAGATGGTTTGCTTTTTATTACCACCATACTTACAGCAATTCTCAACATCAGTAATTAATCATTTCTCCCCAAAAAGGCAAACCATTCCTATTGCCCCTCCACACCCTGTTTATGCCAGTGGACCCAGATGACAACAGAAAAACTGGTAAAACACCATGATATATTTGAAAATAGAGTCAATAGAATCTGCTGATGAATTGGATATTTGTGACAAAATGCAATCTCAAGCATATCTCCTGCAGCATTCAGGTGAAAGATGATAGTGTCTGTGATGCTGTCTTTACAATGTATGCTATGTAGTAAATAATAAACTTTATATATGGTTTATGTTAGTAGACTATATACTCCACTCCATTAATTTTTCTTTCAATTAGTTTGCTGGTTGTACTCTATGTTAATGGTGTTTATTTATAATGTATTTTAATATTAGGTAATTCAAGTACCATTTAATTAATGTTATTTTTCTAAGAGTTCTTAATTATTCTTGTTCATTGATTAATATATTAGTTAAGATGCCTTTGGCTATAAGTATGAGAAACCCCAAGTGGAACTGACAATAAGGAGCCTTATTATCTCACATAAGAGAAAGTCCACCGGTAGTGCTAACTTCAGCTTTGGGTGATTGACTAAATCAGGAATCAGGTTCTTTCTTTCCCTCTTTTCTGCCATCCTCGGTGTTGGCAGTAAGATGATGCTTGCATCTCCACAGATCCTGTTGTAAGAAGAAAACAACCAGGGCAAACGATGAGAGGGTCTCTTCCTGTGCCCCACAGAAAAGGGAACGCTGTTTCTTAAGGTCCCAAGTATACTTCCCTCATGTCTTTTGGGCCAGGATTGGGTCATGTGTACATCTCATTATGAGGCCCTAGAAAGGGGAATAATTACTTTTATTTCAGATAGTGGTGTCAGCTTTCCCTTGCGCCCATGGCTGCCGATGTGTGTGTTCGGGGAGGGAAACAGGAAGGCAAGGGGAAAGAAAAGGAACTAGACAGTAGGGGAATGGCTCTAACTAGAGCAATATGAAAGTAACTCAGGAGGCAGAGAGTATCTACTCCTGGAACTTTGTGCGGAGACTGGAGGAACATTGCTCTGGATTGGAAAGGGAAAAACAAAGTGTCAAAATTTGAGCTAGGGGCGCCTGGGTGGCTGGGATGGTTAAGTGTCTGCCTTCAGCTCAGGCCATGATCTCCATCCCGGTCCTGGGATCGAGCCCCAAGTTGGGCTCCCAGCTCAGCAGGGAGTCTGCTTCTATCTCCCCCTTTGCCTATCCCCGTGCTGTGGCTCTCTCTGTCTCTTTCTCTCAAATGAATAAATAAAATCTTTAAAAAAAGAAAGAAAGAATATGAGCTAAAGCAGAGGCTTTCGAACTTTATTTTAAAAACAACCCAGAGTAGGAAACTCATTTTATAGCACAACCCTAAAACACAATCTTACACATACATTTTGTGTGTGTATACACACATATATAAACACACATGTAATATATATTATATATTTATCACTTTATATGATATATGATATACATTATATATCATTTTCAGCATTGTACTACATTACTTTTTATGACCCAGTTACTGGTTTCAAGCTGCAGTTTGGAAAATCCTGATCTAGTGGGTCAATCAAGCCAGTGTCTACAGCATCTCAGGATGCATACTCCTCTTCCCTCGTGCTGGCAATCCTTTGTATCAAGTTTATATTGTGAGCGGTAGCTTGATTTGCCTCTTTAATATTTACTCTGTGTGGCTTGTGAGGGAGTTTGGCTGAGAAAAGTTATGCTGGGTGAATTGCCTGAGAACAAAGGGAAATGAGCCCCCCAGGTAGGTCTAGACTCAGTTTCCAGCAAACTTCTAAAAGATGTGCTGCTACTGGTAAGAAATCAAAATCATGGGAAACTGTGACAAGTCAGCCTGAGCAAGTGTTGTGACACCAAATGCGGCTACTTCACTAGAACGATTATCACTTTAGGATACCACAGTTGCACATTATACGTCACTTTAAAACTAAATAATCGTGGTTTTGTAAGATGTGTTCCAATTTTTTTATTAGTGGTTTCCAGAAACTTCTTTTTGTAAATTAGAATGTTGAGTAGATTGTATATGAAATAAGATGCGTAGAAAAAAACCTAGTTGTATCATATGACTCATAATTTGATAATCCTTGGGTATACGTCTGATTATATTGCAAAAGTCATTCTTTCTTGGACTATACCACTATCTGGGCTGTATATCAATCTATTTTTTGATGCAGACCAATATAGTTTAATTTTGTTCCACTTTAGCTCCTCATTTTGTATCAAGAATGGGTTCATAATTTGACTCTTTTATTCTAAAGAAGTAAATTAAATTTCAAAGTGTTTAATTCAGAAGTGAATTGGTGAATGTTTATTTTAACTTTCTTTTGAGCATTTGTGTCTCAAAAGCCAGGCAGTATTTTACATTTTGGTCATTTTTCTTTTGCTGAGATAATGAGGGTGGGGACTCTTGACAACTGCAGGCAATTGCTTTGAGCTCTAAGCACTTTGAAGAGATTAGCCCCATTGATATTCTCTTCATTTTTTTGGAGAGAAGTACTGCTCTCCCCTGAGTATAGGAAGATGGACAGCTATTGAATAGAAACTGCTTTTGTCTAATAGATAGTATAGTATTAAATATTCTCTCCTCAAAGACATATATGCAACATTAGAAAGTTCTCTAAAATGATTGGGAGCCTCGTTACACAGACTTGTTAATTTTGTCTGAAACTGCAAAGTTATATTTGGTATCATTTGCCTGGAAAAATATACTTAAAGGGGTTGGAGCCAGTATTGTATTATTAAGCCAGCCAACTTGGTGATGAGCAAGTTAATTATCCTGGGCATAAAAGGGGGGAAATGGCATGATTTCTGCCAGCAAAACAGTGAAAAATATGAGTGAACTATTTGGTGGTCTGCTCACCTAGTTGGTCTTAGCTGGACAGTGACCTGTCTTTCCTGTGTGAGTTCGATCAGAGATATTTTTCTTTGATTTAAAAATGTTACACTTTGCTAGAATTCAAATGAAGCCATGTAAATAATGTTTTATTCCAGATGACTCCATATCCATTATGCTATTGTTATTTCAGACAGGTTCAATTAGCAAAAATCTCAATTCAAATGACTTTTCTGTCATTAAAAAAAAGAAAAAAAAAGTCTGTGGAAGAGGGGTATGCGTGTGTGAATATATACATATTTTCCAGTGCTGCAGTTCTATCCAGTGTCTGGCTTAAATACAAGAGCTTCCCCTACTGATTAGCTTGCTTCTGCAGACAGTCAGTTAGGTACTAAACTCTTTGTGAAGGTCACCATATCCTTCCCTTTCTGAAAGCATTTCTTGAAGTTCAGCAGCTTAGCAGTTTCTGTTGCCTTGTGTTCCTTGCTCTGTTATATATACATTAAAAGGAATGTTATTTTCATTCAGAGAAAGTAATAAAAACCTGTGATTTAGGAAACCGGGTTATCATAAAATAAACGTTTTATTTATGCTATTCAGATTGCCTGTCTTCAGGATATCACAAGTATTGATCAATTTCAGGTCGATTGGATGTGTGAAATAGAAGTGTCATGCTATAAGCTCATGATTATATCCTGTGGTTTAAAACAGTGAATTTGATTACATGACATTTTGCTGTACTCTCTTTGGTCTTATTGCCTTTGCACTTGAGTTAATCTGCTTTTGCAAATTCTAAGAGCCAGTTCACTGGGAAAGGACCTGTGATGTAATTCTATCCATTTCTCCACGATGTTAGAAATTAAAAACTACCACCTTCATCCCTAGAACTTCATAACTCCAATCGCAATAGCATCGTCAAAGATCCTGGGCAGGCTCTCATTTGGCACTAGGACAGACATAAAAGGACAGGTATGGGATTTCCTGAAAGATGTCTAGGATCAGAACACTGAAATTCTGCTTTTATCTCTAAGAACACTTTACAGAACCCCAATATTTTGTGACTTCTTAGTCCTGTAAACTCGAGTCAATAAGATTTTTCCAAGATCATTACAACTTTCGTGATGGTAAAAACCTGAAAGGCCAATTAACCAGATCCTTCACATTGCAATAAGTTGTTTCTGGGTGCCTAGAATGTCAAAGTTCTCCTTTTTCAGTGTACTTGTCTCTAATTTACAAAATATATTTTGTTCCTTTGTTCCACTTTGCTGAATTTGTTGTTTTGTTTTGGTTTATGCATTTGCCTTATAGATACTCGCATTTAAATAAACATTTGTTGATAGATAACTACACAGAAAACATTTCTTGAGGGTCTTTGACCCTAGTCATTATCAGTGCTTTTTTGCAAGCTTTTCAGATGATTTCTGAAAAGCACTCATTAAACTGTTTTAAAGTTTAAATTTAAGCATATTTTTTAGTACCTTTACTTTTAAAGGAGAAATTTGGCTCCTTGTACTAACAAAGTGTACCAGCGAATTATCTCTACTCCTATGTTGTAAAAAAATTTTATTTTGTCCCATAGAGTCAGCAGTTCCATAAATGACTAAAGAATCAGGGTTAAAGATATTGATTTGCAATTGATGCCAGTGTATCAAGAGTTACTAAGGTTCCCTGAAACCAATCAATATTATAAGCAAAAAATTATTAATGTTGAAAAAGTTCAGTTAATGTTACTTGCAGTATTAGTAGCAAGTAGCAGTAGATAGCACATGAAAAAAATCGGTCCCCAAAATCAGTGGCTTAACACAAAAATGTTGACTTCTCACTCACATCAGTCCAATGTGAGGAGGGCTGTACTCCATATGGCCATGGCCCAGGCTGGCAAAGCCTCTTCCATTTGCACCACATAGTTTCAAAGGTCACACTGAGCATCAACATTTAGCCAGTAGACAAGAGAAGGAAAGAAGAAAAGAAAAGCATGCTTCTTATTCATCCTTGCAGACATATAAAATGAATCTTTTCTATTATTAGGGCCAAAGGCCTTCAATAAATGTTCACTTCATTCAGCTAGCCAGATACATGGCCCTGCCTAAGTACAAGGGGAACTGAGAACAGTATTTCTGACATAGAGCCATTTTTCACCAACAACTCTACTCTGTGGAAGGGGTTCTAAATCTGGTGGAGAACCAACTGTTACCACCACACTGTGTCAGTTACTATATTTGCAATCAATGGAAACTGACTCTGCTAATTTAGTTTAAGAAGGAGTAAATTAGAAGAACATGATGTGGTTTGCAGAATCCAAAAGAAACATTGAACTGAACAGCCAGCCTGAGAAAATACTGGAATCAGAGAAGCTACAGAGATAATAGAAATTGAATTAATGGGCATGGTCTTCAGAGTATTGTCAACAAGATAAGATGGCTCCAACCACTCTCAGCCCAGGTGTTGATTCAGTCAAGACTCAGAAAGAATCTTTGAGAGAAAGAACATCACTTTCCCTCCCTGTGGCTAGTAGAGAGTGGGGTGCTTTGATTAACAGTTCTCCAAGATTATATTCAATGGAAGACAGGGAGATTTCCAAAGCCAAGACAATGTACAGGCATTGTCAGATGAAGGGGTAATAGAGGACAGGAAGATTAAACAATATATGTATGCTTTTAAAAAATCAGATGTCTCAGACTACTTTTAGTTCAATAAATTCAAAGGCAGTAACAGTTTCTGATCTAAACAGTAAGGAAAAATAATTGATCAATCAACATCAAAATCCAATAAAAGATTTCATAATCTGTTACAAAATCCGTCTCCCTTTGTGTTATAGTTCAATGACCTTAAATAAAATGATGAACTCTCAGAAATTAAGTTGCTCTTTGTATAAATGTGCTGGTGAGATGGGGCACCTGGGTGACTCAGTCAGTTAAGCATCTGTCTTTGGCTTACGTCATGATCCCAGGGTCCTGGGATCAAGCCCCATGTTGGGCTCCCTGCTCAGCGGGGAGTCTGCTTCTCCCTCTGCCTCGGCCTCTCCTCTGCTTGTGCTCTCTCTCTCAAATAAATAAATAAAATCTTTAAAAGTAAATAAATGTTCAGGCAAGGACATTTTCTGTCATATGAGACAATGGTATTTGGGTGTGGGGATTCTTGGGTTGCAACCAACGGAAACTAACTGGGGAGTTGTGGTAAGACAGCAATGGAAGATAACATATTCATCACTTTAAGTGATGTGATTTCCTTGGAATATTTCATAATAAAAAAGATTATCACTGTATAAAGTTACAATTTGCCAAAGGGATATTTGAACATACTCATTTGTTTTCCACTAAAAAATACATTTTTTAACCTGTGTTTCTAGGGTACCTCCAGATTATACATAGGCCTATTAAAGTATTTTTTAATGGCAGTGTACTCAAATATAACGTTTACCCCACTCCCCACCAAAGAAATTTGGGATGAAATAAATCCAAATGAACAATATCTAAGTGAATAAATGTTCAGATACTCTATAGGATAGGAAGTTGTCATTTAAAAAAAAAAAGAGTATTACTAGGGTTAGAATTACTATAGATAGTTATCTCTAAAAATGAAGGCAAGGTTTGAGAATTACAGGATAGACCTGTGGAGACTAAAAATTACAATTTAAAAATCCTTCAAGCAGATCTTAATATCCCCTCTAATCAATTCACTCTACCCTGTAGTTGTAATTCTCCAAATAGGCTACTAAGTTGTCTTTCAAAGGTTTATTTCAGCAAATGGCTGCTCTGTCTATGCACAAAGAAAGGGAAATAACCCTATAATTTTGTAGATTTTTAAAAGGTAAGCTAACAAAAAGATTCTTTTCCTTTTCCTTTGAATCCAAAGAATGTACAGTTGGGAGCTCAATAAGACAATCTTCGTCTCAGTCTTTCTTCAAGTGTCTGATATAACAATAGAAGTACAGTAATGGTCAATTTTTTTAAAAGCTTCCCAGGCTGGCGTACTCTCCCATGAGACACTCTAGTAGGATTTACTGTGTGTGTGTGTGTGTTGTATTTATACATATTTTTTAAGAGTTCTTTATAAAAAAAATTCTTTGAAGTTAAAGTGGTTTTTCTAGATGTTATTAGCAGATCGCTGGAGTTAGAATTTTGTGCTAGCTTATTTGTTTCTTTGAATTTCTATTTATGGAATATCTCTTATTTTTATATAATTAGAGCTAAACCCTAATTCCAGGAATGCTCACAAATATGGCACAATTATTAGAAAATTAATTAAGGTCTCATTTCTAGGTTAATGTTTGGAATGATACTCTGTTAATGGCAACTCTGAGTGTGTTAGCTTATTACATTTATATAGAAACTAGAACAGTCTTTCTTGTCAAGGGATATGAAGTTATTGTCCTTTTAGACACATATATCCAATTGCCTGTAGAAAGGAGCATCATCCACACCATTGCCTGGGCTCAAAACCCTTGGATTTTCTTTAGCTTTTTTTTCTTAACATATGGAGTATATCTAGGTGCTATTTTGCTTGAGAAATAAATGCACATCCCCTGCCCAGCCTAGAAATGTCTTTTAAAAGGCTGACCTGATCATAGCAGTTCCCTTCTTTAAAATCCTTGATGGGAACTCCTGTTCTACCAGCCATTTCTTTAGATTGCGGACACTCTCTGGACTCTACATCTTTGCCCTCTGGATTCCTGCCTTCCCCTTTTCTGCCTGGAAAACCCTTATTCATTCTTTAATATTCTATTCACATAGTACTTTTTTTCTAATACTACTCTCTCACTTATACTCCTCAACTCCAACCCTCAGGCAGAATAAATTTCTTCCTCATCTGTGTTCTTGCACTTTATACAGATCTCTATTGCTTATCAAATTGCATTAGCATTCATTTTTGTTTCCTCTGGCATCTCCCTTGCAGGATTGAATTCCTGGAGAAAGGGATACTTGCACACCTTTGTGTTCCACATCTCTGACATTCCCTGGCTTATTGTAGGTGCACAATGCATGTTCATGGAACCACTTTGGGCTAATTTTATGCTGAAATAGACGTGGCTAAAGCAGAAAGAATTCTAGACTATCTGTGGCCCAAGACATTTGCATATAATAATCAAGTTTACATACAATTAGATTATAAAGTTTATCATCATCATTGCAAAATCTAAAGCACGAAGACATTTATCCTTCAACCTCAGAGCTTCTCACTTAGCCTGCCCTAAGGAGAAATAGTAAGTTTGCATTCCTCAGAAGGCCAAATCATTGGGCATCCAGTAAGAATTATGTCAAAGGAGGTCTTGTGTCAAAAAAAAAAAAAAAAAAAGCTACTTATAGAAGTTATTATATTTGCTTTCCAGCGTGTGCTGGTGTTTTTTATAGTATGACTAAATATTAGTATTGTGGTTTGAGTATTGATACTTCTGCTAGTGTCAAATTAACATTACAATGAAGTTTCGTGATAATTGACAAAACCATGAGCTTCTTCCTATAAACAGAAATGTACTCTGACTTAACAATAATTCCTAATTACACAGAATGTTCAAGATAAATTTTAAGTCAAAAAAAGCAGGATATAGATTTGTGTCTCCCAATTTTGTAAAATACATATACATACACATATCATAATATATATACAAAGTATATGTATAACATATATGCTTAAGTATATATATTTAAGTATTAAGTATATATATTGGCATATACAAACATACTGAAGAGACTGAGGGGAAGCATAGCGGTTATCTTTTCTAAATTTTCTGTAATGGTCATATTTAATTTTTATTATCCATGAAAATCTTATTTTTTTAAATGTTATTCATTGTAATATAATTAGATCCAATAAGGCTATTTTTAGAATAAAAAGTTCTTGTTTGACTGAATTATAATTCAGTCTTTAGACAGAAGATACTAGATTCCTGCAAACACTGGTATATTTTTATTAAAAAACTAATCTAGAAAATTGGGAGGTAAGAGGCTTGTGGTTGCTACATTATATAGTTTGTAAAATAATGAAAGTGATGGTAATCAATGTAGAAAACTGCATATATAAAATTGGAAACAGATGCTAATACACAGGTGGTTGAACAAGAAATAATATGGCCCTGGTTCAGCGCTCTTGTGCTGAAGGAACATCTGGATGTGTGTGTTTTATCCCAAAGCTAGAACTTGCTAACCAGAAATAAAATTAAGAAATTGTTTGAATGAGTAGCGTGGAATTTAAAAAAAAATGAATTTCAAGGTGATCCTTAAGTCCACATTGCTTTTAAATGCCTGTAAAGTCATGAGGTTGATTCGCATGAGCCAGGTATGAAAATATCTTACCAAAAAATATCTTACAGATTTGTCACATGTGTACATGAAACTAAGTTTGTTTTATAGCACACACAGTTTTTTTAAATATTAAAGTAATATTTCTAGCTTCTATTAACTAGTATCTGAAGTTAGACACTCCTACACAAATAGTCTGATGATTTTTATAACAAGAAATATTATCTTGAAATTTATTCTTCTAAAAGTCTTTCTTCTTGAAATATGTTTATTATATGTAATGTGTAAATAAAAGTACAGCTATGTCTGTCATATATGGAATGCTTATAAAGTTTTCAATTGACTAATGAACATTTATTTAAAAACTAAAATGACCTATACGCTAACCTTTTTAAGTTTCCACCAAAACAAATAATACATGTGTCCAGGACAAGACATTACAGCGATGGACTCTGAATAGTGAAAAATATTCTAAGCTCCAATCACTTGTTTACCTCTAGGAAGTAAACTTCAGTAAAACAAAAATTAAAGGTATAAGGAAAAAAAAATATCTCTCGTCCCTAGGAATTTGTTGTAATAGTACTTGGCCTTCACCACTTGCAAAATTAGAAAGAACAGATGGACCTGTGTTCAAAAAGAACCCATTCTCTGGTAATGTTTTTTATAGCCTGCATTGTTTCCATTGAGTTTTGTGCTAACAGTTTGTATAATTATTTTTCCTATTTGGCCATCATATCGTGAGCGTATGAAATGGGCAATATGTCAGGAATAATTAGGCCCCATAGTGCTGAAATCCCAGTGGAAAAACTGCCTCTTTTATAGAAGCAACTCATTACCTGTAGACCTGTCAATTTTACTTAGCAAAGACCATCTGTTTGTAGCCACCTCTTTTCCCAGAGGAGAAATTCCTCTTCCACAAAGAACTGATCCATGATGTCAAAACACCTTTCTCCGTAAAATGGCCTTTCTTGTCTTCACTTCTTTCTGTGCCCTCTAAACTGAGTTGTTTATTATACAACCAACAAAGATGGCTCGGTATAACTTAAGAGGTAAAATAAAATTAATCTAATAGACCATGCCATCAGAGAATGGGTATATTACAAATGTGCTTGGGTGGATTTATGGCTATAGGAAGCTTTCTCATGAACTGTAACTGTTACAAAATATTTACGGGTACTTGTGACTCTGGGTTTATCAGCGTCAGTAAGCCAGCTGGTAATTGTCAAGCACATTAAACTGGTATATTTCAATTTCAACTTAATTTGATATTATAAGGAACATTATGACTGAAAAGAAATGGTTTCATGTGCCTAGAATTTGTTTGTATTTATTATTATTTTTCATAATAGTGCATGATTGGTGTTGGAATAGTTCAGATATTAGTAGGCCACTCTGGGTTAGCAGTTATTCAGAAAGTCTGTCGATTTTAGAGAAATCCTCCTGGATGAACACTATGGAGGAATAGAAAGCTGTACACATAATGTTCTGCATCCTCCAACCCCCACCCCCTATTTCACAACAAACTAATTTCAGTTTTACCAAATATGAGGATGCATATTTTAAAGGCACCAGAGACTACAGTACCAACATTGCTTACAGTTGGAGAGTAATTCAGAGGGACACTAGGAATTTACCCAGCAGTCTGTGCTCAAGCTTGCATGTTTATGCACATATTGAGGGAACAATGAAGCAGGCCTGACATTTCTGCCTAAGTCTTGTAATTCTCTGCCATTGTCACTGCATATTTAGATTCGTCCAGAGCAGAGTGGGACTTTCTTGTCTTAAACCTCTTTTCTCATATGATGCCTCAGTGAGTTAACAAGTAATGCCTACAGTATCTCAGTGTAAAAGGGCAGATGACGGTAAAAATTACCCAGAACTCAGAATTAGTATGTACTCCTGTTATGATCCCTGGAATAGCATTCAGGGGTCATGTATTACCAAGATGAGTTTCAATAAGCTATAAATAGATTATAATGTTCTTCCAACTTAATTAGCAACAAACTTTTTCTAGGAAGTCATCATTTAGCCTCCCTTTAAATGACAAGTTAATGCACTAAGAACCAGGCAGCATTTAGAAACTAACATGCACCATAGTAATAAAGAATAATCACAAAAGAAGAGGCAAGAATATCTGGATACTCAGAGTTGGGCCAACCATTCACATGTTTCTGTGATTAGGTACAAATTGTGCATGGTGTCTGCTATGTGGGCTCTCATGGTGGTTCTGGGATTATATTTTTCTTATACCTAAATACCTTTTCTGGAATACTTAATAACTCCTGCAGAATGTGAAAGTTCTAATATTGTGCAATGCAAAATGACCTTTGACTTTCACCTAGTCTAAACTGAAGCTAAACCTTCCTGAATCCATTTTGGGATTTGAGTGAATTTCATTTAAAAATTTGTGTTCTCTCTCAGTTCAAGTCATCCTTGATTGCTTTAGTTATCAGTTTTATTAAAAATACAAAATTAAAAATACAATCTAAAAGTAATTGGATAGTTACCGGCTAATTTTATTTACTTAGCATTAGTTTATGTTTTCCAACTAAATTTAGAAATAATTTTATAAAAAATGACCTAAGTATTCTTTGAAAGGCATTAAAATAGTACATAGACTAGAAATAGTCAGAATATAGGTTCACAGAGAACATCTGAGAAAGAGGAAAAGCAATAAATGTGAGCAGAGGTAACAAAGGAATATCTAAAATGAGAAAATATGATTTTTTTATATTTTAAATTTGTGACTTACATCTCATCTCTCTCCATAGTACCAACCTGACAAGCATGTCAACTGAACATGATATAATGAATAGAGAGAAGGGAGGTCATACCTCTTGGCTAAAGGTAATGGTACAAAATAGAGGCTTCTGATTTGACATGGCAGAAAATATAACATGCTTTTCTCTGTCAAGGTGATCCCAAGGGAGGTTTTAACATAGCTTCCTGTTTTATAAGCCATCTCTTTTCTCATTTCCTCAGTCTGTTAGCTACCAATCCTGCTATATGAACACAGGGAGGAGACATTATGGAGGAGCATATAAGACTGCTCCACTCATACACGTTCTTTATAAAGGACACAGAATTACTAGAGCCTGGTTCTAGCTCCACATACTTCATCTCCCCTTCCTCCACTTTTACTTCTTTTTTCACACATCTAGTTTTAAATTTCATAAAACAAAAAGTCTTGTAATCCTCTGCCACTGTCACTTTCACAAGATGTAAAGTTGTATATTTTAGTCCAGGCAAGTATCCAGCAATCAAGCAGATGCGTTTCAATTTTGTATTAAAATATAAACAATAAGAAATGCCTAAAAGATGATTCTGATCTAGTCAAGGTTATGACTGAAAGCTTCTCTAGCTTCCATGCCTCTTGCGTCACAGTTACTTGAAGTATATTTTCAGATGGCCCCTGAAACCACAACTACATGCTGTTGAAGTCCACCCAGCACCACCACACACATACCCCTTATACACAAACAAACTCATTGAGAACAGGAAATGTAGCAATGATTTAAAACTCTATGTTATCTAAGAATTTTCATGGCCTTTAATCTTCTATATATTCTCCACTAGATTGATCATGGAATAAAATGAACTGACAGTTTATCTCTTTCTTCTTTTTACATTTTGCTGGAGATGAGAAAAAACGATAGCAAAAGAAGGGAGGGAAATAACACTGAAGAATCTAGATATATTTTATACTGCATAATAAGCTCTGTCGTTACCAAAAATTTACTCACTTTCTTAGCCTTGTATTTTTGAGACTATGGATGATCAGTTTCCTCATTTTTAAAAGTAAATATACCAAGGCTTCTGGGAGTAAGTTGGACATTCAAATATGGTCTTTGCCTTTTTAGACAGTGCCATCTAAAATAGATGTGAATAATTAACAGAGAGACTATTTAACAGATAGACTAATGTGTGCATTATACAACCAAGATTAAAAAATAATGAGCATTTCTTGCAATTCTTTCTTCTGTTCGATGTAAGTGCTACAAGATGACAGACATGTGCCTTTGGTATATGTATTTCATGATAAGGATGAAAAAGATTATAAATCTTTGAGTCAAAAGGCTAGTAGTTTTTGTTTTTTATTTTTAATCTTTTCACAGCTGCTACATAATTGTATAAGCTGTAAAGATACAGATTTAAAAGATATATAGGTATCAGTGAGGCATAATGAAACTAAGACTGAATCAAGTGCTCCTATGGATTCTGTGATTTTAATACTTACTTTGCATTTTAGCCATTTTAAGGAACTGATCTCTTTACAAAGTGCCAGGATCATGGACATAAATACTAGATCCATTGTCCAGATTACTTCCAAACTTCTATACAAAAATTTTGGAAAAATGAATATAATATACACTTTAAAATAAGTAATTTTATAACTGTGACCATCAATTGTAAATTTCTTATATCCTAAACTATCAAGAACTCAACAAGGGATCATAGCAATTAAGTATCTGGCATACAGTAAATATCCAAATACTTGCTGGAGGAATAAATGACTCTAACTTTTGGATTTTGCTAGTATAGCAGATTGGTGGTAATTTTCAGTTTCACTCTTCTTGCTCTTTTAAAAACATTTCCTTGCACTTCTGGATGTTCCATCACACTGCTGCCTGCTTCTCTCAGTTTGAAAATCTAAGCATATACTGCATATTTTGCAGTTGTGGCTATCTGAGCTTAGGCTTGACCATAAATAGATCCATTTCTGTCTCTGTATGTTACCAAAATTTTCTTCTTGAGGTTACTTTACGCTAGGATCAGAAGGGAATTCACGCAGGGGCAAATAGTAGAATATTTGGTGAAGAGAAGTGTAAACAAATAGGAGTTATTCTTGCTCTATAACAAGCGGATGGTTATAAGGGTTGGTGTAGAGGCTCAATGATCTCAGGGCATTCAGCTCTGCAAGTCCCTGGGCACTTCTCTCTTGGATGAAAGGTGGTTGCTACAGTTCTAGACTTGTTTAAGTCAGGAAGTAGAGGGCAAAGGCGAGGCATGAGCAGCTTCTTTCCCCTCAGTAAAGAAAGCAAAAGCTCTCCCAGAAAAAACAAAACAAACAAACAAACAAAACAAACAAAAAACCCTAACAGGCTTCTGTTTATACCTTATTGACTTGAACCCTGTTGCACAGCAAGCCCTTGCTGAAACAGAGGCAGAGAGAAGGGTGGAGGGGATAGGTCAGCTCTCCATTCCTCCCTCATTTTAGCTCAGAAAGCCATCCTAGTTGTTTGGATTCTCTTCATCCATGTAGTCAGTGCTTGTGGTATCTGCTCTCACTGCCTAACTTTTTTTTCTCTCTAAGAAATAGGGTTTTCTCATTGTTTCCCTAAACGTACTTTTATGACACCCAAAGGTTTTATTGACCCTCCATGAATAGAATGCCCCATCTGAGATTATAAAGAAACAATAAGAAGTGCGTAAGTTTAAGCCTCATGAAAAGTACATCCCTTAAAACTTGAGGGTTTTGACATAAAAGCTGCCACATTATGCCCAGTACAGCCTACGTCCATTCTAAGTGTGGTATTTACTACACATTTATTTATAGTACAAATTCTCTCTCTTTTCTTTTTTCTTCTTTCTTTCTTTCTTTCTTTCTTTCTTTCTTTCTTTCTTTTTTTAACATATAAAGATTTTACTGTAAGGAATTGGCTCATGCAGTTATGGTGACTGACAAGTCCCAAGATCAGCAGGGTGAGTTGGATCAGCAGGAGAGCCAATGGTATAATTCTAGTTTAGATCTGAAGGACCAAGAACCAGGAGAACCAATGATGTCTTTCCAATCTGAAAGTCAGTGGCTGGAGACCCAGGAAGAGCCAATTCTTAAATGCTTACTTTCAGTTTCTTTACTTATCTCATCATGGCCCAGTAATAAAGAATGGACATATCAGCACTAGTTTGCCAACCACAAGTCACATAAAATAAATACGCTAGTATTATGACACCTTGCTCTTTATATTGACACATAGTAAACATCTCTCTCTTTTATCTAGATGATAAAACATATGCTTTCTGGTGTACTGTTTAAACAAAATTTGATCATAATTATCTGATACTAAAAACCACCAAGGCTTATTTATGTCACATAAATGTAAAGTTAATCGAAACCCTTTCAAGTTTTATTGATAATGCCAACACATCCCAACATAGTCTCTCTGTAATTGCTAATCTTCACTAGTTTACTGTAAACATAATTGTGATAGCTGGGCTAACCCATAACAAATTAATGTTTAGACTCATTGCCTTACATAAAAGAAAAAATGTAAGCATTTCTTTTTCACTACACAATGTTCTCAGGAAGAACTGCAGTACATTATAGGACCAGCTATTGGTTGAATATTACTCTCACACATTTCTTAAGGGTGACTCTGCAACCAGTTTCAGAGCCAAAAACAAAAGGGCATAATTTGATAAAAATCTTATTGCCTGATAGCTTGCAGACATCTGTCAGCAGTTTTGGTTTCTTTTAAAGGGCAGCACATGGCTGACTGATCTCATAGTAGGATTTATAAGAGTAATTATTGCCATATAATTCAACAAATCACTTTTATCACTGAAAACCTAAAGCTTTCAAATTTTTGCTTTTTAGTTGTGGAGTTCCTAGGGAGAGAGGCTTCTGCAAAATGAATTTTAATTCCAATAGAAAGCCTTCAGTAAAATTTAAATAATTTAATGACAAAATAGAAATAATGATTACAAGTCTTTTTATAAATTTAGTTTCTGCTTTTGCATTTAGAATATTGCTATGAATATAAAAAATGGCAGCTGGACATTTTAGGATCACATTGCTTATTAACATCAAAAATTAACATGCATAGCTGATTGACAAAGTAGATTTGCACAAAAAATTTTGACTTATGCAGAGGCTGAAAAATGCTTGAAAAAGTGCTCATTCTCAAGGCAGCACTGCTTTCTAAGAACTTCCACTGTAATCCAGCATGTACAGACATTTCAAGAAAATAACCTTTCTGAGCTTGGGTCTGCCTTTCTCATAAGAGTATTATATGCATAAAATGAGACATTTTATGTAAATTAGTGAGTACAGTTTCTGCCACATAAGAGGTACCTGATAACTTATGGTTATTGTGGAGAAGCTTATTTCTTAGTTACTGGGTAGAAGTACTTTGCATTTAGAAATGAGAATACTGATTTGGAGCAGAATAAGAAAAAGAAGAAAACAGAGTGGCACAAACAGAGATACCTGTATTAAAGGTCCCGGAATTAATTCCTGTCTGATCAGAGGAGTTTATGGAAAGATGACAAGGTGAATGAGATGTGATGACAGAACTAGAGACGTTACAAAGATGTATTTACATAAGGATTGAATATATATATATATATATATATATATATATATATATATATATATATATATATATATATATATATATATATAAAGAGCACATATATTATTTTATTCCAAAGAGGTGTACATGAACTGGAGTGGTTTGAGAAGTTTGTACAGAGTCGGCAAAACTCACAGGATAAAGGAATACTGAATAGTGGAGACCTGACCGAATGTGCCTAGGTACTCCAGGACTAAGAGGCAAAAGGCTGAATGGAACAGATGTAGACTTATATGGGAATCAGAGAGCAGAGGGAGCTGACCATTAAATTAAGAGCAGTTCTAAAACACATACACAACATGATTTCACCCCTTTATCCCTTCAGCCTGTTTCTTTCTTCATATCAACTTTCACATTCTGTAATTATTTCATTTTTCTATTTAATTTACAGTTTCTCTCCCCAACCACAATGTAAGTTCTATTAGGGCAGAGTCCTTGTCTGTATTCTTCAGCACTCTATTCAGACATACCTAGCACTATATTACACATGAAATAAGATAGTCAATGTTCAAAAAAATAGAAATTACATTTATAAGTTAATGAATGTAAACTAAAAATTAAATGATTAGTTCTTTTAACAAACTTTACTTTACAAATTGTGAAATGGCATTGGCGAGTATTATTAAATGCTACCTTCACCCTTACTTCAAATTACTTCAAATTACTACCATGCTACCTTCACCCTACCACATTGTGTTCTACCCTAGAACTGTTCTCAGCTGTTCTGCCACAAGGCAGAATCATCGTTGCCCCGGTGAAGCCACAGTATAAAGCATCATATCTTTCAAGTATAAATCTGTGGTTCAAGTGTAAGAAAGAGAGATTTGTGGGAATCTAATCATTTGGGTTTTTTCCTCTCCTCCAAGCCAAATGAAGAATCCATGGACCGGTGTGGGCAGGGGGGAAGGTAGGGAGGGGGAAGGAGGAAGAATATAAGAAAGAAAGACAAGTTACTGGAGATTGAGACCAACAGGAAGAGATGATGATTAAGCGATTTACCAGATGTACAAATTACATGGCCAAAGAATTAAATGATTTTCAGATGAATCAGGAGATGTTACCACGGGGGGAAAACAGTGGCCAAGAACCACCAGCTTCCTCTCCCTTCTATTGCAATAACATTATGTGAAAACAAGAGCTTTTCCAGACATTATCAGCAATATAAGTCTACATCTCATTGGCCAGGTATGAACAGTATGCCTCCCCTAAATGTAAGGGAAACTGGGAAAGAGTCCTCCCATCCTCTCTAGCAGAAAGCAGCAAGGAAAAAGAAAGTTGGGAATTGTCATGTAAACAACAATATCTACCATAATAAATAATGGAAAGAACCTTAGGTTAAGAAAAATCTACCTAACTAAATCTTAGCTGTCTAGTTCTCTCAGATTACTCCTGTAATTCCATATCTCTTAACCTTCCCCATTTTCCTGCTGCACAGAGGGAAAAAAAATGCAATGAGAAAAAAAAAATAATGTTATGGTTTCTAAACTTTTGTACAAAGTACATAGTCATAATATGAACTATTTCCTCTATCCCCACCTCCTCTCTTTTATTATCAAAGTGCATTTTTCTCTATTTTCAAGATTTTCAAACTGGAGAGATCTTTAGAACACGTGACTTTGAAAGCTGAGGCTGTATTACAGCAACTCCATCCAGAACCATAAGAAACCCACGTCAAGAGAAACTGAATAGGTCAGAATTTCTGCCCTACTACTTCTGCCCAGACCACCCCCTTCCTTTGTGTCTCCAGTGCTTCCTGAATATCTGCCTCTCACACACAGCTCAGTCTCTGACTTGACAATGTGAAATTGGTTCACTAAAGCTGGAGAATGAAAATCTGCAATTGAAATTTGAGAGGCACTGCCAATAAAGCATTGACTAGACATGCCATTAAGTATATTTGAAAGTATAATGAGGATCTATAGGGAGACGTATTCTTGTCCCATACAGTCTCTCAAAGACATTGTGTATTCAGTCATTCAACACATGTTTATAAAGTGTGTACTGTGTGCCAAGCACTATATAACAGACTATGTGTTCCCTATACTTTGTCTTTGTTTAGGCACAGCCATAATCAAACATCTGAAAACTAAGTCTAGATACAGTTATTTTAATTATCTTTGATTCTTCAAATCATAAATTAAAATAATTGAAATTCTATATTTTGAATGAAAGGAGTACCTTAAACTAGATATCAGGATTTCTTTTTTTTAATATTTCAAAAACTAAACATTCTTTGGAAACTAATCCACATGGAGTATTTCTTCATATTCATAAAAATGCAAACTCTTTGCAAATGTAATTGCTCAGTCTTCGGAGGGAAGATAGCTTTACTTCTAAGTCTCTCCTTAGCCTCATACTTATCTGCTACGGTCCTGAATACTCATTTTAGGAATATTGAACTCCCGTCAGTCACCATTGTTCAAATGTGAAAACGTGTTAATACAATTAAACCCACACTTCTTAAATAACACATCCATCCTTGTAACTTTCCTTTTACTCATATCAGAGTCATGGACTAATTTCATGATAATCATTCATTAACTCAAATGTGGGATTCCTCATCTCCGTGCTTCATTTAGAGCAGGTTTTGAAAGTCTAAGTGTGATTTAGGAGAAAATGAATAGTATTTCGTACTTAGCAATATCACTTGACCAGGAAAGAGCTCAAATCTTTACATGTTTTTTTTTTTTCTCTTTTAGTCATATGAATTTTAACTTTCAGAACTAACAATTCATATAATTATCTTCTATCGCTTAGATTTGTACAGTACTCCTCACAATAATGCCCCGTGACTCCTTCAAGCTTTTAGCTGGCGAATGACAGACTCACAGCTATTCTGCTTCTTAGATTAACATTAGAAAGCAGAATTTGCATCTGGACACTAGGCCTTTACTCATCAAATCAGCAAATGGAACTCACGTGGAATAATAATGGAGAAGTAGCTTTTAGAACAGAAGACTAGAAGGGATTTTTATAAAACATGCAGTTCACATTTTAAAAAAATCACAAAAGCCATTAAACACTGAATATATCTTATTTTTCATGTCAGTTAAGGTTATCATTGTCTTTTCTAGGACATTCGTGATTCTCATGCTACAAGTAATGTGGTTGAGAATTTTTTGATAACCATTTTAAATGCCTGTTGTGTAAGTAGTGTTCCTTGACTTTGGATAAAATCCTATGCTCTACCTGTGCATTTTGCGCATTTTAAAATATGGTCTTGAACTGGAGAATTTTTTGAGTACAGTGAAGTGTAATCCTAGGAGAGTATCACAAAAACAGCAAATGCTAAATATGATTTTTCTGTGTTAAATTCACAAAGAGTTTTTAAAATATTTTTTCTATGATATTTGGTAGGGTGATTAAAATACTCCAGGAAAGAAAGAGATTTTTAAGAGGTTCTTTTAAAAAACCAACTTCGTTATACAGTTAACTTCTTTATGTATAAATTAATTTATGGTGACTACTTGAAGTAGATGTGTGTGCTATCAAAAACTGAACTAACGTAGTTTATCTTTTGAATTACCAAACCTGCCTACAATCTCCTTAAAACACTAGTTAATACCACTTAGAATTTTCACAAATTCAGATTTTTAGTTGGAAATAATAGAATGATTAGGAATTTTAATTGAGTGAACCAGTCTTCAAAATGGCCACCCTCCCCTGAAATTCTCTTTTATTTTCCTTTGTTACATTATTTTCCTCCACCTTGATTCATGCATATAGATAAATGCAGTCAGTACAAATTACTCTCTAAACAGTCATACTACAGTGTTTCTGGAGTTTCCTCCAGAACTTTCCTGTGTGTCTGGCTCAATACAGACACTACTTTTTGGTACTCCCATTGAACTCAAAGGCAGGGAGCCTGGCATAAGGCTCAAACCCAGGACTCTGGGATCATGACCTGAGCTGAAGGCAGACACTTAACCTACTGAGCCACCCAGGTGCCCCCTTAAAGTGCTTTTAATGTGCAGATTCCTGAGCTTTCATTCTCATACATTCTTGTTCAAATAGTCGGAGTGAATCCTTGGATTTGACTTTAAGAAAACAAGACTGAAGAAATAAATAGCAAGAAAGAAAATAAATAGTACTCTAAGAGAAAGTATGTTGAAGGATTCACCACACAGGTTGAAAGTCTGTGAAGGCATGGAAATCTATGATTCCTTACTAAGCAGGAATTTATGAAAATTTGGACAAAAAATAGAGGGCTCCAAGAAAAGAGGCAGTTCTGCCTTCCCAGTGACAGTGTTCAGGTTGGTGATAAATTTACAAAATATTAAGGAAGGCATATAAATGATTGATGTAGAACAAAGTAGTCATTTTCTCCTTCACTGCTTTAATGTTTCTTTTTTCTTGATGCTTTAAGAAAATAATGCTTGTGTGAAATAATTAATGAATAATGTTAAATTTGCTGCTGAGTAATTCTACAATGTGGTAAAGCACTCTATTTTCTATTTCTTAAAGAGAAACTAAGATTTTTTTCTTCTATTAAAGATTGGTCCTGCCATCCCCCAGGGCAAAAATCAAGGAGAAAATACTATTTTGTTTGCACAGTTTATTTAGCCACATTTAGCTACTATTTTTGTAATATATTCCACTAAAAACTGTTTTCTTCTGTCTGTCATGTACTATAGTTTGTTCTGTTTATTGCATTTAATGGCATTATATGATCCTTTGTATCTTTGACTTTTCCAAAGAGACAGTTTTAGTATTTTATGTTATTTGGGATATTTAAGGTTTTTTTTTCAAGTAGTATTTCTTCTCATTAACAAGGGCTCATGGGTAAGCAAGATACTCTGTTGCAATAACTCTATTTGCCAAACTGTACCCGCATAAGACTGTTGCCATAATGCATTTTCAAAAGTGGTGAAACTGCAATAAGTTTCTGTTTTACATGAGATTCCTTTAGAAGAAGAACTTGACCCCTTGAGGCAGGGATTCTTAGGCAAGAGAGTGCAATTAGGAGAGCCTGTAACGGAGTGAGGAAAGCAGGAGCCAAGCAGCAGTGAGGTTTCAGCTTAAATCTGGCATCAACCTGACTCATGGGGAGCTCTGGAGCCTGATTAACACCAGAGCCTTGTCCAACCTTGAGGCAAAGGCACAAAGCTTTGTGCCTCCGGTTTCACCCAGTTATTGGCTACAGGGGGCCACGTGGGGATAGAAGGTGAGGCATAATTTCTCAGATACTTCCAGGCAATATGACTTCTAGCAGATTTTTTTTTTTCTTTAAGAAAATTGCACCTATCAACAATTAGTGGCCAATACTCCCAGCAGCTGGGGGATGGGCTCTCCACTGACTAGAGAAAGGAGACCTGGCAGAAGCTGAACAGCTTCTGCTGTAGCTGCTAATCCAGTCAAATACATTCGTGTAATTAAAATGTTCAGAGCTTTCATTAATTCTTTTTAACACTCAATCCAAAGTGAGATCTTGTGTGTGTGTGTGTGTGTGTGTGTGTGTGTGTGTGTGTGAGAGAGAGAGAGAGAGAGAGAGAGAGAGAGAGAGAAGGTTAATTTGGTTCATTTGGTAGAGCTCAAGGTTACTACTGCCAAGGTTTCAGGCAGAGTGGCTCAGTTAAAGAAGTAAAGTCCTCTGGCAGTAATAGATCTGTGTGATTTATTTGCTGTGTAACCTTGGATAGTTACTTAACTTTACTGAATTCAGTTCGTCATCTCTGCAATTGCAGTCATAATATCTACCTGTGGATTATTGTGAGAATATGTGTAAAGGTTGTTGACCAGAGGGAGATAGTCACAAAAAGGGTAGCTCCTTTTTTATATATTGTACAGATGAGTTTATTGTTCCCCATTTCAGGACCTCAAACACTTGCTTTGGGAAACAAAATTAGATCAAGTGCAAAGGTATGGCTGCATTCATGCAGATATGATCTCTGCTGATGAAAAAAAAATTAATTCCTAACGCTGGGTGTCACCTCTACGCAAAAAATCAGAACATTTAGTTTTATCTTTTATTTTAAATAGCAATGTTCTCTGACACTACCGAGGGGAATAAAGAAATGCACCATTGAAATGCACCATTGCATCAGAATTGGTTGGCATTCTATAGATATCTCTAAAGAGAGTTACTCTTTATATAATACTCAGATATTATCATCAGAAATTACCATCACAACTTGTACAGGCAAGATACTTAAGACAGTTGCTGACACATTCTAAAGCAGTGTGTTATTATATAACCAATAGGCATGAATAGATGATAGACCTTCATGGGGCTTCAGCTTTTTCTGCTGGTCACCACTAGATGGTGATATATGAAAGTTCAGACTTGTTCAAAGATAAAAGTAATGCTTTGTATCTCCAAGGTCAACTACAGGCAAATCCATCTACCTGGATCGTAGTAGTGAAAAAGTACATGCACTAATAAACATATGAATAAATTTTGCCAATTATTAGAGTATTTACTAACTCCCCTACCTCATTCTCATTCAGAGGCACTACACTCTTACTTTACAAACTGTTATAGCAAACTTTGGATATCTGGTGTCTGAAACTGTAGATAAATTAGAGGCAAGAAAATGAGATAAAAGAAGGATAACCACAAACTATACATTTTCAAGTTGACCTCTAATAACTACAGGGCAATAATTCTTCAACTTTGTTTATATTTTAGTAGAACAAGGCATATCTAAGCACATTATCACTTTAAATCTACACTATAGGATTTGCTGGTCAAGTAAATATTCTCATTTTACATGTGAAGAATGACCCAGAATGTTCTGGACTTTTGCAAAGTCACAATACTGAACTTCAGATACATATATTAGATCTCCTAGGCTGTATGCTTACCTGGATTTTTTAGGAAGGAGATTTTTTTTTTCATAATGCAGAAAGCACTGCTCCTGGATCCATTTGATAAAAGGGAAAAATTCTGCAAGTTTACTACTGGGACTGGAATATATGTCCATATCTTCAAGTCAATACATATTTATTTACATAGTATCTGCATGTGATAGCCACTGTACCAGACAGTATGGAATGGGAATTCAGTGGTGAATAAAACAAACCTGTCTTACCCCTCATAAAACTTAAAGTTCATAGTGTAACTTGGAAGACAGACACAATGTGAGGAAACACATTGGGATGGGCTTCTGTGAAGTTAAGACATAAAATTTAAGTTAAGACATAAAATGTGAGAAAGAGTCATCCAGGTGAAATGATAACAATGAGTTTTTTGTAGGAAGGCGCTGAGGGCAGAAAATACTTTACAAATTTTAGAAAGAGTCAGAAATGAAGTGTGAGAGTTTTAGACTGACCAGTGATGGGTGCTAAAGCAGGGAGATGGAGATAGAGCCATAGACAGGTTCCACATTAAAGAGTTTGGATTTTTATTCCAAGTTCAAATGAAGGTGTGGTTTTCAAGTAGGGGGAAGTGTTACGACCTCATTTACATTTTAAAAAGATCATTCTAGGGGGTTAGGAGTAGAAGTAGGCTACTATGAAGTGCAATATCAGACTACAAAGGAGGCAATGGAGGTGACGATAAGTGAATAATATATATTTGAACAAACTTTGGAGGTAAAATTGACAGAACATGATGATGGATTGTAGATGGGAAGGGGGGGTGCAGTGAGTGAGGAAAGTGACTTGACCCCTGGATTTCTGACTTGTCCCAGTGACTAAATGATGTGATGTACCATAGAAGAAAACTGTTTCCCTAAATTTAACCCCATGTCGTATGTCATAACCACCAGCATTCAATGCTCAGGGAAGGTGGAAATATAGAATAGAGGGAAAAAACTCTATGGGAAAAGACAAAAATGAACATGGCCATTGCAGTTTTTCCCTTTTGCCCTTTGAACTTCCACTCTTTATTCTTCCTGAGACCTTAGCATCTTATGATCTTCAGCATCAGAACTTAAACATGAAAGGATTTGACATCTTTTTTCTTTTTTCTTGAAGTATAGTTGACACACAAGGTCCCATTAGTTTCAGGTAATACAGCACAGTGATCGGACAACACCATAGGTTATGTTGTGCTCACCACAAGTGTAACTACCATCTGTTGCCATGCAAAGTTATTAAAATAGTGTCGATTACATACCCTATGCTGTACCTTTCATCCTTATGACTTATTCATTCCATAACCAGAAACCTGTACCTCCCACTCCCTTTCACCCATTTTGCCCATCCCTCTACTCCCTCCCCTTTGGCAACTACCAGTTTCTTCTCCGTATTTATGGGTCTCTTTCTGATTTTTCGTTTGTTTTGTTTCTTAGATTATACAGATAAGTGAAAGCACATGGTTTCTGTCTTTCTGACTTATTTCTTCTAGCACAAGTCCCTCTAGGTCTATTCATGTTGTAACAAATGGTGAGATCTCATTCCTTTTTATGGCCAAGTATCATTCAATAGTATATCTATAGCTAGCTAGCTAGATACCACATCATTTTATCTATTCATCTATAGATGAACACTTCTGCCGTGTTTCTTCTATATCTTGAAAAGCTTCCTGATGGTTTAGCCAGCACTTAACAAGTAGGATAAAAAGGAAAACTACCTTAAGGTAGTGGTGATTATTTAATAGTTAAGGAAATGCAGAATAGAGACAAATATCATTGCCTAATTCAGAATGGTAGAATGGTAAAATATCATTTAGCTCCAAAATATTCTAATTCCAAATTACAAACCATAAAAAATGAAGAAAATGGTTGAAAATTATATAGAAACACTTTAACGAGGAAGGAAGAAAAGATAAATCCAATCTATATACCTATACATTATTAGGAGTTAAATAAAAACAAAATGCACCATATTCAAGTTAGGTAAATTCCTTAATTTAATTGGATTTAATATTTAAGTATCAAAACCAGAACGATTATTGAGGCTTGAGCTAAAAATAATGTTGGGGAGAGCTGAGGGATAGTATAATGTAGTGAATCATATAGCACAACACAATCTATCAAAACTACAGAGCCTACGATTTTCTTCCTTTATATTAGATTGAAAAATGACTGGAGTATATGGTTATGAGGATAAATGATGAGAAATCTAAGTTGAGGGAAACTATGTGATATTATCTTTCTATGATAATGTATAAATCTAACAGCCACAATTAATAATAGTTAGTCTTAAATGGCCCTGGGATATATAGTTAACAGAAGACAGGTACACCTGTCAATATGAAGCTTTGGAACATTACTCAGATAAAGTTAGGGCAATTAACCTGACAGCATTCCACTGAATTTCTGAGCACAAATAAATGTAATAAAACTCATGTAGATCAAAACTTGACTTAATATTATTTAGCATTCTGACACAGCATATTTAAATTGATCATTGTTCAATCATAACTCAGAAATCAATGAATAAATCTGAATATGCAATTAATATAGACAAATAAATGAGAAAAATCCTTACTGAATTTATATTCATATTTTTACATTACTGTTAGTTTAAAATACTGTTAACCCTGTTTAGAAATTACAGAATTTCTCAATCAATAAAGTTCAATTTAAAATGAAACATCATTCTTTTGAAAACATTTTATAATATGTATGGGCCAAATAGCAAATCCCCATGGTGAATAAAACTGAATAGCCTACATTTTTAACTGAAAAAGTTAAAATATCATTGTCATTATTAATAAAATTTTTCTAGGTACTCAATATAATTTAGTTCACAAAACTTTTTTCAGATTTCTATGTCATTAGAGCTTTACTTCTATTATTTATACTTAGTGCTTTTGTTGATATTCATGTGACAGCTATGTGTGGTAATACTAGTTTATGTGACAATCATCTGTGTATTTTGTGTATTTTTCTTCTGTTGATTCAACCCACTAATTGATAGAGTGCTTATGAAGATATTGAAGACCATGATTTTAAAAAGCAATATATACAGAGCAATTATATATTAGATATATATTTATAATGAAATAAATATTATCATACTTTTGTCAGTAAAAGATAATATTTGGGCCACATTTACTATTGAGTTCTACCTGGCTATTGGTTGAAAATAACCAAGGTTTTCATATTCTATGATTCCATGTCTATATCATGTGTAATTTAATAAATAACTTACTTCCGCTTCATTTCTAATTTGGCAGTAGAATTGACCTATTATTTAATTACTTAAAATGTAGAAGATAAGCCAACTAAAAAAGTGAAAACCTAGAATAATATGCTAACTAAAAGTTCTTAAAAGCACAAATCAATTTCTAATTCACTCAAATCTTATATTTTTAAAATATGAAATATTCGTAGTTTTATTTTAATCATAAGTGAAACAAAATTAAATTGATTGAAAAGAGTTATTTATATATTTTTTATAATTCTTTGAAAGATCTCATAAAAATATAAATTTATAAAATATGACCTTATAAAAACATAAAATTTTTCAGTTTTGAGAAAAGATGAATTCTAAGATATCTAAAACAAATATAGAACATGGATCCATGTCAGTATTTTATGACTCCAAACTCCTTCCCTTTCTATACTAACCCATTAGCATTTTTTTCAATGTTTATTGTAGTAAAATATGCATAACATAAAATATACCATCTTAATCGTATTTAAATGTATAGTTTAGTGATATTAAGAGCATTCATACTATTGTGCATTGCCACCATCCATCTCCAAAACCTTTTTCATGTTGCAAAACTCTATACTCAATGGACAATAACTCCCCTTTTCTTTCTCCCCCTTAGAAACTGCATTTCTTTTTCCATGATTTTGACTACTCTAGGTATCTCATATAAGTTGAATCATGCAGTATTTGTCTTTTTTATTATTGGTGTATTTTGCTTGGCATAATGTCCTTGAGGTTCATAAGATGGCAGCATATGCTAGAATTTATTTTATGTTTAAGGCTGAATAATATTCCATTATATGTATATACCATATTTTGCTTATCCATTCATCTGTCAATGAACACTTGGGTTACTTGCACATCTTAGGTATTGTGAATGATGCTGCTATAAACATGGAGGTACATATATCTTCTTAAGACTCTACTTTCAGTTCTTTTGGGTGTATACTCAGAAGTGGAATTGCTGGATCATATGGTAATTCTATTTTTAATTTCTTGGAAAACTACCATACTGTTTTCCACAGGAGCTGTTGCATTTTGCATTCCCACGAACAGTGCACAAGGGTTCAAATTTCTCCATATCCTCACCAACATCTGCCATTTTTTGAAAAATGGTAGTCATCAAAATGAATGTGAGGTGGTATCTCATTCAGGTTTTCATTAGCATTTCCCTCATGATTAGTAATGTTGAGTATCTTTTCATAGGTTTATTGGTCATTGTTATACCTTCTTTGGAGAAATATCTATTCAAGTATTTTGCCCAGTTTGGGATTAGGTTGCTTTTTGTTATTGTTGTTGAGTATTGGAAGTTCCCTAAATATACTGTATATTAATCTTTTATCACATTTATGATTTACAAATGTTTTCTACCATTCTTTAGTTTGCTTTTTCACTTTTGTAATAATGTCCTTTGATGTACAAAAGTTTGTTTTTTTTTTTAATTTAGTAAGGTCCGATTTATTTATTTTTACTTTTGTTGCCTATGCCTTTGGTGTCATGTTAAAAAATAATTGTCAAATCTAATGTCATGAGGCTTTTGCCCTATATTTTCTTCTAAAAGCTTTATGATTTTAGCTCTTATATTTAGGTATTTCATCCATTTTTTTTTAGATTTTATTTATTTATTTGACACAGAGAGAGTGAGCACAAGTAGGGGGAGCATCAGGCAGAGGGAGAAGGAGAAGCAGGCTCCTTACCAAGCAGGGAGCCCAATGTGGAACTTGATCCCCAGGACCCTGGGATCATGACCTGAGCAGAAGGCAGATGCTTAACGACTGAGCCACCCAGGAGCCCCTATTTCATATATTTTGAGATAATTTTTTTTTAATTTATTTATTCAACAGAGACAGCCAGCAAGAGAGGAAACACAAGCAGGGGGAGTGGAAGAGGAAGAAGCAGGCTCATAGCGGAGGAGCCTGATGTGGGGCTCGATCCCATAACGCCGGGATCACACCCTAAGCCGAAGGCAGACGCCTAACCGCTGTGCCACCAAGGCGCCCCTGAGTTAATTTTTATATATGGTGTTAGGCATATATAAAAAGTTATAGATAGATATAGATAGGTAGGTAGATAGATAGACAGATATTCTTTTTATTGATATTTCCCTTTTGCTCATACATTATTTATTTTCTCCATGTCTTCCTTTGTTTCTTTGTTCATAAGAAGAATATACTAGACAGAGATCTACCTTCTGGTTTTTCTCAGATATAATTTCTGGGGTTTTTTTCCCCCTCTTTGAAGAGGTCATACATCACCGTTTTTCTGCATGCCTTGTGATTTTTTTGTTGAAAATGCATTTGAATCTAACAATGTGGTAACCCTAGAAACCAGATTCTCCCCTTCCTCAAAAGGTGCTGTTTCATTTTTATTTTGTTTTGTTTTGTTTTGATTGTTGTAGGCTTTTTCCATACCAAGGATCAACCTGAGATGTAAACTTAAGATATTCCCAGGTATTTTTTTGAGCCTGTGTCTTTCCCTGGTCATGCGTGGTAACTTTCCAATTTCCCCAGTATATGCAGTTAATTTTAAACATCCTACTCCTTAATATTTGCTTCCAAAAAGGGGACAAAAAAAATGAATAGCCAAAGGAGAATGGGCATCAACTCTTTAAATCCCCTGGAAGGCCCTTCATCTGGGGAGGGAGGATTTTCAATAATGACTACTGCTTCTGTATCTGTACTTTTATGATCAGATGCAGCAATTAGCTATCGGAATATAGATTCCCAATATATGCCTGCCCTGGCTTTTGCAAGCTGTGTACAGGCTGCTCTAGCAACATATGCATGGCTGATTTCCATGGAGCTGGAGAATAGGGGATCGATAGCTACTGCTGGGCTAATTGCTAAAATGGACTAAAATTAACTTTAATTTACCATGTAAGCCTTCCTCTGGAAGTTGCAAGCCTTCCAAAAAAGTTAGACAGGTTCTCCCTCTGCAGTAGTTGTCTAGGTGGAAAGACAGATTTCTGGTGCTTCTTACTCCAGCATCTTCTCAGAAACATCTCTCATTGGCTTTTTTTTAAAACAAATTGAAATATAATTGACATTTAACATTACATTAGTTTCAGGTATACAATATAATTATTCAATACTTGTATATATTGCACATGATCACCACAATAAGTCTAATTAACATCTATCAACACACATAGTTATAATTTTTTTCTTGTGATGAGAACTTTTAAGTTCTACTTCCTTAGCAACTTTCAAATATACAATACAGTGTTATTAACTATCATCACCATTTTGTACCCATTAGTTAAGCTTTAAGAAAACAAATCTAATTCAAACTATTTGAATCAAATAATAGCTATAAGACATTGTCTGAAACACACAGTAACCCTAAAGGTACTTGCTTCTTCCAGACAACTAACAGGTGATCCATTGGATCAATCTAGCTCTTGTCTTTACCCAGAGACTAGAAAAAAAAAAAAAATCTGAAAAGAATGGTGTCAATGTTACAAGATTACAGATTCATACTCTTTTGTGGATAATAATTAAAAATATCCTGGGGCGCCTGGATGGCTCAGTAGTTGAGCATCTGACTCTTGGTTTTGGCTCAGGTCATGATCTCAGGGTCTTGGAATCGAGCCCTGTGTCAGGCTCCTCACTCAGCACGGAATCTGCTTGTCCTTCTCCCTCCATTTCTCCACTTACTCTTTCTGCTCCTCCCCCAGCTCTCTCTCTCTCTCTCTCCAAAATAAATAAATAAAAGCTTTTTAAAAAATAATTTAAAATATCTTTTTTTATAAAAAGATGGAGCCAAATTTGTTTATAGGCCACAATTAAGTACAATAAATTGTTTCTTCAGAGATTGTTTCTTTGGCATCAGCATATCAGGAAAATCTGAACAGAGATTCTGATACACCTATTCCTTACTCAACACTCTTTTTTTTTTTTTTAAAGATTTTATTTATTTATTCGACAGAGACAGAGACAGCCAGCGAGGGAGGGAACACAAGCAGGGGGAGTGGGAGAGGAAGAAGCAGGCTCATAGCAGAAGAGCCTGATGTGGGGCTCGATCCCACAACGCCAGGATCACGCCCTGAGCCGAAGGCAGACGCTTAACCGCTGTGCCATCCAGGCGCCCCAACACTCTTAATTCATTCTTGAAAACTCGCTGCTAAGTAAAATGCTCCAATAATACATTTTTTCTTACTTTTAATCAGAAAATTATGGCATGGCTTTTATGATATGTTCTACCAACTAGTCAGTCCTCTATCTATTGAATGCATGTGAGACACCTGCATCTTCTTATATGCTTTTTTATGAATGAATTCAGACCCTGTTAATTCATAGTATGTGACAAGATGTTCATAAGTATGGCTTAGAATTTATGTTTATAAGGCAGTCCATTGGAAAAAAAGGTAACAGCATAAAGAGAATGTTGAAGCTCCTAAAAATAGCAAACTTTTCATATTCTTTAGAAGCGTTTGTTTCCATACTATTAGCTAGCTTGCTACTTAGGATATATATAAGTTAGGTCACTTCACTATGTCCTTTACAATGTCTGATAGGCTTCATTTTAATTACACAATACCATTAAAAATTCGAGAGGGGCGCCTGGGTGGCTCAGTCGTTGAGTGTCTGCCTTCGGCTCAGGGTGTGATCCCGGCGTTGTGGGATCGAGCCCCACATCAGGCTCCTCTGCTATGAGCCTGCTTCTTCCTCTCTCACTCCCCCGGCTTGTGTTCCCTCTCTCGCTGGCTGTCTCTATCTCTGTCAAAAAAATAAATAAAATCTTTAAAAAAAAATCGAGAGTAGGCCATATAATATTTTCTAACAATAAACCTTTGGGTTAAGTAAATTGATGAGTACACCATTGCTTGAACTGTAATGCCAAAATACCACATTTCTTACAACACATTGTTTTAGGGGGGAAAGTCATTTGAACTAACAATAGCAACCATTTAATAAAAATAATTTAACATTTAAAAATTTCTTAAGACCAAAAGATGTTAACCTGATAGTTGCTTTATGATATGTTTAGATACAGATTGAAGACAAAATTTTCTAAGTAAAGACAATATGGCTAAAACGATGGTTGAACAGTAAAGCAGGGTTGCTGATGACTTTTAAGAACATAAATGTTTAATATTTAATTTAAATTTGCCTGAATTTTAGAATATAAAAATCTTTAGTAAGGTAAGATCTGTTAATATCTAAAAAGACCTCAGATAAGTTTTTAATAAAAATCATGGAGAGTGGATAAATTCTCACTATGATCAACTATCAGAGCAGAGGTAAAAAAACTTTGAAAGGGAAAGACTGAAGCAAGAAGTCTGTAGAGATAGGGAGTAGGAGAAAGAGGTGATCCTGAAATCATATGTACCAGTGGAAATTTGAAATCATTTTAAGGAAGACATTGTTCTTTCCTCAAAACATGAAAGTTGTGCTTGAGTTTTATCTATATTTTTAAGAACCAAGGGACAGAATAGTGCCTGTAATGCACAAATATATTCAAAGCATTAATATCTAAACACATTTAAATAGAAAAGCAAAGGAATCACTTTGTTTTCTTTCTTTTTTTAAAAAAAAGATTTTATTTATTTATTTGAGAGAGAGAGATCACAAGCAGGGAGGAAGGGTAGAGGGAGAAGCAGACTCCCCACTGAGCAGGGAGCCTGATGCAAGACTCAATTCCAGGACCCTGGGATCATGACCTGAGCTGAAGGATGCTTACCTGACTGAGCCACCCAGGTGCCCCAGTAAACACTTTGTTTTCAACTGGTAGCATCACAGAAAGCATCACAGATTTTTTTTTTCCTGATATCTGCTAAGCTGCTAAAGAATATGATCCTGAGAAACAGACCTAAGAGAATTACCTTCTCTTTTGGTACTTAAAATATTCCTAAAGTCCTATTTTAAAAAAAAAATTTCCCACCAGGTGAAATCAGTGTAGAAATTCAAAATTGAGATATAATAACTTTTAGACATAACAATTTATTCTCTTCTACATTGCCAACAAAGATGATTTACTCAAAGTAAATGAAAAAGCCTTTACTTCCCTATATATAAGAGATTTATTATTGATGGTAAAGATATTAAATCATGATGAATATAATTGGGTGATGTCTAATTTCAAAATAAATCCCAATATTATTTTTAGTGGTGTGTTTTATTTAATTTTCTAGTTATGTTATATCTCAAAGAGTTCTTTTATAAATTTAAGTGGATAATGTATTATTTTGGATGCTGAGCTGTTTTTATTAATGCAAGGGTTAAAAACCTTACATCATTGACAAATACAATGATATTTTTTCATCTTTATAAATTTCATATTTTAAGTTTATTTTTATTCCTAGAAATATTTCTTTAAATTATATAGTTGGTACAGAAGTATTAGTTGCACATCAATTTGGCCTACATTAAAATGTATATTTTAGAAGCACATCTCACCTGAAAACCCTTTTGCTTTCATTAAAGATACAAAAACTATAGTCACGTAATAACTTGTTATCCCTACAAATAATTATAATACATCAAAATATGCTAAGTTGGGGCGCCTGGGTGGCACAACGGTTAAGCGTCTGCCTTCGGCTCAGGGCATGATCCTGGCATTCTGGGATCAAGCCCCACATCGGGTTCCTCTGCTAGGAGCCTGCTTCTTCCTCTCCCACTCCCCCTGCTTGTGTTCCCTCTCTCGCTGGCTGTCTCTATCTCTGTCGAATAAATAAATAAAATCTTTAAAAAAATATATGCTAAGTAAGACTATACATGTTACATTTTTTGAGGGAACATTGAGAGGCTGATCTAAAAAAATGAATCCCAGAGAATTTATAAAGATCTAAGTCACAAAAACCACTGCCAAAGGTTAGGTCTCAATCTCAGCAAGTTGATTCCAATATAATAGAATGTGAGAGTCTTAAAGAGGTAGTTGCACTAGAGCTGCTGGAAACCCTGAACCTCCAGTGAGAACTCAATTCTACCTGGAGGACTTGTATTATTACCCTGTGTACCTAGGCATTCTGGATGGTTGGACCTCAGCCTATGACATTTAAGGATTAGGACTGTTTTATTAATCCTTGGTCTTTAACATTGAAATATCTCTGTCTCTTAGCCCACTGATAAAAATACCTAATTGCTTCAGAGCCCGTCAGAAGAAGATGACTTTCCTTTCAATGATCCCCATTAACTTCTATAACATTTGGACTTCAGCCTTTCTAGATGGATGAGTCATCCTGCTTCTTGGATCTGTTGTATAGCATGACAAACCCACAGGCCAAAATATTACCTTCAGATTACAGCTTTGTAAGGGGGTATGATTTGCCTATTTCTACCTACACTAGAAGCTAGAATTTGAATCTAATTATCAGATAGGGTCCACCCAGTTCAGAGGCTTGTTTTTTAACAATTCCTGACTAGATTGTTTTATGTGGAACTTACCAGAGCAGTGAAAGATTTATTGTTAATTTCTTCCACACTCCTTCCTATCTGCTGTCTGTCCTCTTCCTCTCCCCATCCTATTATCTCTTCTACCACAAACTGATAGTTTAGTTTACTTGGTTATGTATTCAGTAAAGATATACCATGATTTCTGATTCCAAGTTTTAATCTTTGCTCATTAAGAATGGATCCTATTGGGACACCTGGATGGCTCAGTCAGTTAAGCATCTGCCTTCCACTCAGGTCGTGATCCCAGGGTCCTGGGATCGAGTCCCGCATCTGGCTCCCTGCTCAGCAGGGAGTCTGCTTCTCCTTCTGCCTGCAGCTCCCCCTGCTTGTGCTCTCGCTGTCTCTTTGACAAATAAATAAATAAAATCTTAAAAAAAAAAAAAAAGAACATTGGATCCTATCATTTCACCAGTAGGCTGATCAATTGATATGTTTCTAGTTGCTCTTCTCAAATACCAGCTCCAAAAGGATGGCTTTATTTTCATTAAAGATTCTTATTTGTTATATTTAGTTTTTCTTCATAAACATGCTCAAAGTAAAAGCTTTAGGTACCTCGTCTTTTCAAATCATTTCAATTGGAGGTTTTATTTTGCATAATGGGCCCATAAGAATGTTAGCTATAGTAGACTAGCTCAATGGTTAAGAACGTGGGTCAAATCCCAATTCTGAATTCTGAATCCCAGTTCTTCCACTTACTAGTTGGATTAATAGCTGTATGACCGTGAGCAAGGTATTTAATCTCCCTGTGCCTCAGTTTCTTCTTTTGTAAAATGCAGATTATAATAGTACCTTCCTCATAGGTTTGTGATAAGGAAGAAAAAACTGATAAGAACATTGCCTAGAACACGGCAAATGTTCAGTAAGTCAGCACTAGTTGTTATTATGTTTTTAAAGCTACGGGATGATGTTTTCTATTTCTTGAACCCAATGCTCTCTTTTTATCATTTGGTTTTTATTCTCTTTTCTGTCTGCTGTAATACCTACATAGATCTTTCTTTTTCCAAAAGCTATGACAAAATTTTAAGTCCCATTAGCTAAAAGGACCTTTTCTTACCTAAAGTCCAGACTCAAAATAGATCTCTTCTGAAGTGCTTCTACATTTCTGAATATAGTACTTTGTACCCACTATGCTAATTTAGGTTGTTGCTATTTCGCATGCCTAATAGCCTGGGGACATACCACAAACCTCTAGGTAAAACCAAAGAGCATAAACTTCCAGGCTAATGGTAGAGAAACCTACAGCAACCTATAAACCTATAAATAAGGATTTTAGTTCCTCTTACTCCCACCACCACTGTCTCCTGAGCCATAAAATAACAGTAGACAAAGCTATGATTTATTTGAAATTTTGAAGAGCTGCTTAAATAATCTGAGAAAAGTACACAAACAACATAGCTTCATGAAGTAAGCCAGGGGAGATAACTCTGCTCCTCTCTTTCTTTTCAACACCTTGAAAAGAATATTATGCTCCATGAAAAGGGATATGTCTTTGCAGCTGACCTAATCTTACCACAATAGTAGCAAATTCTGACTCTTGGTTTTAGGTATTGTTACCAATATGGTTAGTGCCCACAATATGTTACTTACTGGTACTAATGCCCAAGGCAATGATGTCTTGGTTTTGCTTAGCAATAGTAGCACTTTTCATCTTGTATTAAGACTAATTGAGGTCACTAACTTGCAAGCTTCCATAGCCAGTGAGATTACATAATTTATTAATTTGACACCAAGAGCCCATACTTCATTAAGTGTATGTATTAATTTTTAATACGATAACCACAAAGAAATTCTTTAAAAATTTTGTCGCCTGATCTTTACCAACTACACTCTTGCACTTGTCCTCCTTGTCAAGAAAAATGGAGAGTTTAAAGTTTGCAAGAAATACCAGATGTTGAACAGATCACTATCTGAAATCAATACTCATGCCTACAGTTTTCTTGACCTGTTGTTCAGCTTGAGTAAGTGTGATTTGTATCAGCTGATACTGCAGGACAGGGTTAGAAGGTAAGGAAGAGAGAAAGGGAAGGGTCATATCTCTAGTCAATATCAGAAAGAATTTTTTTAAGTATGCATGAAAAATTATATTTTCAGATCTGCATGACAATTCTGAATATTTGGTAATATGATTTGGGCTGCATAGGATACTATCTCTGTTTTAACATATCCTAAAAAAATGTTTTCTGGGATCTAATTAGAACATTACATAAACACGTTTGAATAGAAATGAACATACTCGCGTGATCCTAAAAAATACCTCCTAAGCATTACAGATAATTGGAAAAAGCAAGAATTATTCAATAAATGATTTGGGGACATTTGGTTACCCCTCTATGGCAGCAATGATCATGGTGATAGTAGCGATGAATTCCTATCTTAGGCCATTCACCAAAAGAATTACAGATGAAGTAAAGACCTAAATATATAATAGTCTTGAGAGATTTAGAAGAAAATAAAGTGAATGCTCATATTGTCTTAGGTTGGTTATTCTAATATATATATATATATATATATATATATATATGGTAAACATTTAAAAAGTAACAGATATACCCACATACGGTTAAAATAAATGTATTTCAAACAATACAATAAAAATAAAAGTAATAATAGAAAAAATTACAATCCTTAATATATAAAGAGGTGAACTTTCCTAAAGTATAAAAACCCTTTATGAATCAATGAGAAAGAAAAATACAGTAGGAAAAAATGGGGCAGTAGATAAACGGGTCACAGAAAGAGGCACAAATGAGCAGTGTATATACAAACTTCAACTTTAGTATTAAAAAGTTAAATCCCAGGGGCACCTGGCTGGCTTGGTTAGTGGAACATGTGACTTTTGATCTCAGGGTCGTGAGTTCGAGCCCTATGTTAGGTGAAGAGTCTACTTCTAAAAAAAAGTTAAATCCCAAGAAATTGTAAAAGGTTTTAAAGACTAATGACACTCTGTGTTCCTGAAAAAAAAAATTAACACTGTTATTCAATGCTACTAAGTATTTTAAGATAATCTTTCATTGATGGGTGGGAATCAGTATACATCAAAAGCCTTGTAATTACATATTTTCTTTGACACAGGAATTCTATTCTTAACATTTTTTCCGAAAGGCAATAATCAAGCACAGTATAAGGTTTTATGTAGGATGGTCATTATTTGTAACACGGAAGCAACAAAAAGAAACACAATTTGGAATTTGTAAATGTGTTTGTGTATACATATATAGATACATTATGACAGTCATATTTAAACACTATATTGACTGTTTAAAATTACATTTATATAGTATGTTTGACAACAAAGCAAAGATGTCATAATATATTTAAGTGGTGAACAAAGGTAATATGTGTTGTGTTATATCAACCTTGAAGTTGATAATGACTATATGGATGATATTGCATGATATTTGTTTTATTTTATTCTTTGATTCTCATGCATACATATTTCATTTTTCCACAGTTACCATGCAATAATTTTAATTGGGAAAAATATTTTCAACAAAGATGAAATAAACCTGTATTAGAATTTATTAGCCTGTATCATTTTGGCTGTATATTAAAATCACCAGGGAGAATTAAAAAAAAAATTCTGAAGTAATGTACAGAATTGTCGAATTACTATGTTGTACAACTGATACTAATATTGTATCTCAAATAAGTAACTATAAGATGTACAGGAGAGTAATAATGAAAGTAAAACTCACCTGAAATGTCTTCACCCAGAAATATCTATTCTTGAGCATTTCCTCCAGATCTCTTCGTGTATATACAGACGTATATGAAGTCTGTACATTTTTCCATAAATGAGATCAAATTCTAAAAAAAAAAAAATTGTGAGACTTGCCCTGATTTGCTGAATCAAAGTATATTTTTTTGTTTGGTTGGTTCATTGGTTTTTGTTTAGTTGTTGATGGTTTTAACATGGTTCTGAAGTGATTCTTAAATGGCCGGGCCAGCATCTGTCCACAAAATGACATTTGATGAAAATACTACTAAAATTCTCAGGATATTGTGAGAATCAAGCAAAATAATGTAAGTGATCAAAGGATGATAGATGACTAATTCAGTCATGGCATATTTCCTAGTAAACTTAAGATCTATGAGGTTTACTTCTTTTGGAAAAGATGACTGGAAGCTGTATTGTAGTAATTATGTCCCTTTAGCACTATTCCACTCCCTTCTTGTGGTAACAGACTCCAGCCACATGATCATAGCGAAGGCCTGTGGTCAAGGCTGGGAAAGCCAAGGTTTCCTACCTCCTCAGTAGTCCTACGAGTAATCCAGGCTTTGGCCAGTCATTTCAAAGGATTTTTCTCACTATGGCCAGCAAATTGTAAATAAGTCTGCTCTATCCCAGCTTTCTCTGGCCAAAGAATGGCACAGTTAGTCCCCTTACATGATCACAGTAAAACACTCTTTCCTGGGGTGTCTAGGTGGCTCAGTCATTAAGCGTCTGCCTTCAGCTCAGGTCATGATCCCAGTGTCCTGGGATTGAGCCCCGCATCAGGCTTCCTGCTCAGTGGGGAGCCTGCTTCTCCCTCTCCCACTCCCCCTGCTTGTGCTCCCTCTCTTGCTGTGTCTCTCTCTGTCAAATAAGTAAAATCTTAAAAAAAAAAAAAAACACTCTTTCCTTAATACCCTTTGCTCAATCTATCAGCAAGTCCTATTGACTTTTCCTTTCCAGTACATCCAAGATCTGCCCACTTCTCCTGGCCTCCAAGTTTCCACTCTAGTTTTGGGCTACTGTGTCACTTGGTCTTGTGTTCCATCTTGTCTTGTTAAAAGCCATTGTCTACAGAGCCAAATACATTTTGAAATTACAAATCAAATCATGTAATTCATCAGCTCATAATCATCCAATGAAATTCCATTACATTAATTTTTTAAATTTCAATTTAAGGTTGTTTTATTTTTTATTTATTTTTATATACTTTTTATTTTTTTACTATGTTCAATTAGCCGACATTTAGAACAAAATCCACACTTCTGTGGTCTGACAAGCCTCTACGTGGTTTGTCCCTTGCTCACCTCCCCAAACTCATCCACCTAACTGCCTTGGGTCTAACATTCTTGTTCTTCCTTAAACATGGCATGCTTTCCCTGCCTTTATAGTCACTCTTTCCTCTGCCAGACTGATCATCATCCAGACCTACAATGACTTCCTCCCTTATTTCTTTCAATTTTTTTTTCTCAAATATTTCCTCAGAGGAAACATCTTTAACTGCTCTGTGAATATAGCCCCTCCCTCTCATGCATGCCACCTATCAATCTCTGTACCTTATTGGTTCACAGCACTTAGCATTCCCTCATAGTTACGTGTTCATTGTCTCACTTTCACTAAAATGGAAGTTCCACAAGGGCAGGGAATTTCTCTGTCTTGTTTACTGCCATTGTGCCCAGGGCCTGGACATCCATTGGATTAGATCTCCACTGCATGGAGATAGTCAGGCTTCAGAAGGACAGACTGATGCCACCAAGAGAAGGAGTAGGAGAGGGAGAGAACTGGTGGAGCTTTAGTTTCCAGAATCGTCTCAGCTAGCTCCACTGTTTGCCATTTTCATCCATTGGTTAGGTGAACCAAAACCGTCCTCTTTTTCTCTTTAATTAATTTGAATATAATTTTGTCACTTGAGACTGAAAGATCCCTCACTAATAGACAATTAAAGATTCAGTTTCAGGACTCAAGGCATTTTTGGAGGAAATCCATAAAACACCGTAACTCTGTACCCAGAACACTGTAATGAAGAAGTTGATATAGCACAAACTTTTCACTTCCCAAGTTAGTCTCTGGACGCACAATGGGCCACCATTATTGACTAGTCAAAGACCTTTCCCTCTTCCATTGAGTATTTTGTTCTTTGTATAATTGTGTATTCCCTTCATCTGCTGGCTGAACGGCTCAGCCTTGGCTACTTCTTACGCTTCTTAACCTTTCCCTTCCCTTTCAGATTTGCAGATCATTTCAGAGTTGTGAAGGAAATTCTAATCAAAATTGATTTCACTTGGCTTTTCTCTCCCACACACTAAGCAAATAATACATAAATCATATTCTTTAATACCTTTATCCCTATCCAGTTTTAAAGCAGACTGGTTATCCACCTATCCACACCGCTGATTTTGCCTGGTTTTGTTTATATACATGTTCACATAGAGCTGCCACTTACTCCTGCATTCCAAGAAAAGATGATGACTTCACAGAACTCCACATGCCTGAACACACTGAAAATACCCCTGTCGTGATGGAAGGCAATCTACACAAGCAGGGAGCTGCCAAAATCCTGCATTAAACTCAAGGAAGCAAGTACATGTCTATGGCTGACTTCTCAGCTATAGCACTGTGATTGACATATTGGGCTAAGTATTCAATACATAAGAGCTGTTCTGTGCATTGTATCATGTTTAGCAGCATCTCTGACCTCTGTCCACTAAATGCCAGTAACACCACATTTGTGGCAACCAAAAATATCTAGACTTCAACAACTGTCCCCGTGTGTGTGTGTGTGTGTGTGTGTGTGTGTGTTGGGGAAAGGATTGAATTCAACTAAGAATGACTTGTGTACAGGAAAAGAACTTGTCTTGCAACTCAAAAAAAAAAAATTAGTTCCTTCCATTGAAAACACTATTATCCCTTCAAAATAGGCAGTAAGAGGTCCTGATTAGGTGAGTGTCCCAGTTCTGTAGAGAGTTGAACCAGTGTTCACAGTCCTGGACTTTATAACCCAATATGGATTTATCAGGAAGGAAACTCGTAGGTTAATGTTTCTCTTTACAGATTTGAATTTTTAAAGGGGGCCTATTTTCTTTCATAGTTAAGGTTAAAACTCTTTCATTTACAATAACTTTGGTGATAGAGCTCAGGCTTGCTTCTCAAACCTAAGTCCCTTCTATTCCTCTGCATATGCCCTATGCACCATCGTATCAAATTTTTTATTCTATGGGGAAAGGATATGCTTCCTAGTATATCCACTTCACTCACACACGCTGTTCCCTTTGCCTGAAATACCCTTCCCAACTTCCCATATTTTCTCTGAGATATTAATCACTGTAACATTAAAAACCTTTCCTCAACTCTTGTTCTTCCCCTGGCTAGTAGGCTTCTTTCTCTGATTCCCCAAGCCTTAGAGGTTATTCTGTCTTGTAAGTATCAGTTGTTGTTGTTGTTGTTTCCTTTTTTAACTCATCTCCCATGAAGTACTTGAGGGTTTACAAGTATTTGTAAATTCTTGTTTACAAGTATATTTAACTTAGAAAGTATATTTTATTTAGAATTAAGAAAGAAATTAAAACAAATGACTAGAACTGTAAAGATTTAGGCTCCTTTTCTTCTAAGATCTGTTTTGTCGATTTATCAGAAATGCTTACCTGGAAATGCTTTCGAATAATAACCTGGTGTTCCCTGCCATCTAGAACACTCAGTGAATATCACCATCTCACAAATTTCTATTTAACTGAGGAGGCTCAGATCATAAAATTCAGTGCTTTTATGATAAATCTACCTTTTAAAAATCTATCCCTGTGCCTCAATGACCAGTGCAATGCTTGGACCATAGGAAAAATTGAGTGCATACTAGTGGTAGCAATGTTGAATTTTACTTAAAGATTAAGAAATCTTCTTACCTTTTTGTGTTCTAAAAAAAGACTTACTTCAAAGGAACTGCCCTTCCCAATAAGACTTTGCTAAGACTCACGGATGTCCCCACCTTGTTTAAAAGGTCACACACAGACTTGCCAATTTTCATTTTTTGCCTCAGAAATGACTAGCTGAACCTCTTGTCTCTGCTGATAGAACAAAATGTTCGCAACCAAACTTTGGTTAAGCTTCTGTCCTTCCTCCAGGGCCCTGAACTTTGACTCACTTTTAGCCCAAGTCAACATTCAGCCCCTCCTAAGAACAGACTGGACTCAGAGTGAAAGATCCGGTGACCTACCATTCTCTCATGCCACTTTTCAACACACTTGCCCACTCTGGTTCTATCTTTGTACTTCTCTCTGTAAAAGAAAATCCCTTTTTTATCTAACTCTTGAGAAGCTTGCAGTTCTTATGGTCACCAAGGTCTCCCTTTCCCCAGCTTTGGAAGAAATCCCTTTCTCTATACTTTTGAATATCTCTCCTTACTAAGTCCAGGTTGGTTTTTTAACTTGATAATAGATTTTCTGGGGGGCAGGGGGGAAAGCAAAAAGAAAGAAAAGAAAAAGAATGAATGAAGTGAACTCCTACCAAAACAATCAGCTTCTTTAGTCTTTATAATGCTGATGGTCTCCTCCTGATCCCATGTGCACTTTGGTGTTTGATACTGTCCACCTGCCACAATCTACTTTTTTGTCAGCCATAACTAAAAACTTAATTTGTCAATATTATCAAACCGTTCTGATCTCTAATTTCCTTTTGGCTTGAATCTCACCTTCCACATGACTCAGTTTAGATCCTAATCCTTTCAGACTTATTCCTGGCTTAGTTCCCAAAAAATCTGACACCCTTACTGCAATTAAAATTGAGGAGACAGTTGGTTAGGCATCTGACTCTTGATCTCAGCTCAGGTCTCTATCTCATGGTCCTGAGTTCAGGCCCCACATTGTGCTCCATGCCAGCCATGGAGCCTACTTAAAAAAAAAAAAAAATGAGGAGACCAAGTTAGTTTTGAAAGGCCTAATAGGTTCCAATGGCAAAAAGTTAGAGTAAGAGCGTTCCAGATGCAAACAACTGTGTGTAAAGTCTTGGATATAGGAATTGGAAATTCATGCCTGAGTACAATATCATTCTTAATTTTAGTTTAACTTGGTAGAGTTAATGAAAGAGGGTTGAGATAGTCATACAATAGCCTTAATTGTCAGACAAGAGTAATTTATCTTGGTATAAGAGAGCAAAATAGTAAAATATTTTATTGTGATGGGGACATGATAAACATGTTTAAGATATTAAGTTAAATGGAGGTAGGAAGAAATTGGAAAGCAGGAGGGGAAAAAAAGACAGACTGAGGAAATAATGCAGCCAGGGGGTGATCAAGATTCTGATTTACAGGTCTCTGTAAGAAGCATGTTAGAAATGGATATTGATTGGGATGAAGAGCGTGAGCTCTGTGTTTTATGTGTAAAATTTCAAATGTTGGCAAAATGCACAAACAGTACTATCCTATAGTGAATGAAAAAATGCTGAAAGTATAATTTGGAAGACATTTGAGCTCTATCATTCAAAACCTTTTAACTTGTCCTATGATTCTCAAAAAGAAACTCCAGAGTACAATATACCTTTGCAGTACAAATGTTTTTCCCAAATTTGGGGTAAAATGTAGTGTTTTTTTCTCATTCATAAAATGTATTAATTGAATTCTCAACTGATTTTTAAATTTCACGTTAATTATAGAATGCAGACAAGCATATTTAACACTAAATAGTTTGAACATTTAAGTAGTTAACATTTTAGAACACAACATTAAGTACAGTTTCGAACTTATTCTTTCATTGGTTGAAGTTATTGTGTGAAAGAAATATGGATAATAAAATTCTGCATAGGTACCCTACGTAGGTACAGGGTATAGAAAAATGTGATTAAGATAGTGTTAAATTATAGGGTCATTTTAATAATCATTACTTTATAAATTAACAAATCAAACTTGATCAGACATTGAAATCCGTTATTTCAGATAAGGAACAATGATTTATAAGAGCCAAGTGGCAGATTTAATACAACCTCACATTTTAATAAAAGTGTTACAAAGTTTTAGTTATTAAAAATTCAAAAAGGTTAACATTTTAGATATAAAAAGAGCAAGGCACCAATCGATTTAATGGGAGATAAAGGGTAAAGCATGCAATGCTCAGACTTTAAAAATCCAATTATTCCTGTTACTGTGCATACATTAGGCCGTCATATTTTAGTGCTATCCCATGCCTCACTTGTCTTGCTGCCTCTTATCAAACCTCCTGTTTGCATTTTAATTGACTTGGGGAAAAGCAAAGGGAAAAAGAAAAAGAAGTTGTAGAATTAAAGAAAGTGCTCTGCATATTTGAAAGCATATAAGTGACCCTCTCTGACTATGTTATGCCAATGCTTTAACCACCATTATGCTCCAAAAGTCAAAGCCCTATCAGTCTAGCTGGTTTTAAATTGTCCCTTCTAAACCTAAATACCTTTTTTGAAAGTTTATGTCACTACTCTTAAGAGTGCTTATATATACAAGAACCATATTAGACTTACTTGAATAAATTCCCACTAGACTCTACACACTTTCCATTGGGTAAAAGAATAGGCACAGAATTGTACAGTTATGTTTCACAGCTAATATAAACTTCAGTTTCTCTTCTGAAAATGGAGATGGCAAGAGCGACTTTATAAGACAGCTATGAGAATAAAGGAAAAGTTAATGTCTGAGCCCTCCTAATGAAGTATTCCCTGTGGGATCTCTGAAAGTTGATTCATGGTGTTTTGGCATGACTCCCAAAGAAGTTTTGAAGCTGTTTCTGGGGCAGTGGTTCTCAAACTTCTTGGTCATAAAACCCTTTTATACCCTAAAAATTATTAAGAATCCCAAAGACCTTTTTCTTATTTAGATTTTATCTTTTAATCCTTATTATATTTTAACTTAAAGTAAAATGTATGTATAAAAACACACTTATTAATTTATTTAAAATAACTATTAAAAAACTAATTACATCCTAACATAAACATTTTACAAAAATCTACATTTTTCAAAACAAACAAAAAAGGAAAAGATTGGTGTTGTTTTACATTTTTCAAACCTCTGTAAGAGCTCTAGATTCTAATATCTGTTTCTGCAACCAATTTTTTGTAATACCTTGTTTTGGTTGAAGCATAGAGAGAAAATCAAGACACATAGATCTGTCGTTTAGAAAGGGAAGACCTCAAGGTATCCTTGAAAAGGTCTTGGGGGACTCCCAAAGTCTTGGAGCCACACTTGGAGAATTGCTATTCTGAGGAATAGAAGCAAAGGGGAGGAAAAATACCCAGTAGTGCAATGGCTGGATCATAGGGTAGCTCAATTTTTAACTTTTTAAGGGACCTCCACACTCATCCACAATAGCTAAATCGTGGAAGGAGCCGAGATGCCCTTCAACACATGACTGGATTAAGAAGATGTGGTCCATATATACAATGGAATATTACTCAGCTATCAAAAAGAACGATTTCTCAACATTTGCTGCAACATGGACGGCACTGGAGGAGATAATGCTAAGTGAAATAAGTCAAGCAGAGAAAGACAATTATCATATGGTTTCTCTCATCTATGGAACATAAGAAGTAGGAAGATCGGTAGGAGAAGAAAGGGATAAAGAAAGGGGGGTAATCAGAAGGGGGAATGAAGCATGGACTATGGACTCTGAGAAACAAACTGAGGGCTTTAGAGGGGAGGGGGGTGGGGGAATGGGATAGGCTGGTGATGGGTAGTAAGGAGGGCACGGATTGCATGGTGCACTGGGTGTTATACACAACTAATGAATCATTGAACTTTACATAAAAAAAAGAGTAAAAAAATACAAAAACAAACAAACAAAAGAAGCAAAGGGGAGGAGAGCAGATGGTTTCTAGCCTTGGCTTCATGTCTAATCTGGGGAAGTTGGATAGGAATGTATTGGAGACCTAGAGACCTACATTTAGCCTTCAAGCTCCCTTTAACCTGGTTGTCTGTATACTGCCCTGATATAATCCATGTGCACCTTGGTCCTGCCAAGATGATCAGAACTCTAATCTGCATTCATTTGACAAAAGCTGGAAAGAGAGGACAAGAGCTCTTGTGTAATAACACATTCATGCTGTAGAGGTTTTACTATATTACATTTTGTGAGGGAATGTGCTTTGATTTATTATTGAATACTATAGATTCTTGATATAGGCAGATTTAAATTTGCTGTTTCACAAGTGGTCCTAAGGTTGTGTGGTACGTAACATTTGTAACTTTGTTGAGGCATGAGTTTGGAACAGGCCTCCAGGCTAGGATGCAAGGGTGAGGGAGCCAGGTAACAAGTGGGTTTAGCAAGTCCCCAACATCTACATCCCAATGGAATTTACTGATGGCCATTCTTCTTAGGAAAACTTCTGGAATAATTGAAGTTACTGGTCGAAGTCTTGGGATTTTGTGAAAAATGGCCTTGTGGATTTGAAAAGCCAGTATGCCAGTCTTGGTAATGGAAACAAAGCAAAAGTGAAGCTATCTATCTGAAGTATGGTGCCTGTGAAACAATAACTCTACATTTTACTTTGATCTAAAATTTATGAAATAATTAAGGATACAAATATATCACTTGAAGTTAAACTTTATTGCATTTTATAACAAAAATTAGATATAATTATTGTATTCATAAATTTGGGCATTTGAAAATGAGATCTACTATATTAAATCAATATTTAAGTTCAATGTTAGAATAATTAGTGTTGTTTTTAATTCTCAATTTGGTGTAGTTTTAAAACCTTTGGTTAAAATATAATCTTTAGGAAAAGCTGAAAAATATTAATTATTACATTGTATAGTATTTATGAAAACTTCATAAAGTACGATGAAACAACTTATCAGGTAGGGATATTGACAGTTTTTAAATATGTATAAAACACATACATATATTTTTTTTCTGTTTATGTGAAATTTTCTATACTATCTGTGATTTAAGATAATCTCTGAAGGACAATATTTAAAACGTTTAGAACAGGGGCACCTTGGTGGCTCAGTCAGTTAAGCACCTGCCTTTGGCTCAGGTCATGGTCCCAGGGTCCTGGGATCGAGCCACACATTGGGCTCCCTGCCCAGTGGGGAGTCTGCTTCTCCCTCTTCCTCTGCCACTTCCCCTACTTATGCCAGCTCGCCCTCTCTCTCTTGCTTTCTCTCTCTGTCAAATAAATAAATAAAATCTTTAAATAAATAAATGGTTTAGAACAACTACTTGGCATATATATAAAGTGCTATGTAAGCTTTTCCTATTTTTATAATTTATTACAAATACCAATGATACACATACACAAGAGATGACAAGAAAAAACAAGATAACTTATTAAGTGCATGCTCTGTGCCAGCTACTATTTTATACTATTTTAGGCATTGGGGATACAGTGCTTAGAATAGAACTGATTGGTGTACATTACATGGCACAAAATTTTATTCCATAAAAGTCTTCAAATTCTTAGAAAAAAAGTATTGCTAGTTTACCTCTGGGTGTTTAGTATAACCTACATGAATTTACTCTCAATGAAATAAATTATTCCATGTGGCAAGCTCACAGATGATTGTTTCTGTCCAAAATGGAGAGAAACTATTCCTTTAGTTGCCATTAACTGATGATAGAAGCTTAAAGAGTAATTAATTGGCATGAACAAAGATAATTTAGAAAAAACAATTCATAAGTTTACCCTCTAGAGAAACATTATTTTTTAATTATTATTTTTTTACTGTTACTCATTTCTGATACATTATTTTATAAGGAAATTTTATACATATTGATGGAAACAATGCATCAATATCGACTTTAGAAGAATACAAGATTTAAAATAAGATGTTTAAAAATAGAAGACTAATAAGATTTTATATCAAATTTAGTTTAACTTTTTTTGAGGTGATTATAAAGGCTATTTTTTGTAGTTTTTTTTAAAGTTTTTATTTTGATTTTACTTAGAAGACACAATGTTATATTAGTTTCAGGTGTACAATATAGTAATTCAACACTTCCATGCATCACCCTGTGCTCATCACCTATTAAACCCATCCCCCCACCCATCTCCCCTCTGGTATCCATTCTTATGTTCTCTATAATTGTCTGTTTCTTGATTTGTGCCTCTCTTATTTTTTTCCCTTTGTTTTCTTTCTAAATTTCCACAGGTGAGTGAAATCATATGGTATTTGTCTTTCTGTGACTGACTGCTTTCACTTAGCATGATACTCTCTAGCTTCGTCCATATTGTTGCAAATGACAAGATTTCATTCTTTTTTATGGATGAACAATAATCCGTGTGTGTGTGTGTGTGTGTATACACACACATCTCACATCTTCTTTATCCATTCACCAATCGATGGACACTGGGGCTGCCTCCATATCTTAGCTATTATAAACAATGCTACTATAAACACAGGGGTGTGTGTATCCCTTTGAATTAGTGTTCTTGTATTCTTTGGATAAATACGCAATAGTGCAATTGCTGGATCATAAGGTAGTTCTATATTTAACTTTTTGAGAAACCTCCATACAGTTTTCCAGAGTGGCTGCACCAGTTTGCCTTTCCACCGACAGTGCATGAGGGTTCCTTTTTCTCCATGTCCTTGCCAGCGCATGTTGTGTCTTGTGTTGTTGATTTTAGTCATTCTAAGAGGTGAGAAATGATATCTCTTTGTAGTTTTGATTTTCATTTCCCTGATGATAGGTAATGATGAACACCTTTTCATGTGCCATCTGAATGTCTTCTTTGGAGAAATGTTTGTTCATGTCTTCTGCCCATTTTTTAATTGGATTATTTGGGTTTTGGGGTGTTGAGTTTTATAAGTTCTCTGTGTATTTGGTGGGATAGTAACTCTCTATCAGATGTGTCATTTACAAATATCTTCTCCCATTCCAGAGGTTGCCTTTTAGTTTTTTGTTTTGTTTTGTTTTTCGTTTGTTTTTGTTTTTGTTTTGCTGTGCATAGCTTTTTATTTTGATGTCCCAATAGCTTTCGTTTCCCTTGCCTCGGGAGATGTATCTAGAAAGAAGTTACTACTGCCTGTGTTCTCTTCTAAGATATTCATGGTCTCAGATCTCACATTTAGGTCTTTAATCCACTTTGGATTTATCCTTGTGTATGAATGAAACTGGACCACTTTCTTATACCGTACACAAAAATAAATTCAAGTTTAGTTTAAACCTTGTTATCAGTAACTATCTAAACTTTATCTTTTTTTTAAATAATTTTTATTTTGTTATATTAGTCACCATACAGTACATCCCCAGTTTTTGATGCAACGTTCCATGATTCATTATTTGCGTATAACACCCAGTGCACCGCGCAGTATGTGCCCTCCTTAATACCCATCACCGGCCTATCCCAATCCCCCACCCCCCACCCCTCTGAAGTCCTCAGTTTGTTTCCCAGAGTCCATAGTCTCTCATGGTTCATTCCCCCTTCTGTTTACCCCCCTTCATTCTTCCCTGCCTTCTCCTACCAATCTTCCTATTTCTTATATAAGGCTTACGCATTTTTAGAAAGTCTTAAGGCCTTGATCCATATGGTCTTTTATCTAAGCTGTTTAGAACCTTTACCAAAAAATCAGCCTTGTCTCTCAGTTTGCCCACAGCCATCTAGGACCTCCTTGATTCTTCTGACTGGTTAGATACATGATTTCAGATCATAGATTATCATAGTACTATCTGCTTGCGGTGCAGGATCACTTAATGTTTTATTAATTTCAGTCACATTTGAGTTTGTGGATTTTTAATCAATGAAATTCTCCACATTCTATTAGGGAAAGACATAAATCTGAAAGTTAAGTCACTGACATTCCAACCACCACCCAAAGCCTTCTCCAACTCCCCATTCACACCTCTCACATACAGTCAGAATTAAACATGTTTTCTGTGTTCTCACAACACGTGCACATACTACTATTATGGAATTTGTCATAGTTGAATATGCTAAATCTGGATTGCTAATTTCAGGGAACCAAAGGCTTGTTTGTTTCTTGAATGCTTTAGATAGTGCCAGGGAAATAATTATTTCTCAACAAGCATTTATAGAGATTAATGAATTAATCTTCAAGTAGCTTTTACTTAAAAGCAAAATAAAATTAACATGGTGGAAAAGATATTATATGTCATGTGGTAGTCATATTTTATTTTCTACTATTCTTTATCTTCTTTATCTTTCGGGAGAATATTCCCTCCACATACTTTTTCCACATGGTTGAAAGAGAATGGTTCCATCTCCATACCTTAAGGGTAGACATATGATCCAGGACTTTTGGAACTTCTTCTGCACCCCAGATGTTTTAATTATAAGAGCCAATGTATTTCTTTATTTTGCTTTAGATAATTCCAGTTTGTTGTCATACATATTCAACAGTATCCTAGCTAAAACAGTCTGTATTTTAGAATTCTCTTATCGGAAATATTCATCAAGTTTACATTCTTTAGTGCTTTCCTGAAGAAAATATATATTCTATATATCACACACACACACACACATGCACACACACAGCTCTATATGCATACACAGTGCTATGTTTTATTGCCTCTTATCCTACATAAAGTTTTCAACTCCCACAGCTAGTTTTTATTTATTTCTCTTTTCACAGTGTTTCAAATATTTTGGGCACAGCCAAACTATTTTTAAACACATTTACAGAATGGTGTTTTCTTTGTACCTTGTCTCATTTCTTCCTTGAGTGTCTAATATGTGAGAATTTTTTTCATTTTCATTCTCTTTCTCATGTTTTGAATTTGTCTCTTTTTTCTCCAATGATTTTATTTTTCAGCCTTTTTTTCTTAAGAAAAAAAAAAAGACAAAGTTGCATCTATATTACACTTAAGTATTTACCTTTCGAAGAAACCCCAGAAATGGTTAAAGTAAGATATCTCACTATATCTCATGTATATTGATAATGGCTTATCTTTCCCCTTTAACTCTATAAAAGTTAGAACTCTTCATGCAGCAAAAGAATCTAAGGAAAGTAAGAAAGATTTCATACTATCTTTAGTGTTTTCCCTTTAGCATTTTAATTACGTGCTTATTAGCACACATTCCTCTTATACTTTGGGGTAGTTTGTTTGTTTTAAGAGCAGTTCTGGTTTCACAACAAAATTGAGAGGAACAAAGATTTCCCTATAGTCCTTCCCCCAGACAAGTACAGCTTCCTCCCCATCAACATCCCCCACCAGAGTGGTATATTTGTTACAACTGATGACCCGAAGTCCCTAGTTTACCTTAGTTTGCTCTTGGTGTTATACATTCTATAGGTTTGAACAAATGTATAATGACATGTATCTCCCCTTATAGTACCATACAGAGTATTTTCACTGCCTAAAAGTACTCTGTGCTCTGCCTGTTCATCCCTCCCACAGAGCACAACCCGAGACAAACCCTGCTCTTTTTACTGTCTTCATAGTTTGGCCTTTTCCAGAATGTCGTATAATTGGAATCATAAAGAATGCAGCTTTTTTTCAGTTCAGCTTCTTTCAGTGAGTAATATGCATTCAGGTTTCCTCCATGTCTTTTCATGGCTCGATTGCTCCTTTCTTCTTAGTGCTAAATAATATCCCATTGTCTGGATGTACCATAGCTTATTAATCCATTCACCTACTGAAGAAGATCTTGGTTGATTCCAGGTTTTGGCAATTATAAATAAAACTGCTATATTATAAATAAAACATTTTTGTGCAGACGTAAATTTTCATTTTCTCTGAGTAAATACCAAGGAACATGATTTCTGGATTATATGGTAAGATGATGCTCGGTTTTGTAGGAAACTACCAAAATATCTTCCAAAGTGTCTGTACCATTCGACATCCTCAACGAGAGAGTTCTTCCTGCTCCACATCTTCACTAGCATGTGGTGTTGTCGGGGCTCCAGATTTGGGGCATTCTAATAGGAGCATAGGAGTATCTTGTTTTAATTTACATTTCCCTGATGAAACATGATATGGGACATCATTTCATTTGCTTATTTTCCATCTGTGTATCTTCTTTGGTGTGGGTCTGTTAAAGTCTTTGAGCCATTTTTTTAATCACATTGTTTGTTTTCTTATTGCTGAGTTTTAAGAGCCTTTGTATTTTTCAGATAACATTCCCTTATCACATGTGTGTTCTGCAAATATTTTCTCCTAGCCTGTGGCCTGTCTTCTCATTCTCTTGACATTGTCTTGCACAGAGCAGAAGTTTTTAATTTTAATGAAGTCCAGCTTATCAATTATTTATTTAATAAGGATCATGACTTTGGTGTTGTATCTAAAAAGTCATCACCTTATTTTTGATGAGCGTAGTACCATGATTATTTTTTTAGAATGTTAGTTTAATTTAAAAATCAGCCATCACTATTTAAGAATTATTTTAGAATTAGTTAAGTGCAAATTGCAGTATATATATAATCTATTAGAAGAATTGGGAACTATCTGAAAACTCATTTGAAATAAAAATATATGTTAATGCCTTATCCAGTGTGATATTTACCAACTAAAAGATAAATATATGTAAGAGTTTAGTTTCCTTGCTGCAATGAACTAAATGTTTATGTCCTCTCCAAATTCATATGTTAGAATTCGAACCCCTAATATAATGATACTAGAATTAGCCTTTGGGAAGTAAATAACTCACAAAGGTGAAGCCCTCATGAATGGGATTAGTGCCCTTAAAAAAGAGACCCACAGAGTTCCCTCCCCTTTCTGCTATGTGAGGTTATAGTGCGAAGACAGAGGTCTGTGAATTAGGAAGTTCTTCACCAAACACCTGTTCTTGCAATGTGATGGGTCTTTGATTTCCCAGCCTTTAGAACTGTGAAAAATAAGGTTCTGTTGTTGAGATGCCACTTAGCTTATGGTATTCTGTTATAGAAAGATGAACCAAGACACTTGCTATTCATTAGCGTCAGGTGGTAAAATGACCTATTTCGAGTCAAAAATAATCTAGCCATCCACACAAGTTCATTAACCTTTTTCAGTCAAATTACTGTCTGACATTTGACATTTTTCTCTCAGAAAAAAATTATAATTCAGTCTGTGAAACACAAACACAAAGAAATACTTATTGTTTAATATAAATATTTTTTTGTTGTACATGTGTACCTGACATAGTTTCTTACCATGCAGAATACCTACTATTAATGTAATTGTCAGAAACAGTGTTGGAAACATCTAGTTTTAGTTAAGTGATGTGACTAACCTACCTAAAATATAGATTTTCAAAAGATTCACCCAGGGTTATTTACTCTGGGATTTTCTAACATACTACACTTCAGAGTTACCTGGAGCTTCTATAAAATGCCCAGTGGACATGCCCCAAATCAATTAAATCAATTAAATAGCAATTTTTAGAGATAGGCCTTGGATTATGTTGTTGAAAGCTCCCCAGATACTTCAGTTGCAACCAAGGTGAAATACCATTTATTGGGACCAAATGGATGTTCAAAATCATATTATTCAATTTTTAGTTATTTGTTGAGAACCATTTCTTTGACAAAAAGACTTCCACTTAGTGTTGATGGATAATGTCAAATGTTTTTCCTTTTATTTTTAATATGAAATATGCTACAAAAACCCTTGATAATCACAAACATCTGCATTTTAAGAGATTTCCATTGTTGTGAACTATTTTTGCTCATTCAGATCTTCCTGGGGGGAATGTATCTCACTGGGAGGTAATCTGTGTTTAGTCTTAACTCAAAAATGAAAGCTCTTCAGAAAAGCTTAGGGCATACAGGTCATTAGCAAAAAGCTGAAATTGAAGTATTCACTGAAGTATCCATTAAAATAATGAATACTCCATTATTATGAGATTTATTTTCCTGGAATGGTAATTTTCCCACATGGGCACTGCAATATTTTATTGTAGTAGGTTCACTTTTAAACTTATTTCCAAATAAATATAGTATATAAACAAAATCAAATAGGTAATAATAAACATAGAACAAGAGAAAGATTAAAAAAAGAAGACAAAAAATGTTAGGTTCAACCTTTTGCTTTAGAACAACACATGTAACCCATTGGAATGGAATAGTTGATTAACAGTTTAAGAAGTAGTTATTCAGTAGCAAAAGTCAAAGCAATAAAAATAACTTTGGTAATAATATTTAAAAATAACTTAAGTCTTCTCTTTAGAATGTACTGTATACACTAAGAATCTCCCTATAGAAACATTATTTCTATTACAATAAAATATCTTTTCACAATGACAATTTTCAAAATATTTATTAAGTGCTAAATTTATTCTAATACTGTGCAGAAGATGTATATGAGTAGGAGATGATTCCCACCCTTAGATGGCTAACCATGTGTGGATGATATAGGTATATGCATAAAAATTGCGATAGAGTGAATGCTATACTAATAAAATGTGGAGATCAGAAGAGGGCATGTTTCAGCCCTGAGGCACTAAGCCAGGGTGTCCAAAGGAAGAGGCATTTGAAATAGGTTTCAAAGGATGAGGAGAAGTTTCCCATAGGGAGCAGCATGAGTAAAGTGAATCAATAAAACTTAGAGCATTGTGCAGAAAGGCAGGCTGGTCAATATATCCAGGAACAAACAGTTGCATTCTGGATATGTTTTGAAGACATGAGAGGCAAAGATATCGATATGTGAAACTGAATTACTGTCTACTAAGATATTAAAAATGTCTTCATATATGTAGCAAAGTTTTAGTAGTACCAAAACCACAATGATCAGAGATGATTTCTCACCCTTAGAGCAAACCGGGCAATATTTCATATACTTTTCTTTGATCTCAAACATCAAAAAGGAGAGAAGCAACACTACTTTTGTAATTGGTAAGTACGTAATCTGTGTAGTGGCCCATACATTAGTTCATTTTGCTTATAATATAATATCTGATTAAAAAATAAGTGAGGATAAATGTCGAGTAAATTTTTTTTCCCAATCATTTAAACTATGGTGCTGAATCAAATGTACCAACTAAATGCCTATGTAGATACCCAGAAGCAATTACAAATAAGTTGATAACATCATTCCTTACTTTTGGGCATTTACAGTCTAGAAATTGTACTTTTTTTTCCCCCAGATAGGAAGTCATCCTGAATCAAGGATTCTGACTACTTGTGGAAGAAAGGCATCAGTAGGACTCAGTCCTTACAGAAATGTAGGCTGGAGACAGAATCTTAAAAGGATTTGATGTGTAAATCACTGCATAACAAACCACTCCAAATTTATTGGTTTAAGACAAAAGTGCTTATTATTTCTTATAAGTCTCAATGGATCTCAGCTGTCCTTCACTTGTCCACAGTTTGCTGGTGGGTTGGCAGGGGGTGGCTGGTCTAGGATGGTCTTAGCTGGGATATTCAACTCTTCTCCTATGGTTTCCTGTCCTATGGGAGGTTTGCCTAAGCTTCTTCCAATGATGATGGTGGAAGTACAAGAGAAAAGTAAAAATTGCACAAGTGCTTTTTGAAGCCTCTAGGTCAAGTCTGATAACATTCTGTCAGCCTCGGCCAAGCAAGTCATATGGTCAAGCCCAGATGTAAGGAGTAGGGGAAAACGTTCAGACCATTTAGTGAGAAGAACTTCAAAGTTACAGATAAAGGGCAAACAAAACAAATGGCATTAACCACAAACACAAAAGACATTACAGCCACCATTTCTTTTTCAAGTGTCAGGTCTGGAAGACAAGCAACATTGATTGAAGCCTTATTCCCAGTCTTGATGCTTTGCTGCTCACTAAAATTTGGTTGCTGTTGCGCAAATCAGCAAAATGATTTAAAGGCTGACTCATGTATTCGCTTGTTGTACACGCTTGCCCCAAAATTTACCCTTGTAAACATATTAATGGACATAAGGTCACATTTTAAGCATGTAGTTGAAAAATAAGGAGAGATAATAAAACATACAATTCAAAGATTATTCAGATAGCAGTTCAGTCTTTAAGAGAAGAAAAGGTACTTTCTGGCTGGGACCAATTTCCTGGCTCTAAAAATGTGTTTGGTTTCTTAAACTTTTAATAATTGAATCTTAGAAAGTTTCACTTTATGCATTCTTATAGCTTAGGCTTTTATACTTATCTTCTATTGATATCAGACAATAGTTAAATTAGCAATAAAATATGAATAACGATAATTCAAAGATGATTAAAATCTTAAGGACATCTCAAAGGCATGACAATACTCTAATCTAGAGAACTAGTTCAGAAAATGTAAATAAGTCTAATAATGTGTTTTTCAGAAAGGGCTTTTAATATAAATTATTATTTTAAATTGAGTAATAAAAATCATATAATACTCATACCTAAAACTTGTTAAATTCTGTCTTCCTCCTGATAATCATTCCAATTAATTTTGGTCAAACAGTGATTATGGAACTTTTAGAGATTCTGCATCTTCTGTATAACTTATTCTGACTATAAACCATGATCTGGCTAATTTGCTGCCTCAATAATGTCAAAATTAATAAGCTAAAGTCAGTATTAAGAGCTGTTTCAACATTTGCTGCCAAACATCCCTAAAATAATTTTCAGGACAAGATAGGAATAAATAAATAAAAGCCAATGATATGAATAATTTATTTCATTATTCCCAAAGCTACATATATTTCATCTCCTGTCATCCTTGCTTTAACTCCTTTCTCAGTCAGGACTGCAATATGTACTCATCATCTCCCAGAGACTAACATGTTGACTTTGCACAGCCCCACTTTTTCTGTATCATGATGCAGCTTCCTCTTCTTTTCCTAGTTAACTCTAATGATTGTTGTAGCTGACCTCCAGAGCAGTTCTCTTCTTTCTGCTGTAGATGGCAGACATTTTGAAAATCCCAACTCCTCATTGGGTAGCTAGGAATTTGTGCTATTAATAAAATTTGTTCAAGTGTAAACTGTATGTACTTATATACCCTAAAACCTTTCATTTTTCTACCAAACTACCTTTTCGCCCATAACGACCAATCTTGGGTAGTCATTGTTTTATGCAGACTAGGAGGTAAGAATAGCAACTAGTTTAGAGATGAAGTCTGGCAAATTCCTTTATTTAAGCAGTTAACCCGGAATGTCCTTTCTTTCTACATGCCTCTTGCTGAGATTCTGTGCTGTGTCTATTTGTAAATATAAAAGCTGCTCCTGGAGACAGATGGTTATTTACAGTGTTTTCTCTATTATGCAGGATAAATTATTAACAAGAAAATAATTGAATATTGAATATGCCCTGGCAAAGAAATAATCTTTCACCAAGTCTGTCACATAGTATGCTGCTAGCATGCATTCCAATTAGTAGAGTGGGCCAAGTAGATTAATGTATCAAATTGTTTAAATTCATGATCCAAACCTACTTTTCTAAAGAACTTAGTACAATTGGGAGTTAATTGTTATTCAAGTTTGCTAACTTCCTGAAAGTTTGAACTATACTTTATGACACGTGGATTTATATCATAATTCAAATGCATACCATTGAAAAAGTTTTCTTGAAAGCATTTTTTCTTTTTTTTTTCATTTTGATGGTATTATAGGATAGCTGATTAAATAGTTTATCATATTAATATATTAAAATGTATGGGTAAGGAAATTTTATCTCATTTTTTATAAGTTTCAAACTAGTAAGTATTGACATAAAAGTAATATATTCAGCTAGGAGAGAAGAATGACTAAAATATTTGAATATTAAAGGATTATAATATCAGTATAGGAGCAAACAAAACTGTTTGACCAGTATAGAATAACAATCCCCTAACTGTGGTTCTCAAAATGTGGTCCTTACATTGGCAGCATTAGCGGTTAATAGGAACTTGGAAAAAATTCAAGCACGCAGGCCCCAGAATTCTGAATCCGAAACTGAGGTTGGGGTCCAGCCATCAGCGTTTTATAATAACCTCTAAGTGATTTTCATGAACACTAAAGTTGGACAACCACCATTCTATCAAGCTATTTATCCTTTTCAAGAATTCTTACAATCATACCTTTTCATCTGCATTAAAAAGTCAAAGTATTATTATCCACATTTAACAAATGAGGAAACTAAAACTCAGCAAAATTATGATTAATGTCTTCAAAGTTCCACTAAATTGATGACAAAACCAGTACCTGATCTGACTTTCATTAACACTTGCCTCCATTAACAAACATAATTTTCACCTTAGACAAAAAAATTAAAGGAAAAAGAAAGACTAAGTCAGGCAAGACATTGGCTTTGGCAGGATGTTGAAAGTAGGGGAAAGACAATCAATACTCTAATATTCAGTGAGTCTGCACTACAAAGAGGAATTCCCTGGTAGAATGAAAGCTGCAAAGAACTATGTTATATAGCTCCTGCCATGGAACATTCTTTCATTCTTTTAACAAATCAGATAGCATTTAGGCATGGTGGATACAACCATAGGCAAGTCACTGTCCTTGCCTTCAAGGATTTTCCAGTCTACTGGGAGAAACATACCAAAAAAAAAAAAAAATGGAGAATTTCAATATAGAACAAAATATGCTACAATATATAAAGGATGCCATCATGAGCACATAAGAAAACACTTCTGGCTCTCAGTTTGAGAAAAGGCTGTCAAGTGATTCAAAGACCACTTCCTGGAAGATTATAAAATCTTAGAGTTAAATAAAGGAAAAAATATCTTAACCCATAAAAATAGCTGACAATATGAGAAAGAATGAATGGCATGAATCCTTATCATCTTCCCAATTTTTATCTAAAGAAGGGTGCATAAATTTTCAAGTGTCATTATTCTAATGAGCCACCGTCCATAGATACATTGAAATCCAGTGAAAAGTTTTGAGTTGGTTCTTTATTGAAATGCAATAATTTAAATATATTGCAACTTAAAAAGCATATACTCATTCTGTTTAAAAAAACACTATAATTTAGAATATTAAAAACAAAAAATAATAGTTCAGTGCTTATTTTTTTATTTGAGGGAATCAGATACAAAAGGTAACTTGATGCTATTAGAAAGTATTTATAGGAATGCCTGGCTAGCTCAGCTGGCTAATCATCTGCCTTCAGCTCAGGTCATGATTCCAGGGTCCTGGGATTGAGTCCCACATCAGGTTCCTTGCTCAGCAGAGAGCCTGCTGCTCCCTCTGCCTGCTGCTCCTTCTGCCTGCCCCCTGCTTGTACTCTCTCTCTCTCTCTGACAAATACATAAATAAATATTTAAAAAATAGATTTATATAGTCCGTGCAAAAGTGGAAGACATCAGTGAACATGTTATAGAATAAGTTATAATAAAAGATCTATAATCTGTAAAACCTTCTGCTCTGCTACAAAGTTCTTATGTTCATCAATGTAGTTCCTTTTTATAATAATATCAACTAAGTTCAGCACAATAATGTTGAACTATTCCATTTTTGCTAATTTAATCTCACACTGAGTTATCTCTTACTAACATTATACATGATGAATGTAGAAAAACAGGCAAACAGCTAACATATTGGAGCAGATGGATTAAAAAAAATAATTAAATCAGAATGATTTCCCTAAATTTTCAGTATGTGAGACAAAAATGAAGATTTAATATGCAACAACCTTTCCATTGCAATAATTCTACAACAGTGAACCCATGATGATTAGAGTATTTTGTGCATTAAATTACATTGTTTGGCATTTTTGCTACCTGATTCTGGGTAATATTTATTTCAGCTAGCGAATTTCGACATTAACTAAAACGAATGGCTAATACACCATTTAATCTCATAACAATATTACAGATAAAATTAAAATTCCAAGAGGTCAACTGATGTTCCCAGGTCTCACAGAAGATAAATGCCAAAATCAGGATTTCACTTCAGATTTACCTGATTCTGCTATAGTAGGGTGTCTTTCTCCCGCCCACCTTCTACTCCCAGATACCCACACATACAGAGGCAAATGTTAACTTTTTTGTTGTTGGTTGCTATCTTTAATATGTCAAGGGAAGAAAAGAACCAACTAATGACCCAGAAACAGTTTTTGGAAATATTTAGATCATAGTCCTGAAAATTATTTTTAAAAGATCTTCCCCAAAAATGATCATTTTGGGTAATTTAGAAATAGATTTATTTTATATTCAAGTGCCACTGATGGATTCATAAATCAATGTATATATGGATGTTATATTTGTAAAAAGGCTGCACATGTTCATGTAGTATCGAATTAGATGGCTTTAATTGGTAGCTTGCTACCAATTATTCAGAATTGTAATTCAGAAGGAAAAAACGCACATTAAATTCTTTATCTTGTCTTAAAGGAATGTGATAGGAATGTAAGTATATTTATTTCATTCATGACTTTGATAACTAGAATGTAACCATCTGCCAGATCATATTATTGTGTAAATAATTCCCATCAGGTGCCTACTAGTAAACTCAGATCAATTAGTACTTGTAATGGAAGCTCAGTAATAATTACAGCTACATCTAGTGAGCATTTATTTCCTGTGTGCAAGCATAGTGATAGATACAGTTTAAGTTGTTCAAGTGTAATACAGTGAAAATTATATTGAGTGTAGAGAGATTATAAAGAATTACTAGTAAAGGAAACTGGGTATAAATAAAGTCTTCAAAGATAATAGGAACTCACCTCCTAAATTTTGATTGCCCAGCATTTGTCATCGTGACTCACCAAATAAGGTGATGATCATACATAGAGATTTTTCAATCATGAAGCTTTAGGCATCCTCTGGATTCGAATAAGTCCCCTGAGCATGTTATGTCCTGTATCCTGAGAGTGGCCATGGAATGAGAAATATCCATACGGCTTATGCTAAGCTGAGAGTGACACAGAGTTTATGCCATCTTCCATAGAAAAACAGCATGATGTCTATTTTGAGCCCTCCACCTGGCATTTCCCCCATTTTATTCCTGGAACTTCCTCTCCTCACAGTGACCCTTTCTTTCCATATTCATAATGTGTACTTTTAATCTTTGAACCTCATCATGAAGGTCAGGTGGAACTTTATTTTAAGAGCAAGGATATTTTTTCATAAAAATCAGGAGTTAAGAGTATTGTGAGTGCTTATGTGGTCAGCAATAATGTAGCAACAGGGAAGGACAATTTTATCACTTTTGTAACCACATTGTTACTCTTCTCTTTATGCTCTGGATTTAGGGTCTGTCCTGATATGACATAATATTTCCAAAGGTAAAGAATGCACCTTTAAAGCATTCTGAGATATGATCCATAAGAGACTGGAAACCTTTTTTGCATTAATAGTGTTTATTGAACTGGCTACCAAACATTAAAAACACAGATTTTAATTCATTAATTGCTGTTAGTATTTTATTTGTAAGATAAATAGCATCATATAATCATTAATGATCTACTTTCATGGAGAATGTCTTTATAACATGGTATCTCAGAGATGTTTTCAGAATTAATTGTACATTACTAGATTTCTGAGAACAACTATGAATTTACTTTAAAATGTTAATGATAAATTTACTTAAATATTTACACATATAATCCTCCTGGGAAATGAAGGAATTAAATTAAATGTAAATTGTACTTATCTCTTACATCACTGTAAAATGCAGTAATAATCTGGAGCCAATACTTTGTGGATTCAACCTTGTCACTTACCAAATCAAATAAAAGTATGCATCATATAATTATTTTTCTTTTTTTTAATGTCTTGCAACAGATTTGCAAGTTTCTTTTTTTTTTAAGATTTTATTTATTTATTTGAGAGAGAGAGAGAGAGACAGCCAGTGAGAGAGGGCGGGAACACAAGCAGGGGGAGTGGGAGAGGAAGAAGCAGGCCCATAGCGGAGGAGCCTGATGTGGGGCTCGATCCCAGAACGCGAGGATCACGCCCTGAGCCGAAGGCAGACGCTTAATGACTGAGCCACCCAGGCGCCCCATTTTTCTATGATTATAAAATCATATAATCCCCTTCCTGGGAGTAATCTTATCTTTAGTTCATTTAATTTTCTTTATAGAAAGTCATTTGGGATAAAATAATATAGTGTAAAAGTATGTTTTTGAAAGAACATTTAGAAGGAAAGAAATGTAATATGATTTAGGATCCATATATGAAGATTAAAACTGATAGTTACAGTAGTTTTAATTGCTGTTTTTCACATTTAGAAACTATAGTATGATTCTCCTAAACCTACAAGCATCTTATTGCTATAGATTTAGAGATTAAAGCATTAGATTAAAGCATTATATCTAATTCTAAAACAAACACTAGAATAGTAAATAGGATCTTTTGCTCAATGGGATAGGCTGGTGATGGGTAGTAAGGAGGGCATGTATTGCATGGTGCACTGGGTGTTATACGCAACTAATGAATCATCGAACTTTACATCAAAAACCAGGGATGTACTGTATGGTGACTAACATAATATAATAAAAAATATTATTATAATAAAAAAAAGGATCTTTTGCTGTAGAAATCGATTATAATTTAGATTGTCATATTCCATTAATAACTCTTAATAAAGTTAATCATACAATTTGTTTTTATTTCATAAAGTGTAACATTTCCATATAGATTAGCAACTCAAATATACTACTTCTGGCTTTTTTTTTTTAAGTTTTTATTTAAGTTCCAGTTAGTTAACATACAGTATAACATTAGTTTTAGGTGTACAATTTAGTGATTCAACATTTACATACATTTTTAATGTTACCTCAAAATCAAATTGTCAATAGTAGGACTGTGTAATCTGGACAGATATGATAATAAGATATTTTGTGTCTACCTTTCCATCTTCTTGAGTTATCACTCTTTCACCACTGTTCATTTCGGAGTATCCAATTTCCGTGAAATTTGTCCCTCTATTCTTATCAGTCCCTTGAAATCAAGCTGTTTTTTATTCTAGAATTATTCTCATACCCAGGATCATCTTGTAATTATTTCATATCATCATAAGCAATCCTACTGTTACCTTCTCAGTGGCGTAAGAATTAGATTTCCCAGTGTTAATTTGTTCCATCAGTAACAGTGCCAAATTCGATGGCAAAATTGTAATTGCATTTTAATCAGAAAATTAATTCAATATATGCTGAAGACATTTTGTTAAATTAACATTATAGCTGTTATTAACAAGGCACTATTAAGTGAATATTGCATAAATTAAATACTAGACCACTTGACTAGTTTAGGGTTTCATGTGCTATCTAGTTTCTTCTTCCCACAAAATTCATGACCTATGTATTTGGCTTACTAAACTTTTTAAATAATGTGGCTACTAAACATTATGAAAGATTACTTTCTCTGATAGAAATATTTTTGTTCCTAACAATAAACATATCTGCAGTCAACATTTCTTAGGAATAAATTATATTTGTTATTTAACAATTGGCATTCAATTGCCATACCTGGCAGTTCACCATGAAACTCTATTCAGAAATTGAATTTTGAGCACTTCTTTGAGGCTACTAGAATCATAGCCCTGATGTAGTTACTCACTGAACTGCCTTTTACTTATTTATCTGAATTGTGGTTAAAAAAAAATATAAAATTTACCATCTTAGCTATTTTTAAACGTACAGATTGGTAGTGTTAACTATGTTCATATTACTGTGCAGCAGCTAAAACTCATCTTGCAGAACTGAAACTCTCTACCCACTGAACAATGACCTGTTATTTTTTTTTTTTAAGATTTTGTTTATTCATTTGAGAGAGACAGAGTGCACAATCGGGGGAGAGGGAGAGGGGGAGGGGAGGGGGAGGGAGAGGGAGAGGGAGAGGGAGAGGGAGAGGGAGAGGGAGAGGGAGAGGGAGAGGGAGAGGGAGAGGGAGAAGCAGATGCTGGGAGCCCAACATGAAGCTGATCCCAGGACCTGGAGATCATGACCTGAGCTGAAGGCAGACGCTTAACCATCTGAGCTACCCAGGCACCCCCAACCTGCTGTTTTTAAAACTGGATAGGTTTTCTGGATTTGGAAAAGCTCTCTCCTTCTTCATTATTTCCCTTTTCTTCCATGAATGTGGACTTTAAATTGACTTTGAGAAAATAAACATAAACACTCATTTTAATGGACACGTATTATGACCATTTAATAAGACTGCTACAGGATTTCTTCTCCTCTAAGTGCCCCCGGTTCTTGGTCACACTGCTTCGAAGAATGAAGAAGTAGACCAGACAGAGTGGTAGGCAGCAAAGCAAGGTGATAGCAAAGCTCCAGAAGAGGGAACCAAAAAGCGTTGCCGCGGGAGTTTCTAAGTCTAAGGGTTTTTATGGGCTTGTTGGTGGGCTGTTTTAATCTGATTAACCTTCCAGGTATCTGTCATCCAATCAGGTTTTTGTCATCTATCACATGGGAAAGGGTGGAGGGCTCCTTCCAGGGTGCTGTAAAATCATTTTTTAAGGGTGGTTTCCTCTTACAGCAGGGGTCCCTTGTCCCTGCCTGCCTCTCTTCCAACTATTCTTCATCAAGACCAAACTGTAATTCGTGTAGCTATTTGACAGACATTATTTCACTGCTTTTTCCCTGCAGTCCCTTTGCCATGGACTGTATCAACATCACACTAAAGATGAGTAGAGGACACTCAGGTTGTCATGTCCCTGTACAGAATCCCTGAGGGAGGAAAGTTGTTATCATTGGAAAATGTGATGGATCTAGTTTCTATTAAATACCTTAAATCAGCTACGTAAGTGGGAAGCATAGGCATGCTTCTGTTTCACTATGACACTCTGAAACCGTTTAAAATTCATAAAATTCTCATTGAGGGAAAACAAACAAAAAATAGTAGGAACTGTCACCTACTGGTACACCCTCCACCACGCAGTCCAAGGAGACAATACCCAATCCAGGTAAGCGCTGTGTGCCTATGTGGGGTGGGGTGGTAAAGAAAGATGAGGAAACTGTATCTCAGAAACTAGTTAGTTTCTCACCAACTCACATGATCACCGAGGGGCATAAATGGGACTATGTCCTTTCTCTCATCTCTCAACGTTCTTTCCACTTTGCCATGTTGGAGAGGTTTTTCCTTATCACTGCCAATTTAGGAGTTTCAAAGCAGTACAAAACTGTCCTCAGGAGACTGAATTATTGTTTCTGATTTCCCTCATACAAATGCCGTGGAAAACAAAAACAAACAAATGAAAACAACTCCAAAGCCAAATAATTTAAATGCTAAGTTGTATCTGGCTTTGTTACTTTATTTGTTTCTAGGCATGGCCCTGAAGAGAATGTATACTCTTTGAGGGCAGGGTGTCTGTCCTACCCATCATTATATCCTTCAGGCTTTCTCAGTATCTGGCTTATTGTGGATAGATAAGAAAGTTTGAAAAGTAAGTGAAAAATTGGCTTCTGACCTTAGAAACTACCTGATTTCTGTTCCAGCAGAACAAGTTCCACATCTAGCACACACCACCACCAGAGCAGTGGTTAGGGAGGGTGTCTCAGAATGGAAAAACAAGCTAAGAAGTCTTTACGTTAGAAATATGAACTTTCCCTTTTTATTTCTTCTACACATTCTCTAAGGAGTTATAAAAGTTACCTATACATTCTACCTCATTTAATGACTTCTAGATGCTATTTAGAAATTGGCCAGTTGTGCCAGATAAAAATCATCTGAGATCATAATGCAAATCAGTCATCAAAAATGTATAATAGAGACTTCGAATTTATATAAATTCTACTAAGCACTTATTTTATATGAAAGAGGAATACATTCCACAGCACATACATAATTAAATGTAAATGTATGCTGAAAAAGCTCATAATCATGAAAAATACATATGCTGATGGACTACTTTTATTTGGCAACCTTTTCCTTCCAATATCTGTCTTAATATTCAAGAGTAGATTAGAAATTATATCTACAGTCCCAACTCTTTCTATGAAATATGTATAAGAGTAGGTATAGATAATTTATTTTCCTTCAGCTGTCCATAGAAATGGATAATTGCATCTTTCTGAAAACTTAGTGAAGCCATTAGGTCTCTTCTAACCTTTAACTGTACCTTTATAGACTTTAATATCATCAGCTAGTACAACTTAGTTACACACTATTATTCGAAGGTGAGCATCCCATTTCTCTAGCATCTTTTATGTTGTTGTAACATTTACACAAAGTATCAGTGCATATGGCTTTATTGTTTGACTTAAAGTAAATTCTTTAGTGACAACATTTTCAAAAAAATAAGAGTTTTTACTATTTAGTTAAATAAATTGATGATGAAGACTCTCTTGTAATTCAGTTTTTCTGGAACTACTTGTTGGTGGGCTACTAAAACTACTCTAAGAAATAACATCAATTCATTAAAAAATAAAATTAAGTTGATGTAGAAAAGATTTTTTAAAGTATTACTTGAACTGGAAGAGAAGTGGGAGGAGAATAGTTGAATAACCTTGCACTCAATTATTTTATAGGGCACGCTAACTGCCCTTTATCCTCCCTAAGTATAGGACAAGGAAAAAGACTTAAACTGTGATAAGAGAGAAATAAATTGTATAAAAGAAACATTCTAATGATCAGAGTTTGTTAGAAGCGATATATTGAAGCAGATTCCTTGCTGAAACTTCCAGAATTTCATATCCTAGAGAGTTTAAAGAAAGATGCAGGTAATCAATTGTCTAGTATAGTTTAGCTTAATCTTGCCTAGAGGCAAGGAGATAAATTAGTCAAAACTAGTGAAGCTAACCCAACCTCCTGGGGCTATGATCCTATATTTCCTAAATTGGATTGCTTAGCCCATTAGAAAATGAGGGCTTTAAGAATTTAAGGTCACACATCTAATTCTTATTTCAACCTGTTAGTTTCCCTTTCTTCTGAGATCGGAGACTCTACTCTTACCCTTGACAACATACCTTGCAACTTTCACCCATTGACTAAACAAGATAGTCGAAGTGGCCAAGCACCCAATCCTCCCCATAGGTCTGTAGAAGATGCCTCCTGAGAGCTGGATTCAACACCAGAGGAAGATACAAAGAAGTGGCTCATTAAAAACATAGGAAGGCTAAAATTAGCCTATCCAATTCTGATTCACCTATATCAAGAAAACAAACTTCAGAAGCTTGTTCTCTTTTCTCCTTCAGTGACTTATGATGAGTGATTTTGAATTTTTCTTCTGTAATCTTTTCATTCCTGATGAGTAAGAAACTTCTCAACTGTATTAACTGAATCTACCAAAATATTTTGTTTTGAAAAATAAACAATTAAAAAATAATGCATTCCCATTTATTTTTGAATAATAGAATCTCCTTAAACACTGCCTATAAGAAAATGAAAACACATGAACTGATTAATATTATAAATAATACAATAAATCCCCACTGTGTAAAATAATGCAAAATCTTTATTTCATGAAGTCACCATAATTCAATACATAAATCTCTTATATTAAAAAATAACTTAAAAAACGAGTGATGACTTCTACCAGCACATAGTTGGCATCTTCTACTCAGACACTAATTGTGATCTATTAATCATCATTTGGGTAGATGTGGCCATACACTGATTGTTTTATTTTGTTGATAAAATAAAAATTTACCTCAGGAATGACTTGCTGATTAGGAAAACTGAATTCTCTTAAGCTTGGGACTTGGAAAATCAATAATTGGAAAGATAAATGTTTAGGGTCTTAATGAAAAGCAAGTATAATAAAATTCTAAGATCCTGAGGCATCGTCTAAATTTATAGAAGTGGTAACTAAGCGTTCAAAGACTGAGGAGACTGAGGAGAGCCTGAAAACCTGGTTCAACACCTCGAAATATTTGTCTCTTTACAGTGATAAATGAGTTTTAATCAATTTGACTGTAGAAATAGAACCACAAGGAGCATTATTCTAAGTGGTATCAATAATCAAGGAAGAAAATCCTGATATTAAGTGCTCACCATCCTCCTCAGTAGTCCCTTGAGATGAACTCAAGATAGGAACAGAAAGAACTTGATTATAACATACAAGTTTGCACATGTTTATTTACAAAATTATCTCAAAGTATAGTTTATTTTTGAAGAAAAATTGTCTCCTTGGAATAAGGGTTCCTAAAATTCATCTACAGAATTTGGCCTAATGTTTTATGGAGCCATATGTTAATTATGTTAATGTGAATAACTAATTAATTAATCCCCTATATTGACGAATATAATAAATCACCTTTTTATGATATCCTTGATATACATATAATCACATAAAAGGCTATAATATATTATAACAATGAATTTCAGTCTATACTTTAATGTTCCAAGTGTCTATCTTAAGAATATATATTTGTACATAACACTTTCTGTTTGAGAGGTTTTTTTTTTTAAATGTCAAGATTTACCTTCAAGAGTCACCAATAACATATAATCAATGTGTATAAACAAATAATTTCCTAAGAATTTGAATGAAAAAAATATTTTAAATTACGCTTATAAAATATCAAATAATGTAGAGTTTGGATTGGCACCAGTAAATAGCACAAACTATTTCCCTATTTCCATAGCTCTTCTCTACAGATTTTCTCATCAGACTCATCATGTCGGTTCATAGTTCCAGCACACTGACAGCCTGTGAATAGGAACGAAAAAATTCTCAAATCTTCAGGCACCTTAAGGCCTCGGTCAAGCTTTGCCCCCAAGTCACATATATAGGGCAAAAAGACATGAAATTATAATGTGATCACTAGTAATGTTTCTGAAGTGCCAATTTAGAATTTTCACAGCCATTTATTTTTTTATAAGTATAATGTTAATCCTAATGCATTGTATATCATATAAACTCCTACTATAATGGAGTTTGTATATTCCTACTATAATAGTGTCTTGGAAATCTACTCCATCATTTGTATTTGTAAAGAAAGTAAAGAAAAGCCTTTACATATATATATATGTGTGTGTGTATATACACACACACACACACACACACACATATATTTGAGAGAGAAACACTTAAATTGAATATATTTAAAATATCTATTTTTATATATAACACCATGTATCAGAATCCATATGAAAATTGGAGACATGTCCTATATTAATCAGCTCAATGCAATTATAAATAGACTTAATTGGCATTGGGATTTAAAGCTTACTTACTAGTGTGTAACTAATTAATAGAATTTTCAGCTCACTCAGCATGTGACTTCTTCAACGATAAGCTGAAGTTCTGAAAATAAATACTTAAAATGACTATGCATATGATTTTTAAATTACTCTTCCTGTTTTTGGAGAAATTAGGGAACTATGCGTAGTACCTGAGTCTCTGATATGAAACAAATAAGGATATAATATGATAGGAAAAAAATGATCACAGGTTAAAATAGGGATACAATAAACAATTGCTATAAGTGAACTTATACACTACTAAAACTTTTCAGAATGTTATTAAAACTTAGTTTTTAGAAAACTTTTCCCAAAAGTTACATGAAAATATATGCTATTTTGAAAAGTTTGATTCCCAATGCTCTATTGGTTTTCAATAAATAACATTGGAATTCTATTTTTTATCATGATCCTTCCTGCTAACTGGTAGAGCTGATTGCTGTCTTTATACTTTAATCAATTTCCATATTCTGTATATATATATTTTTTCTTTGTACTCTAAATAGAAAGTTAGGTTTGAAAGTTCTGTAGTCTTATCCTCTCTACCTCTTCTCCAAAAAGATGACTCTTTATTCCAAATATCTCTTTCTAACTCTAAACTTTCTTAATTACCTTCCCAAACCTTAAACTAGACCTAGACATCTTTCAGTTCCCTGGCATGATTGGTTGTTCTCCATGTGCTCCAGTTTCCTGCAGCTACTATGGCCTGAATTTGCATTCTAATTCTTAATTACGCATGTTCCTCAAACACCACCTATAAACTTCTATTTCTTGGCACTGTTCCATAATTACCAGATAACTGCGCAGGAATATTGTGACTCTATAGCAACATTCTGAAATCTTGGATTTAAGATTTAGTGGGTTTTTAGGTGTTTTTAATATCTATTCTATCCTCAGTACAGTTGCCCTCCCTACATCCTACAATTCCCTGATTACCTTGCATTTCTCCACCATCTCTTACCCCCCACTCACCAAAGATAACTCAGTTATCTTCAGCTGAAATGCTTCAGGCACCTCCTGTTTTAGGGCCTACTGTCACTTAATGATCCATTTTTCCTCTATATAATCAAAAGAATTATTAATATATTGGCCGAAAGCTTTAGAGAGAAACTTGGTCCATGGTCTGAAGCTTTTTATTTTTTCATAAAAAACTATTTTGGATTTTAAAATAACCTATTTTCCACACATAAAATATACTTTTGTTTTCTAGATTTTACTGAACACAGGTTCTAGTGTGTACATTAAGCAGGATCTGACACCATCTACTTATAAAATCTAAGGATATTTCAGGGCCAGTCAAGCAAACAATTTTTAGTTCTTCAAATTAGGGATTTATGTCGATATTATATTATATTTGGCCTTTGTATTTTTTTAAATCAGTAGACCCCTAAGCAGAAGAAATTTCTTTAATTTACTTGATATGTGTTCAAATCCCCCCACTTCAACTTCAAGGGCCTAAAACAAGTTTTGAATGAATCGGTAATCAAATGCATGAATTTGCAATGTAAAATTATTATGTTCAGTTAAGACAGTCCATGTACAGACCTGCTCAGTAGTCATTTTGTATCAACTATGTTTGTAGGCACTGATTTTCCTTTTGGTACCCTCTAGGAGACACTCTGCTGACAAAGGGGAAAAAAATGAGACTGGAGGTCAGGAGATACATGTTTTGTTTTGTTTTGCTTTGTTTTCTAGCTCTGCCACTAACAGAGATACTTCATTGAACCCTATAGTTTACAAAGTCATTAATTCAGATGCTAGGGTGCTGTTTAGTTCTTAGTGGCTGTGGCAGATTGTATTTCCCAAAAATAGTTGCAACAATATTTCCCATCCAACCTGCTCTTCTACAAAATGATCTTGACATTCCCCTCAAGAGGTAGGGTCTATGCTCCTTTTCCTTGAATCTGGATGGGCTTGAGACTTGCTTGTCACCAGTGGAAGTTGCAGAAGTAACAATAAGTAACATCTGAGGCTTGGTGAGAAAAGGCAATGTAATTCAGGGTTGGTTTCCTGAAACACTTGAGCTGGAGCCCTGAGCTATCCTATAAGCTCTTGCCAGCCCTGAGTCCATTATGCTTTAAAGAAGCCCAAACTAGATTACATAGGCAGATCATGCAGAGAAAACCCTCCAATCCTCAATTGCTCCAGCCTCCCACTGTTCAGCTTTAGCCAATCTAAGAATGCAGATACATGAGAGACCTTAAGCTAAAGTCATCCAACCAAGGCCTTCTTGAATTCCAGAGCCACAGAAAATATGAAATATAATAGAGTAATTTTTGTTTTGAGCTACTATATTTTAGAATGATTTTTATGCATCATATGTATTCATGAGGTAAAGAAAACTATTTTGTGCCACACACTATTTCTTTATTCTTTGAAAAAAATAAAATCCAATCTTTTTAGTTGACTATGTAAATGTTTTTGGCACACATATATTATTTGCTAAGTGCCTTGTATTGTTTCAGGGAAACATACTATAATAATCATCTTGTTTATTAGATCATGGGTTCTTTGAGAAATAGAATATGTATTTTAGTTTAATTAGGTGCAGTTTCTAACACAGCATCATGAGAGAGAACCACCTTTGAATTGTAACTGAAAATATCATTTCCTAGGGCTACAGACTGGGTATGTATAATCTGATTTCTACTCCTTTTGTAACTTTCAATCCTGACCTCCCTGAATCTTTACCAGTGAAATCTCCATTAAGAATTTAATTACCTACCTTAGAAGAGTCATGAGCAAAGTATGACTGAGATGATCTGTTCCCATCATGCTCCACCCACTGAAAAAATCTATAAAGAGTCCTCTGAGATTATTTTATTTTCTCTTTTATATATTACATTAGTGGGGCTCTCTTATACATTGATTTTCTCCTGAAGGATATAACTGTCATATTTATGAATGAATTCTTCCTGCTTACCAAATATTTTCCTGCTAGTAGATGCTCAACAGATGTTTGATGACTGAATATAAGCCTATAAGAAACAATGATTCATTAGGGTATGACTTTAACAATGAATCACACAGAATATATAACTATTAAATTTTGGTCAAGAGGATCAATAAGTTAAAGTTTGAGACACTGACTTCAACTAATACCAACCCACTGTCTGTCTGCAAGCACTGAACTGGGGATGTGGGAATACAGATACAGCTGAAATAAGACAGCATCAATACCTCAGGACAATAGTTCCAAAACGCTGTTTAAAGAGCTGGTTTTGAATAGAAGGTTCAGAAGACCAGGCAAAACAATTGGAATTGAAAAGATTAGCAGAGAAGAAAATAAAGAAAGGGTGTATGGGAGATCACATTAAAAATGAATCTAAAAAACCCCAAATTCCAGAATATTTGAACATTTTTAATATTAAAGAAGATAGCCAACAAAAACATATAGATGTTAAACAAGAACAGGTTGATATAAAAAGATATAAGAAATCATAGAAATAAAATTTGTAGTCATAAAAAAGTAAAGAGTATACTCTAGACTAGATATAAGTTGATAATTAAGAAATTCATTCAGAACACAGCAAAAAATAATAAGTAATGAGATATGAAAATATTGAGAGGTACAAATACATCAAACAATAATGTCAGAAATAAGTTAGAGGAAATTTCATTGACTCTGAATATATTGACTGAGTACCTACTATATTAAAAACACTCGATATAACAATGAAAAAGCAGAGAAAGAAATCCTCATTGGATTTGAATTTTAGGATGATAAGGTGGTAAACAAATGAACAAATAAATATATAAGGTGTAGAAGTAATTGATAATATGAAAAAAATTAAAGCAGGGTAGGAGAAAAGAAGTGAGAAAAGAATGATATTTGAGAAGATGGTCAGAAGGACTCTGATACAGTGAAACTTATGGAGAGACTGGAACACCTTGATGATGTAAGCCCTGCAAATACCTGGGAGAAGACTCTTCTGAAAACAGAATCACAAAAGGCAAAAGCTTTGAGGCAAGAATAGTTTGGATATATTGGAGAACAATAAAAGGGTCTTTATGGCACAGAAACAATATTTGAAGAAATTATAAATAAGAATTTCCAGAATTGAAGAAAATCAGGAGACCACAGACTGATAGTCCCTCTGAAGGCAAAGAAGTATAAATTCACACCTAGACATACTGTGTGAAACTGAAGGACTTGAGCAATAAAAAGAAAAATCTTAAAAGTTACCAGAGAAAAAATTCAGACTGATTATCCTCAATGAAGTATCAAATAGAGGCCAGGACACAAAGCAGAACTATTTTGAAAGTGAGGATGGAAAAACTGCAACTTAGATTTTTATAAAAATGAAAATACATTTTTTTATTCAATGGTGAAGACAAATTAAAGTTATTTTTCAGCAAAAGAGTTAGGATTTGTTTGCCACCCACAGATGTACGCTAAAGACAGAAGGAGGAAGAGGAAGAGGAGAAAAATAATAGGATATTGGAAACAATAATACATGCAGCAATTGTCAATAAATTCAATTAACTAATTCTGAAAAAAAAGGTTTATATGAAAATATTAAGACTAAAACTACTGACAGTAACATGATAGAAAGATATATCACATTATGGTTTTCATTATAATTAGCAGGAAGATAAAAATAAAAAAAAAAGCACTTTAACATTTTTTTTAAAGTTTAAACTGGTACACATGAAGTATATGAGTATTTTATAGTAGTAGTAGTAGTAGTCGTAGTAGTAAAAAGTTTGATGAAAAGATTTAACTTATCACAAATATTGTTGATTTAGGGCCTTCTAAATACATATTATTTGTGGAGAAGTAGTTTGGGTACAATATTAGTTAGAAGAGGACTAGCTATATTACAGTAACAACTAGACCCTAATATCAGTGGTTTAGCCCAATGAAAGCTTATTTTTCACTGATTAAAGCCTATTTTCTTCATGTCTACTATGATGGGGGATCTTTTTGGTAGCTTTCCTTCAATGACGATTCAACAATTAAGTCTACATTCATTCTGCAACTCAGTCATCTTGAAATTTGCTTCCAGCCTCAAGGTCAGAAGAGCTCAAGGTCAGGAAAATTTGAACTGGAAAAGAGATACAAACAGATTCTCTGGAATACATCTAAGGCAATGAATCAAAGTAAGCAAGAACATTATAGGAGTGCATTTGCTGGACACAGAGCAAGCCCATAGGATGACACTGTTCTTGAAATACGTGAATGAGGAAACCACAAAACTCAGTAATGTGCATCCTTAGCCATAACTATAAAATGAATTTTCTGATTAACAATTTTAATTTTTTCATATATAGAGTCTTGACTACAATGAAATATAACCACACTATCAATAATCTTTATCAATAGTACTTAGTCGTTATGGTTACTTCAGATTTTCAGAATAAGTTCATTTTTACGCCGTGGAAATAGAGGTGAAAGTAAAAGAACTCTCAGTTCTTCTAATATTTGTTCTCTTTTGCTTATTATTATTTTTCATGGTTTTTGAAATTGACCACATACTCCATTTTGTAGTGACTTTTGTTTTTCTTTCTTTCTACAACAGTATCTCTAAATTTGCTCAGGTCCCACAGCCTGAAAAGTATATGTGTGTGTCTGTGTATGTGTGTGTGTGTGTGTATCAAAATAGATTTACCCAAGTCTTGGGAAATATTTATTAATGATGTTAAAATCTACACTGGAACTTGTCATATGAATATGCATTTAAAATGAAACATGTTCCAGGTAATGTTTAAATATTTTTATTAAGCTGTACTCATTTGATATGCTAAAATAATAGTGCTCTAAAGTACCCAATGGACAAAGAAAATTTTCTTTATTTTTTTGATGGTAAAAGTAGTTTGAAACCAAGCTTCTCTTTTTAATGTGCTATCTCATATTATTCCAACCTAATAAACTGGGGCAAACCATCAAAATGTTAAATCAAAATCTAGGAGAATCACACAATCTATTTGAGAAAACATGGCAAAAATCCCTTTCATTTAAACTCTGCTAATCTTTCTCAGCTTTAATATTTGGCCATTTGTATATATTTCTTTCCAGGGAAGCCTTACATCTTTGTTACATTCCAAAGCTAAATGGCATTGTTCTCTAATTTACAAAAGGTTAGTGAATTAATAACAATAAGATAGATTTTAACTTCTGTTTTCTTTCATTTATAGATATTAAAATGAGCAATTTTTCCAATGTGATTAAGAAACTGAGCAACTAGAGAATTTGTGAAGTCATTCATTTTATTCTTTTCTGTTCTTAGTATTTAACATAAAACACATTAAAATGGAATTTATATTTATTTGAGAGCAAGTAAGACTTGGTTTCTGTTAATACCGGCCTTAGACTTAAGGATGATATAGTTTGTTTTTAGGCCTTTCAGATTCCTAGTTATCCACAATATTACCCCTCAGAATGGTTTCTACTTTTATAGCACAAATTGCTAAAAAGTAGGGTCTAAGTAGACAAAGATGTTTATTTCTGCCTGCTAAAATTTTAGGAATAAAACATGAGTAAGGTAACATAATGCCTTTAGTTTACTTATTGTTTCCCTTTAAAATCTGGAGAATTACATTCAAATAATAATCTTTTTTTTTAAGTTTTTATTTTAGTCATTAGTGCTCATTACAACATGTGTGCTTCTTAATCCCCATCACCTATTTCACCCATTCCCTACCCACCTCCCTTCTGGTAACCATCAGTTTGTTCTCTATAATCAAGAGTCTGTTTATTTCTCCCCCCCCCTCTCATTTTTCCCCCTTTACTCATCAGTTTTGTTTCTTAAATTCCATGTATGAGTGAAATCATACGGTGTTTGTCTTTCTCTAACTGACTTAATTCACTTAGCATTTTGTTTTATTTCCTTAAGTAATCTCTACAAACAATGTAGGGCTCCAATTCACAAGCCTAAAATCAGGAGTCACATGCTCTACTGACTGAGCCAGCCAGATGCCCCTATTTGACGTAACATTAGACTATCTAGCTCTGTCCTTGTTACTGCAAATGGCAAAATTTGATTCTTTTTTATAGCAAAATAATATTCCTTTGTATATCTACCACATCTTCTTTATCCATTCGTCAGTTGGTCAATACTTGGGCTACTTCCATATCTTGGTCATTGTAAATAATGCTGCTATAAACACTGAGGTGTGTGTATCCCTTTGAAATAGTATTATTGTATTTTTTGGGTAAATACCCAGTAGTGTAATCACTGGATTATGGGGTAGTTCTATTTTTAACTTTTTGAGGAACACTGCAAACACATCAGTTTGCATTTCCACCGACAGTGCATGAGTGTTCCTTTTTCTCCACGTCCTTGCCAGCACATGTTGTGTGTTGTGTTGTTGATTTTATCCATTCTGACAGGTGTGAAGTGACATCTCTTTGTAGTTTTGACTTTCATTTCCCTGACAATAGGTAATGATGAGCATCTTCTCATGTGTCTGTTAGCCATCTGGATGTCTTCTTTGGAGAAATGTTTGTTCATGTCTTCTGCCCGTTTTTTAATTGGATTATTTGTTTTTGGGGGTGTTGATTTTTGTAAGTTTTCTATATCTTTGGGATAGTAACCCTTTATCATATGTGTCATTTGCAAATATCTTCTCCCATTCCATAGGTTGCTTTTTAGTTTTATTGATTTTTTTGTGTGTGTGCATAAGCTTTTTATTTTCATGTTGTCCCAATAGTTTATTTTTGCTTTTGTTTCCCTTGTCTTAGGGGATCTATCTAGTAAAAAGTTGCTATAGCCAGTGTGAGAGAAATTACTGCCTGTATTCTTCTCTAGGATTTTTAGAGTTTCAGGTCTCACATTTAGGTTTTTAATCCATTTTGAATTTATTTTTGTGTATGATGTAAGAAAGTGGTCCAGTTTCATTCTTTTGCATGTTGCTGTCTGGTTTTCCCAGTACCATTTGTTGAATAGTCTATCTTTTTCTCATTGGTTATTCTTTCCTGCTTTGTTGAAGATTAAATTACCATATAATTGTGGGTTTATCCATTGACCTATGTGTCTGTTATGGCCAGTGCCATACTATTTTGATCACTACAGCTTTGTAATATGACTTGAAGTCCAGAATTGTGGTGCCCCCAGCTTTGCTTTTCTAGGATTGCTCTTGCTATTTGAGCTTTTTTGTGGTTCCATGCAAATCTTAGGACTGATTGTTCTAGTTCTGAAAAAAAAATGCTGTTGTTATTTTGATAGGGATTGCATTAAATCTGTAGATTGCTTTTAGGTAGTATAGACATTTTAACAATATTTGCTTTTCCAATCCATGAACATGGAATGTCTTTCCATTTCTTTGTGTTGTCTTCAATTTCTTTCGTCGGTGTTTTTTGGATTTCAGATTACAGTCTTTCACCTCTTTGGTTAGGTTTATTCCTTGGTATCTTATTATTTTTAGTGCAACTGTAAATGAGACTGTTTTCTTAATTTGTCTTTCTGCTGCTTCCTTATTGGTATATAGAAATACAACAGATTTCTGTACATTGATTTTGTGTGACTTTCCTGAATTTGTTTATCAGTTCTAGCAGTTTTTTGATGGAATCTTTTGGGTATTCTACATATAGTATTATGTCATCTGCAAATAATGAAAGTTTTACTTCTTCCTTACCAATTTAGATGCCTTTTATTTCTTTTTGTTGTCTGATCATCATGACTAGGACCTCCAGTACTATGGTGAATAAAAGTGTTGAGAGTGGACATCCTTGTTTTGTTCCTGGTCTTTGGGGACAGGTTCTAGTTTTTCTCCATGGAGGATATTAGCTCTGGGTTTTTCGTATATGGCTTTTATTATGTTGAAGTATCTTCCCTCTAAACCTACTCTGTTGAAGATTTTATCATACATGGATGTTGTACTTTATCAAATGTTTCTCTGTGTCTACTGAAATGATCGATGGTTCTTATCCTTTCTCTTATTGATATGATGTATCATGTTGATTCATTTGTGAATATTGAACATTTGTAACCCAGGAATAAATCTCAGTTGATCATGGTAAATGATTTTTTTACTGTATTGTTAGATTCAGCTTGCTAGTATTTTATTGAAGATTTTTTTGTGTCTGTGTTTATCAGAGATATTGGCCTGTAGTCTTTGTGTGTGTGTGTGTGTGTGTGTGTGTGTGTGTGTGTGTGTTTATCTGGTTTTGGTGTCAGGGAAATGATAGCCTCATCAAGTGAATTTGGAAGTTTTCCTTCCTTTTCAATGTTTTGGAATAGTTTGATAAGATGTGTAACTCTTCCGTAAATGTTTAGTAGAATTTGCCTGTGAAGCCATCTGGTCCTGGAGTTTAATTTGTTGGAAGTTTTTTGATTATTCATTCAGTTTCTTTGCTGATAATTGTTCTGTTCATATTTCCTATTTCTTCCTATTTCAGTTTTGGTAGGTTATATGTATCTAGGAATTTATCCATTCCTTCTAGTTTGTCCAATTTTTTTGGCATATGGTTTTTCATAATATTCTCTTATTATTTTTTGCTATTTCTCTGGTGTTTGTTGTTATTTCTACTCTGTCATTTGTGATTTTATTTATTTGGGTCCTCTCTCTTTTTTCTTGATAAGTCTAGCCTAAAGGCTTATCAATTTTATTGATTTTTTCAAAGAATCAGCTGCTGGTTTCATTGATCCATTCTATTGTTTTTTGGGTTTTTTTTTTTTTTTGGTTTTTTTTTTTAGTTTCTATATCATTTCTGCTCGGATCTTTATTATTTCCTTCCTTCTGCTAGTTTTAGGTTTTGTTTGTTGTTCTTTTTCTAGATCCTTTAGGTGTTAGATTAGGTTGTGTATTTGAAAATTTTCTTGCTTCTTGGGATAGGCCTGTATTGCTATAAACTTCCCTCTTAAAACCACTTTTGCTATGTCCCAAAGGTTTTGGACCACTGTGTTTTCCTTTTCTTTTGTTTCCATGTACTTTTTTGTGTCTTCTTTTACTTCCTGGTGGACACATTCATTGTTTGGTAGCATGTTATTTATCTTCATGTATTTGTGGTCTTTCCAAATTTTTTCTTGTAGTTGACTTCTAGTTTCATAATGTTGTGGTCAAAAAAGATGCGTGGTATGACTTCTGTCTTCTTGAATTTGTTGATGCTTACTTTGTGGCCTAATCTGTGATCTATTCTGGAGAATGTTTCATGTGCACCTGAAAAGAATTTGTGTTCTGCTGCTTTAGAATGAAAAGTTCTGAATGTATCTGTTAAATCCTTCTGATTTGGTATATCATTCAAAGTCATTGTTTCCTTGGTGATTTTCTGTTTAGATCATCTCTCCATTGATGTAGGTGGGTCGTTCAAGTCCCCTACTATTATTGCATTATCATTGATTAGTTCCTCTATGCTTTTTAAATTGTTTTTTGTATTTGCGTGCTTACCTTTAGACACATAAATATTTACAGTTGTTTTATCTTTTTGTTGGATTGTTCACTTTATTATCATATAGTGTCCTTCTTTGTCTCTTGTTACAACCTTTGTTGTAAAGTCTATTTTGTCGGACATAAGTATTTCCACTCTAGCTTTCTTTTGACATACATTTGCATGATAAATATTTCTCTGTCCCCTCACTTTCAATCTGCAGGTGTCTTTAGGTCTGAAATGAGTCTCTTGTAGACAGAGTATAGACAGGTCTTGTTTGTTTGTTTTATCCATTTTGTCACCCTATGTCTTTTATTTGGACCATTTAGTCCCTATACATTCAAAGTTATTATTAGACTGTATTTATTGGAATTTTATTACTTGTTTTGTGGTTGTTTCTGAAGATTTTCTCCGACCTTTTCTTGTCTTTCTCCCTGTCATGGTTTGCTGGTTTTCTTTAGTGATATATTTGGGTTTCTTTCTCTTTATTATTTGCATATTTATTAATGGCTTTTTATTTGTGGTTACCATTAGGTTTATGTATAACATCTTCTGCATGTAGCTGTCTATATTAACTTAAGTTGATGGTCATTTAAGTTTGAACCCATTCTTTACTCTGAATCCTACATTTTACGTCCTTTCATTTTGTGAGTTCCTTAACTTATTTTTAAAAGAAATATTTATTTTTACTGTTTTTGTATTTCCTACCTTCATACTGTCATTTTTGGTCTTTCCTTTCCACTCCAAATCCCTTTTAATATTTCCTGCAGTGCTGGGTTAGTGGTTATGAACTCTTTTAGTTTTTGTTTTTCTGGAAAACTCTTTATCTCTCTTCTTTTCTGAATGATAGTCTTGCTGGATAAAGTATTCTTAGATGCAGGTTTTTCCCAATCAGCACTTCGAATATATCATGCTGCCCCTTTCTGGCTTAGAAAGTTTCTGCTGAAAAATTCACTGATAGCCTTAGGGTTTCCTTTGTATGGAACTATCTCCTTTTGTCTTTCTGCTTTTAATTTTTTTCCCTAATCACTGTATTTTGCCATTTTAATTACAATATGTCTTGCTGTGGGCCTGCATTTGTTATTGTTTGAGTTCTCTGTGCCTCCTGGATCTGGATATCTGTTTCCATCCCCAGATTAGGGAAGTTTTCAGCTAGTCCAATTAATAATCAAATGAATTGATTTGATGTGTTCAATATTATCATTTTACTTTTACATGACTGATTTTAAAATTTTATTATCCAAAGTTCATAAAAATATTCTCAGAGGAATATATTTCCCATTTTTAGGCAAAAATCTATTAAAAAATAAAATTCCTTGTAATTTTTGGAACCACTAATATTTCCAAAAAACAATGTGAAATGATGATACAAAGAGCACAAGATTTGAAATAGAAAACGAGTTCATTGCAGGTTTTGACACTTGTTGCCCTGAGAAATAATAACTTAGTAACCTCTTTTGCCTCTGTAAAATGGGAGGAAAATACATTTTAATACACACAGCAAACTAATACATTCTACAGTTAAAAATGCTACTTATCATTGTTGTTTTAACTTGAGATAGTGTTTTGTTACATCAAACTTACTAGCATGAAATAAATCATCAGTAAATTATTACCAATATAACCAGTGACTATCTGGGAATTTTTGTCTCTCCCACACACCCACTTCCTTCATTTGGAAATGTAACAGGCTCTTTCTTGTGAAGAACACATTTTGTGGCTTAGAGTTTTGACCTTTATTCTACCGCGAATAGTAAAAGCATCAATTGGAGTGCCTTTCACTCTGGCCCCAGTGTTTTCTAATGCAGAGAAACTCTTTAAGATTCTAACCTTGAATACTCCTATATCCACAATATTCATTCCACAATTAACATTTCACTATGCTTAATTTATCCATCTCTCTATCTTTCCTGTCCTTGCATCAATGAATCTCATTGTTTGATGCACTTAAGTTACAGATAGCATTACAGGTACTCACAATATATCAACATGTATATTATTTGAATGGAGTTCAATATTTGTTTTGCACAAATCTTAAGTGTCCTATTTGTGACTGCCAATACATGCATAAAGTGGTGTAACTCAAACCTCTTCCATCATATATGAAATGTTATTATTCCAGAAAATTATTCTCTCATGCCCCTCCCCATTCAGTATCCACCTACATCCCTCAGCAGTAATCACTGCCCAGGTATTTTTTAACCAAATGGTAGTTTTGACTGATGAACTGAAGTTTTTACTTTTGATGAAATCTAAATTATCATTTCTTTTCTTTTATGGTTAGTGCCTTCTATGACCTGTCCTAAAAACCTCTGTTTATTCCTAATCTGCAAAAGTATTCTCCTTTGCTTTCTTCTAAAATCTTTATCGTTCTAAAGTATAAATCTAGGATTCATCGCAAATTATTTTTTTAGTATTATGTGAATTTTGATAAAGGATTTTTTTATTAATTTGTTGTTTATTATTTAATTATTACAGAACCACATAGTAAAAAAATTTCCCCATTAGTGTTCTTTGGTGTTTTTATAAAAATGAAATAGCCTTGAAAGTGTGGACCTATTTCTTGTCTATTTTGTTACATTGAACTATTTGTTAATTTTTATGTCAATAACATATTGCGTCTTCATTAACCTTGCATTAGTATGCTTTGAAGTCAAGTAGTGTAAGTCCTCCAAAGTTTTCTTCAAGATTGTTTCAACTCTTCCAATTTCTTACATTTCATATAAATTTTATAATCATGTTGTCTATTTCTATAAAAAAAAGTTTGAGGTAACTGATTGTTATTGTGTTTAATTTATGTATTAATTTAGGGATAATTGATATATTAAGTATATTGTTTCTTGCAATTCATGAACATGGTATATCTCACAATTTATTTATTGTTTGATTTCTCTTGGCAGTTTTGTAGTTTTCAGTGTAGAAGTCAATTACTGTGTTAAATGTATTCTAAAGTATATTATATACTTTAATGCTTCTATAAACAGAATTGTTTTCTTAATTTCATTTTTCAACTGCTTATCGCTGGGATAGAAAAATGTAATTGCCTTTTGTACATTTAACTTATATCCTGACATTCTTAATTTCACTCATTACTTTAAATCATTGTTTTGTAGAGTTCTTAGGATATTTGACTTAAACAATCATGGCATCTGCAATTAGAATTTTTCTTCTTTCTTTATAATCTTTATGTCTTTTATTTACTTTTCTTGCCTTATTGTACTGGGCAAGACTTCCACTAAAATGTTGAATAGAAATTATGTGAATAGGCAGCCTTGCTTTGTGCCAGTATTAGATTAAAACATTGAATATTTCATCATGAAATATATTAGTTCTAATTTTTGAAAAGAGGTTCTAGCTTGCATCATGAATAGGCATTGAATTTTGTCAAATGTTTTTCTACATTCATTGAAATGATCATAGGATTTTTTTCATTTATTCTGTTAATATGGTGAATGATAATGATTTTTTATAATAATTTTTATTATATTATGTTAGTCCCCATACAGTACATCCCTAGTTTTTGATGTAAAGTTCCATGATTCATTACTTGCATATAACACCCAGTACACCATGCAATACGTGCCCTCCTTAATATCCATCACCAGCTTATCCCATTCCCTCAGCCCCCTCCCCTCTGAAGCCCTCAGTTTGTTTCCCAACAAATAGTCTCTCGTGGTTCATTCACCCTTCTGTTTACCCCCCTTCTTTCTTCCCTTTCTTCTCCTACCAATCTTCCTAGTTCTTATGTTCCATAAATGAGTGAAACCATATGATAATCGTCTTTCTCTGCTTGACTTATTTCACTTAGCATTATCTCCTCCAGTGCCGTCCATGTTGCAGCAAATGTTGAGAAATCGTTCTTTTTGATGGCTGAGTAATATTCCATTGTATATATGGACCACATATTCTTAATCCAGTCATCTGTGAAGGCATCTCTGCTCCTCCATGATTTAGCTATTGTGGAGAATGCTGCTATGAACATTGGGGTGCATATGGCCCTTCTCTTCACTACATCTGTATCTTTGGGGTAAATACCCAGTAGTGCAATTGCTGGGTCATAGGGTAGCTCTATTTTTAACTTTTTGAGGGACCTCCACACTGTTTTCCAAAGTGGCTGTACCAACATGAATTCCCACCAACAATGTAGGAGGGATCCCCTTTCTCCACATCCTCTCCAACAATTGTTGTTTCTTGCCTTGTCTATTTTTGCCATTCTAACTGCCGTAAGGTGGTATCTCAGTGTGGTTTTGATTTGAGTTTCCCTGATGGCTAATGATTTTGAACATTTTTTCATGTGTCTGTTAGCCATTTGTATGTCTTCATTGGGAAAGTGTCTGTTCATAACTTCTGCCCATTTTTTGATTTGATTATTTGTTTCTCGCGTATTGAGTTTGAGAAGTTCTTTGTAGATCTTGGATACCAGTCTTTTATCTGTAGTGTCATTTCCAAATATCTTCTACCATTCTGTGGGCTGCCTCTTAGTTTTTTACTGTTTCCTTGGCTGTGCAGAAGCTTTCTTATCTTGATGAAGTCCCACAAGTTCATTTTATCTTTTGTTTCTCTTGCCTTTGGAGATGTGTCATGAAAGAAGTTGCTGTGCTCGATGTCAAAGAGGTTGCTGCCTATGTTCTCCTCTAGGATTTTGATGGACTCCTGTCTCACATCAAGGTCTTTCATCCATTTAGAGTTTATCTTTGTGTATGGTGTGAGAGAGTGGTCAAGTTTCATTCTTTTGCATGTAGCTGTCCAATTTTCCCAGCACCATTTATTGAAGAGAGTGTCTTTTTTCCACTGGATGTTTTTTCCTGCTTTGTCAAAGATTAGTTGCCCAAAGAGCCGAGGGTCCATTTCTGGGTTCTCTATTCTGTTCCATTGGTCTATGTGTCTGTTTTTTTGCCAGTACGATGCTGTCTTGGTGATCGTAGCTTTGGAGTATAGCTTGAAATCTGGCAACATGATGCCCCCAGCTTTGTTTTTCCCTTTCAATAATTCCTTGGCGATTCCAGGCCTTTTCTGGTTCCACACAAATTTAAGGGCCGTTTGTTCCAATTCTTTGAAAAATGTCATTGGTATTTTGATCGGGATGGCATTGAAAGTGTAGATTGCTCTGGGTAGCATAGACATTTTACCTATGTTAATTCTTCCGATCCATGACCATGGAATATTTTTCCATCTTTTTGTTTCTTCTTCAATGTCTTTCAAGAGTGATTTGTAGTTTCTAGAATATAGTTCCTTTACGTCTCTGGTTAAGTTAATTCTGAGATAACGAATGATTTTTGGTGCTAGTGTAAATGGAATGGATTCCCTAATTTCTCTTTCTTCAGTCTCATTGTTGGTGAATAGAAATGCAACTGATTTCTGAGCATTGATTTTGTGTCCCGCCACATTACTGAATTGCTCTATTACTTCTAGTAGTTTAGGGGTGGAGTTTTTTGAGTTTTCCATATAGAGTATCATGTCATCTGTGAAGAGAGACAATTTGACTTCTTCTTTGCTGATTTGGATACCTTTTATCCCTTTTTGTTGTCTGATTGCTGTTGCAAGGACTTCTAGTACTATGTTGAATAATAATGGCGAGAGTGGGCATCCTTGACGTGTTCCTGATCTTAAGGGAAAGGCTTTCAGCTTTTCCCCATTGAGAATGATAATCGCTGTAGGCTTTTCATAGATGGTTTTTATGAAATTGAGGAATGTACCCTCTATCCCTACACTCTGAAGGGTTTTAATCAGGAAAGGATGCTGTATTTTGTCAAATGCTTTTGCTGCATCGGTTTAGAGGATCATATGGTTCTTGACTCTTTTCTTGTTGATAAGATCTATCACACTGATCAATTTGCAAATGTTGAACCACCCTTGCATCCCAGGGATGAATCCCACTTGGCCATGATTGATAATCCTTTTAATGTACTGTTGGATCCTGTTAGCTAGGATCTTGTTGAGAATTTTGGCGTCCATATGCATCAGGGAAATTGGTCTGTAATTCTGCTTTTTGATGGGGTCTTTGCCTGGTTTGGGGATCAAGGTAATACTGGCCTCATAGAATGAGTTTGGTAGTTTTCCTTCTGTTTCTATTTTTTGAAACAGCTTCAGGAGAATAGGTATTATTTCTTCTTTGAGTGTTTGGTAGAATTCCCCGGGGAATCTGTCAGGCCCTGGACTCTCGTTTTTTGGGAGGTTTTTCATCACTGCTTCAATCTCTTCATAATTAATCGGTCTGTTTAAAAAAAATCAATTTCTTCCTGTTTCAGTCTTTGTAGTTTATAGGTTTCCAGGAAGGCATCCATTTCTTCCAGGTTGTTTAATTTATTGGCATAAAGCTGTTGATAAAAGTTTCTAATGATCCTTCCTATTACTTTGGTGTTGGTTGTGACCTCTCCCCTTTCATTCATAATTTTATTAATTTGGGTCTTTTCTCTATTCTTTTGAATAAGTCTGGCCAGTGGCTTATCCATCTTATTTATTCTTTCAAAGAACCAGCTTCTAGTTCTGTTTATCTGCTCTACTGTGCTCCTGGTTTCTAATTCATTGATCTCTGCTCTAATCTTGATCACCTGCCTTCTCATGCATGGGTTAGGCCTGTTCTTCTGTTCCAGCTCCAGCTTCTTGAGGTGAGAATATAAAAACTGCATTTTAGATTTTTCTATTCTCTTGAGTGAGGCTTGGATGGCTATGTATTTCCCCCTTAGGACCACCTTTGTGTCCCATAGGTTCTGGACCGATGTGTTTTCATTTTCGTTGGTCTCCAAAAATTGTTTAAACTGATTTTTTATTTCCTGGTTTACCCAATCATTCTTGAGCAGGGTGGTTCTTAGTTTCCAAGTGTTTGAGTTTCTTCCAAATTTTTCCTTGTGATTGAGTTCCAATTTCAAAGCATTGTGGTCTGAGAATATGCAGGGAATAATTTTAGTCTTTTGGTATTGGTTGAGACCTGTTTTGTGGCCCAGTATAATGTCTACTCTGGAGAAAGTTCCATGTGCATTAGAAAAGAATGAATATTCTGTTGTTCTGGGGTCTAGTGTTCTGTATATATCTATGAGGTCCCTCTGGTCTAGTATGTCATTCAAAGCTCTTGTGTCTTTGTTGATTTTCTGCTTAGGTGATCTGTCTATTGCTGATAGTGGAGTGTTGAGGTCCCCTACTATTAACGTATTTTTATCTATATGTCTCTTTATTCTGGTTAAGAGTTGGCTTGTGTATCTTGCTGCTCCCCTGTTAGGGGCATAGATATTTATAATTGTCATATCCACTTGATGGATACATCCTTTAAGAATAATATAGTGTCCTTCCATATCTCTAATACAGTCTTTAGTTTAAAATCTGATCTGTCTGATATAAGAATTGCTACCCCAGCTTTCTTTTGAGGTCCGTTGGCATGAAAAATGGTTTTCTGTCCCTTCACTGTCAGTCTGGATGTATCTTTAGGTTCAAGATGAGTCTCTTGTAGACAGCAAATGGATGGGTCATGTCTTTTTTTCCAATCTGCAACCCTGTGGCATTTTATGGGAGAATTTAGGCCATTCACATTGAGAGTGATTATTGACAGATACGATTTTAATGATGTCATGTTGCCTATGAAGTCTTTGTTTCTATAGATTGTAAATTTCTGTTCTGTATCACTCCTGGGGCCTTTTTACTTTTATAGAACCCCCCTTAATATCTACTGTTGGGCTGGTTTTGTGGTTACGAATTTGGTCAGTTTCTGCTGATCCTGGAAGGTCCTTATCTCTCCATCAATTCTGAATGACAGCCTTGCTGAATAAAGGATCCTTGGCTGCATGTTTTTCTCAGATAGAGCTTTAAAAATATCCTGCCAACCCTTCCTCTCATTCCAGGTTTGGGTAGACAGGTCTGACATTATTCTGACATTTTTGCCTCTGTACGTGAGAAATTTCTTCACCCTGGTGGCTTTCAATACTGTATCCTTGGATCTAATATTCGCGAATTGCACTACAACATGACGCGGCATAGGTTTGTCATGGTTGACCTTGGGAGGGGTCCTCTCTGCCTCTTGGACATGAATGCTTGTTTCCTTTGCTAGATTAGGGAAGTTTTCAGCTACAGTTTGTTCAAATATCTCTTCTAGACCTCTCTCTTTCTCCACCCCCTTGGGGATGCCGATGATTCTGACATTAGAATGTTTGATTGAGTCAGTAATCTCCCATAATCTACATTCTTGAGATTGGATTTTTTTGAAACAAGTTTCTGCTTTAACTTTCTCTTCTACCATCCCATCCTCCAATTCACTAATTTATTCTTCTGCCTCATTTACCCTGGACATCAGAGAGTCTAGTTTAGACTGCATTTGATTCATAGCAATTTTAATTTCTGCCAGATTTGCTCTCATTTCCACCCTTAGAGATTCTATATTCTCGTTAATATTTTCATTAATATTTTTTTCAAGCCTACACATCATCTTGACCATTGTTACTCTGAACTCCATTTCTGACAATTTGATTATATCCATATCCATCAGTTCTGTGGCAGAGGCCACAGACTCATTATCTTTTCTTTGCTGAGGAGGATTTCTCCTTCTCGTCATTCTGATGAGGAGAAGTTGTGGGGTTGCCCAGAGCCCAAATTATTGACCAGGACCCAGGCAGTGTGCGCTTGTTTTATAGGGACCTTAGGGATGTGGGCTTCTTGATTTTTCAGCCTGCCTTCGGGGGGAGGGGCCTGCCTTGCTGATATTCAGGCAACCCTGTTCGGGTAGCGTCTCCCAGTCCCCTGCGAGGGGGGATGGGGATGGGCACAATGCGAGCCGGTATTTCTGGGCTTTTGTTCTCTGGTGGCTTTCCCTGGCAGTTTTCTGTGGCTCTTCTGAGAGTCAGAGCAGCAGTGGCCGTATCCTAGCCTCTGTCTCAGAACAGAGAAATCGCAGTCTGCTCTCCACTGAGCTCTCTTGGCCTCTTTAACTCTGTTTCTATCGGTGCTGCCAAAAACCCTGCAGCGTCCTGGGTTGTGCGCCTCACAGCTGGTGTCCTGGCCCTCACTTCCAGGACCCGCAGGTCTCTGTCCTTTGTGTTTCTAACACCGCCAGCTGCCCCCAGTTCCCGCACACGCTCCTGAGCTCTCTGTTTCAGTCCGGTTCCAATGAGCGCTCCAGAGCTCTGGTTTTCAGTCAGGTCGCACGTGTGCTCCCGAGCTCTCAGTTTCAGTCTAGTTCGAGTGTGTGCTCCGGAGCTGTGGTTGTCAGTCTGGATGCGCACCCGCTCCCGAGCTCCTGGATTTAGTCTGGTTCCAGTGAGTGCTCCAGAGCTCCGGTTTCAGTCTGGTCACACGCGTTCCTGGGCTCACAGTCTGTCAGCTTTTTTGCAAGTGCTGGTCCTTGAGTCAAGCCCGCTCCCCAGTGCAGGTGGCTACTGCTTCCTGGCGCCGGAGCGTGGCATCTCCCTCCCCCTTCCATTTATTTTCCGATATCTGTGCGCGGATTCATGGCTCCCCACTTGGAACCTCAATACTCAGTGCTGAAGATGTTCATTTGTAGAGATCCAGATGTGTCTTCCTGCATCTCAGGCTGATTCCGTGGGTTTTCAGGATGGTCTGGTACATATCCAGCTCGACTCAGGGGACTTAGGGGATCAGCTGAAAAAGGGGACCCCTACTCCTCTGCCATCTTTTCCCCCGCTCTCTGAATGATAATGAATTTTATATGTTAAATCATTTCTGAATTTGTGTAAAACAAACAACAAAAACAACATGATTATGTTGCTTCATTCTTTTTATAAATTATAAGATGATATAATAGTATTTTCCAAGGATGTGAGGGATATTTATTTCCAGTTTTATGTTTTAGGAATTTTGTATTGTGGTTATATTGCCTTTATATAACCAGCTGGGGAGTATGTTCTCCTCCTCTATCTGATGAAAGAGTTTGTATGGATTTGTGTTATTTCTTCCTTAAATGTTTAATGGAATTCACTACTGAAAACATATAGGTACATAGTTTTCTTTGTGGGGTTGTTTTTTATAATAAAAGTACATATAATAGCTGTAGAGACTCTCATATTTTATTTTATTTTTTAAAGATTTTATTTATTTAAAATATAACAAGGGAACACAAGCAAGGGGAGTGTGAGAGGGAGAAGCAGGCTTCCCGCCTAGCAGGGAGCCCGATGTGGGGCTTGATCTGAGGACTCTGGGATCATGACCCGAGCTGAAGGCAGACGCTTAATGGCTGAGCCACCAAGGGGCCCCGAGACTCTCACATTTTATAATTCATTTTGTGTCAGTTTTTTAAAGTTTTCTTTTTTAAGGAATTTGTTCAATATATCTATGTTGTAGAATTTGTTGCCAAATTTGGATCTTTTAATGTTGTACCATAGGTTCCTAAGATGCTGTTCAATATTTTAATTTTTTTTTAGTTTTTTGTTTTTCAGATTAGATTGTATTGGCCTACCTTCCATCATCTTCCTTCCTTCACCCTTTTCTTACTTCAGTCATCTCCATTCTGCTATTTCTCCTATCTAGTGAATTTTAGATTTCAGGTAGTTTATTGTTTACTATACAATTTCCATCTTGTCTTTTTACATAGTTTCTACTACTTTTCTAACAAGATTTGACATTTTTATTCTATGTGAGCATATTTTCCTGTATATCTAATCAGAATTATAGGTATTTTAGACTCCTTTGCCAGTTGCAGCATCTAGATCATCTTGGGATTGTAGTCCATTGATTTTTTTTCCTCTTAAGATTGAGTCACACATTTCTTTTTCTTTGTATTGGAGTTGTTTTGGATTGTATCTTAGATTTGCTTAATAATAGGTTGTAGATTCTCTAAATTCTGCTACTTTTTTCTCAAGAGTGTTGATTGCTTTTGTTTTAGAAGGCATTTTACTTGGATGAATTTAGACTACAAAGTCTGTCTCCCCTAAATGTGGCCAGCAATTCAAATCTCACCTCAGTTCTTTTAACTGTAGCTGAGCTGTTTGGAGTCTGCCTTCTTCATGCTTAATTCAGGGATCAGTGTGATATTGGAGTGAATTTATATACATATGTGAAGTCTGCCACATTCTGGCTATCTTTCTTCTTGGATTGCCACACACACACACACACACACACACACACACCATACACACACACACTTTTCAGTAGATATGTTTTCAACTTAAATTCAATTATTTGATTTTTTTTTTATAAGAGTGCAGGTTTTATATGTTTTAACCATTCCCATTTTGCAGACTGGTACTCCAATTTTGCTAAATTCAGAAAAATATATAATACATCTTGACCCACATCCTTCCTCCCAGTGTTCACTTTCCTTCACTCTTTATCTCCTTGTCAGTTTTTTTGTTGTTATTTCACTTTCCATTACTTTCAAATAAGTGTGTGTGTGTGTGTGTGTGTGTGTGTGTGTGTGTGTGTGTGTGTTAGTCTAAATTTGGTTGTTTTGATAGAAGAAAACCCAGAATGTATATTTGGTTGTATTTTCTAAGTGAACTTCTGAGTTGTCCAGATGAGTTATCTACATAGAGGGCCAGAGAGTGTGTCTTAAGCAGTTCTTATTTTGACCAAGTCTTTGTATTATGAAAGTTCAGGGACAATAAGATAGTTTTAAAATCGCTTTGTTGAAGAATTATGTCATTTTACCAAGATTGTGTAATTTTTAATGTTTTAACACAATGGAATAAAATAAATTCATTAGCAGAAGATTAACCTATTCTGTTGTGGTTCAGCAACTAAATAAAATAAATGAACAAATACCTATGATAAAGATTCCATTTTGATTATTGGACAGTGTTATCTTTATACGAGAAGCAGATAAAATCTCAGCCCATCACTCCAGGGGTGGAGGAATTGTAATTTTGAAACATTTTCTAAAATCTACTTAGCTTCCATTATAAGCCTTTGCCACCAGGTGGGAAAGTTAATTTCAGTTATTCAGCATCTTCCCCATTCTTTTCCCAGAGGTTATTTTCACATTTTAGGGGGCTTATAGGTACCAAAGGAGAGAGAAAATTGTTTAGTCTTTGGACTAATGGTAGAGTCAAGGTCTATCTTAAAAGAAGTAAGATTATAAAGTGGATAAGAACTGGGGGTGGAGAGGTAGAGAGTACCAGTTAATAATTTGGAATACTATCTCACCACACACACTTGGTATATATATATTTATTATTTTTTGCTATTCAAAGAAAATTAATAATCCAAATATTTCACAGAACTTATTTTTGTATAGGTGTTTATTAAATCACATTTTTCTTTTTCCAACAATTTGAAGATCAAAATCAGAGTATAAATATATTTGTATATATATGTATAAATTATAGCCCACAATTTAACAGATTATAGTTACCTCATTTATAAAAGCTATGCCATATAACTTGTTTCATGAGAGACCTCTATGCAATTTTTATGTAAATATCAACAACAACAAAAAATGCTGGTGACACAGATGATGACATAATGCTGAACTGTGAGACGAGCATCTCTATAAGTAGACTTTTTGTTTTCATCATGAATAAAGGAAAACTTATAGTTTTATTGTACTTAATCTTAGACACTATATGCTAAATATTGACATATATATTAGATATCTAATTAGATTACACATCCAATATCATTAAATAGCCTAATGAATTTATTATTATTATCTTTCTGTAATTCTTCTTTTTTCTAACTACTTTCTGTTTTTTATAATTGGCCTTTATTTATTCCAGTGTCCTATGTATTTTATGCAAGAAAGTCTTCTCCAAATTTTCCATACCATGAGAAAATATATGTGCCACGAATCTAGATGGGGAATTTTAGAAATGAGGATAGGTAAATAAAAGCCTTTAGAGTCAATTTCTTGAATGATTTTTATGTTTAAAAATCTGCCATATTTGGAAAATCTTTTGAATTACCTGAACTTTATAATATAATTGATTTCAATGTGATGTTAAATTTTTTAAAACATTTCAAGTACTTTGAAAAAAGTCTCTTAGTATTATCTTAATATTATTATATTCCTGTTTTAGTGACCAAGAAAAAGCAGCCACTAGGGAATGAAATGAATCTTTCATGGTCCCTATTTATATAAATTGGTCATTAAAAATTTTCTTAGGATGGTAAAATTTTTGAAGAATCTCATTAAATTAACCAAAATTTTGGGGCGCCTGGGTGGCACAGCGGGTAAGCGTCTGCCTTCGGCTCAGGGCGTGATCCCAGCGTTATGGGATCGAGCCCCACATCAGGCTCCTCCGCTATGAGCCTGCTTCTTCCTCTCCCACTCCCCCTGCTTGTGTTCCCTCTCTCACTGGCTGTCTCTATCTCTGTCGAATAAATAAATAAAATCTTTAAAAAAAATAAAATAAATAAATTAACCAAAATTTTAACAATAAATTATGTCAAACTGGCTATCTTTTTGTCTTTTCTTTCAGTCTCCTTATTTACTCTCAGTCCTCTCTACAAAATGTGTGCAAGATTGACTATGCAATCCTAAGATTTTTCTCTAGCTCCAAAAGTATTTATTTGTAATAAATAATTAAATAATAACAAACAGTACTAAGTGTAGTTAGTAAGTATCAGATTACATAATGTAGTGTTCACTATATTAATCTTTCTTTGTAGTAATCATTTCTGACCGGCTATTGTGAATCAACAGAGTTTTGATGTTAAATTGTGTTTGTTGATTGAATGGTTCACTAAGGGCACAGGTGCAATCACCCCACACATGCATAAATTTCACATTTGCATTTCAGCTCCTTGCTTGACTCAGCATAATCTCCCTATCTGTCCTCTCTAGTGAATTCTTAATTACTGATCATTTGTCTTTACCTTTTTTGTATTGTTTGCAAGATTTGCAATAAATTCTACATATCATTATACATGTGTGAATGGGAGGATATGTAGAAATGAAATCATTTATGTTCCAAGCACTTGACAGAAGCCTATGTTTTTATATTAGCCTTGCAATTTCAGGGTACTTTTGCATACATGGAAGATCCCACTTTATTTTATTGCATCACATTGCAAAATAACCTTGGCTGTTGCACTTCAAGGTCTCAGGTGTTGAGTCATTAGCAGCTATGAAATAGATCAGAATTGTATTACAGCTGCACAGATACAAACTATGGGTAATCCAAGATCTTTCAGGCTTAACATCAGCATATGGACAGCTCCTCAGCGCTTGCCTGGAAAGAGAGTTAATTTGGAAATTTTGAACTAATGTCCCTCAGGATGACTTCAAATGATTTTTAACTTCTATAATGCAAATAAAAAAGCATGTGAAAATAAGCAGCGTTCAGTTAAAACAGACAACAGTGACACATTTGTGCAGCATTCAGTTAAATCAGAGTTAAAACAGAGAACATCTTCCAAAATTTTATGAAGAATTGTATTTTAACATATTTGATTTCTACCTGCATGTACTTGGAGAATACTTACTTCACTGACATCCTGGGTACAATTAACGTAATAATAGAATCAGATCTGTGAACAATTTATCAGCATTTTTAAGTCTGTACTTAAAAATTAAGGATAAAGTGGCATGTATCAGAATTAGAAATAAGACACTGTGTTGCAAAACTTTTAAACTATGGAAGTGTACATAACTGGGCTATTGAAACCACCTCCTAACTGTTCCTTTTGCCTAACACTTTTCCCTAACTATGGTCTCACCCATATCCCTGAAATCCATGCTCTTAATAGCCAAAAGGATTTGGGGGAAATCAGATCAAGTATTCCATATAAAACCCCAGAATAGTTTCCCATTGCAAGAATTAAAAATGTCCCCATGGCCTCTAAGAACTTTCATAAGAGCATCTACACCATGGATGTCATCTCAGTCCACACCTCTCTCCTGTACATTCCAGTCACCCTGGGTTGCATATATCACATGTGTTCTTCTGTGCTTGCTAATCCTTTTGCCTAGGATGCCCTGCCCCTGCCCATGGAACTTCTAATGACTTTTTTCTTTTAATTAATGGAACTTCATTTTCAGAGCAGTTATAGGTTTACAAAAAAAAAAATTGGCAGAAAATAGAGTTTTCATATACTGCCTCTTCCTCCACTCTTTCCCCACACCTCCACGCTACTTTACAGTTTCCTCTATTATTAACATCTTGCATTAGTATAATATGTTTGTTATAACTGATAAACAGTTATTGATGCATTATTATTAACTAAAGTCCGTAGTTTGCATTAGAGTTCACTCCTTGTGTTGTGTAGTTTTACGCTTTTTTGACAGATACACAATGTCATGTATCTGTCTTAACAGTATCGTATAAAATAGCTTCATTGCGCTAAAATTCCCTGTGTTTCACCTATTCATCCTCTCCCACCTTCCTCTCAAACCTTTGACAACCACTGATCTTTTTACCATCTCCATAATTTTGATTTTTTCTAGAGTGTCATATCATTGGATCGTGTAGTATATAGGCTGTGCAGACTAGCTTATTTCCCTTAGTAATATGCATTTAAGGTTCTTCCAGATCTTCGCATGGCTTAACAGCTCATTTCTTTTTATTCCTGAATAGCATTTCATTTCCTGGATGTACACAGTTTGTTTATCCATCCACCTATTAAAGGATATCTTAGCTGCTTCTGTGTTTTGGCAATTATAAATAAAGCTGCTGTAAACATCCTTATGCAGAATTTTGTGTACACCTGTCTTCAGATCCTTTGCATACATACTAAGGAGCACAATTACTAGATCATATGGTAAGAGTATGTTTAATTTTATAAGAAACTGCCAAAATGTCTTCTAAAGTGTCTGTACTATTTGGCACTCCCATCAGCACAGAAAAAGAGTTCTTGGTTCCTCAACATCTTCACCAGCATTAGCTGTTGTCAGAGTTATAGATTTTAACCATTCTAACAAGTGTGTGATAGTATCTCATTGCTTTGTTTGCAATTCCCTGATGACATTGATGTTGAGCGTCTTTTCATATGTTTATTTGTCATCTGTATCTCTCCTTTGGTGGGTCTTTACAAATATTTTTCCCATTTTTATTTTTTTTAAAGATTTTATTTATTTGAGAGAGAGAGTAAGCAAGCACTAGTGGGGGGAGGACAAAGGGAGAGAGAGAAGCAGAGAAGCAGGTCCCCACTGAGCAGTGAGCCCAACATGGGGCTTGATCCCAGGACCCCAGGGATCATGGCCTGAGCTAAAGGCAGACACTTGACCAACTGAGCCACCCAGACTCCCCTCTTTTGCCCATTTTTAAATTAGGTTCTTTGTGTTCTTACTCTTGAGTTTTCAGTTCTTTGTACATTTTGAATACAAGCCCTTTGATGCAAGTTTTGCAAGTATTTCCTCTCAGTCTGTGGCTTATCTTTTTATTCTCTTAAAATGCTCTTCACAGAGCAGAAATTCTTTCATTTTAATGAAATTCAACCTATCAATTTTTTCTTACATGGATAGTGCTTTCGGTGTTTTATCCGAAAAGTTGTCACCAAGCCCAAAGTAACCTAGATTTGCTCCTATGTTATATTCTGGAAGTACCATATTTTTTCACTTTGCATTTAGATCTATGAACCATTTTGAGTTAATTTTTGTGAATATTCTAATGGCTTTTTATAGTTCCTTTCTCCTCATTTGTATTCTCTATAATGTTACTCCCTCAAAGAGGCCTTTCCTGATCATGTTAGTTAAAGCAGTCCCTCACAAACAGTTACTGACTAGCCCACTATTCTGCTTTTTCCCTAGCATTATCAGTCTCTAAAGTCATTATTCATCTGCATGTTTACTTTCTCTTTGTGTAGAATGTAAGTTCCATGGGTGTCAAGACTGAGTCCATCTCCAATGCTCTATCCTTAGTGCCTAACATAATGTATAGTACATATCAAGGTTTGCAAACAGTTGGTAAATATATGAATAGGAAATATACTTAACCAAGCTCTCAAGCGCATCATGAAATATGTTAGAGACCTTGAATGTAAGTGCCTTCATAATTAACAAGGACAGAAAATTTATAGGAATGAAAAAGGAAGGTATAGAAAAGGAATCAAGATTAGAACAAAAGTTTAGCTATTTTGTTTGCTCGCCTGTAACATATATTAAGCCCAGCTGAATCTAGAATATGGTACCACAAGAAGAATGTGACTCTTGGGGAAATTAAGTGATTTGCATGCAAGTGTTTAGAGTCCCTGGTCAATTGCCAATAGACTTTATTTTTGGAGAAGATCTATTTAATCATTTTGAACTGTCGATAGAAGACTCAGATAGATCGTTTCTCCTTTCCACAAAATGCAAATTAGCTCCAACTAATTTTAGTTGAGGTTTTATTAAGCAAATAATGAAAAGAATGTATTTGTAATATGAGTTAGATTAAATGATAAATTATCATATTTTTCTCTAACATAGAGAAATAATCATGTGACCCAATCTTTTTATAGCTTCTTCTGGATATTAGAACAAGCCAAAAGCCAAAGAGATTTCATAATTGTGTCCTTAGCTGATGATGGCCCATTTTGTAAGGATTTCTTGAGTTTTGAAAGTATCTGTAGTCTGATTTGCCTGCCATGGACCAAAGATGAGTGTCTGGTTTAAACTAGAATCATTATTATCAAGGTACACCTCCTGGGATCGATTAGTCGTTTATCACTTGGATCTTTCTCATCATTTTTTATAGTGCATGACCCATAAAAAAGAAAAACCCAAATTATTTTGATCTTTTCTACTGGGTGATTATTAGTCACTCAGCACGTGTTTATGAAGGAAGTGAGGGAAAAATATTTATCTTTGTATACTTTGATCAAGCACATTAGATTCAACAATACTTTTTGCGCAAACTACTATATGACAAAAATGACTCAAAGTGCTGTGGTGGTTACCAAGAAATATAAGACACAAGTTCTGCATCTAAGAAGTTTACTGTCTTTTTGGAGAAATAAGATTCAGTTACTTAAAAATTAGAAGGAAACACCAAAAATGATTTTAAAAATATATTTGCCAATTTATTTAGCCCTTTAATTTGACTATTGCTTTCACATCTATTATTTTATTTTCACAGTAATTTTTGAAGATGTCATTGCAATGATTTTTAAAATGGGCAAAATAAGAGAGAGAGAGGATAAATGACATCTGTACAAAGTCCTTCAGTGGTGGAGCCAGGACTGGATCTAAAGCTAGGTTGTAATCTTTATGAAGGCAGAAATTATGTCTATATATATACTAAGCAACCACAGTGTATACATCAGAGCCCAGCATATTATGGTTGCTGAATAAATATTTGCTACTAAATATATCCAGAACTCAAGTTTTATACAATGGCAATCTGTCTAATTGATTCTGAAACTCCTGGATGTATTATATACTGTATTGTATTTGTCTTAGTTTTCCCTATTTTAGCCTCAATGGTTTGCCCTTTGTGGGTATTCAATAATGTTAAATAATAGGCAAAAGAGTGTGGGTTCAAGCCATGTATTAGAATAAAAGAGAAAACAGAGTTTACTAGAATTTTTGAGAATGCCTTATAAAGGAAAAAGTATATATACTTGGGTTTTAGGGTGTGGATAGGAGATAGAAAGAAAGGGAAAGGCATTCTGGTGGAAAATGATACAGGAACAATCATATCATTCCAAGACTTAATGTCTTATCTTCCTGAGGCTGGGAAGAAGGAAGTCACATTGGTGACTTAAAATAAATGAATGTCATTTGTATTTATTCTAAAAATAAATAATGGAGAAATTATGGTTTAATGAATATGAGGAAAGGCAGCAAGAGTCTGAAGTGTGTGTGTGTGTGTGTGTGTGTTCTTCATTATGTATTTATGTGCCATTAGATGTACCATTAGCTTCTAGGTTTCTGATGGATATATTCCCTGGGTGCAAGAACAGTATAGAACTTCTTTTCCTATTCTATTCAGCAGTATTTTTTTTTTTTTAAGCAAGAGATTGCTACGTTAGTAAATGTTACTAATTTCTTTGATTGAAATTTGTGATCCAGCAAATTAACTATGCTGATTACTTTAGTGCCTAAAATTTGGTATCTTATCATTAAAATGATAGAACCAATCCCTAAGTATTACATTTAATAATCATTTGCCAGATTTTTCATTTATAGAAAGAAATATTATGCTGTTACAAATACAACCAGGGCATTGCATTTTAAATATGATATCTTCTGGAAACAATTTAAATTTTGAAAAATACACTTGATAAATTTGAATTGTAATGGTGGACACTTATGCTCTTAGGATATCCATGCAATATATACAGTAAAATATATTTGTTTCAGCTTAAACAAATATGGATATCTTAACTAAGCTAGTATAATATAATAAAAAGAACTGTCTAATATGGTCTTCCTGAAGATAAATGACATTTAAAAAATTTATTATAAAATGTTATAACATTAACAACATTTTTAGAGAAAAATAAATCATACTGTTTAATCCCACCCCCAAAACACAGTAATTATTTTTTTTCATTTTAGATTATTTCTTTTTGCTCTTCAGACCTGTGCCTGTTCTTTGCATGATTATACTGCCTGGAATTAGTGAATATAGAATCGTGTGTGTGTGTGCACTAATATGTGTGTTTTGCTTAAATAAATCACATTACTGTTTAGTTAGTTAAATGTCTGTATTTTATGAAGAATGAATTCTTATTTAATGCAGGAAATGTAGTATACATTTGACTTTTTAAAAACTATCTGAATCCACTGTACACCAAACTACAAATTGCAATGGCATTAAGAATTACATTGCATGCATTTTATTACTCCAATCTATTTATTGAAGGGGATGGGTGGTAAAATATATGTCATGTAGCTGTTAAAAGATGTTTTTTCAGGTACTTAAAAAGAAAATTTTCAGTCAAGAGAAGACAATTTCAACAAAGGGAAAGTCTGTTAGAAAAGTCTACCTCAAGCACTTAAGCTGAAACCAAAAATCCAAATATTGACCTCTGTATCATGAGGGGATCTCTTATCCTCTATTTGCTTTAAAATTAACATTTGGTAAAGAAGCTTATCCTGAAGTGTTTGCTGAAGGGCAGATGTCATTCCTGATCAAAATCCTATAATGAATTAGTACCAGAGATAGGATTTGGAAAAGAGAAAAGAAAAAAGAAAATGTCTTTTGATTTTCAGGTCCACTATTATCAATATGCTTAGTCTCATTGTTTCCTCACATTGGTCTCTAAATCCCTGTATCATGAGAACTGTCATATTCATTTTAGTATCCCTCAGAGCACCGCTTACTATATCATGCATTCAAAAATGCACTGAATTGAATAACTTTCCAATGGAGTCTACTGATCTGTATAAATATTCAATTGACAGATTAGACTTGAAATGATAGTGTTATTGAACGTTGGCTGCCTCTTGACAACTGCTCTGTTAATTCCATTTGCATAGCCTTTGTTCGAGTGTTTTACAGTTTAGAGCTTCATTTTGGACCATAATCCAAATATGTTTTAAAAATAAAAATGAAGCCCTTTTTGGGTATTTTTTATTTTCATAAGAAGTGTGATATTAAACCCATTAGATGATAAAATGGAAGGAGTATTTTGGGATATGAATTTTGTTGTTGTTTTTTTTTTTCTGGATGCCAGTTTGAGCCTTCTGTCACTTTCTGCTTACAACATATTATGCTTAATATAAAACCAAATGCCTCAAAATGGTACACATAAGCTTCTGTATAAGGCTCCTGATTACATGTTTATCCTTACCTCGACGCAACGGACCTCTTTCCACTTATTCAGCTTATACTAGCTGTCTTTCTGTTCCTAGAGCATCTCAACTCTATGACATCTTAAGACTTTTCTTTTGCTTTCCCATCAGCCTGGAATGTTTATCCTTTGATTAGTCTCATGATTGACTCCATAGTCCTATAGGTATTAGATCAAATGTCCTATCCTCCAGATTTTTCTGACCACCTTATCTAAAGTGGCCCCCCACCAAAGTTGTTTACTGGTAAACCCCCTTTTTATTTCTGTCATAAGACTTACCACAATGATGATAAGAGTCATTGACTATCTTACCCAACAGAGTGTAAATTCCATGAATACAGGAACATTTTTCAAACTTTTTACCCTGATATAACTTATCTGATATACCTGTTGTGCAGAACACAGTGCCTGATAGTAAGAACCTGAGTAAATAAGCAATGATTTCCTGCAGAAGTGGATTTTAATATAAGCAAAAAATTAATTCTATGAGTGAGGTATAATTCACATTTTTGTTTGTTTAAAACCAATTACTAGTTACTATTTCACATTGTGTATCAGCCAAACTGTATTATTATTTCAACAATTGAGACTCTGTGATATATGAAGTTAGGAAATTTTCCAAAGCTAATGATAGGGATGAGAAAGAGATCTGTGTACTTTGTTTTTATTCAGGGAAAAAATAAATAAACTTGTTTTTGAAATTTTTGAATGTAGATAGGCTCCCTGTGATATCAAGTATTTTAAATTCTATATATTGATTTTAATAATCAGTTTGGGTAAAAGTTCATAAATATGGAAGTTTGTTGGGGAATTGTTACTTTATAGAGTTGAAAGAAAATGATGACTTCAAACAATATATTGAAATCTTATTAAAATAAATCCTAAGAGACTAAAAAAACATAAGAAATAAACCTGGATTTTGTTTTATATTAATTTCATTGATTCAAGCCTAAAGGTTGAACTTTAAAGAGTTTTCACCATATACGTGACTCTCATAGTATCTATCCAACTTCAAAGGGATTTAATGAGAGTAATTTCATAGAAAATAAGGAAATTTGTGAACTTAATATACAGTGTTATAATATTGATAGTATTTCATAAACATGCTGATTATTTCTTGCTTTTCTCTGAAAATTTTAAATCATATTGAGCCATTTCTGTCTGTATGTATTTTTAAATTATAATCAATATTTACCAATTTGCCTGTCTTAATGTGGTACAGGGTATGAGATAGTGTCAGTCTTCTTTTGCTTAAGAGAGAGATTGTATTGGTATAATAGTATATATCAGCTTCTATGATATCTAAATGACTTATAGAACTTGATATTTTCCTAAAAAGCACCATCTTTGGGGAAAGATTATATTTTGGTAAATAAATTGAGGAAATATAAAAGGGCAAAGATGAAAATTTTCAACTTTCAATTATTCTCTCAAGTTCATATTCTATTTTAGGTTTTGCTAAAATTCACACATACAACTTCCACTTTTCAAATAAAAATTTCTTTTCTTTTTTTTTTTGAATGTTTTGTTTCAACCTAGAATTGAAGTTTTGTTTTGACCAGTTGCATTTCAAACTTCAGAAAACAAAATTTATCAGCTAGAGAACAATTGCTACATTTTGACATAAATGTGAACCTATGATTATAGGCATTACTGTAAGCAATTCATTCAAACACTACTTTTTCTGTATTGTGTTTTATGCACTTTTCCATAGTTCTTATTTTGAGAGTGGTACTTGGCTTCTCTTTCCAACCAAGATAGAGAAACCATGATTGAATTTATGCTCCTACCTGAAACAATAGCAACAACAACAACAACAACAACATGTATGACATGAGCATTTTCAAGACACTGGACATTAAGCAATGAAGTAGTGATCCCAGAGAGATGATAAAGCGATCCCGACATTTGCATTAGTTTATTGCCTTGCAAAATTTCTAGGTCACAATTCAAGGAAAAGAGACTAGGTGGAACTTGGTAAACTCTATAAGGTCACTATATGGAAGTGAGAGTTTAGGGATATCAAGGCTTTCAGAATTCACAGAATGGAGTTGTAGAGAAGAGCTATATATACAGAGAACCCAAGAAATTTGCATATGATGTGTGTTCATCAAAGTACTGATAAGGCAATGCATATGAGGAAACTACATGAGGTGAGAGAAAGAATCATCTGAGAAGATTAGAGGAAAGTGTTGCCAGTACTCACATAGAGTTAATAATGCCCATTTCTACCAGTCACACTGAAAAATCTCAAAATCCATGAGGCATTAAGTTGGGCACTTAGAAGGATTTGCTACAGTGGTAGGGAATAATTAGGACTAGACTAAATGCTGCTCTGATTCAGATTAATAAATATTAAAATAAAAAACCAAAAGGTTAAATTATTTCTAAGTAACTCAATTACATCCTAGAGCAAAGCTTAAGAATATTTATAAGAATTTTTTAAATGTCTTGCACTTAAGAAGGTAATATTCACAATGTCTAGCTTTCTTATCAAAAATAACCAGACATAAAAAGAAGCACAAAAGCACACCTGTAATTAGGAGGGGGAAAAATCAACTAAAATCAACACAGAACTGACACAGATATTAGAAGTAGCAGAGATTTAAAAACCTATTGTGAAACCATATGTTCAAAATAAACTGGATGGGATTAATTAAAATGTATATATAGCAAAAGAAAAGCAATTTGAACTTGAAGACATAGCAATAGAACTGTCCCAAATGACACACAAACAGAAAAGAGAATCTGCTGACAAGGCATCATCAAGAACTGAGACAACTTTCAAGTAGCATAATATACATGTATTTGGAGTCCCTAAAAGAAATAGAGGTGAAAGAGAAAAAAATATTTGAAGAAATAATGTCCAAAAATGTTCCAAATCTGATGACAGTGACATAAGAGACATCGTGACAGATAAGCCACCAAATCCAAGATGCTCAATGTGCCCCAAACACAAAAATTGTGAAGAAAACTACGCCAATGCATATCATACTCAAACTGTTCACTGGTAAAGAGAAAATTTTAAAGCAGAAAAAAAAGCACATTATGTAAAAAGAAACAGAATTAAGGGTTATAGCAATCTTATTGTCAGAAATAGTGTGAGAAGACACTGGAGCAACATCTTTAAAATATTAAAAAACAAACCTGGCACCTTAAAATTCTATACCTAGTAAAAAAAAAAAAAGAAGGCAAAATAATAACTTTTTCAGATATACAATCAAAAGGAAACAATAGAGGATGGGATATTGAGATATATATATATATACACAAAAAGAAATGAATAGCACCAGTAATGGCAACTATACAATAAAGATGTAAGATTATTTTTCTGCGTATTTAAATTCTTTTAGGAGCTAATGGACAAAGTAAAACAATGTATTGTGAGATACAGAACATGCATATGAATAAAATATATGATAATAATAACATAAAGGTTAAGAGAAGAGAGATAATATTGGAAGTATTGGAAGTTTCTTATACTATATGTGAAGTATTAAATGCTAAATCTTCCACAATAAAAAAACAGTTTTAGAATAAGCCAACAAAGAAAATAAATAGGATCAAAAAAGATATTTTATTAATTTAAAAGAAGGAAGAAAAAGATGGAAAGGGGAATGAAGAACAGATAGTAAGATAAAAAATAAATAAGTTTGTAGATTTAAACCTGACCATATCCATAATCACATTAACATAAATGGTCTAAATACAATTAAAAATCAGTGATTATAAGATTGAATTTAAAAAAGAACAAGACCAAACTATGTTCTATTTATAAGAAAACTTAGAGATACAAAAGTTAAAAGTAAATAAATAGAAAATGATATACTGTGCTAACACTGATCAATAGAAGACTGGTAACATTAATATCAGACAAAGTAGCTTTCAGAGCAAAGTACAGCATCCGGTCATTTTATAATAGTATTAAGAAATGAAGTTTGTTAACAATAAATAATTTATTAAAAACATTATAATACTAAATGTTTTTAAACTTAACCATATAGCTTCAATATGCATGAAGCAAAACTGATAAATAAAAATCCACAGTTATATTTGGAAAAGTAAATATGCCTTTCTTTTTTTTTTAAGATTTTATTTATTTATTCGACAGAGACAGAGATAGCCATCGAGAGAGGGAACACAAGCAGGGGGAGTGGGAGAGGAAGAAGCAGGCTCATAACGGAGGAGCCTGATGTGGGGCTCGATCCCATAATGCTGGGATCACGCCCTGAGCCGAAGGCAGACGCTTACCCGCTGTGCCACCCAGGCACCCCATGCCTTTCTAAATAATAGAACCATAAATAGTAAATAGAAACACAATAAAGACGTAGAGACTTGAATAGTATCAACCAACTTGAGCCAATTGATCTTTATAGAACATTCCACCTCAAAACAGCACAGTATATATTCATTTTAAGTGTACATGAAGCATGTACTGATATATATCACTTTATGGACAGCAAAAATAAGTCTCAAAATGATTCAAGTTACACACAGTATTTCACTGACTGAAATGAAATTAAATTAGAATTCAATCAATTCCCAAATATTTGAAGTCAAATAACCCATGGATCAATGAAACCAAAAGGGAAATAATGAAGTACTTTGACCTGAATGGTAGTGAAAATATGAACATATCAAAAGCTATTGGATGCCACTAAAGCAGTAGTTTGAGAGGAATTAATAGCACTAAATATTGATATTACAAAAGACAAAAAAACTCTCAAATTAATAACCCCAGATTTCACTTTAAGAACCCAGAAAACATAAAAATTAAACTTAGAATCAACAAAAGAAAGGAAATAATAAATATCAAAGCAGAAATCATGACCAAATAGGCATGATTCTAGTAATGCAAGGTTCGTTTAAGATTTGAAATCAAGCAGTGTAATTCACCGTGTAAACTAACTAGAAGTAAAAAAATATAAAACATTGCAAAAAATAATGATGAAAATTTAAATAGAGAGCTATACCTTATTTATCAATCAAAAGACAAGTTGTTAAAAATGTCAGTTCTCCCCAAACTTATTTGACATTAAATTCAATGCCAACCCAAATCCTAGCAAGTTTTAATTGAAGAAATTAACAAGCTGATTCTAAAACTCATACAGATATAGAAAGAACATAACATCACTGAAACAACTTTGAAAAAGAACAAAGAGTAATAACATTACCTGTTTTCAAGATTTATTGTGATGCTGCAGTAATCAAGACTGTGTATAATTGACATAAACGTAGACAACTTGGCATAAAGGTAGACAATGAAACAGAGTTTAGATTCCAGAAATAGATACACACACACACACACACACACACACACACACACACACATATATATATATAAACTGATTTTTTGACGAAGTTGAGGATGTGGAGAATATGGAACTCTCACATGCTCCTGGTGGGAATGTAAAATGATATGACTGCTATGGAAAATAGTTTCACATTTTTTTCAAGTTTTTATTTAAATTCTAGTTAACATATAGTGTAATATTAGTTACAGTATAGAATTTAGTGATTCATTACTTATATACCAAACCCAGTGTTCATCACAAGTGCCCTTCTTACTACCCATCACCCATTTAACCCATTCCACCCCCCCCCACACACCTACCTCCCCTCCAGCAACCCTCAGTTTGTTCTCTATAATTAAGTCTGTTTTCTGGTTTTCCTGTCTTTTTTATTTTTCCCCCCATGTTGATCTGTTTGTTCTTAAATTCCACATATGAGTGAAATCATATGGTATTTGTCTTTCTCTGACTGACATTTTGCTTAGCATAATATACTGTATCTCCATCCGCATCATTGCAAAGAATATGGCAAGAGTTCATATTCTTTTGATGGCTGAGTAATATTCCATTGTGTGTGTGTGTGTGTGTGTGTGTGTGTGTATATATACCACATCTTCTTTATCTAGTCATCCGTCAATGGACATTTGGGCTCTTTCCATAATTTGGCTATTGTTGACAATGCTGCTGTAAACATCAAAGCGCATGTATCCCTTTGAATCAGTATTTTTGTGTCCTTTGGGTAAATACCTAGTAGTGTAATTGCTGGATCATAGGGCAGTTCTATTTTTAATTTTTTGAGGAACCTCCATACTGTTTTCCAGAATGGCTGCACTGACAGTTTTTTTTTTTTTAATAAGTAAAAAACCATATGATCCAGCCATTCCAATCCTAGATATTCATTCAAGAGAAAAATCATATGTGTCTACAGAGAATTGTACCCAAATATTAATAGCATATTTATTTGCAATAGTCAAAAATTGTAAATAACCCAGATGTCCATCAACAGGAGAATGGATAACCAAAATTGTGATATGTCCATATAATAAAATATAATGAATTACTGATAGACATAACATGGATGAATTTCAAAATAATTATACAGAATGAAAGAAGATAATAAACCAAGAGTACATACTGTATGATCCCATTTATATAAAACTCAAGAAAATGCAAAGTAATCTATATGACTTAAAGCAAAACAGTGGTTTCCTGGAGGAGGGTGTGCAGTGGGGAGAAAGGGAAAGTGGTTTGGCGAGAGAGATTACAAAGGAGGAAACTTTTAGGGGTGGTAAATATGTTCACTATCTTGATTTTGATGATGGCTTCAGAAGTATATACATGTGTTAAAATTTATCAAATTGTGCATTTTACATATGTACATTTTATTATAATCAATTATGGCTCATTAATGCTATTGAAATATGATTAAAACATGAAAAAACTTTAAGCAATCCAGAAATATCATAAATGTAGTAGAAATTATGAATTATTCAAATTGGATCAATTCTAGTGAAATTTATGGGAGGGTTTATAAACAAAAGGGAAAGAAAGAGAGAAAAAAATAAAATGGTATTTTCATGTGATAATAAATCTAGTGAGGAAAAAATTTAAATAGTACTGATGAAGACCAGTGGGTTTTGTTTCTGATTTTTTATTCTGTTAATTTACTATTCTATGAGCTTAATATTAATCTATTTTACAAAACATTCATGTTTAGATACTAGGTTGTTCATTTCTTCTAAATGCAGAGGAAGTTTTATATTGGAATTGTGTGATTTCCAAGTTATCTTGGCTACCTATCTGACAGGAAGTGGTTTCCCACATATAGTCTTGATTTTGATTAAGGATTTAAAGAGACACAGTTGTTTAATTCTTAAATTTATTTTTTCTACAAACTTAGAATCAAAATTTTAGAGCTGAAAAGATCACAGAAATCTTGTAGGCTGTCACCTCATTACACGAAGGCCAAACGTGAAACCAATTTAAATGGCTAGATTAGGATCTGAAGAATAATTAGTGGCAGAGTGAGAACCAAAATTCAAGTCTTAAAATATCCACTCCAAAACTCTATGTGAGACATAATGCAGGCCACTTCAACTTGATACATTATGTATGGTGGCATAATGGTTTTTCTAAATGGGTTGAACAAAGCCTTTACATGGACTGACAAGATTATTTGAGAGAAGACAAAAAGGATCACAGCAGGTTCAGATGAAAAAAATGATAGGAGTTATCATCTAAACCTGATACTGACTCAGTACAAGATGTATAGAGGACAGCAACCAATACTCCAAGATATTTGTGGCATGGGGGAAAAAAAGATGCAGCCTAGAAAAAGTACAAAAGTATGGTGGGTGATTATTAATCATTATTAAAAATCCCAGTGATTGCCACTTTTCTGTCAGTAAATTGATTTTATTCTGCTTTCCTGGCTGGGTAATTTGTTTGTCTTGCCTGCATCACTTCTTTCGTTGAATTATTATCATAATTACATGTGTGAATCATTTTTCTTGAAAGTGTAAGGACTCTGTTCTTTTCTTGTTAATTTGTGGTTTAATAATAATAGCAACAACAAAAAATAGCAAATACTTATAGGGTGTTAAATATATGCCTGCTACAAATTTGCACTATATAACAATTTATATATTTTCCCTCCTTTAAATACTTTAAGCATTTCTAAATACATGACATATTTTAGCTCCTTTAATTGTCACAAAACTTTAAAGTTTGGTGCTTTTACCATCTCCATTTTACAGATAAGTAAACCAAGGTGTAGAGCATGATAAAGTCTGAGATAACATTCTTAACCACTTTTAAAACATGTAAAATTAGCTTAAAAAAAAAAGGTTTGACACATTAGCCAAAATTGAGAGGAAAGATTGCATTCCAAACTAATAGTTTCTGCTGATATTGGCAGGATTTTTGCTGCTCCAGTAGTTTCTGTTTAATGAGCAAATTGCTTTAAGTACTCATATACCACTGTGGCACTAAGAATAAAGATATTTAGCAATTTCTCTCTCATTTGTGATAATTCCAATGCTGCCTATTTGTACAAAAGCACTCGGAATTTAGCCTGAAAAAATATAACACTTAAGAAATTATTATAAACCTAAAAAACTAACGCATAAAGGGAGCAATAAAATCAGTAATTTGTTAAATAAAACACAATAGAACTATCTGTTACAATGTTTTGAAAACAATGATTATTAATCAAAATCGATTTTATTGCTTTGAGAGCTTATCAGTCAGGACACTTGCAGACAACGTATAGTAATAAACATCATACATACGTACATAGGGATTTTAATGAATGTCCATAACCTCATATAGCAACCCCCTTTTTTCAGGGAGTTATATCTGGTAGTGAGTGTCCTCTGAAAGAGTTGGTTCCATGCATGAAAACAGAAAAATGCCTTTCTATGTCACTAATAAAGCTTCATTATTTTATGTCATATTGCTTTTTCTTCTCCCCTTTGTCTTGATGAATTTGATCAGTCCTCCAAAACGCAGTTTAATTATCTCATCTCTGAAGTTCTCCTTTAGTTTGATTTCTTTCTTTGGTGACTTTTCCACAGCACTGAAGTGCATACACCACATCTAGCACTCAGTTATATGGTCTTTGTGTTGTTAATTGTTGATTCAAAATACAGACTATTTGTGTATTAAATAATACACATCTTGGGGGTGGTGTCTCTGTCTTATGCTTCTTTAACTCCCTAGCACTTACCACACACCCATAGGTATGAGACTGTCGGGAGTAATCTGATCCTTTTGTAAAAAAAAAAAAAAAAAAAAAAAAGAAAAGAGAAAGAAAGAAAGAAAGAAAAAAAAAAGAAAAAAAAAGAGAGCGTATAGCATTTCAATCTGCAATACCAAGAGGAAACTCTTGAAGTCACTTCCTTCCAGACACACCAAATCTACAGCTGCACATACATCAATTTGCTCTGAAAAAATCCAAAAACTAGCAGAGCAATTCCTATACATCATGCTAATGAGAAAATAACCACATGGGAATGGGTAAGAAAAACTGAAACACACTCTTGCCATAAAGCTTACCCCTAGCACAGCAACATAAAATCAAAAGGGAACTCACAACTCCCAGTTTCTCCTTGATAAGTGAAAGGTTTAGACCCCACGTCTAACACTTCAGAGTTTAATACTTCCACCTGAGGGATGGGCAACCAAAACACCTAGCTCTGAAAGCCAACAGGGCTTGAGTTGATGAAACCTACAAGATGATAACATTAGTCTTACCAGGACTTGCTGTGACTGTCCCCCCAGGGCTCAGCACAAAGCAAGAGGAAAGAAATGCCTATGCCCCAGTGTCTACCCAAAAGAGTCCTGTTTGCATATTCTAAAAGCTGAGAATGCCACCTCCATATTCTCTTTCCGGCTTATTCCAGGTAACCAATGTCTCCCTGGAAGGAGCTTGTGAACATGTCCAGCTAGACTTACCAAGAAAAAAAAGAGACAAGACTCAAGTAAATAAAATTAGAAATTAAAGAGGAGATATTATAAGTGATATCATGCAAATAGAAAAGATTGTAAGAATCTACTATGAATAATTATATGCCAACAAATTGGACAACCTAGAGGAAATGGATTAATTCCTGAAAATACCAGCCTACGAAGACTGAATCATGAAGAAATAGAAAACCTAAACATAATAAAGGCAGTGTATGATAAGCCCACAGCTAACATTACACTTAATTGAAAACTAAAAACTTTTCCTCTAAGACCAGGAACAAAATAAATGTGCCCACTCTCACCACTTCATTTAACATAGCCTGGAAGTCCTAGCCAGAGCAATTAGGCAAGATAAAGAAATAAAAGCCATCCAAATTGGGAGGAAAAGGGAAGTAAAACTATCTCTATTTGCAGATGGCATGATAACATATAGAAAACCCCAATGTCTTCATCAGAAAAGTGTTAGAACTAATAAATGAATTCAGTAAAGTTGCAGGATATTAAATCAATATACAAAAATCAGTTGCATTTCTACACACCAACAATGAGCTGTGAGAAAAATTAAGAAAAGAATTCCATTTACAATTGCATAAAAAATAATTAAATGCCTAGGAATAAATTTAACAAAGAGGTGAAAGATCTGCTTTCTGAAACCTGTAAGATATTGATAAAACCTGTAAGAATTGAAGAAGGCACAAATAAATGGAAAAATATGTTATGTTCTTGGATTAGAAGAATTAATATTAATATACTACCCCAAAAAGTCTAACAGATTCAATTCAATCTCTATCAAAATTTTAATGGCATTTTTCACAAAACAGGGAAAATAATTCTAAAATTTGTATGGAAGCACAAAAGACCCTGAATAGGCAAAGCAATCCTGAGAAAAAGAACAGAGCTAAAATATCACACTTCTTGATTTCAAACTATATTACAAAGCTATAGTAATAAAAACACTGTGATATAGCACAAAAACAGATACAGGATCAGTTTCATTCAACAGAATGAAAAGGCAGCCTACAGAATGGAAGAAAATATTTGCAGATCATATATCTGATAATGGGTTAACACTCAAAATATATAAAGAACTTCTATAACTCAAGAGCAAAAAACAATCTAACTAAAAAACAGACAGAAGAACTGAAAGGCATTTTTCTAAAGACATAGAAATGACCAAAAGATTCGTGAAAAGGTACTCAACATCACTAAACATATAGAGAGACCAGAAATAATCTCAGAAATTTATGGCCAATTACTTTATTACCAACTATGTAGAGGATACAATAGGAAAAGGATGGTCTCTTTAATAAATGGTGTTGGGAAATCAGGACAGCCACATACAAAATAATGAAACGGGGTCCTTATCTTACAGTTTACACAGAAACCAAGTCATAATGAAGACAAGAATCTGAGAACTGAAACCATAAAACTCCTAGAAGAAAATATAGTGGGTAATTTCCTGTACGTCATCCTTGGCAATGATTTTTTGGATTTTCCACTGATAGCAAAGGCAACAAAAGCAAAGCTGCACAAGTGGGACAACATCAAAGTAAAAGCTTTTGCACAGCAGAGAAAACCAACAGAATGAAAAGGCAGCCTACAGAATGGAAGAAAATATTTGCAGATCATATATCTGATAATGGGTTAACACTCAAAATATATAAAGAACTTCTATAACTCAAGAGCAAAAAACAATCTAACTAAAAAACAGACAGAAGAACTGAAAAGGCATTTTTCTAAAGACATAGAAATGGCCAAAAGATTCGTGAAAAGGTACTCAACATCACTAATCATTAGGAAAATATAAATTGAAACCACAGTGATATATGACTTCACACCTGTTAGAATATCTATTATCAAAAAGACAAGCGGGGTTCCTGGGTGGCTCAGTCATTAAGCGCCTGCCTTTGGCTCAGGGTGTGATTCTGCAGTCCTGGAATCGAGCCCCACATCAGGCTCCTCCGCTGGGAGCCTGCTTCTTCCTCTCCCACTCCCCCTGCCTGTGTTCCCTCTCTCGCTGGCTGTCTCTCTCTCTGTCAAATAAATAAATAAAATCTTTAAAAAAAAAAAAAAAAGACAAGCAATAAGTGTTGGTGAGGTGGTGGAAAAAAGGGACCCCTTGCACACTATTAGTGGGTATGTAAATTGGTACAGCCACTGTGGAAAACAGTATGGAAGATCCTCAAAAAATTAAAATGGAAATACCTTATGATGCAACTATCCTACTTCTGGATATATATATATATGAAATAAAAACAGGATCTTAAAAAGATATCTGCATTCCTATGTTCATTGCAGCATTATCCATAATAGCCAAGATATAGGGACAACCTAAGTGTCTGTCAATGGATGAATCAATAAAGATTTATATATATATTCATCCAACATGGATGGCCTTCATGGCATTATGCTAAGTGAAATAAACCAATAGAGAAAGACAGATACTGCATGGTATCACTTATATGTAGAATCTAAAAAAAAAAAAAAAATTAAAAATATTTTTGAGAAAAGTTAAATCCACAGAAACAGTAAAATAATTGCTAGGGTTGGCAGGCAGAGGAAATAAGCAGATGTTGGTAAAATGGGATAAACTTTCAGCTGTAAGATGAATAAGGTCTGAGCATCTGTGTAAAACATAGTGACTGCAGTTGATAACACTATATTGTATAGTGGTAATTTGCCAAAAAAGTGGAACTTAAATGTTCTCACCAAAAAAAAAAAAAGAAAGAATAAAAGGTTAAATATGTAAGGTGACGGATGTGTTAATAACTAAATGGGGAAATCCTGTCGTAGTACATAGGTATATCAAATCACCACAATATACACTTTAAATGTCTTACATTTTATTTGTCAACTATATCTCAATAAAGCTGAATATTTTTAGAAAGTGCATATTCATTTGGAGGTAGGTGTGGTACTAATTCACCTAAAGGAGCAGCAAGTGAAGAGCTTTCCTCCTTGAAGGACTTTGGATCATGTTCTGTTGAGATCTGTAGAAGCAGAAATTTTAAAATCCAGCCAAATACCTATTAGGTTGAATGGATTGAGGCCTTCATTGGATAAAAAACTCTGTTGGTTCTTCCAATCTAGTCCCAATTCATTACCAAGTGATTCTTTATCAAAGAATTTCCAGTGATCTCAAAACCTTTATACCAGTGTTTATTTCTCCAAAATATACATAAAGCCTCAAATAAAATTATAAAAGGACTAAATAGTGGGTTTTTAAAAATATTAATGGTGATTTGTTCTAATGTTCCTTGGCTGAATGCTTTAGAACTTTAAAAGTGATTGAAAGGCCTGAGAAAGTATTAATGCTCCCCATAATATGCTAATGGTAGATCACCTTCTTGAATCCCATCTCCCTTGTCTCTTAAGTTGAATTATAACTGCTTTGAAAGATTGTATTTTCCAATTATTTTAGAGTTACTGAATTAGCTAAGAATTAAATCTAGAAAGATGAGCTTAGTATTTATAAATAAAGCCCTTTGCAAAGGTTGTTTTTAATCACATATTCATTTTGGTATAAGATTTCCCAAATCCCATGATTATACCCACAAAAATACAAATCTTAGTTGTTTTTTTCTTGTCTTTCCTCCTTACATATTTAGCAATGCCAGCACTTTGCATGGTCTACTATTACCTTCTAAACCATTTCCTATTGATTGTATTCATCAAAATCTTGACTTTGAATGATTACTGAGCTCTATCCATATATGTGCTGAAAGTATCTGAAAGTAAAAATAACTCTACTCTTCACATTCTGTTTCTTTTATCTTTTCTCTATTATAAGAACTTATCAGTGATTTCTTTCTGTATCCCATTATAGGAATGGCATCATGAAATAAAATATATGCTGACAGTTCACAGATTTATTATTGTATTTCATATATTCACATTTTAAAGAGTGATGTTTCTCAGTTAAATGAATCCAAAAAGATTAAATCTTTTTAAAAGGAATCAATTCCCTCAGAGTGGTATTTTTTTGCCAGCATGTCTTTATCAGACTATAATTGGGTATGGGCTTTCTGAAATTGCAACACTTTTCATCTGCTCATCTACTTGAGGTAGAATTTTTTTTTCAATCCTAATATATTAAAATATTGATTTTCTGTCTAATCATTACAATCGAATGCATTCACCTTAGTGCATTTCAATGAAGGTATCAACACCAATAGAAAATTACATTTTGAAGTAGATTTGAGTCACGTACTTGAAAAATCAGTGTGTGTGGAAATTAAAAAGTCCAATTTTCATAGATATTAGCTTAAAGTGTTTCAATTGAAATGCCAACTAAACTTCTGGGAGAACCTAGCTCTAAGACAAGCTGTTATCGCCTGTGTACTTGAGTTCAAGATTTGTCACTGCTCACTTGTCATCTATCAACAGTGACTATGGGTGATACCCAACCTGAGCCAACAACAAATCATGGATGTAGTCACAGGTACTCTATTGAAAGTCTGATGTTCAGCTATACATATTCCACCCTTACATGGCTATAAACAGTCTACTTTATACCTACGTACACCTCTCCCTTCCCCAAAGGGAGTTTGTCAAGTAGAACATAACAATGCTGATGTCTGATCGTACTGTCATTCCCAAGGTGTTTGATGCCAAGCTACAAATCTAGCTTGATCTTGAATATGTAACCAACATTAATGGCTGTTCTCATACCGACTTAACTATATTATTGCACAGGAAGGAGAATGCTTGGTGTATTGCAGACTAATGGCTGTGCCCATATTCCTGTGTTGGTTCTGGATCTGTAGTCATGATCACAATACCAACTATACAGGGTTTGATGACAATAGGCGTGTTGACTCTGGTGAAGCTGAGGGTAAAAGAGATGGTACCTAGATCTAGCATTAAGAGTTAGTTCATGTACATGATAGATTGGGCTCTGGTCCACCACTTAGTGAAGCATTTTTGAGATCAGAATCTCTGTTTTCATCATCACTTTCTGATGAATCATGCAGTTGTCATCCAAGGAGAGAAAGTAGACAGGGCATTTTATGGTGACGAATCTTTGTGATAACTACTTGATCAATGCATGCTCTATTATGCAACAAATATTTTGTTCATCTGCATACTGTGAGGAATACATATTCTTTGATTCTAAACTTACTTCATTCTCTAATGAAATACCTTTTTCTAACTAGCATTTCTTAAGTATATATATATTTTTACATCTTACCCACAGTAAACAATTCCTAAGGAATTCTGAATACCCTTCCTCCCCAAGACCCCCTTAATTGGAAAAGAAAGTATATAACATCAGACCAGGGTAACCAACTTGGAATACATTCTCAAACCATTTTCTTGCCCATCCTTCTAAAAATTTCCTTTTAATTAGGTAGGTTCAAAATGTGATGTTCCCCAAGAAATAATGATATTCTGAAATGCACAACTAAACTCAGTCTACATAGTGTACTTACAGTGTGGAAACTATCCTCACATACCTCTGCTTTTTTTTAATTTTTAAAAAGAATGAAATAGAAATTATCACAAGAAAGAGATTAATATTGAAGTGTATACTTAAAAATGAAGAATTGTAAACTTTCAAGAATAAAAGTATTTCCATACTAATAAGTTGAATTATTCAAAAAAATAAAAATAAAATATTTTGCATGGGTTTTAGTGTGTGAATCATTTCCTTTATGATGAAAATGATCATGTTTAATGATGTGAATCATATCTTTTAACAGTTATGATAAATCTCCTAAATCCAAACTGAAAATTGTGTGTCAGAGGCTTCCAAATTAAAAACAAAAGAAGTACCCTCCCAGGGTACATTAGTAATTTTTAGAAATGTACTATCTCTCAGTTTACGCACTTGAATACCACCTGGTAAATTCACCTGCTTCACTGTGTACTTTGGTCTCATGCAGAGATCAAGATAATTGATTATATCATTTAATAATTTGAATCCAAATGCTATGGAGAAAATAATTTTCATCCTGGGTAAATTTAGTTGTATCCTCAAGGTGTTCCTGGGCCTGAGTCCTTCGCTTAGGTTTCTTGGTATCATATTTGTTTAGTGTAGGATTAGGACGTTCCAGATTAGATGAATCCTCCTCTAAGTCTCAATTCTCATGGACAGAAATCTATATACTGGCTTCCCTCCATATGTCCTAGCCTAGTGAGCTGCACTGATTTGATTTCTGGAAATTTGATCACACTAATGATCTTTTATCACCTTATGTATGTAGAGGCATTGGGTTATTATCTGAATTGAACAGCAATCTATCCTTACAATATAAGTAATTTATACTTATTTTTCAGAATATAATTCAGTTATTCTAACTGACAAGTTTTATACAGTGGAATATAATTATTACCCTATTTCTGTACGGTCTTTGCATTTCTTGCTTTCTTTCAGGCAAATTACCTCAGTTCATTTCTGTTGGGACAGATCCTGCTGACAAAGCATTCAAGTCAGGGTTAATCACTGTCAAAGTAAAGTGGAAAATGGAAGCAACTCTTTTTTTTTATATATAAGCCAAAAAAAAAAAAAAATCAGCATAAAAAAGCCATGACTACAGAAAAATAAACTACCTATAAACATCTTATTACATAATTATTACATAATTTTAAATGACTAAACTATAGTTAAAATGGATTCAAGTAAACAAAATACATTTAAATAAAATAAGTTAGACCAAATATTTAATTCAGTGAAACCATCACCTATCTACATAAGTGTCATCTTCAAGAAAATGGATCACCGCTAATATTTGTGAATGGTGCAAATATACACTTGTTATTCCACCTCATAGTAATACGTGCATCCCTGAAAAAAATCTTTCGAATTTAAAATCACTTGTTACTTAATTTAAGGACTTTTTCTCCTAGACCTTTCTTTTATCATATGCCAAAGGATTTCCAAGAATTCAATTACATCTTATTTACTCAGATATCTTCATAAGACATATTTGGGAAACTTCTCTAAAATGTCATTTTATTTTTAGTAAAATTGAGAAATGTTATGCCAACCTTAGTCATGTTGTAGAGCTTAAATAAGACAATGCACAGCTTTGATACGTAAGAGTTCCATAAATATTAGTTATTTTGAAAAGTTTTTCATTATTCCCAATGATTATCTCTAGCATTAACTAGTTTAAAAGGTCTCTCCAGGGGCGCCTGGGTGGCACAGCGGTTAAGCGTCTGCCTTCGGCTCAGGGCGTGATCCCGGCGTAATGGGATCGAGCCCCACATCAGGCTCCTCCGCTATGAGCCTGCTTATTCCTCTCCCACTCCCCCTGCTTGTGTTCTCTCTCTCGCTGGCTGTCTCTATCTCTGTCGAAAAAATAAATAAAATCTTTAAAAAAAAAAAAAAAAGGTCTCTCCAAATTAAATAACTTTTCTTTTTTTTCTCTTATTTGACATGATCTTTTTTTTTTTCTCCCAATTCCTCTATCCATGATTCTTTTCCAGGTACTTCTTGTTCATTTCCAAATAAAATTCTTGAAATGAACAATCAAATATGAATTCCACATTCAAGCTGATGACCAAGGAGTGGCAACATACCATTTAATGTTTTACTTTTTAATTTTTTTTCTTAAAGATTTTATTTATTTATTCGACAGAGATAGAGACAGCCAGCGAGAGAGGGAACACAAGCAGGGGGAGTGGGAGAGGAAGAAGCAGGCTCATAGCCGAGGAGCCTGATGTGGGGCTCAATCCCATAATGCCGGGATCACGCCCTGAGCCGAAGGCAGACGCTTAACCGCTGTGCCACCCAGGCGCCCCTACTTTTTAATTTTAAATATTTACTGGTATATGATCAAGATTTGTTTTTGATATTTGTTTTCTATTTTGTATTTGCTTTTCTATATTATTATTTGTCAGTGATCCCTGTCTTTATTAAGCTTCCTATAATGATTTTTTTATTAATTTAAAGAGATTATGGCTAACTAAAAATATATCCCTATGCACTAAAATTATTAAATTAAATCTATTCCATAGTGGCATTATTGATTTGCCTACTTGAGCTGTATTTTTTATCTAGGCCTGATAACTTTTACTGTATTAAAACTTTTCCTGTGTTTAACATTCCATGACTAACATTCCATTGTCATTATATAACAGATGGATAGATTGAATATTAGCAAATACTTGGTCAAGGTATTTTATTTTGTTCTTGCAAATAAGTACTTAACTCTATCTTGCACTAGATTGCACTTTCTTTTCCTTTTTTTTAAGATTTTATTTATTTATTTATTTAATTGACAGAGAGAGAGACAGCCAGCAAGAGAGGGAACACAAGCAGGGGGAGTGGGAGTGGAATAAGCAGGTTCCCAGTGGAGCAGGGAGCCTATGTGGGGCTCGATCCTAGGAGCCTGGGATCATGCCCTGAGCCAAAGGCAGACACTTAGTGACTGAGCCACCCAGGCGCCCCTAGATTACACTTTCTTAAAAATGAAATCATTACTGGAGCACCCGAGTGGCTCTGTCTATTAAACATCTGCCTTCAGCTCAGGTCATGATCCTGGGATCCTGGGACCCTAGGATCCCGGGATCAAGCCCTATGTCAGGCTGCCTGCTTAGCAGGAAGACTGCTTCTCCCTCTGCCCTTCCCCAACTTGTGCTCTCTTTCTCTCTCTCAAATAAATAAATAAAATCTTTAAAAAAATGAAATCATCACTATTCCATGAATAACATTTTTCACCCCGTTAAAATATTTTTTCTTCCTAAGTTAATTCCATTTATGTAATTATGGTTATAGTTGCATAATGCTAAAACTTATGGATGACTTTATTGAGTTATTATTTATATATGTAGAATTTCTAAAATTGTTTCAGGAAGCCCTAAACTAACATTAAGTGCTGACTTAATCATCTCCAAATTCTATAATATGACTGAAGTCTTAAGGTTCCATTTTGAATGTTTAGTTTTAATACTTCTTTAACAGTCAGATGCACAGACTCCAGACTAGAAAGTCTCTCTGGATTTGAAACTAAGCTCTACCACTTGCTAGAGAAACCTTGAGCAAGCTACTTCATATCTTCATATCTTGTTGAATTTGGAAGGATGGCTGCTTTTAGGGTAAGTGGAAGTAGGAAGAGAGGAAATTCCATTGCAGTGGAACAGCATAACGAAGACATGAGCAAGAAGTGGTCAAGAGACCCAGAGAAGATTTGACTAAGCCAGAGGAGATATGTGTTGGGATGAGTTAGGAAATGTTAAGAATTAGTTGTGTTGGGTTGGGTTCACATTATGGAAGACCTGAAACATCTAGAAAACTAACAGTGGACAGAACGGTATTATGATGAGAGGTATTTCAACAGGTAATTCATGCATGCAGAAAGAAGAATAAACAATGAGTGTTATTAAAGCAAGAAAGTAGCTATTATATTATCCTGACGTATAGTGAAAAAGGTTAAACTAAATGTGATTATGTAAATATATATATAGGAAGTCTGTGAGAGGATTCTCATGGAAAATTGCCTAACAGAGTCTCCAGAGCCCATCATGTCCCAGTCACCATTCCTAGTTTCATCTGTTTTTTCCCCACTGTTTTTCAGTAGCAGGAAAGGAACATTTAAAAGCTGAGTGAGGGGGCGCCTGGGTAATGCAGTCATTAAGCATCTGCCTTCGGCTCTGGGCGCGATCCTGGCATTCCGGGATCGAGTCCCACATCGGGCTCCTCTGCTGGGAGCCTGCTTCTTCCTCTCCCACTCCCCTGCTGTGTTCCCTCTCTCGCTGGCTGTCTCTCTGTCACATAAATAAATAAAATCTTAAAAAAAATTTAAAAATTAAAATAAATAAATAAATAAAAGCTGAGTGAGGGAGCATCAGTAAATGTGCAGGCAGCTGTGGGAAAGAAACAGTCGGGAGATAGGATAATGGTAATGCTATCTTGAGTAGCTTCTTTTGTGAAAACACCGAAGAAATAAAACTCTATATCCCTTATTTTTCAACCTGTTAGCAACATTTCTGAAAACCAAGCCTGCTGTTGAATTTGTGAATAGGTGTATTTATTATTAAACCCAATAAACTGATTTAGAGACTATTATTAACTATTGTTGGTTTAGTTGTTATAACCTCAGTTTAGAAAATTAAAAAGGTTACCTTCCAAATAGAAGTAAAAGTATGAGTGATTTCATCTTGACTATAAGGTCACCTAGGGAGACAATGTGGTTAGCTTGAGGTGAATACATTTTTTTTTCTTCTTGCCAAATCATGCATAAATATTTCTCCTTTTGATTTTGGCTATTCAAACTTAAATATGAAAATGTACTTTTCAAGATAGCATACACTTCTGGCTTCTAACCCAATGATAATGGTAAATGAAAAAAGTTTGGAAATATCTCATCATTTATCTTCACTAGTTTGTTTTGTTCATGGAGTATTAATAATAAAAAGGTGATTGTACTGATTTTGTAGTCTTCTATATAGCCAGCTTCTTTATTACACTAGCCTTGGTCACCTTGGTGACCATGTTCCCTTCTGACCTTTTTTTTTTTCTTTTAAGATTTTCTTTCCAGCTTATGAATCCCAAGTGCCTTAATGAGTGCCTCTGTAGGTAGCCTATTGTGCACGGTTGCAATAAAGCAAAACAGTGCACTAGAAATGCAACACAGCAGTAATCCTATTAGCAAAGGCAGCCAGTGTCAGAGGTAACATAAAAAAGCAGTTTGAGTGAGATGGGAGGGCATTCTGGCTCATCCATGGGCTGATGAACAAGGGAGTCTCTTAACCTCATCAGCAGGTAACTGACTATGGATCCTAATTTTCATTTAGGGATTGAGTCCCTTGCTTATCATGCTACTATTCAATGACAAACTGTTACTCTTGCCTGCTTTGTTGCTAGCACCTTATTTGCTAGCTCTTTTAACAAGGACCAGTAATGAAAGTTGAAGGCAGTGACTGTGAAGAAATCTCTCCTCCCACCCCCACTTTTGTAGGTTCTGAGCTTTGAATAAAAAAATATTTGAGGAAGTATTTCGTATATTAACTTATATGTAACTCTAAACCAAAATTCTAGATCCTCAATCTTAAATAAATATGGCTTTCTTTAATTGTTCAACTGAATATTTTGCTTCAAGATTCTATTAGTGTTACATGATACAAATCCTCATCACAGACCCTCATCCAATAACTTGAAAAGCAGATGATATACTGCCCATGTCTTAGCCATTCTTCTCATTCTTACCCTCAAGCTTGTATCTGCTGTATCTAGCATTTCACTTAACGGTCACGAGGCCTGATTTTGCCAGACCCTGCACAGACAGCACTGCAATCCAAATTAGTTAATAAAAGAGCCCTCATTATTGGATTAATAACAAAACTTAATGCAATAAGCATGGATAGATAATGCAACACAGATAGTAGAAAGTGTAAAAAAATACATCCCCTTGTCAGAAACACCCCAAGTTGTAGTGCCTGCTCCTGATTCCTGGATGCAGGTTGTAGGTATGTTTGTACAGTAGAAAATTAGAGCCAAACTCCGTTAGAGATCATTGAGTGTAGCCCCCTGACTTAGCTTTTGAGAAAACCACATCCAAGAGTGTTCCATTTTCTGACCAATGTCACACAGAGACTGTGTTAACATAAGGACAAGAATCCAAGTGTTCTGACTTCCACCCGAACGTTCTTTCCACTTCATTTTACTGCCACAAAGTACAAGTCATTAACATTAACATAAAAAGTAATTTGAGCACATGCTTCATTGAAAACAGACTGTTATAATATCAAAGATGTTCCAAGTCCAGAAATATAACCGTTATAGTGTGAATTGAACAATGGGTCTCCCAAATGAAGTGAGCACAACTCTTGACTCTTCTTTTTGAGAGATGCCTGCCAGTCACTTAATACTAGAGATTCCCAAACACACATCAGTATATTTCTACAATTTAGATGCTTTAGACTCTAAGTATCCCAGTGGTTACTTTTAAAGCTGATATAAATAAGGGGTTTATTAATTCACAAAACAAGTAGACCAGAGGTAGGGAAGGTACAGAGTTAGTTCATCAGTTTCACAAGGTCAAGATTCTCCTTCTCCCTGATTCTATTGGCTTTGCTTTTCTAGTACCACTGTGTTTCCTGGCATTATGTGCAGCCATAGGCAGGAGTCAAAAAACGTGGCTAATCTCATCATGTGTGTCTTTGTCAGAGTAGAAAAAAACTTTCCCACTCTCCCCAGTAGATTTCTCCTTACAGCTCATTAGTCAGAATTACATCACATGTCCTTGTCTAAACCAATCACTGTCAAGAAAATGGAATTACCACAATTGGCTTGGAGTTTCCGACTTTCATTTCCCCTGAAACATAAAACCTCCAAGCATCTGGACAAAATCAGAGTTCTGTTGGAGAAAAAGAATTAGAAAGTATTTAAGGGAAGATGGTGATTGATTCACATAATTTGGGTATATTTCTTAATTACTAGGCATGTGTTTCTTTTAGAAGATATTTAGGATGTAAGACATTATCAGAACCCAGGATTCATCAGCATCTGACAGGTTACTACTACTTGCTACCAATCTGGAAACATCTGATGCATACAATGACATGGCACCTGGGAATACGTACTTCTGTGCCAATTATGATTGATCTGCCATACTTGGAGGAATCATTATTCTACTCACAGAAGCAGGAAACAACAAATGTTAGAGAACAAGACTTTCAACTTAAGCAATAATGGAAGATTTGATTCACTTCCCTGACCCCACTCCTCAAATAATCTCATTGACTCTCCCAGAAACTGCACTTGTGGACTCTCTATGAGGCTCCACAATGGCTCAGAATTTAGACCGGACCTACTGTAGCGGGGTAGTATTTTAGTCTGCGACTGGGGCAGGCAAAGGTAAGAACAGGCATCTTGTCTTCAAAGTACACCGAATAGACTAGACTCACTTGACTCCAGCACAGAGTTCCTGACATAGGTGTTTTCAGACCTAACCTGAAGGGGAGGCAAGCCTGAGGTGAGGAGCTGGATAAATTATGTGCAGCTAAAAAGATGCCACTCTTTTTTAGCTTTCTTTATCTCAAAATCTTGCTTTTGACATTGCTTTTTCTAAAGCACTCTCGTTATGTTGCTAGAAACCTCTAAGTAGACCTATTATCTTAATATACTTTTGAAATAATGCCAACTATGACAATTTGTTCTGGATGATCGATCCCTTCCCCTCCTCCCAGTATGCTTCAAAGTAGAGAAAAGATTTTAAAGAGAAGGTTGAGTTTGGATTGTGAGGGGTTCCTTAATGTTAGGCTAAATTATTTGGATTCTCTATTTATGGGCTAAGGAAACCAGAGAAAGTGCTTCAGTAGAGTAGTGAAAGAGAAATCACGTTTCAGAGAGACTAATGTGGTCTGGACTATGTAGGACAGGAGATTGAAACAGGCAAAGAGACTAAAGTCAGAGAATCAGCTAGTGAAGTAGAGCATGCTTCAAATGGAAGAGAGAAAATCCCACACCAAGGAAATGACTCAAGCAAAAGAAGCCATTACAAAAGAATAACAAGGGGAGGGCGCCTGGGTGGCTCAGTCAGCTAAGTGTCTGCCTTCAGTTCAGGCAGGGTTCTGGGCATCAGGCTTCCTGCTCAGCGGAAAGACTGCTTCTCCCTTTCCCTCTGCCCCTCCCCCTTGACTGTGTGCTCTCTCTCTCTCTCTCAAATAAATAAAATCTTAAAAAAAAAAAGATAACAAAAGGAATTAATGGAGGACTATATATGGAAAACTAGGTGAAGTAGGAAGTAGTGGCAGAAGTTGACCCTAATGGCCAAGGCAGGGCGACAGAGACTGTAACAGAAATGGAGATTTTATTTTATTTTATTTTATTTTATTTTATTTTATTTTATTTTATTTTATTTTATTTTATTTTATTACCTTATACGTCTCTTCAAAAGGTCCTGTTCCTTTCTTTCCTTTACCTGGGGAAGACAAGCTAGACAAAATGGTCAGTCCCATATAAAAATAAACTTGAAATCTCCCATCTTACACAAGTTTTATAATCAACCCAGCCAAATACTTCCTAAAAACCTAGGATGTAGGAAAAAAATGTGGTTGCTGCTCTCAAGGAATCCAGTTCAGGGAGATAATACTAACACATAAAAGAATAAACATTAATACTGAAAATAAGCCCAGTTAGTACTGTTATAGTGTGCATGGTATATATGCAGGAGACCTCTAGATTAATTAGGAGTAAAATAGGCAAGGTTATCTAGAGCCTATGTTTGCATATTTAGCCATTTTGACCACTGAAAATATTAGTAGGTTTTTATGTGGAGGATAAAGTAAGCATTCTTTGTTGATTTTAATGTTTATATTTACAAATCACTGTTCTTGACACAATTTTACCTAGAGTACCAAGTATGGCTACTCAAACCAACACAATCAAAGATGGTGGCTCTGGTCCTACCCTTTAGTAGGTTAAACGGATCTATTACCCAAATGCTTTAATTTACTTTAAAGTACCATATCACAAAAGGTAAATGTCATAAATTGTAACATTATTTTAGACCATTTTTATTTGTTTAATGTACAGAAATACACAAATTCCAATAATAAATCTAGGGTATGGTTTTCTTTGTTTATTAGAATATAGTTTGTTTTTTAAACTGTAGTATTATTGGAAATTAAATGCTACAGATGGGCTATTTTTATATTTGTGTAAATATTTTATTGATTCAATATTTAAAATAGTTTTCTAATTGATTAATAGGGAAAGGGTCCAAATCATTCTACTTATCCTTAAGGTTAAACTTGTGTTTCCTTTAGAAAGCCTTCTATGACCCCAATCTGGATTAGCTATTTTTTTCTGTACTTCTGTAATACTTTGAGTATATATTATTGTTTTTCAACCTTCTTAATGTATTGCTGGCCTTTAAGATTCAAAAGAAACACCTTTTCTTTTGAAATAAATGGATGCATACAGAGTTGTGTAAAGCAAGAACTAACAACCTCCTGTTCATCTCTTCCAAACCCAGCTATCCTGAGTTAATCAGAAAAACAATGTTGTGGGTTTTCTTTATCTTGTATATACTTCTTTCAACGCTGCTACCACACTGATTTGTAATTTTTTGTTTTTGGTTTGTCTCTTGCACTCTTCCAATGATTCTCAACCCTGTCTATACATTAAAATCACTGAGGGCATTTTTCAAAAAATTCAAATGTCCCGACATTCCCTCCTCAAATTCCGATTTCATTGGTCTGAGGTGAAAACTAGGTGCCACATTTTTAAAACCATCTCAAGTATTAATGACATCTGATTTATCTTGGGTCCCTATCCCTCCTCCTTCCTCATCTTGAAGTCTCATAAGAAAATGGTACCCATGGTTGTTGAATACATTCATTAATTTGTTTTTAAAGAGACAAATTGCCTTGATTAGCTGGAATGGAGAACACCTAAAATCTCATTTCTAATTTGCATGCAGAAATGTCTCACCTTATGGAAAAAATACATCACAAAAAGATAGTTCCATCTTATAATTAATAGTGCGTATATTAATTATAGTAAATGTATAGATGCATATTTCAAGGTATATTTCTACAAAATAAATTACAATTCCATATAGTTTTATAGAAAGTTGGAATATATTTTAGATAGAGGACCATTTGGCTCTAAAATGTTTAAATTATAAATTTTAGTGAACATTTCAAATATAATTAAAATATGGCTAAAATAGTAACCCTCCCACTTCATACACCACCAGGAAAGTGCTAGCCATTATGTGTAAAAATTAGAATTACACAGTGAGAGTTACTTCTCCAGGGCACAAGGGGTTGATAATAAGCCAAGCCCCACAGTAAACTTATTATGCTCACAATCCCAACATGAACCCACAGCCTGGAGCCAAACTATTTCATGGAGGTACTGACATCCGTGTGGGGACCAAGCCCAGGGCTCTAGTTTTGTTTGCAACTTAAGTACGGAGAGTCCCTACAAATCCAGTTACTGACTGATGTGAGAATTCATTTTCCAAATAACTAAACGCTGTGAAGTCTTTCTTGGGTACTCAGTCCATTATTTTTAGCTCTTTCATCTAAAGGAATTTATCTTGACTGCTGTTTCTTGATTATTTATTGAGGGATATCTGTCCTGTTGAGGGCGGCTGTTGATATTGTTTATTTAGTATCTGTCCTATGGTTTTTATACAAATACAAAAAGCCTGGTCTTTTTCCTGTGCTCTCCACCTCTCCTCACCCCACTGAGCTTGATTGCTTTTGAAGGGTGATTAGGCAACCCCTGTGTGCACTGGTGTTAAAAAACGTGCTTTCTTCCTTTATTTGTGAGATTTTTAAAAACACTATTATTTAAATGGATTATACTTGTACTTTTAAAAAAAGAATTTATATCTATATATTTAAAAAGGGATATCCAGATCAAGTATTAGGTCATATTTATCTCAAGCAGGGGATAAGAGCATATTTTAACAACTTGATGAGTAGAGAAATAAATTGTTCAAAATCCTGTTTTTTTGAGCTCCCACCTAGCCACCTCTAAATGTATTAAATCCAGGATTTTTCTCCCATGGAAAGTTAAATAGCAGGTGTAGTACTTAATGAACTGCAGCAACTTGGGCTTATTGGTGTGGCAAATAGATTGCGATATTCATTTCCAATTAAAGTTCTTTTGCAAAGATCAATGAAGCACATTTTCACAAATTGAATCACACTAAACTAATAAACAAAATTCTCCCATCCCTGTTGATGGCAAATTGTTATTTCCTTAACATTTAAAATCCCATCACACTATTAATTATAAGATGCAAGTGCTAGGAAAGATCAAATATTTATTTACTCATGTGTTTGTGTTTTATTTCCAATTTTATATATAAAAAAAGGAACATTAACTATTTGTAAGGAAGCTGTGTAGGAATAATTTTCCAAACTTAATTTTTTTGGTCTTTGATCCATAAGCATTTTTTGTTTACTAAATAACATGCTTGTCCTAATGATTAAAAGGTCTGATCTGTGGTAAATTAGAAAAGAATCTGTTATAGAGTAACCTTTAATTAATGAATGCACAGTGTACATTTACATTAGAAACAATGGGGTGTGTGAAAAAAGGAAAATAGCTTGGGACTTTGCCTTTAGAATCACTGAGTTCCTTGAGAAAAAAAATAAAATGTTAATTTAGCAATCTTAAATGTCACTAGTTTATTCAAAGAATGCACAAATGTTATGATATTCAATTTCAAAGACCTTCTAACTTTTCACCTCCCCTTAATATTTCTTTCATGGTATACTGTCAAAGAAATGTTATACATTTGCATAGTTTTCATTTTTAAAAAATTTAAATTTTTTAATTTTAATTAAATATTAATTTTTTAAAAATGAAAACTATGAAAGACTGCCCTTGTTCTGGTGAGCACTGGGTATTACACTGAATGTTAATTAACTGTAATTTAAATAAAAACTTTAAGAAAAAAGCATATAGGAATAGCCATATGCTTAATTCACTGAAACTACTATTTTTTTTTTTAATTTAAATGTAGTTGACACACAATGTTACATAAGTTTCAGGTGTCCAACACAGTGAGATTTAAAAATTTTAAATGTGTTAATATTGATGCGGGATAAATGAAATGAGCCATCTCTGCAGCAAAGGGTAAGGTTACAACATGGACTTCTATTTTCAGTCAAAGGGGATATTTGGTGAATATCTACATGCAAGATTTTCCCTGTGAGAAAATGCTAGAACTTCAGAATACTGTCCACACCATGGTCTACTACTTCCAAAGATGTTTTCCAGTAGGTCATGGGATGAACTGTATTTTGATAACATTTCTAGCATAAAGAAGAGCTTATCAGATAATATTCCCAAACCAAGTCACATTACAGTAATTTGCCAGTCCTTGTCTGTGTGGCTCTCCAAAGAGGTACAGCCTAACGGAAAAGAAAAAAAAAAAAAGAAGAAGAAAAAAAATGTTAAAAAAAATGTAGACAAAAATTCTTTGATATACTACCTCACCCCCTCCTTTCTGCTCTTCTAACTCCACACTTCTCTTCAGTGGCTCATCTATCCACACCACTTTGGGATTTTATGGGTCAATAATTTAAAAGGAAAAAAAATACTGTGGTTGGTTGTCAAATCTATTTTGCAAATAAAGGATTACATACACATAACACACACGTGTGCATGCCACAAATGACCATCTTATATCATCATTTCATAAAAGAAATGAAAAAAAAATAGTGGGAAATTCTTAATATCAGAATAAAAGACATTTCTTTAAATTGAGTAAGGTTTCACGAAAGTCACTAAATAAATGTATTTTCCTCATTTTGTCACACACCAATGACCCTTGTCATCAATGAACATAAGCCTGCAGTCCACCTTTTGAGAACTCCTATAGCAAATGCCTTGTTTCAATATGTTGCATTAGTTGGAAAGAATATAATTAACTTTTCAAAATGTAACATACCTACTGTTTACTAGGGATCTTGTTAAAATGTACAAGCTAGTTTGGTAGGTCTGGGTGGAGCCTGAGATTATGCATTTCTAACAAACTACCATGTGATAATAATCCTGCTGATCTGTGGACCACACTTTGACTATCAAGGAACAAAACTATTTTCTCCCAAGTGTTAATAACTAATGTGCAAGGCTCGATCCTTTCTAGGCCTTTTCAGGTAGAGAAGAGAAGTGTATTATAACAAAAATCCTTAAAGACACAGAAAAAATTAATCTGTAATGATAATGTAATTGAGGCATCATTTGGAGACAATGTTAATGTCTTAATCAAACTTTATTCACTTATGAATTATTTTTGTCCTTGGGTCAAATCATGCCACATTAACTATCATTACTTTTATTCTACTTGGAAAACATCCTTATCAACATGTGTTTCTTATTGGTGCTTCCTTCAATTATTCCCAGGCAATTTCTTATTATTGATTAGCTTCCTTTAACATGTATTGTGGTCACAAATGAGTAGCATTGGTGCGACGTCCAGTTCTTTTTCTCTTAGCATACTGAGGCAAAAAGCAGGAGGAGAAATGGAGAAATTAATTTTAAAGGGGTAATAACAACTTCCAGTTTTATAGTATTTTCTAATTTCCAAAGTTCCTGCAGCAACTAAACTGCCCTCTACAAGCTTGAAGAGCATGCCTGTTTCTCTGAAAGGAGTCCCAGCATCCAAGCAAATACTAGGCACAGTGGGTTGAATGGAGAACCCCCGCCTAAAAGATTTGTAACTTCCTGGAACCTGAACTTATTTTTTTTTTAAGATTTTATTTATTTATTTGACAGAGATAGAGACAGCCAGCGAGAGAGGGAACACAAGCAGGGGGAGTGGGAGAGAAAGAAGCAGGCTCCTAGCAAAGGAGCCTGATGTGGGACTTGATCCCAGAACGCCAGGATCACGCCCTGAGCTGAAGGCAGATGCTTAACGACTGCACCACCCAGGTGCCCCAAACCTGAACTTATTTGAAAGGGTCTTTGTAATTAAGTTAAGGATCTTGAGATGAGCGTGTCCTGGATTACACAGGTGGGCCCTAGATCCAATAACAGGAGTCTTTATAAGAGAAAGAGGAGCCCACACAGACGCACAGAGGAAAAAACAACGTGAAGATTGAAGCAGAGGTTGGAGTGCTGCAGCCACAAGCCACGAATGTCGGCACCAAGGATGGAAGAGGCCGGGACTATAGTCCCCTCTAGAGCTTCTGGAGAGGAGCGAGCCTGCTGATCCCTGCTTTCAAACTTCAGGCCTCCAGAACTGTAAGACAATCAGTTTTTGTTGTTTTATGTCACTAAGTTCTAGTAATTTGTTATAGCCACCACAGGTAACTAACTTAGTAAGCAAAACCAGCAAATGTTCATGGAATGACTGAATAACTGAAGGAGGACAGATACCAGAAATTAAATCTTAAAAATTAGCAAAGTCTAGAGTGAAGTAACTTGCCTAAGTTTGTTCAGCCCAGCATGACAGAAGTGTCGAATATCTTACCACTTCCATACATTAGTGTTGGTGTACTAAGACTTACAACATTTGACCAGTTGTCAAATTGTTACAAATTGTAGAAGACAAAATGTTAAGTAAAAATATTGAATATTGTAGAGCAATAAGATTATGGTAAGCTTTTCTAGAATAAGATTGTTTTTATAAATACCTTTGTAACATCTAGTTTTACAAGTTTGAGAGTTATAAAATGTTCGTATTATAATTAAACTAGATGTTTGTGAGACATCAATGCTTCTAATCAATTAAACTAGTTACTTTAATTACCCTGATTTAAAAAAAGAGAAAGCAGGAGAAATAGGGAGAATTTGGCCAGTTTACTTAACCTCTCTGAGTCTCAGTTTCCCGGGGATAAAAATTGTGTTTTCATTAAGAAATGCAAGGATTAAATGAGAGTTTTTTAAGGATGGATCACAGACCTTGGCACACTGTGGTCATTACTAAGCGTTGTTTCGATCAGCAGGGCACGTGGGTGGCTCAGTCAGTTATGCGGCCGCTTTAAGCTCAGTTCATGCTCCCTGGGTCTTGGGATTGGGCTCCCTGCTCAGCAGAGAGTCTGCTTCTCCCTTTCCTCCTGCCCCTCCCCGTTGTATGCACTCGCCGTGTCTCTCTCTCTCTCTCTAATAAATCTTAAAAAAAAAAAAAAATTCAATCAGTATTTGGTGAATGTATTTACTCAGTCCTGCAGTTGGATTACAATCAAGATTGTTTAACTCTGAATTGTTCAAGTAGCCCTATAGCCATCATATACTTTTTATAGTGGATTTCAAACTATGAACTTAGCTATATGAAGTCATAAAAAACTATAAATTCTGGATATCAAAGAAATTAGCTTTTTTTTTTCTTTATATCCCCTTATGGGTCATGAGAGTTTCAAAGATCTGCTATTAGGAAATGTTGCATTTCCTTGAGAGTAAGAAGGTAAAATATAGTACAGCTTCTCTCTCTGTATATATATTTTTCCAAATGTTCATTTCGCTGAAATTGATCTCTCCTTCATTGAAAAAGTGTGGAATTTGTTGGCCTGCAGGGGATTTTGAAAAAGGTCCATCTGGTTAATCAGTCATTTCTCTGATTGATACTAGAGCATCAGCAGGGTGGGTTTTAGATCATAGAATGAATGATCTGGCAGTCAATTAACTTGATGTCACCTATGTGCATGTTCCTGGAAATTCTATGGTAGGAATAGGTTTATAAGTAAAAAGTAAAGAGAAGCTATTTGTCTAGCTTAAATTCAATTTTATTCTGAAATCATGTTGTACCAAGAGCATGAGGTATTTGATATGACATAGGTGTCCTTAAGAATATCTTTGTTGAAAGACCTCCTGTTGGATCACAGTATACTTTGGACCCCAAGATTCCCACAGCTCCCTTGCATGAACTTACTGAAAGGTGGGCATTACACATTTGGGCACTTCAATTAGACACATATGTACTTAATTAAATCTGATATCTCACTTTATATTTTTAAACCTATTTCACAAAAATCAAAAGTTAAAAATTCCTGTGGAAAGAGGTGTCTATATTAATCAGAATTTTCAATTTCTCTTTTGATGGTGTCATAATTGTTCAAATCCACTTTTGGTTGACAATTTCTATTACAGCTTCTTTACAAAAGCTTCAATTCATGCAATAATAACAGTAAAAGTTAACATTCACTGACTACTTATTCTGCCCTCAGCACTGGTGAAAGCACTTTATACATCTCTGTCCTGTGTATGTGTGTGAGCCTGAGGTGACTACTCAGGAATCTTAGCCTGGATTCTTCATTATGTAGATAAGAAAAAAAGAGTCTCGGAGAAGCTAAATTACTTGCTCAACCAAGGACACCAAGGTGGTTAGAAATGTATCATTGTAGCATCACATCACATATCTATGACAAAAAGAACAATAGCAAATCTACGATGCAGAAACATAGATTTCTCATTCCATTCTGTGAGAGGCAGAGCTGTTGGAAGAACAAAGCTCCCTTTGAAGCACAGGATTCCTCCATCTCAAATCCACTCTGTGGGGTGCAGAGTATGACAGTGTGGCCAACATAGCAGAAAATAAAGTTCAAAAAACTCTAAAATTATTTTAGTCCTTGGTACTAATCTTTAAAAGAATCATTATTGTATTTTATGTATATTTCTAACATTGCCAGCTTCTCTTTGGTATTTTTGGCAAATCAGTTTAACCTTCAATATTCTTCTTTTTCCTTGATTAAATCAAACAACTGAAGAGATAAACTAAAAATCAAATAGCAGTATTTTCTGTGCTAAGAAAGCAGCAACCCAAAAGGGTAAAAAAAATGCAAATTGAAGATAGTGGATGCTTATACACATTACTTCATAGAATTTCTAAAATCCACTGGAGCTTGGATGGTGGGGGGTAGAAATAAAGTTTCTAGAATAGGCAGTTGAATATTTGACCTGCTGTGCATGGAAGGTTAAAGAAAAAAAATCCTACTTAGAAAAAAATTGAAAAGCAAAAATTTGAAAAGGAAGTTTCAGATCATGGCATTTTTATCTTATTGGTTCCTGCTGAATCCCTCCCTTCAGGTAGGACTTTCTTCCAAGTACTTTCCCTAGAGTGTATAAATCAATGCAGCACTTCCCTGTAATGGTATTCTAACCTGGTGAAATATCACAAGGCTTTAATAAAAGACTGCTTTTAGCACAGGTCCCAACTTTGCCCCTACATCATTGAGATGTCAACTTGAAAGTCCAGGTATGTTGGAGCCATTAGAGAGAAAAGGACGGGAAGCAAGACAAAAGAAGCCAGAAAGTGGACAATTTAAATGAAAAGTTTATGGGACAGGCACAACTAGATCTGTTAGCTCCACAGGAGTAGAGTTGAAGATAAGTTAGGAAAATGGAAATGTTATGGGGGGGGGAAGGGCACTTACCTTATGTCTGGTTCCCCAAGAGTATATTCTGAGATGGAGGTTTATTGGAAAGTGTTCTTGGGAACAGCTGTAAGAGAATGAAAGAACAGATTTGGCCAGAGAGAGTTGCAGTTTGTTGGCAAAAGATGCCCGAGTCGAATCTACAGGAAGCTCTGTATCTGAAATGACCCTTCAGAATTGTGCCGAATCAAAGCAAAGAGGTGGGTGTTTGACCCTCTATCAATCAGTCTTTCTGTGATGACTGGCTTTGAGAAGGGGGCAGAATCTTGAGCAAGGCAACCTCTTTCAGCCTGAGAATATACCTGGAACTGGACCCAGCTGTGGGTTATAAGGAGCCAACACTCTTAGCAGCTATGGGAATGAGTGTGTTGATCCTTAATGGGGATGAGGGTGGGTTATCACAGTATGCACTAGAACCTGTGTCTCTCAGATCTCTTTGGTTCATATCCTAAATCCACCCCATCTAAGAACACCTCTGATTTCAGTTGGTCTTTTTTACTGGAGAAACTTAGAAGAAGGCTCTTTAAGATGGATGGCCTCTACCAATGCAGTTGTTCCTAAGGCTGCAACTGCTACTCCTTGATTCTGTTTACCACCATTCTATATTCCGTCACCTTTGGTTAAAGTCTCCATACATCTGGTAGGTGACCCAAACCTTCCTTTCTGACACGTCTGCACACCCGGTCACCATGCTCTTTCAGGCTGCAGTAGCTCAGCTTGTTCATTTACTGTCAAAATTGGACAAGGGAAAAACTGTGGAATGCCAAAGTAGATCACCTGGGTCCCAAACATTCTTTGCTGATCACCTATATAACAGATCTTCTGGACCATCAGGGTCAATTACTTGAGCTGAGGTGGTGGCGCCTGTGAGCACAAGGAGTTCCCTAGGTTTTAGCACAAGAAGCATGAAGTGACCAGGTAAGCAGTCCTAGCTCAAAGTTTAATGGGATTCTAACTGTGCTCCCGAGGTGAAGATTTTTCTGATGGGAACTACATTTGCATTGCTTAAAGTTGCAGGGACCAAGAGTAAAACTCTACAGTGGGTTCCTAAGAGTAATGTTCCCTCCAATTCATGCAGAGTATCTTCTCCAAGCAGGCCTCCACTGCAATTTTAAAAAGTCATTCCTTAACAGATAATTTAGGCATGGTGGAGCATATGATAGGACATATGGATCATATTATCTCATGCACATTTTCATACCTGCTTTGCCTATTTTCAATTCCTGGGTCTGAGATTATTTTGTGTTCTACCATGTTGCTTGAACAAATAATCTGCAAGCACTCTGATAATGGAGCTGGTCAAAGCCCTGTGGACTGAAAAGGCAAACCCATACCTGGAAAACGTATCCATGCTAGTCAAGAGTGGTACTTCCATGGTACAAAGTGCTTAGTGCAAACATTTGCTTCAATATAGTTTTGTGGGATTCTTTGAGAAATCTTGCTGTATTAATAACTTAACATTGGTTTCTTTCAATAGCAGGTTATACATTCAGAATGACAGTAGCTAGGTCACCATTTAGGGATGGAATTATAAGATGTTTGGCCCATACAGGGCTCTATTCTGGACACATGCCGCCTGAGGTACTTGACAGATACTGGCTGCCATCAAATGGCCAAGAGAGTCTGTGGGTTTAAGTGTGTTTTGTTTGTTTTTGGTTCTGATTTGATGGTAGATCCTGTCTTGGTGGCATCATCATCAGATTTAAAGGTGATACTATATACATATCTACATATATCTTCTCCATTCTCCTTGCTCCCAACCTCCTAGTCTTTCTCCTTCCAGTGCCTTGACCAACTGAGCCATGCATCACTGCCAAAATTTGTGTATTCCTATTTCCAGCTATAGTCTACTTCTATATAAAGTGGATAATTGGGTACACTGCCTGAATCTCTGCCCATTGTGGGGATTTCCCCTCACCATTGACTTCCAGGCCCATCTCTGTGTTGGGCCACATCAGCAGCCCATTTTCATTTTGCACTCCTACATCGGTCTGATAGATCAATGGACCAAGCTTAGACTCCTAACTATTTCTGTTATTTACTCATAAGGGACCCCAATGTGGCCATATATGTGAGTTAAGGGAAGTGTTAGCACAATAGATAACATGGTGGTTTGGGACACTGGGGTAAATTAGTTGTGTTTACTTGTGTCTTCTGATCCCACAGATGACTAATCCCAGAGCTGCTGGCTACATCCAATCTTACGATTTAGTGGTTATGATGGAAACCAGCTTGTGATGGGCAGTTTGGGCCACATGGTGACTTGATGTCCCAGAGACTGTGACTTGTTTCTACCAAGGCCCCCAAGCATGTTGACAACTGTATTTTTAGTTGTATATAGTTCTTCGAGGCAGATGTTATGATGCTCCAAAACCCAAGCTATGTGGTGATTCTCCCATACAAGCTTGCCTAAGTCCCAGAGACCTCTTTTCTAACTACAGATGTCTGTTGTTATAGGGCCTGCAAAGTTGTATGGACATGTTAAAGAGCTCTTTCTTTCTCTGGAACCCACTGTAAGCTGTCACTGCCATGTCACTCAGTAAATGGGATGTAGTATTCATAAGCATAGAATTTGCTGCCTCTAGAGCTCAAAAAGGCTTACCAGACATTGTTTCCTCCTTTGTGGAAGAAATTATAAAATGCAATAATATGTCCTTTATCTCAGGAGGGGATACCCTGACATACCTCAGACCAATGGACCTCTGAAAACTTCACTGATGTGGCAGACTTCTAAACATTTATAAGATCTATCTCCCATCCTCTGGAGTGTTTGTATTTTACCAAGGCCTCGGACATTCTTGCCACTAGTTGCTCCATTTGTCTAGCAGAGTCGTAAGTGGACCAATGTATCCAAGTAATTCAGACCCTTTCAGACTATATTATGACAGAGAAGAAGAGTTAATATAGCCTTGGCACAAGGCCATGATTGGGGTGTATCTAACATGAATGCAAACTGCTTTCAATCCTTCTTTCTGATGGGGGTGGAAGAGAACACAGTAGTTGCATACCAGGTATTGGAGCTGCATTCATTTGCTTTATCAGAGATAGGACATCTGATGCCCCAGATGCAATAGGACAAATACTTGTTTATGTTTTCAGTAGTCTATTGTAATTCATCAAGATATGTCTGGTTTTTATAGGAACCAGACTGCTAATTGATTGGGGATATTATGAGAACTACCACATTTCATCCTTTTAAAGCTTTAAGAGTGGTACCAATCTCTTCAAATTCTCCCCACTTGACTTTCCCGATTATGACAGCTTTTACTCCAGAGGCCAAGGAACCAGTGTGGGTGTTCTATCAGCTACCATGTAAGTCCATCCAATTATACATTTCAGTGACTAGAGAAATAATCACCAGACGAGCCCATAGACCAACTGCGACCTGGAACTGGCGTAGGATTCTCTTAATTACCTTGTTTTTATCTATTCATGTGATCCAACAACTCTAATGGGCTCATGTTGTGCTGCTTTAGTCTCCAGATATCAATATCCACAGTCTTCTAATTGTCAAGATATTTCCCTTTCCTTAATATTATCTGAGGAAAAGGTGCCTGAGTGGCTCAGTCGGTTAAGCCTCTGCCTTTGGCTCGGGTCATGATCCCAGAGTCCCAGGATCGAGTCCCACATCAGGCTCTGTGCTCAGCAGGCAGTCTGCTTCTCCCTCTGACCCTCCCCCATCCTATTGCTTCCCCCTCCCTCATATAAATAAATAAAATCTTTTAAAAAAATGTTATATGATTACACATATACCCTTTCTATGATGCTGGAACATCTTTCTTCAAAGGGATTCTGCCTTTCTGTCAGTAGGTTCTAGATCTGAGCATGGACTTCGGTCTGGTCCTCTGACCAAGGGATCTTGACTTTTTGTCAGTACAGCTGATTTCAGCATCCTGATTTTGCATATATGATTTCTTTAGATTGTATAGATTGAGCAGTGCTCTTGTTGGCTGTTTATTTTGTACCTAGGAGCTCTGTGTTCTAGTAAATAGCTCCATAGTGTTCTGCATGTCAGGTCACCCTGGCTGCCAATCTGATCTTCTTACTCTTTAACCTCTTACTGTAATATTTTACTTAAACTTCAAACATTACCGATAAGATTATTCATAAACTATTTTGCTTACTTTTAATCTAAGAAGATTAATGTCGGTTGTCAATTTGCCAACAGTAAAGACTGAGATGTAGGAATTCTTCTGCGAGATCTAGGAGATGAATGAATCTCCTAAACTGCCTCATTTCTTTCAGTATAACTAAACACAGGTCTAAAGAGACAAAGTAATGAAGTGATTTGCCTGCAAATTCTTACACCTCTTTCTCCATTTCTGCAAGAACAATATCATAGTATTGGATTAAGAAATCATGGTTCTGGCCCCATCTATATAAGTCTTTGGGAGTTACTAAGGTTACCCCAATGCCTAAAGCCAATTTTTTCCTCTTTTAAAGTTCCTCACTTGAAATGTGTATAAAAATATATACCATTTGAGGCAAAAAATAAATGTTTACAAAGTGTGTTGTAAAAATACTGAACTCATAACTTAAGAAATCCATTCCTAAAATCTTCATCCCGAGTAAGGCATTTGATACCACTTGTCAGAGTTTCCTTATATGTCAATGAAGGAACTAAAAAAAAAAAATGACTTTCAAGTCTTCTACAAGTATGTCTTGTTATTTTCTGTGCAGATACCTGGTACATGGCTTTCAGGAGAACAGCCATACTGTAATGACAGTCATATCCTACTGCACTTCAACTTAATTTGAGAGTACCTTTAGGAAATAATGTGTCTGGCTCTTCTAAAACTGGCTCTACCACTCTGATATTCTAGGAAAAACAAACCACAACAGATCTCCTATGGATATTTTTAACAAGGAATGCGTAGCTATGAGGAATGATCCAGTGCTGGTTCTGGAAGAGTTGTATGCATCTCTTCCAAATTCTACATTCACTGATGTTACATTGGTAACTTGATTTTTTTTTTAATTTTAATTTTTATTTTTTGCCATGGTGGGAGTATTTACACTTCAGAAATGAACAAACACTATAATTCAGGGCTCTTTTTCTTTTCCTTGTTTTGTTTTTGTTATTGTTTTGTTTTTTAAGCTGGATGCTAAACATTTCTACCTGAAAACAGGAGGGTAAAACCAGGTGACTAAAGAATTACTTGAGACCTTAAGATAAATTTTCTTTAAATCCAAGAACTTGGATTCCTTCTAGAAATCAGAAGCCTATCTCTTCCAAAGGAGCACAACAAGTGTTAAGGATTTTTATCTAAAAACTAGCATAAATAGGATACCCATATTTAAAGATAACCATTCACTTAGAAACCCAAAGTTACATCATTCTATTCATAAGCAGTTCATTTCAGCTTATGCACTCTGAAAAATGAAGCAAGAAAGTAGAGGATTGTCTTTGAATAGAAACCATTTTGACAAATATATTTATATCCTTCAACCTCAAAGACAAAACTTTTCTCTATTAGGATTCCTATAGTTAAGAGATTAGATCAGGTTGGTCTTTCTAGCTTTTGCTTCTCTCTAGTCTTCTGTTGCTCTGTCTTCATTATCAACTTCTAATGGAGGATGGGCAAAGATAGAATGAAAAGGCAAACCTCAAATCCTTGTCTTTTCTGCTTGTAAAGGGCTTCTAAAATGGTTTAGTAAGAAAAACTAGTTGAAGTATGTCTGTAATTATTGGAAATCCCAGCTGTTTATGATTCTTCCATGATCCCAGTTCCGATATGTAATATTGCCACCAAAGAGTAGCAATAGGAAGAGTAAGAGTTATTTCCTTGGATAACTATTAATGGTAATATTACCTGGGTCCTTCATTTTCAATATGTGATAATCTCCAATCTAGTGTTTTAATAATACTTACAGCATTGTCTTCATTTTTTTGATGTGCATGAATGAGTTACTTGCCAACATAACATCTTTGATATTTCATGAGTGCCAGACCACAGCAACCAGAAGCTATAAGGAACTAAATGTCCATAAATCAGATGAAGCTATCTGATTGCTTCTGCATGAAGAGGGTTGGATTTAGTAAGGCACTACTTAGAGATTGGCTATATTCCTTATTAAGCAATTGCTTGAAGTTTGGGTTAGTAGCTAAGAGGTAACTGAGTTGACTTTTTTGGTCAACAAAGGATGGCTGCTGTTCCTCCTCTACTTCAGAACATCAAAAGGCCATGTTAATTCCAAACAGTTGTTTGTACTATAAAGGTATATATTAATTCATTTATTCCTCAAATGTCTATTAGTCTATAATAAACCGAGCACTGGATAAAAATGTAACAGTAAAACAAAAATTATGATTAAATGTGTTTTAAGTATAGGACTTAGGTTGTATGGGCCCCTATTGAGTAAATCAAAACATGTTCTATTTTACCTCCCTATTTACTTTCTCTTCAAGATGGTCAAGCCATTCTCATGAATGTCTGATAAACAATCTTTTGTAAGAGGCCGTCTCAGGACTTGAATATCTCTATTTTAGCCAAACCGTACTTCTCAATTTGTAGAATCAGTAAAACGTGCTTATTGGGTTTTGCCTGAATCTAACATCATTCCCTGCAAAATAAATTTCTCCCATAAAAGTCTCAAATTTCTGTTTCTTCCCTTTTAGGAAGTGACCTTTCCTATGTCACCACAATTTTTTTTTTTCTTTTTTACCACTGAGGTATAATTGACCTACAAAGAGATGTGTATATTTAATGTATACAACTTGATAAGTTTGGAGATAAGTATATATCTATAAAACCGTAACCACAGTATATGCCATAAACCTATCCATTACTACTAAAAGTTTTCTCCTGCCCTCATTTTTTTTTGTGATAGCAATAGTTAATATAAGATGTCTTGCATTGGCAAATTTTAACTATAAAATGCAATATTGTGAACTATAGTCACTATGTTATATAATATATCTCGAACTTATCTTGAATAACTGAAACTTTGTACTCTTTGACCTCCCTGTTTTCCCTTCTCCCAGACCCTGGAAACTACCATTCTACTCTCAGCTTCTATGACTTTGACTATCTTAGATTCCTCATATAAATGGTATCCTGTAGTATTTGTCCTTCTGTGTCTAGCTTATTTCACTTAGCATAATATCCTCCAGTTTTCTCCATGTTGTCACAAATGGTGGGATTTCCTCCTTTAAGGCTGAATAATAGACCATTGTATGTACAGCCTACATTTTCCTTATCCATTTATCCACTGATGGTTTCATAGGTTGGTTTCATGTCTTAACTATTGTGAATAATGTTGCAATGAATGTGGGAGTGCAGATACCTTCTTGAGATCCCAATTTCACATTTGAATATACAGCCAGAAGTGGGACTGCTGAATCATGGTTCTGTTTTTAATTTTTTGAGGAACCTCTGTAGTATTTTCTGTAGTGACTATAGCAAATTATATTCCTACCAGTAGTGTATAAGGTTCCCTTTTCTCCACGTTCTGGCAAGCACTCACTTTTTTTTTTTTCTTATATAATTGCCACCCTAACACGTATGTGGTGATATCTTATTATGATCTGGGATATGCACTTACCTGATGATTAGAAATATTGAAGTCTTAAAAAAAACTTTGTGACTGGCAGAATTCTAAGACCATATATAATGTATGTGTGTATATATATATATGTGTATATATATATATGTGTATATATATATATGTGTATATATATATATGTGTATATATATATATGTGTATATATATATATTTATATATTTGACAATATATAAACTTGCCTTCTTTAATTCTTTCACTTGGAGTATGAACAGAACTTGTGATCGTGATGGAATATCAGTCCCTTGACTGTTGTGGCACATGGCAAAAAGAATTTTGCATATGCAATTAAGTTTAACTCAATGTCAACTGATAAGTAAACTAAATGATTATCTGAGTGTGCCTGACCTAATCACATAAACCCTTCACATCTAGGTCTAAATGTTAGTGAGAGAAATCAGATTCAAAATAAACATGTTCTCCTTCTGGTCTTGAAGGAGCAACTCCCATGTTGTAGAGGAAACCATGTGGCAGGCAACAGTGGGCAATTTCTAGATACTAATAACAGCCCCTGGTTGCTGTCCTACAACCATAAAAGACAGAATTCTGCCAGCAACTTGAATGAGCTTGCAAGAAGATTCCAAGCCCCGGATGAGCCAGTGGAGATCAGTTTGTTGGCTGAGGCTACTATGTGGGACCATAAGCAAAGAATCCATCCATGCCATGTTGGACTTCTGACCAAAGGAAAATACAAGATAATAAATATTATCTGAAGCTACTAAATTTGTAGTAGTTTCACAGTAATAGAAAACTAATACATTCTAATACAGAGGTGGGAAGGATTGGAGAAAAAAGAAGGCAAAAGAATAAGAAACCTAACTACTGACCCATGCGTCTTCCTCCCCACTACCCCCACCTCAGGCCAGGTCCCAGTTTCTTAACTTTCTTTGAGGAAAAACCCACATTTCTCATTCTTTTGCTCCAGTCTGACTCCCTACTTCCAGTGTATGGGAAGGGTACACATTTGTAGATCCTTTCTTCATACATTTCACACACCTTTTTACCTGCCCCAACATCATCCATTTTTGCACTAGTAGCCTTTAAAGTCTTAGTTAATACATAATTCCTAGAGGAGATGAATACTTTAAGTTATGAAATGTTAAATCTGAACTTAAGTACAGCCATCAGTTTCCATATATGCAGACTCATGCAACATTCTTAGAAAAATATGAATATTTGTTTGCCCTGCTATATTTTTTGCACTGCCGTAGAGCATGATGGGCAATAAAGGAACTGCGCATCTGCTATTGTTCCAGCATACCCGGTATGTTGTCTGGTCCTTCCTCCTGTTCACTACAATGCATCGTCCTTCATTTGAAGCTTCCAGTATACTTGAGTCTTTCTTATCTGGCAACCAAATAAAATAAACCTACCCAGTAAGTCACTTTTCTCAATATTAATGGTAAATAAAAGATCATTAGGTGTAAGAAGATAGTCAGTAATATGAAAGGGAAATATCAAGATAATAAACTTGTCCCTGAGATCATTAGAGTATAGAACTTTAAAAAATCCTAATTGATACAAAAAACTGCATTAGTTCCACTAAAAATGAAAAATTAAAAAAAAACTTTTTTTTCAAATGGTTGAAAACTGTGATTGCTAAAATTAAAAGGTAGAAAGACTACAAAATAAGTATTCCAGAAAGTTTTTTTAAAATGATGGAAAATAACAAGGATTAATTTAAGACGTTTAATATCCATTTAACAGCAGTCCTTGAAAGAACAAATTAAGTGGGGGAAAGGCTAGCAAATTAGTGCTAGAAGAAAATTTCCCACAGTTGGAAGACCCAAGTCTTAGTTCAAAATGCTCTCTGAAAACTTAGCACACTGAGTGAAAAACAAACATCCAGAACTACAAGGAGTCTGCAGAGAAGGAAACTTGTATTACAATATTCTAAAATGCTTTTGAGGTTAAGAAGTCACCTACAAAGCAATGCAAATCAGATTAGAGTCTTCTAATCTACAACTCAGATTGGGGGAGAGGGTAAAGTGGTTGGTATTCTGCAAATTCTGAGAGAAAATAATGTTCAATCTAGAATTCTATAGCCAAAGTATTAACCTGAAGGAATATCATGACAAAGATATCTTTAGACAAGGAAGAAAGTTTACCTTCAATGCATTTTTTTTCCCTTTAGAACTTGCCTACATATGTACTTTAGCAAAAGAACTTCCTCTTAATCAAGAAGAGGGAAAGCACAACAACCAGGAAACAACTGTTCATACCAGGATAGCAATGGAGGAATATTCTGGAAAAACAGTCTTCAGACCTAGGGAACATGTTCCCAGGTCTAGGGGCTCTGAAAGGATGGTCTCCAGGTTAAAAAGTGAATTCAGCGATCAACTGTAGAGAACTAGAAGATATAAATAAAAGTTCTGTTTTTTAATTAGGGATATAATAAAAATGATATAAAAAAAAGGAAAATTAGAAACTCTAGGAAAATTGCTCAAAAACCCATGATCTATATATGATATAAACTAAAATGATTTTAAATAATCAATAGTGTCTCTAAAAAATAATTCATTTGACCTTAATGCTACAGGTTGTAATATGCTAAAGAAAGAATTCAGTTTACCTGGCCTGTCTTTGAACAATATTTATACCTTCACAGCATAGTTGTAACAACATAAATGCTTCTCAATGTTAGCAACTTCTCATCCAACATGTGAAGAAAGCTGGGGGTACTATTTCAAGTCAGAGGATTGAATGTAACCACTAACAACCCTGACAATGTAGGAGATTAGCTGGCCAAAGATGGGACTTGGGAGATGATGGGAAATGGGGTTGAGGTCTGGAAAGGAATTGAAGGAGAGTATGTACATTGTACAAAATGGCAAGTTAAAAGATATCAAAAATGTCACATTATGAAAAATCAAAACCTAATGACTGCCATTTAAAAATTTCGAGGTATGTCAAATATTAGGGGAATGAGAAAGGAGTAAATGGTATTGTACGGGGGAAAAGATCATCTTTTATTAGAGAGGAATCAGTTGTACGTGGATTAACGAGAGTTGCCATACTAATTGTAGAACTAAAAGCAGAAACAAAGATCTGGTATCTGTAGGAGAGGTGTCGGGAAACTTCTCATAATAGATTCTTCTATATTATTTGGTTTTTTACTACCATGAGTGAGTTTGATAAAGCATATTAAGTGTGATTGTATTGGGCCATTAGGAACTAACAGAAAAAAAAGTTTGAAAGCCAAAGTATAAACTACGTGACAAGACACTACAAATACATATTTGTACATGTTTTTACAAAGAAGCTATATTCGACAAAGTTTTTTTCCCCAGCTTTATTAAGCCATTAATGACATATGTGTAAGCGTAAGTTATATGTGATGATTTGATATGTATACATATTACAAAATGATTACCACAATAAGGTTAATTCACACCTCCATCCCCTCACATACTTACCATTTTTTGTTGGTCTTGGTAATAACATTTAAGATCTACTTTCTTATCAACTTTCACATTTTTAATACACTACTATTAATTATGGTCTCCATGTTGTACATTATATCCCCAGAATTTATTCATCTTATAGCTGGAAGTTTGTATCCTCTAAGATTTCCCCAATTCCCCCACCTCTCCTGCCCATAGCAATCACCATTTTACTCTCTCAGTCTATTGCATTGGCCTTTTTAGATTCCCCATGTGAGAACATATATTTGTCTTTATCTGACGTACTTAGCATAATGTCCTCAAGTTCTATTCATATTGTCATAAAAGGCAGGATTTCCTACTTTTTATGACTGAATAGTATTCCATTGTATGTGTGCATGTGCATATATATACACACAATGGAGTATTATATATATCATGCCTTTTTTTTAAAAGATTTTATTTATTTATTTGACAGAGAGAGAGACAGCCAGCGAGAGAGGGAACACAAGCAGGGGGAGTGGGAGAGGAAGAAGCAGGCTCATAGTGGAAGAGCCTGACGTGGGGCTCGATCCCGTAAGGCCGGGATCACGCCCTGAGCCGAAGGCAGATGCTTAACCTCTGTACCACCCAGGCGCCCCTATCATGCCTTTTTTAAGTGTCCATTGACAGATGAATAAGTCGTTTCCATGTCTTGGCTATTGCAAATAATGCTGCAATGAACAGGAGGGTACAATTATCTCTGAGACAGTAATTCCGTTTCCTTCAGACGCATACTCAGCAAATCATATCATAGTTCTATTTTTAACTTTTTGAGGAACCTCCATACTGTTCTCTATAGCACCTGTGTCAATTTACATTTCCACAAACAGCACACGGTGTTCCCTTTTCTACACAGCCTCGCCAATACTTGTCTCTTGTCTTTTTGATAATATCTATTATAACAGGTGTGAGGTGATACTGCATTAAGGTTTTGATTTGCATTTTCCTGGTAATTATTGATGTTGAGCATATTTTCACATTTTTGTTGGCCATTCGGATATCTTTTTTGTTTGTTTTGGAAAATATGTTTAAGTCCCCTGCCCATTTTTTTTAATTGGATTGTTTGAGTGTTTTGGTTGGTTGTGGTTTGTCTGTGTGTGTGTGTGTGTGTGTGTGTGTGTGTGTGTGTGTTGTGTTTTGCTATTGAGTTGTAATAACCCCTTGTCAGATAGGTGGTTTGCAAATTTTTTCTCCTATTCTGTAGGTTGCCTTTTCATTTTGCTGATCATTTCTTTTGTTGTGCGGAAGCTTTTTAGTTTGACATACTCCCATTTGTTAATTTTTTACTTCTGTTGCCTACATTTTTAGTGTTATATCCAAAAAATCATTGCCAGGACAAATGTCAAGGAGCTCTTTCCTATGTTTTCTTTTAGTAGTTTTTTTATAGTGTCGGGTCTTCCATTTAAGTAATCCAATTGAGTTAATTTTTATTAGTTATGAGTTTATTAGTTTATGAGTTAATTTTTATAAGTGTAAGATAGTCCAATTTCATTCTTTTGCATGTGAATATCCAATTTTCCTAACACCATTTATTGAGGAGACTATCCTTTCCCCATTGAGAATTCTTAGATATTTTTTCAAAAATCAGTTGACCATATATATGAAGGTTTATTTCTGGACTCTCTGTTCTGTTCTATGTGTCTGTTTTTATGACAGTACCACACTGTTTTTTGAAGACTTTAGCCTTGTAATAATGTTTGAAATCAGGAAGTGTGTTTTCTTTCTCAGGATTACTTTGGCTCTTTGGGATCTTTTGATGTTCCATGTGAATTTTAGGATTTTTACCATTTATTTGGAATATGCCATTTGGAATTTTGATAGGGATTATACTGAATCTAGAGATGGCTTTGGATAGTATGGACATCTTAACAATATTCTTCTTATCCGTAACATGTGACATCTATCCATTTATTCCATTTCTTTCATCAATGTCTTATAATTTTCAGTGTACCAATGTTTAACTTGGTTAAATCTAATCCTAAATACTTGATTATTTTTGATGTTACTGTAAGTAGGATTTTTTTGTCAGGTTCTTACGTGTATAGAAACATAACTGATTTTTGGTTTTAATATAAGTGTTATATGTCAGTAATTGTGCCATTATTCCTAGAAGGCTATAGAGCTGACACACATTTAAACCAATCAGATAAACTTAGATACAGTGGGTTATTAAATTTAAAAAATAATTTCTACTCCAGAATGACTTCTAAATTAACTTCCAAATTTCAAATAAACCATCATGGAAATAACTAACTACCAAAATAGTGTAATAATTTTACTGAGCATAATTAATAAAATTGACTGGCTTACAGAGCTTGAATAAGGGAGAATGAATGATGAGGTAGAAAGAAACCAGCGACAGTAATAAGGTGAGAGTGTTCAGAATGCAGTTGTGTCTCAAATTCAACCATATGCAAATGGATTGTGAAGAACAAATGGATTTTTTTTTCAAACTTACCTTAATATTAGGGGGTTTCCATTTCTACCATAGAACTTTTCTTTTTTCTTAACCCATATACTTTCAGTAAAAGCACATTTATCATCAAGTACCATTTATTGGAAATACTGTTCTATATTCAAGAGAGTATCAGTATGTATTGAAAAAAGGAGATATGTGTAGATGCTGTGCATTTGAATGACCTTTCAAAACCTGACTTTCTTGTGTAGAGGAGATAACACTTAATAAAGTCAAAGTCTTCTCAATTGTTTAACTTTTTAAAAATCATAATGTCATAGCTTTGAAGTATTTGAAATAAAAACTGGCTTTCCTAGTGCTATGGAAACTTCAACTTGATTCTGCTTTTAAAGCTTTTAAAAAAAATCAAAAGACTTAGTTTGGGTATAGAATTCCTTGCTTTTTTATAGATATGAATTGCTTAGAGAAATTAACATTTTTCCTACTGTAGTATGAACTTTTGACAGGTTCCTTTGAAAATCTACTTTATTCAATATGATTCTATGTCTTTCTTTAATATTCGCCAGAAGCAAGGTCAATATTTTTAAAGTTTAATGATTCTCTTATTTTTAATTAATAATGGAGATCAAGGTTGAACTTGAATTTTTTAACATAATCTTATCTAACGTGTCATGCAAATCACAATTCATGTATGGTTTGTAACGTGGGAATTTAGGCTATTTCTGTATGCATGACTCTGTTCTTGCAGCTGAATTAGATACAAAGCTGGAACTACTGAAAAGGTACTCACAGCTTCAGTTCAGACTATCCTTTGACATCATCTCTCTTGACAAAGAAGTAAATAAATGCAATCCTGAATCACTAGCTCCAAATGATCTTGCTTCTCCTCTGGTATAGTTTTTTTCCCCTTTGTTCTAGTAACTGGGATATTAATTTATGCACATTTGACAAAGCTCTCCCCTTGAACCTCGGTTTAAGTAAATGAGTTATTTTTTTTTTAAATTTCCAGTCATATATTTATTCATTGACTTATTTATCGTTTTACTTGCCTGCTTATTTTATTCTAGGCATATGTCACTTTGTTAGACTATCATAAGGACCAGTAATCCTTACCTTTAGTAAACTTAAAGTCTAATGGGAGAGTAAAGTAGAAGGTCAGTAGTCTTATTTGACTATGAACTCAGTATCTCAGTTCTGCCTTCAGAACCCAGTCTTTCTAAGACTTCTAGGACTGGAGTCCTAGAAACCTCATCCTCTCATAGTTGGATTTCAACAGTTTTCTGACATACTTTGTTGAAGTTGACTTGCCATTTGCCTGGACTGTGGGCTATTATCTGCTATTGGTCTGTCTTGATTACAGGTGCAGACCCTTTAAATACTTCTGATTTCATGGATGTGATCATTCCCATGCTGTCTCAGTGACAACTAAACCAGTTTCCATTAGACTCCCCTCTCTCCCTTTGTCTCCTTTCCTACTGCTTTTGCCTAAACTCACTCTTTTTAATCTGCCTAGACAAAATTTTCTCCTAATCAGACTTCTTGTTTTGTTTCTTCCACTACAATGTCTATTCTGGCTGCTATATTTATTTGTTTATTATTTTTCTGATGGCTCAAATTTTTATTTGACCCACACAATGTTTTTGAGTTTTGAAATTTCAAAAAATCTATTCTGCTATATATTTTTAAATGTAATATAGCTTGCATGAAAAATGCACACATTCTACGTGTAAAGTACTATGAATTACTATAAGGTGAACATACCTCTGAAACCACTACTCAGGTCTAAGAATAGAACATTATCAGCACCTCAAAAGCAACCTCCAAACCCCCTCCCGGTCACTTTCTGCCCCCTCATCCCCAGTGGTAACCATTATTTTGACCCCTCAGGCTTTTAAAGTTCAGGGAGAACTGACAACTTCAAACTTCCCCAAATGCCAAGTTCCTTGACTAGATCTGCTGTCTTTGGCCTCCTTACTGGGCTCTGATGACTCTCCAATAGGTGACTCCTCTCATGATGGAGGAATTAGCTTGAGTTCTTTTCCAAGATAACTCAATAATTACTTCAGACTCATCCACTCACCATGGCCCTCTGGTCCTCCTAAAATGCATACACTAGTTTGGCCTATTATTGAACTGCAAACAAATAGAAGCACATGGTGTGTCTTCTGTACTTAGCTGCATATATATATATATATATACACACACACACACACACACACACATATATACACATATATACACACATATTGCTCATATATATAGCTCATATATATATATACTGCTAATATATATACTGCTTATATATATACATATATACACACTGCTAATATATACACTGCTAATATATATATATTATATAATATATAATATATTAATATAATATAATAATATATATATTAGCAGTAGTTCATTTAGTGCACTATGAAGGATTCCATTGTATGAATATACCACAAATTATTTATCTATTGTATTGTTGACGAACATTTGAGTGATTTCCAGCTTAGCCTATTACAAATAAAGCTGCTATGGGCATTCATGTATAAATTTTCAGTATACATGTGCATATACATTTCTGATGGGTTATGATTAACTGTGAAATATTTCATCAGTGTATATATGTCCAACTTTAATAATTGATGCCAAATAATTATCCACAGTGGCTATATGAAATATACTCCAGGTAGAAGGGTAAGAGAATTCCACATACTTTCAAATACTTGTTCTTGTCAGTCTTTTAAATTTTAGCCATCCCAGTGGGTGTATAACATGTTTCATTATGGTTTTAATTTTCATTTCTCTGACTGGTGAGGTTGAGCAATTTTTCAAATGTTTATTGACCATTATGATATTTTCTTTTATAAAGAGTATCAGGCTTAAGTCTCTTTATTTTTATTTTGGGTTTTATAATGGTTTTAAATCGTGGCCACAAGTTTTTGACACTCCTCTTAACTGGAAGATGGAGTTTATATCCCCTCTTCTTGAATCTGTACAAGCTTGTGATTTCTTCAATAATAAAATAAATAATGCTATGTGATTTCTGAGGCTAGGTCATAAAAAGCCATTCATTTTCCACATCATTCACTGGAAAACTTGTTTTTGGAACCCTGTACCACACAGAAGAATACCCAGCTATTCTGAAACTATGGTCCTAAAGGGGCCATGTGTAAGCATTCCTATCAACAACTAAGTCCATTCTTTCAGCTATTTTCAACAAGACACTAGATGTGAATGAAGCTGTTCTGGATCCTCAAGACTACTTCATTCTCCATCTGAAGCCACTGAATGATACCACCAATACCAACTGAAACAGAAGAATCATCTAGCCACAGTCTGCCTAAATTCCTGTCTCATAAAATCATGGTGTGTAATAAAATGGATGTTATTTTAAGTCATTACGTTTTAGGTTAGTTTTTCATACAGCAATAGATAAATCAAACAACATTTTACCCAAAAGTGGGATGCTGTCACAATAAAACCAAAGACGTGGCATTTATTTTAGAAATGGCCAGCAGCCTTGAGGCCATTGGTGAAGCCTTCAAAGAAAATGAGGAAACTTACTAGAGCTGGAAGAAAGGGGACCCTGGTTCTGTAGCCATGGAGCTTTGGCAATACTGTTACCTGTGATAACATGAAAAATGGATAATAAACTGAATGATCAAGCTCAGAAGCCTTCTGGGCAGAGTGTCGATTATGCTGACTGACCTCTTACCTCATGTAATAAAATGGGTGACGAGACAGATATAGATGAACAAACTAAAGAATAAACTGTTAATTTTTTTAGTAAAGTTTGAAGGAAATGTAAAGGCCCAGAATAGTCTTTACATTCAGCAAAATATCCCTAAAATGAGAGTGTCAAAGCAAAGATCAAATGCTGGGGTTTGCTAATGAAACATTGCTTCAGGAAATCCAGTTTTGGCTAAGAATTTTTTGTTAAAATTTCAGAAAGATTTAAGCTAGTGCCTTTTTACTTTCTCAATGAAACAAAAATAATGTTAGGGGTATACTTTAAGACCCTTTCTTCTAGACCATAGTGCTTCTACAGGTATTATTGTAAAGGTATTGTCACAATGAGACTTGAGCAGAAAGGGTTTAATCTCAGATATTTGTGAATGAACCTTTTATCTAAAGGACTATTTTACAAATTGATACATAAGCACCCCAAAGGAATTATATTAGCTTGGACTGGAGGGAATAGATACAGTACAAAATGAAAAAAAGGCATTTGAACACCAAACTCTCATGGACCAGAAGCAGGCTGAGAAAGCTACTCAGCTGTGAACATAAGCTACTCTTTACAGAAAAAGAAAGCTGACTCAGAGGGAAGAGTCAGGACCCCAGAAGGCAGAACCAAGAGCCACAGAAAGTCATTCTCAGTGGGGCAGGTCTGAGCCTTAACCAAGGAATGGGCAACGTACTCTCTGCTGAATTCCAGGATCACTATGGACCATTGATGGATATGTACCATTTTGAACAGGAATGTCTATTTTTGTTATCCTATGCCATCCCACCATTGTCTGAAGATTGTTTTGGGGCAGATAATTGCCTATTTCATAGGGTGTCAGATGCAGAAGAATCATACCCTAGAAACTGAACCTGAGGAGCCTCTTCCACACATGAACATGATTCAGATGATTAGATTAAGTCTATAAATCTCGATCCTAAGACTTACTAAGATGAATCTTTGGGGGAGTGAGGGCCTTTAAGAGGAGATGTGAGGGTATTTTTCATGTGGAAGGAATGAAAATTTTTTGTAACTACATGGTGGGCTCTGGCAGTCACAAAAAATGACCACAAATTCTTTGATATTCCTACAGTCAAGTAGCTAGATCCAAGCTTCCTCCCCTTATATCTTAGAAGGCTTGTGACAGATTTGACCAATAGACCACAAGTAGGAAAAATGGTATATGATTTCCAGAACTAGGCCATAAAAGGTCATGAAGTTTCTTCTTTATGTGTTGAAAAGTTTACTTTTGGAACCCCAAGGTATCACATACTAAGCCCAATTACCTCGAGAATACTATGCTGGACAAGCCAGGCCTATATGCCCCATCCCAGCTGGGCACCAGCTTTCCGGCCATCTCTAGAAACGTGACAGGTATAAGTGAACCTGTTTTGGACTCTCCACACCAGCTCATCTGCCAACAACTGCCACCAAGTGATGCCGTTGATGCTATGTAGGACAGAAGAATCAGCCATGTTCTGCCCAAATTCCTGACTCATAATATCATGAAATACATCATAAAATGATTACTGCTTTAAGCCTCTAAGATTTGGAGCATGGTAATACATAAATGGAATTATCTGTCTTTTGACTGATTTGTAGGAGTTCTTTATATATTTTGGTGGCAGGCCTTTTGTCAACAAATGTTTTGCAATATCTTCTGTATTTTATTCAATTCTCTTAAGTATGTAATTTGGTGAACAGATAGGTTTAAATTTTGTACTTCAGTGCCATTTCTTGTCTAGAAATCGTTGTTTACTTCAAGGCATTTTCCTATGTTGTCTTCCAGAAATTTGTTTTACATTTACAATTGGATTTACTGTCCACATGATCTATTTTTTATACTGCACTAATTCAACACTATCTTAATTATTGCAACTAAATAAGTGTTGCTGTCTTAAGTCCTTCCACTTTATTAATATTCTTCAATTTTACCATGGCTTGTCTTTATCCTTTGGTTTTCCATGTACATTTTAGAATAAGCATATTTATATGTACAGAAATCCACATATACACAAACACAAAACTATGCTGACATTCTGAGTAAAATGCCATAATATATACATCAGTTAAGGAAAAATTGACGGTAATATCAACACAGATCTTATAAATCCCTCAATTGCCTCCCAGCCCCTTGATGCTTTGCTCTGTTTTTGCTACCTAGATAAGAACAGACTTCCTGAGGCACCTGGGTGGCTCAGTCAGTTAAGCAGTTAAGCATCTTTCTTCAGCTCAGGTCACGGTCTCAGGGTCCTGGGACTGAGCCCTACGTTAGGATCCCTGCTCAGTGGGGAGTCTGCTTCTCTCTCTCCTTCTGCAGCTCCCCACTGCTTTTGTTCTCTCACACACTCTCACAAGTAAATGAAATCTTTTCAAAAAATTAAAAAATAAACTAAAAAAATAGACTTCTTGTAGGTTACATCAAATGGGGATCACCATTTTCAATAAATATGATTATGTATATAGAAAATCCGCAGATTTATTTTGCCTAACAGAACTTCATATAAATGGAATTATGCATTGTGTCACCTTTTGAGTAAGTCTTTCATTCAGCATGTTTCTGAGATTAATCCATGTTGTTGCATGTATCAGTAGTTTACTTTTAATTGCCGAGACCCTTATAGAATATATTGTGGTCTGTTTATCACTCTCCTATAACTGACACCTGGGCTGTCTCTAACTTTTGGTCATTATGAATAAAGTTGTTCTGAACATTCTGCAAAACACTTTCTGTAAGCATATATTTTCATTTCATTAGGATAAATGCATAAAAGTGAAATTGTTGGGCCATAGGGAAGGTGTATGCTTAGTTTTATAAGAAACTGCCAGGCTTTTTTCCAAATTGTTTATATCATTTTATATTCTCACCAATAATGTATGAATCGTCCAGCTGATGGCCCTCCTCACCAACATTTAGTGTTGTTGGTCTTTGTTTGTTTTAGCAGTTCTAATGGGTATGAGTGGCTTCTCATCATGATTTCAACTTACATTGATTTTTGTGTCTGATGATGATAAGCACTTTTTTCATATTTTTAGTGAACATTTATACATCTTTCTTTGTGAAATGTCTGCATAGATCTTTTGCCTTTTGTTATTGGGTTGTTTGTCTTAAGTTGTAGAGATACATTATATAGTCTGAAAACCAGTCCTTTGTCAAATTGTATATATTTTGAATTTTTCTCCTAGTCTTGGTTTGTTTATTCATTTCTTAGCAAATCCAATGTATTAATGTTTTATTTATAATTATTATCTAAGGAGAGATTACCTATCCCCTAGGCATGATGTTCTTTGATTTTCTCTAAAATCTTTACAGGAACTATTTTTTATGTTATTGTCTTTTTTTGTTTGTTTTTTCCTGGCTACTTTCAGGATTTTTCTCACTAACTTTTGAGTGTCAGCAGTGTAACTAGAATGTGTCTAAGTGAGGTTTCCTTTTTATTATCCTGCTTGGAGTTTACTGGGTTTCTTGATTCTGTAATTTATATTTTCCAATGAATTTGGGAAATTTTCAGACATTTCTTCAATTAATTTTATGTCCCATTCTCTTTTTTAACTCTCTTCTGAGACTCCAATTATACATATAATAGATGCTTTAATATTGTCCTATAGGTCCCTAATGGTCTGATAGTACTTTTTTGGTATCTCACCCCCCCCCCACTCTGTCCTTTGGATCAGATAGTTTTGTTTTCTTCACATGTCTCCTGCCTCTTTCCTCTATCCTCTACATTTTACCTTTAAGCCCATTTAGTGAATTTTTATCTTAGATATTGTATTAGAATTTTCCTCTCTACTTAGGCCAAGAAAGCAGCTTTAAGGTGTCTTTTGTCATGTGAGAGACATAAAAAGTGTCTGATTCTACCCGGAGAAGTCTGAAATTGAGAAGCTATATGCAGTTGGCAGAAAAAAGAAAGGAGGCTGGGTTGGAAGTGAGCTCTACTCCCCATAGAGGCAATGGTGCATATTTCCCTTGGCCTAGATGTTGTCTTTCTGCAAGGCTCAGATTCATCTTAGGATGGACTCTACCTAAGAAAATGTCAAGGAGGCCATGTGATCCCAACCTATTAATGAACTTTGGCAAGTGAAGGCAATGCCAGGTCAGTAGATCTGCAGGAGACATTCTGACCCCAGCAGGGGATGTCTAAGAAATCTCCTAAGGGGACCCACGAAAGAAAGCTATCCACTTCTGAGCTCAATCTGGAGTTGCCCCAAAAGGTCAGTTAAGAGAAGAAATGGAGGAAGAAAAGAAATAAAACCAGGCAAGATACTCCTCCTGTATAAGCATCTAGCCTGTTGCAGCTCTGAGCTGGATGAGGGGAAAAGCATTAACTGGATCACAGAAGAGATTTTAATACTATATGGGAATGATGATATAAGATTAATAGACTGGGATAGAGTTTATTGTCAATCTAACAATGACCAGAAAAGCTATGGGATTTGTCTAGTATTTAAGAGCTGGGAAAAAATGCACAAAGCAAATGTGAAATTACAGAAGGAGAAAGAATAAAGTTGGCCTCTGCCTCTGTGTGTGTAAGTATGAATACACATAAATACATGCATTCCATATCACTTCAATAAAATTATATCCATATAGTAATCAATCATGTGTGTTCATGTTATATTTCCATACACACATAGTATTGTTAATATACATATAACACTGAAAAAACAGTGATACATGAGATAACTTTATTATCTGTTTTTGTTTTTTTTTTTAGTTTTCTACTTTTCTATAATTAACATGTATTCTGTTTACATCAGGAAAAATAATTTTTTTTAATGGTGTATGGGTTAATCAAGTATTCTAGATCAGGTCCTTAGAATTATCATGATTTTCAAGATTTTAATTTTAATGATTTGACACAGTAGATTGACCAAGTATTTTGTCATTCTGTATTTGAAGGACAAATCACATTTTAGTTTCCTTGATTAAGTGATACACTTGAGAATTCACAAATGGTTTCATAGTATTTTCCTTAGAGACTTTGCCTTTATTCTTTCTCCAGTCTTTTTAAGTCTTGTCCTGATACTTAGACCTCAGAGCTGTAACATTTGTCACACAAGAAAATTAACACCTTTTTTCCAATCCTGTCTGTGTATGTTTGTCACCTAGCCTTCTTGACACTTCTTTCTTCTCTCCTTCAGATATTGCTTATATCATTTTGGTGTTCTAAGTTTTTATTTCTTGAGATTGCTTGACATTTTAAAGTATACTTTTCAAATCTGGTAAATCCATGTGCTTCAGTTCTCCCTTTTTATTTATATTTTTGCCCTTTTACTACTGGTTATACAAACTATTTACACTCCCTCAGTTTTTATGCTGCCTTCAGGCTAATTATTTAACTTTAACATACATTTTATTTTGTCATTAAATTTGCTTTTAATTATTTTTTCATAAGTCTTACAGAGACACTTTAAATATGCAAATAATTACTGGGCTACTACACTTGTGGTAATAACTTCTGTGATTCTAAATCTAAATGGATGTGTTAGGATCCCCTACTTTTTTTTCCCTTATAAATCCTTTATTACATTTGATATGTGAGTAGCTGCCCTTTGTACATGTATTTGTCCTGTTTTTTTTATGATTGACGTGGAAGAAGCAGTAAATATTTAAAGTATACAACTTGATGAATTTGGAGATGAGTATAAACTCCCGAAACCATCAACAGAATCTATGCCATAGCCATACCCATGACCCCCAGAAGTTTCTTCCCACCCTCTGTACTATTACTGCTGCTGCTTCTCCCCTCTTCATTATTACTAATATAAGAACACTTAACACAAATCTACCCTCTTAGCAAGTTTTTAAGTATACAACAGTATTATTAACTGTAGACACCATGCTGTGCAATAGATCTCTAGGTATTACTCGTCTTACGTAACTGAAACTTTCACTAATATTTCTCCATTTCCCCCTTCCCTCAACCCTGACAACCACCATTCTACTTTGTTTCTATGAGTTTAACTATTTTAGATTCCTCATATAAATAGTATCATGTAGTATTTGTCCTTCTTTGTTTGGCTTATTTCACTTAGCAAAATGTCCTCCAGGTTCATGCATGTTGTTGCAAATGGCAGAATTTCCTTGTTCTTTATTTGAGGAGTTCTATAGATTTCTTCTGTATCATCCTGTTAAAAATGGGGCTTAATCTAAATATTGATTTGATCCAACTATCAATGTTTTTTTAATTACATACAATTCATGCAAAACCATAGAAAACTGCAGGCAAAAAAGAGAGACATCTTTATCAAAAGGCTAAAATCAAGCTGATTAATTCGACATTTTTAAAATTTACTACTAATTATATATGAAATTGCTGAGAAAAAAAATCACCTCTAATTTCATTTTCTAAATCCTGTGATAACATTGTGCATAGAGAGATCAGTATAATAAATTTCCTAAGCCTAACTACCATGCTCAAAGGATAATCAAGGATTTAAAAAAAGTCACATTTCCAAACCTACAATTTACAGTTTAAATTGTAGAATGTACCAGTACCCAGAATCTATCTGCAAGAGATGTGGGCAATCTTTGATGAAGGTCTGAGCAAATTCATTCTTCTCTGCAAGAGAGAGGTCCACAGATCAGATACTCTCTTTACAAATTAATCCCTGCATTTCATAGATAACAAAATACCCAGTCAGTCAAGGATCAAATGCTAATAGGCAGAATTGAATCACCCAGGAATGAAAGATGCAATTGCATAAAGACATAACACCTCCCTTAGAATTCTAAGATATTTAAACTTCCCCTGAATCTTAATCACATGAAAATCATGTTATTTTAATTTTTTCCACAATATTATTTATATGATCAGTAATAACCTGTGATTGCTATACTTTATAGGACAATAATTGCAAAGCCACTAATGTCTAACTATTATATTTCTGTTTCAAGCACAGCAGCATGTCTCTTAGTTGTGATTGAATTATGTTAATGAGAAATATACATCTGAAAATATGGGCTGGAGAAAACAATCATTTCTGTTGATGGCAATCTCTTCCTGTTCATGTTCTTCCAAAACAATATACATTTTTCCCCTGGAGTAAGCCTATCCAATAAACACATTTCCTGTCCTTTTGAATAGTCAGAAGTTATGCAGAAAAAGGAGAAAAATTTGTGGGTAGGACTGTGTATATAAGTGTTCCCAATCAACATAAAGTGGAAGAAACTATCAAGGTCTCCCATAGTCTGTCAACCTTTCCTGTGAAGGGCAAAGAGGTTATGGAAAAAAACATTTTTATATGCATTTTTTTCTCTTCTTTTGGATATTCTGAAAACACCCACCCCAATCCATATTCCCCTCTCTCTTAACTCAAAAGTTATATACTTGATGTTGAAATAATGGGAAAACTTCAAATAGTTGAATTCAGGAGTTTTCAGGTCAGACATTCGGTATAAATTTGGAGCCCAGATTCAGAAGTCTGAGTTTATGATTAGCAATTTTCAAGGTTTTAAAAAGAGAAAAAATTTCTTCTTTACCTAAAGCCATAGCTAGAACATGCACATATCCCTCACGTATCCTTCTGAAATGCAGATTTTCCTCTAACACATTCAGTGTTGGTTTCCCAAAGCCACCACACACAACTGCAGTGGGCCACATTCACACTGTGGTCCATGCCCAGAGCATTTCTTGGGGTTGTTCACTGTACAGTGTTTGCAACCATATGTAATGGTCTTGGTATCATCATTTGGGCATCCTAGTTTTAAATGAGTCTCTTACCTAACTGTTCACCTTGCTTGGGCCCAAGCTTGTTTCTCCCCCCACTAGGTCGCTTGGTCCGTTAAAGCACAAGCTCCACTAGGTCACCAGGAATGAGCAGATCCCTAAGGCAAACTCTGGCTTTAACAATATATCTTTCAGAATTTCTGCTCATTCGTTGTTTTTTCCCCTAAACTACAGTCCACTCTCCTCTGAAAGCCAAGTAATGCATTTAAAAATATATTTTTAAGATAGCCTCTACAATATTGCTTTATGTTTTGTACTGGTAGGGGTTCTCTGGGCATTTTGGTCTATCATAATGTCAAAAACAGAACTTATAGAATCTACTATAACATCACAGACCTAGTCACTGTTATCACTGCTGCTTACACCACTCCTATGAGCAGGGGATATTTATTAGCTATGGCTCCAGATGTAGGAGCTCTGATTGTTGTAGTCTTCTGAACTCTGGTGGCTTTATTTCACCATAGACAGTGCACAGAGACTCTAATAATGATGGTTGTTGGAAAAGAGGTAGCAGGAGGAAGGACACACTTCTAATTTAACAGGCTGATTAGTTGACTTTCTTTTGTTTGTTTCAGTTTTCCCTTGCCAAGTACTTTATTTCATATTGCTACAATAATTTTTGCCTACTGGTTTAGAATCTATGGCCTTATAACAAGGAACCCATTGATATCAATTTGCTGCTTTTTTCCTTATGAAGAAATAACTTTTTTTTAATAATTTTTATTTTGTTATGTTAGTCACCATACAGTACATCCCCGGTTTTTGATGCAATGTTCCATAATTCATTATTTGTGTATAACACCCAGTGCACCATGCAATATGTGCCCTCCTTAATACCCATCACCAGCCTATAAGAAATAACTGATTTTTGTCACAACCTCACCAAGGTGGAGAGGAAAGGAAACACCTATAATTAAAGACTTACTACAAGCACCTACTAGTACTACCTATGAGTTGCTATTATCTCTAAAGCAGGAATAGTAAAAGTATCAACCACAGAAGTAATAGTAATACAAGCCTACGTTTATTGGGACCTTAGTATGTGTCCAGCATCATTCTACGTGTTTCACCTGTATCCAAATTTTATAAGCTCCACAACACTATAAAGTGCCATTTTATCCTCATTTTATAGATGAAGAAATAGTCTCAGAGAAGTTAATTTCCTAAATTCATATAGCTAGTGAGTGACAGATCTGGGTTTAAACCAAGGGCTGCCTGACTCTGGGCTTTGTCCTTTCTTTGTGCAACTAATAGGCTACTGTCCTTAAATCATATTGGCCATTTGGGAGGGAGTACTTATGTTTGAAAAAGCAACAACAAAAAGGCATTTCAGTGATGCTAAAGAGTTAATACAATGTTCGAGCACAAGAGAATATTTTTAACAACAACAACAAAAAAGCTAATGCTTTGGCCTTTCAAAGAGCATTTAATTCTCATGGCTATGCTTGTCCTGTATTTCTACATCAATTGCGGATGAACTATTAACTTTCAAATTACTCACTCCAGGGTTCTATTTACATTTTTAATAGAGAAAATATCAGAGGATCATAAGGCCTAAGTTAAATTCAAGAGAATTTTCAAGAGAAATAAGTGATCAGAGCAACAGAATGTATCCCAATGCCCTATATATCATTAAAGAGTTCATTTAATACATTAAGGAAAATGTAGTGTCAATTTGCTCTAATTGAGAAGATTTGGGGGAGAAATTATTAAAACTGACTTAAATGAAGAAGACTTGGTCTACATAATCTGCAGGAGACTTGTTTGACCACTAAGGACTCTTTGCTAAAGAGCTCTGACTTGGTTAAAGCCCCTCTGAGGAAGAGTATTTAGTCTACAATTGGCTTGCTAATGAGCACTGTCAAAATGTAGATTAGTCTCCGGTGCTCTACTCTGAAACAAGAAGGAAGTTTTCCTTTTTTTTTTTTTTTTTGATGTAAAGTTCAATGATTCATTAGTTGCGTATAACACCCAGTGCACCATGCAATCCGTGCCCTCCTTACTACCCATCACCAGCCTGTCCCATTCCCCCACCCTCCTCCCCTCCAAAGCCCTCAGTTTGTTTCTAAGAGTCCATCGTCTCTCATGCTTTATTTCCCCTTCTGATTACCCCCCCTTTCTTTATCCCTTTCTTCCCCTACCGATCTTCCTATTTCTTATGTTCCATAGATGAGAGAAACCATATGATAATTGTCTTTCTCTGCTTGACCTATTTCACTTAGCATTATCTCCTCCAATGCCGTCCATGTTGCAGCAAATGTTGAGAAATCGTTCTTTTTGATAGCTGAGTAATATTCCATTGTATATATGGACCACAACTTCTTAATCCAGTCATCTGTTGAAGGGCATCTCGGCTCAAGAAGGAAGTTTTCCTTTCAACTCAACTCTTGAGCAGGACTTGGTATGGAAGTTCACCCTGCTACCTTGGGCCAGCTAGGAATCGCCACAGTTGAGTCATTTGGGGGGACAGGACACAATAATTATCATTAGATGAGATGATTTGTAACTTGGAGGCATCAGTTATCCCAGCCAAATAACTGATAATTTTTAAAAATCAAATATGACTTGATATTTTAATAGATTTAAAGTATACTGGAATATTCGTTTGGATAAGAGAAACAAATTTTTTAGACATTCAAGCATGTTTAACTCTTAAAAAGCTACAGACAGAAAAAGTCACTAAAAGCAGTCTGGGGTGTTGACACCCCTTCGCACCCTTGCGAATTGCAATTTTTGGCGTTTTAATCATAGCAAACAAAAAGGCCTAGGTATTTTATAACTTTTCATCAACTTCATCCTTATAAACAAATCACAAGATAATTTGCATACATTTTGGGAGCTCTAACATTTTCACAGAAACAAGATTCTATAGCTTCCTTATATTGTTAAGCAAAATTTCTATTGCTATTTACAAGATATTCCAAGGTAGATGCAAATCCATTTATCCTAAAAGTCCATCACTATGGAGTTACATACTTAAGTTTTGGCCTTAGGAGCCTATTTTACCAAATTAAATGAAAGCACTTCAGTGTAATGCAGTTGTTTTAAATTAAAATTATCTTTTGCTTTGTACTAGTCAAAAGCTGCAAACAATTAAGTATTGATCCATAAATTAAAATCCTTGTGCTTTAATCCACCCTCGTGCAGGATGTGTGCTTTCTTGGTTTGCTGAAACCTTGTTGCTCAGGTGGTCAGGACACCAATAATAATATCATTTAGAAATGTAAATGTCAAGTAAAGTAGAATTCTTGGGCTAAAACACTCACCCCCCACACCCATAAGTACATGTGCATACACACATGCTGATTTGTTTTGCCTTTTTTGCTAAATTCATTGTACTATTAGAGAGTCACACTGAACATGAATTGCTAGTCCAACTAGAAGATCACGCCTAATCTAATCTTAGGGTTTTTTGTTGTTTAAGTGGAGAATTAATATGAAAGAGTAAGAGATGTTTGGGCTTTCAAAATTAGAAAACTTAGGAGACTCTGAACATTCTGGACATGAAATTCTATATTTATGAGACAATATCCTCATTCTTTAACTCCTTCCCTTTATATCTTTTAAATCTCAATTGCAAATGTACTTCTTTTGCATATCCTTTACTCATTTAACCCACCTACTTCCAGTCTTCATGAACAACTCTCACAAATCCACTTCAAATTATATTATATTCCATCTAGAGATAGTTATATTATTCTTATTTCATTTGTGTATATCTTTTCTGCAGCTAGATTGAATGTGTACCCTGTAATAGATCCTTCATGATTCAAGATATCACAGATGAATTCCCAAAGAAGGGTTCTGGAAAGGAGAAAGTGTTAGGATTGTTTATTGTGGTAGCAAATAATCTCAAAATGTCGGTAACTTACTGGAACAGTTTTATTTCTCAGTCACATAAATGTCCATTGTAGTGGCTGAGGTTGTGCTTTATTTTGTCTTCAGTACTGGACACAGGGTGAGGAGTAGCCATTGATCTGGGTTATTGGCAGTCTCATGGCAGAGGAGGAAAAAGAAAATTGTCAAAACATGTCACTTCCATGGTTTATTGGTCAAAGCAAGTTACACAGTCCTTCCTGAGTTCATCAGTTTGTGGATGTATACCTCTCCCATATGGAAGAACAAAAGCAACTCTTATGGACAAGCCTAAATCCAGTGGGTAGGAAAATATAATCCTCGAAGAGAGGCAGCAACTATTTTAATAATAATATGGTATATTGATGCAGCCAGTCTGGGTCCAAGGACCCAGAGGGGTTCCTGCAAGACTAGCCATGAAGGTCCTTGGCTTTAAAGTGCAGGATACAAATCAAATACAAGCCAGAGGAAGTGAGATCAGAGTTTACTAAAGACAGAGAATGTAGATACAGAGCATCTGGGAGATTCAGAAAGGATAGGAGAGTGAATCTCATCTTTGCTTAGGGTCTGGGGTTTTTATTGAGGATTGTGATCTGGTGTACATGTCTTCTCAGGCATGCAGGAATTGGTTAAAACAAAGGCAAGTGTTTAGGTGTCTTTCATAAGTCACTTACGCCCTGGAGTCAGGGGTCTTGATGAACCAGTGATCTGGAAACTGTAACTGAGGACTTCGCCTTATCACTCCTTAGATGTTATCTATTGTGTTTGAAGACTCCAAGGAAATCATTGACTCCTGGATCTCGTATACATTAGCTGAACTGTAAGGCCTGAGTAGGGCAGGGGTGCAGGTCCTAGCAAGAAAAGGAGGAAAACAGTTTTTCATGGGGTCCCTTTAGTTTCCCTGTTTCACTATCATAGAAGGAAAATATGGGAAGAAAATCAAATCAACATAATTTTCTCTCACTGATTGTATTATGTGGATGGATCCACTTGATATTCCATCTTTCGCAATTCTTCCTGAATGCAGAGAATCCTGACAAACTTTCATTCTTCTCCAGTCTCACAGCCTAATGTTATGCTTATGTTTTCCTCTTCACAGTATCTAGCCAATAAAGGATTATTTATGTAGTGAGTATAGTTTAACTATTACTAACGAGATAGCTACAAAAATACATTATATATATGTTCCCCCAAAATTGTAATTTATCAAGCACTGTCTTAAGAGCATCCAGGAGACACAAGAAAACTAGACACAGTACCTGATCTTAAGCATCTTTTTATTTTATTGGAAAGTTAAAATACAAATAGCTATTATTAAGAGTAGAGTGTGATGAATGCTTGGGGAGCCTGGCTCAGTTGGTTAAGCACCCAACTCTTGATTTTGGCTCAGGTCACAATCAAACCCCAAGACAGGATCCATGCTTGGCATGGAGCCTGCTTAAGATTCTCTCTCTCCCTCTCCCTCTGCCCCTCCCCCACTTCTCTCCATCTTAAAAACATGTGATGAATGCTTTAAAAAATACAAAATAGCATAAAAACACAGTGGGACCATTTACAAACACACACACACACACACACACACACACACACACACACAATTAGAGCTATTGAACTCCCCTAATTTTACCCATTTCTGTCTTCAAATTTAAAGTGATACCCATCCTCCTCCTGATTTCCTAGACCATTTTCCACCAAGACTTTTAATTCCATTCCCTCCTTCCTCTCCAGAGTCAGACCCATCATTTCTTCCCTCTTTCCCATAGCTTTAATCTCCACATTTTCATTACTGTTTTCTTCAATTTATTACTTTAACCAAGTCTTCTACACCATCAAAGATAACTTCTTTTCCTGAACATATATTTCAGTTAACTTTTTAATTTTAAAGCTTCTTAAGCTAGAAATCTCTACTTACTACTTGTACTTCCTCATTCTAATACAATTCAAACCACTGCAATCTGCCTCTGCCATAGTCCTTTTGCAACTGAGGTCTCAAAGACCAAAATAAGAGGGCCACTTAATGATTGAATCCAGTAATGTACATGAGTGTTATTCACCATCTGAAGCTGTTGACCACATCCTATGTCTCTAAGAAATCTTCTTAGTTTCTGAGATACTGCCTCTAGTCTTGAGGATGTCTTCTTTTATCTATTCCCATGCCTTCAAACATTATTTAAATGTTGACAAATCCTATAGATCCATATTTTCATTCAACGCAAGGACATCTAGCATATAATTAAAACTTAGTAGGCTGAAAAATGACCCAAATATATTCCTTCTCTAGTATTCTCTAATTTGATGAATGGGCTCATCATTGCTCCCAATGAAGAAACCCACAAGTCTTAGTGGACTTTTCCACCTTCATACCTTGATACAGCTAAAGAGTAAGCATTATGTTTTCATTTTGTGAAGCCATGTCTTTTCATTCTTCCTGCTTCTCTCTGCCCGTCCTACTATAGTATCCCCAGTAACTAGAATCTCTGATATATAGTAGATTCTCAATGTTTATTGAAGAGATTAATTATCTACTGCTCTGGATGCTGTTTCCTCCATATAGAATGTTCTTCCTTTGTTCTACTTATAGAAATAGCTCAATTCACATTTGTTTTAGAAAACTGTCCCTGATTCTCCAGTGAAGAATTACTCATCCTTCTGCATTTCCATCATACTTTAACACCTCTATTATAGGCAGGAGTTATATACCATTTGTTATATTGATTTTACTCTTTGTTTTCATATATAATAATTTTTTCTCCCATTGGACATTTAACTTCTGGAGAATAAGCATCGGAGTGTTACTTATTTTTTATATCCTCACCTTCTTTACAATGCTTGGATGAATCAGTGTATGGTTGGATGTTTGGATGGATATGAGTTTACTAGAGCTTCATATATGAGACCATATTTGAATAGGGCTTTAAAAGTGGATTCTATTCTGGTATGATGAGAGTGGCTTTCTGATTAAACTGAAAGTACAGAGTATTCTCTAAGAAACCCAGAAGGCCAGCTCAGCTAAAATGTGGGGACATTTTAAAGGAAGGAGTCATGTCAAATGAAGCTGGAGGGTAGATCAGAGATGATTATGGGGTGCCTTGAATGATAGACAAGTGTGTTCTTTTTTTTTCCCCCTCTGAGCAGAGGTGAGCTATGTATGATTTGTGAGCAGAGAGGAATAGCTTATTCAAATTTATAACTTTAGGAAGATTACTCTGATGTTAATATGTCTTATGGAATAGAATGTAGGCTGTAAAAGCTATTAGAAAGATATTGCGGCAGTCCAGAAAGGAAGAAATGTGTAAATGAGGAATGAAAAAAAAGAGAATGGTCGTAGACACATTATAAAGGTACCATCTAAAGGAATGAGGAATGTGGCTGCTAGAGGATAAGAGAGAGAAAGAAGATAAGTGAGGGTTCAAGCCTGAGTGACAGAAGGGACATTCCTGCTTTTAACAAGAGATAGGAAATACAAGAGGAAGCGTAAGTTTGTAGGAGAAGATTATGAGTTCAATTTTGGACATAGTGAGTTTGAAGAGCAAATATGAATTTGAACTTGAATATCAGCACTTACTTAAACTCTTTATATCAGGATTGCTTTCCTTTTCCTGTTAAGTGACTTGGGAAACTGTCACTTGGTAAGATATTCAAGACCAAACTCTCTTGCTAACAGCAGCCTTCAATGAATAACTGCCATTGAGACTGATTGGAAATTGCCACTGAAATATAATCTAACAGTTGAAGCATAAAACACCACCACCAATGAAGTGAATAGCAAAATTAAAACAAGACATAGGAAACATAACCTTAAGAATTTTAAATAGAAAATCCATGCTTCAGAAGTATTCTTTATATAATATAGAGTAGAATTAAGAACTGAGTCAATGAAAAAAAAGTCTTAGTTACCCAAAGTTGATTAAAATTGTGATTTTTCGGTGTTTCCATTAAAAATATGAAGGTGACTGATGCCCATTTCCTATACTTCATATCTTTTGAAATATATTAATTTTCCCTGCTGTGAAAAATGACATTCAAAAACAGGATTGTAGGGAGAGATGACATCTTTATTATTCTGTCATATAAAACTAGTTCTTCACTCCCTTCAAGGTCTGTTTCTTTCTAAAAGTGACAGTCTGATGTATTCTATTACCAAATTCTAAGTAGCCTTGATAAAGCACCAATAAATTTAACCTTACAACTGAAAATAAATAGGAATTCTATAAATGCATACCTAAGAAAAATGTGAGAGGCTGGTCATCAGAACAACTATATTTGTCAGCTATCTTTAAAAGATCTTTATTCTGTGTTTCTTGTGCATTACTAAAATTGTGACTATGGTCAGATAGTGAGTATACAGTTTCTACCAAAATACTCTTCCACTACTCAGTGATAGTTTTTGCATGACCTACTTTCTCAAAGTATTACCAAGATTAGAAATACTTAAACATTATCCAACATAGTATAAAATAAAAATTTGTGTGTGTATTATATACATATGGCATATCTATCTAGCACATATGTATCCGGGACATACATATATCTATAGCACATGTATATAATATCTGCATATAGCATACCTGCTACAGAGAGAGCATAAGCAAGTGAGCATAAAGACCCATAAACGAAAATTCCAATAGCCAACTCAAGGGAATTTGGAATTTAATGAATATGTATTGTATTAAATTTTGTGCATCGCATCATCTATACTTTGAATATGTTTCAGTTTCCACAAAATCAACCAAAGCCTGATCTGATTGCTGCTTCAGTGAATTTCCAAGGGTTGGAAGGAAACAATTAGAGTGTTGGGGGGAAATGTGAATACACAAAAAGATAAATAATAGTATTAAATGCCAAGTGTTCAGCTCCCAGTCATCTACGTAACTTAGATTACTTAGAGCACCTAAACAGCTCTATGTAGTTCAGAAAAACATGTGTCAGCATGCATGCTCCCTGCAAGGCATAGTGCTTTCTAGCATGCTATATTCCAAAGTCTATTCTAAAGATTCTTTTCATATTCAAAGCCTTAAGTTCTCAAGTTCAACAAAACAGAAGTGGTAAAGGAGAAAACCTTTTTTGTCGTTGTGGCTCTTAGACTCTCTCCAACTGCTTCTCTTTGGTCTGCCTAGAGAGGAGTGTTTCTTACAGGAATCAGTGGAAGACAGAATTGGAAAATTGGCAGAGAAAAAAATTGTTGCCTTAAAATGCCATATGAAAGAATTTAACCTATAATATCTTCATGCTACTGTATAGGAAAGATTAAGAGTTAGGTTAAAATAAGTTTTTTAAATGGCTTCAAGAATGGAAAATTTGCAACTTGCTTTAACAATCCATGTAGCCAATAAACTTTACATTTATTATCACAAGGCAAACAACCCAGAGTTAACTGTACTTATATTGACTTATTCTCTGTAAAAGCATGCTTTCATTATCCTTCATGTGTGTTGGAAACCACGTACACTAGTATGGTATTGAGAAAAGAGTTCCATGAAATTAAAGAAACGCCACATCAAATTGAACTGACTTTAATTAGCCTAATGGATTAATGACTTTTTAGTACTTAGGATTCTCTTTTAGTAAACAGCTAAAAGCAGAAAAGGCTTCTAGATATATGATTACAAGTAGCAATTCTACAGAGAAAAGAGATCTCTTTGAACTCAAAGAATCTTCTTCAGGGAATATGGACTGAACTCTGAGGCATGTAAATAAAATAATGCCTTTATTCCTAACATACTTTTTAAAATTATTATGTAGACAAAATGGTACTGCTGTCCCATATGAATACACTCTCAAGTCTTTTGTGTCATTTTTTCCTTGCCAGTTGTTCCAGTGTGACCTATTACCTTCTAAGTATAATCTGACTGTGTCAACCAGCTCTACTTTTATTCTTTAGAAAATTCTGTTACTGAATAGTTACTCTAAATGTTTTGATTTTTTTCAATTTTGATCTCTTCCCACAATAAATCTAATTCTCATAATATGTGAATATTTTCCCTCAAGTCTCTAATCCATATCTTGAAGGCCAGAATGATGTAAACATATGGTGAAAACCTCAAAAGTTTTTTTGTGGATATGATGGAAAGAAAAATATTCTCTTTCTGAACACTGGTGTCTCAGTATCGAATTGCTCCTATCATAGCTGCGACTCTATAAAGCTTATGGAGTCCTCTAGTTACCCAAGTATATCGTGAAAATGCTCTTTATCAATCCTTTCTCATTAACATATTTTTGAAATCACTTTTTCTTGACCTCTCTAGATACATTTTTCTTTCTTAAACTGTCACATCTGTTTAGACATGCCATGTTCTTCTCTCCTCACACATTCAAACACATTCTGTTCTACTTCCTGCCGCATCTTTTCCCTTCTCCTTTTCCTGACCCCATCAAACATTTTTACTGTAATGCCTCCCCTGACTTTCTAGTCAGTGGTCAAGAACATCTAATATTGTTTTCCGCTCTTAGGAATTCCCTATCTCTTTGCTTATCTCTTTACTTGATTAAAACTTGGTGTTCTCTTGGGGCACCTGAGTGGCTCAGTTGGTTAAGCGTCCAACTCTTGACTTCAGCTCAGGTCATGATCTCAGGGTTATGAGATCAAGGAGAGGGATTAAAATTCTCTCTCTCCCTCTCCCTCTGCCCTCTCCCTTCCCTTTCTCCCTCTCTAAAAAAACAAACAGAAAAACAACAAATACAATAAGTAATAAAAAATAAGACTTGGTGTTTTCTCATAGTAAAGCTTTTAATGTAGCATTTTCACAAGTGGAGACTATTAATTTTTCTTTTCTCTGTATGAGGGTAATGAGGATAAGTTTACAAATGTTTTTGCTGCACTTTATCTTATCCTAGACCACTTGTCTCAAACTAGCCTGAAGCAGTCCATCCTGCTTTGAAACAAAGCATATCTGTTCATATCAACTTAATACCACTTTCATCAACAAACTCTTAGCCATCTTTCCCAATTTTTAGAAGACTGAATACCTAGTCCACAATTATCCTCTCCCCACCATTACCATCATCCTGAGCAAATCTCAAGATGGCTCACCTAAACAATTATGCCTTGTAATGCTGCGACAAAATTCAAGTCACCTTAGAAAACATTTCACATGACCACATCATAGACTTGCGTTGCTAGCTAAAATCCTTATGCCTCTCAGAATTTAAATTCTGAAATTCCTATCTCTGCCTATACAGTATTTTAGCTTTCTAATTTTCTATTACCCACACTCCTTAATCTGCTCTTCATCAGAAATCTTCATCAGAAGTCCTCAATCCTTCTACAGTTCATCATCTTTTTGGATTTACTTCTTAACTTCCACAACAGAACCCTGTGATCAATTATTTCCTCTACTCTTATCTGGACCCTGAATCTTCGTGTGTTCTTGTACCTTCTGCCACACCTTGTGTTCCCCCTCAGGACTATCTGAACTAAAGACTGTATAAGAAGAAAAAGAACAGACTTTGGAGTCTACTTGGACCAGAATCATCTTCTACCACCCACTAGGTTTGTGATGTTGAGAGCTTTAGTTTTCTCATTCATAAAATGAAAATAACTTTTCTTATTATAGCATTTTTATGAAAGCTACATGATGTAACTACCCTGGCTCTGAGCCAACAATAAATGATTCTGCTTCTCTTTCCATTGAGGGACTATTACTTTTCAATTTTATCTCAATATTGATCCTTGGTTAACTCTACTCATTCTCTGTAATAATTTATTTCATTCTTTTTCTAAAACATACAGTCCACACCTGGTTCCTGATTCTAAACAGATGACATTTTTTTTTTAAATCAGGGGAATATAAATGAGTTGTGAATGCCTTCAGTTTTTCTTCCAAACTTATCTAAAGAGTCACCCATGCTATCTCAGGAAAGCAGTAACTCCTTTCCAAGGCCAACCACTTGATCAGTAATATCTATCTTACTGTTTTTTTGCTTCCTCTGAGATACTACTCTATCAAAATTATTTCTTCTCTAGTATCATTAATCTTTCCTCTCTGGATCATTTTTTGACTCTGCCCATTAATTTTATCCTTAATTTTTTTTAAATAGACAATATACTTTTCCACCTTCACCTCAGTATTAGAATTTTTTTTTTTTCAAAAGTCGAAAATGGCCTGGTGATTTGGAAAGACCTAACACTTCGCTTGATCTTTATATCTGCAACTCTTGACATTATTACCCAGACCCTACTTTTTGGGTGATGTCTATAATGCCTGTGATGTCTATAATGCCTCTCTTTTAGTCTTTTTCCTTCTAGGTTTCTAACTACTCCTGTTTATCCATCTTTACCAGTTGTTCTTCAATAAAATCTCTCCAAATTGACTTTATTATATATGCCCATTTTTCAGTAAATATGCTGGTTTTTAGAAAAAGAAGTCACAACAGAATTTTTCTCTGTTCATTATAAAATGTTTAATTATGTCATTTTGAATTTCACCTTATAAATTGTTTTTAAATATTTTATTTATATATTTGTCAGAAAGGAGAGAGAGAGAGAGAGAGCAGGAGCAGGGGGAATGACAGGCAGAGAGAGAAGCAGGCTCCCCCTGAACAAGGAGCCCAACACAGGACTCGATCCCAGGACCCTGGGATCATGACCTGAGCCAAAGGCAAACCCTTAACCTACTGAGCCACCCAGACATCTCAAGAAATTTTTTTAAATGATATTCTACAATTTATCACTTTGTTACCTGTTTTCTTATATTTTTCTGAGCTTCCTTCTATGCCAATATAATGGAATATCATTATTTTTCATGGCTGCATATTGTTCTATTGTGAGAATCACCAAGATTTATGTCACTAATCTCAGTATTAGACATCTTTCTTTATTGTTAAAAGCCCTTAGATTAATATCCTTGTATATGTATTTGTAGATTCTTAAACATTTTTTAAATTTAAATTCAATTAATTAACATATAATGTATTCTTGGTTTCAGAGGTATAGGCCTGTGATTCATCAGTCTTATATAATACCCAGTGCTCATTACATCACGTGCCCTCTGTAATGTCTGTCACCCAGTTACCCCATCCCTTCATTCCCCTCCCCTCCAGAACCCTCAGTTTGTTTCCTATGATTAAGAGTCTCTTATGATTTGTCTCTCTCTCTGGTTTTGTCCTGTCCTCTCTTCCCCTATGATCCTCTGTTTTGTTTCTTAAATTCCGCATATCTGTGAGATCATATGATAATTGTCTTTCTCTGATTGACTTATTTCACTTAGTGTAATACCCTCTTGTTTCATCCATGTTGTTGCAAATGGCAAGATTTCATTCTTTTTGATGGCTGAGCAATATTCCTTTGTGTGTGGGGTGTGTGTGTGTGTGTGTGTGTGTGTACAACATCTTCTTTGTTCTTTCAAATGTCAATGGACATATGGGCCCTTTCCATAGTTTGGCTATTATGAACATGGCTGCTATAAACATTGGGGTGCAGGTGTCCCTTCAGAGCACTACATTTGTATCTTTGAGGTAAATACCCAGTAGTGCAATTGTTGAGTCATAGGGTAGCTCTATTTTCAACTTTTTGAGGAACCTCCATACTGTTTTCCAGAGTGGCTGCACCAGTTTGCATTCCCACCAACAGTGTAGGAGGGTTCCCCTTTCTCCACATCCTTGCCAGTATCTGTCATTTCCTGACTTGTTAATTTTAGCCATTCTGACCAGTGTGAGGTGGTATCGCATTGTGGTTTTGATAGTATTTCCTTGATGCCGAGGGATGTTGAGCATTTTTTCATTTGTCTGTTAGCCATTTGTATGTCTTCTTTGGAAAAATGTCTGTTCATGTCTTCTCCCCATTCTTTGGGTGTTGAGTTTGATAAGTTCTTTATAGATTTTGGATACTAGCCCTTTATCTGATACGTCCTTTGCAAATGTCTTCTCCCATTCTGTTGGATGTCTTTTGATTTTGTCAATGGTTTCCTTTGCTGTGCAAAAGCTTTTTATTTTGATAAAGTCCCAATAGTTCATTTTTGCCTTTGTTCCCCTTGCCTTTGGAGACGTATCTAGCAAGAAGTTGCTAAGGCCAAGGTCAAAGAGGTTGCTGCTATGTTCTCTAGGATTTTGATGGATTCCTGTCTCACAATTTCATCCATTTTGAGTTTATTTTTGTGTCTGGTGTAAGAAAGTGGTCCAGTTTCATTCTTCTGCATGTGGCTGTCCAATTTTCCCAGCACCATTTGTTGAAGATACTCTTTTTTCCATTGGATATTCTTTTCTGCTTTGTCAAAGATAAGTTGACCATAGAGTTGAGGGTCCATTTTTGGGTTCTTTATTCCCTTCTATTGATCTATGTGTCTGGTTTTGTGCCAGTACCATACTGTCTTGATGATTACAGCTTTGTAATAGAGTTTGAAGTCCAGAATTGTGATGCCACCAGTTTGGTTTTCTTTTTCAACATTCCTTCGGTTATCTGGGGTCTTTTCTGGTTCCATACAAATTTTAGGATTATTCCAGCTCTGTCACAAAATAATTTTTAAGCTACTTCTGTTTGACCTTTACCATCCATGCCTGAACCACCCCCGGTCTCCAACATGCCTCTTGCTTCAAATGCTGTTGTTACATAGTACAAAGCTGCAGTGGTCACCCCAACATGCACTGATCTTTATTTAAAAATTTGGGTTTTTTTTTCCAGGGAACTGTAACCTGCTGCATTTCTCAAGAACATGGATTCGAACACATTGTAATAATAGGATTATGTTGTGGGAATGAACACATGATGTTCCATTTCAATCAATTTTTCTATGCTAGTTCCAAATTTCTTGACACTTTCAGGACTGTTTGCAGCTGAATATTTAACGACCTGCCATGGTTGTATGGAGTAATTTTAGAACTCTGAAGGGACTTTTTATTCAATTAAAGTCATCGTCAGAGTCACAGACTGAGGTGGACTGTTACTGGAGTAATTCACCTGGTCTGACTAAGGCTTCCAAAATGTGGGATAACTCCAAGGTTATAATGAGGTGGCACTAAATAAGTACTCTTGGGGAAAAATCTGTTGTTCCTATGTAATGACAGCCTAGTCAATTATTTACCAAGCATATGCTGTGCCTTAGTACCTGTTCTTCTGTGCCAGACTCTGTACTAGAGTACAGGCAGGCAAACCCCAAAATGTTATAATTAATATTATTGGCTTATATGAATTTATTTTCCTGTAAAGATTAGAAGATTCTGATATCTGTGTATGTTTACCTTGTGTATATTTTATTAGACTTTACTAGACCTTCCCTTCTCTTAACTTTGAGATATAGCTCAGTCTCATAGATCTCTCCTATTAGGTGTCCCCTATTTTGAATAAAAGTGATATACCATATAGCAGATTCATACAGCAATCAAATATTAGTGATTCTTCACATACTGGCTTTGAAGTTAGAGAATCTTACATAAAACTCACTAGGGACCTATGTTCCATGTTGTTTACCCTTCCTCTTTATAACAGAAATAATATAAACAGCCTATAGTGTATTCTATTTCCTTCCCAGAGCCAAATGGGACAAATAGTAATCTCCGCTTTCCTTGAAACATTATAACAGTGTAACTAGTCTCTATCATATAAGCTTCAAAATTAAGATCAGACTTCCTTTCTTTAAATAAATGAAAAAAAGCGGTCAAGGATACAACAAAAGCTTGAAGTTAAAAGAATAAAAAAACAAGTGCCTTTCCTGTTTAATGTCATTTGAAACGTATCTCTGGGAATTGTTTTAAACCGAGAAAAAAAGAAGTCAATTTTTTGTCAAGGAGGCAAAGGTGGGTGTCAAAGCCTGCACACAAGCCCTTTCTCTTTGTTTTTATCCATTCCTCTAGAGAGGATTACATGGATTTCATAGACTTGGCCCCAGTAAGGATACAGTTTAGGGCAAAATAACTTTTCATTCTTCTATTTAGGAATTATGTCATTATAAATCACTATAAACAAAAGGAATAAGGAAAATGGAATTTTTTTGGCCAACTGGTAGGAGAAAATCCTAACCCTTCCTCTGCTATCACTGTCCACACCCCCACATAAGTGGCATGCGATTCTGTTACCCATCTGTTAAGATTAGAAATAAAACTCTTGAAACTGAAATATTCAAATATATGTACCAGCAAACAATGCTACCTACATTTAGTGATATTCTTGGAATGACAAAGTAATGTTCAAGAGAAAAGGAAAATCATGATGTATATTTCAGGTAACTAGGTCTATGAGAAAATCAAAGATTATATCAAAGAATATAGTAAAATTTCAAGTTTCTGATTTTTGAAATTCTGGTGAGGACGCATATGAAATATATGTCCAGGCTGGCACTTTTCTTAATGACCAGAAGTAATTTCTTCAGAAAAAAAAAAATTGCTTTCAGAATAAACTAATAATACTAAAGAATTTCTTTGGGTAATTTTATAATTACCTTTAATATAATGTCCCTTTCTCACCACCAACAGATATGAAAATGATAGGGAGGTGCTATATGCCAAGGCAAATACATAGGATTACACTTCCTTTCATGATAGTATTTATTACATGAGATGTGCCTATAAAGCAACAAAACTGATTACAAGAGCCACACATTATATGCTTAAACCTTATAATGCAGCTCATCCTTTCAGAACTATGTAAAATCTAGTATATTTGTGTAGGACAAAAATCAATAAATTCTTTATTAATTTGCAAAGTAGAAATATCTTAAATTTTTACACCGGCAGTCCATGACTTGTAATGCTCAACTTATCAATATTATCAATGTATAGAAGTTAAGAGCAGAGAAATCTTAAAGCAAAGTCCCACTCCACTAGGAGAACAGCCCTTACTTTGTAATTTAAAAGTTCTGGTAGGGGAAGGAGTGTAGAAGAGAGGGAGAGAGATGATTTTGTGGGTAGGAGTGTAAACTTGAAGGGAAAGGACTTGTTCATGAAGAGGCAGAGGTAGAGAAAGTGTTGCTAAAGTAAATTACGTCTTTTTTATCTCCCACCAATGATGAATGAAATAGAAGAATGTCAGGTTTCACTTTAACATAGCAGTAGTTTCATAAATTGTGATTATAATTGAAATAATTTGAAATTATTCATTTAGCTATACTCCTTTGGATACCCACTATGTGCACAAAACTGACCATGTTCCAGGAACATGGAAGCAAATAAACTAGATAAGGTTTTTACCCTTGAGCTTTTCAGTATACTGAAAGCCAGAAACAAGTAAAATTGGAATGTAGTAGGATAAAATGCTAAAACAGAACGATGCAAAATCAGTTAGGAACAGCTGGACGCAAAGCTAGAGACAGGGAAAGGCCAGTATGCAAAGAACTTACCTGGAACTGTACGCTAAGTATTTGGATTTTATGGACAACTTATAAACACTGGCTTTGTGCTAATTATTTTAAATGAACATCCAAAAGAGTCTGCTTGGCAGCCATATGCAGGAAAGGATCTGGAAATGACTCTAAAAATATCCAGAATGATTTTCTTCAGATCAAATTCCAAGTAAGCCAATTTGTCCAAAATCTATCTGGCAGATGTTAAAATTAATCCTTACAATGAACTATATCTGATTATGTATTACACAGAAGAGGAAATTTGAGAGGATACCAGCATAAGAACACTAACCTCTCTGGATATTTAGCAGAAATTAAAAAAAAAAAATCTGTTCCTACATTTAAGTTGCTTACCAGCTTATTCTTCTAGCTCTTCTGCCTGACAAACTCTCTCTTCTAAAATATTTGATATCATAAAATCTTTTACCAAATAGAATGGAGCCAAGCAGAACATCAAAAACTCTAAATTTCTCAAAATGTATGCTAGAGAGGCAGCCTGCACCTGCAGACCCAAAAGCAAATGTGTTGAATAATCAGAGATCCCAAACAGAGCTGCGCTAGAGTAATTTACTCAGTTAATCATTATATGGAATAGAACATTTGATTTCTGCACCAAAGTTACATTGAAGTAAATGCATACCTCACTCGATTAAATAAAATGCCACAAACAAAATCATTTAGCTCAGTGTGTGGTTCTTAGTAAGCACTCAATAAATCTAAGTTCCTTCCTTAGAGAGGGCACAGTGTCTTTTATTTTGAGTGTATGTACTTCCTGGCACATGGAGAACAAGGTCTGAATGATTCAAAATCCTGTTAGGTGACTGAAGTATGTCCTGAGTATATTGTGGAGAATGTACACCATGCTTTAAGATATTTAATATCAAAAGCCTACAAGGTAAGCATGGTGTTAGTTTGTTAGTATAATTTTAAATCTAGGTCTTTGAGCACACATGCCAGAACAGATCTCTCCTTTAATAAGCCATAGAAGTAACATCTCCGGGCAGGTGAGTGGCAAGAATTAGGAGAGGGACAGCAGCCTCCATTCACTCCCTTTCTCTAGAACTTGCTGGTTTTTCTAGACCTCAACTAATTTTGAAACTGACCGTTAATTTAAATGGTTTTCTAGTGTAAATAAGAGGGCTTGGGTTTCCAAGAAAATGTAGAATTGTTAGAAATAAATAAATAAATAAAAGTTGAAGTATCTCTAAGCTATTTTGGTTTCTCGAGAAACTTGTTAGGGAACAGTTGCCAAAAACCACTTGACAAAGTAGGGCAGAGATTTTTCTTTTCTATTTATTTTTTTCCTTACCTTAGTTTTCACATTGTCTCTTCATTACCTAAGACTAGAATATAGCTTTTCATGACCTATTACCACCTATACTGAGTAGACTTTCAACCAGCACATGAATGCATGCCGACACATACACACGCACCCCACCAACACACATGTAAGCACATGTACTCATATCACATATGAGGAAAAATACACTGTCCTATAGCACCATTCCTGAAATGTGGGTGGATGCATGTGGTCAAGTTGTAGAAACAGTAAAGAAAGGAAAAAGCAACTCTGGTATGCTTTGTTGTCTGTTAATACATCTCCAAATTTTAGGCATATAGTTTCTTAACCATGGGAAATTGGGAACTACACAACATCATACCCTCTGTGGGTTTTCCTACATACCTAAAGTGGGTATTGAACTAAACACTGGTTACCCCAGGAAGGAAAGAAATGGGGAAGAGGTTTCCTAATTTCACAAGTTAACATCTCTCCAGCTGGGAGATGTTTTACAGTTGCTAGTGTGTCTGATTAATTGAAAGTTATTTTCTTTCCTTTCTTTTTCTTTCTTTCTCTTTCTTTTCTTTTCTTTCTTAGTGGTACATAACAGTGCATCCTACAATCTACGTGCCTTGGATTCTTCAAAATATTCAATTTTAAAGCAGTTGCATTATGGGTGATACGTTTTTCTGTGATCTTCAGTGTTTTAAAAATGTTAGATAACAAAGGAGAAGGAATAAAAATAATGAATGGAAAAAAATGAAATGCTGTAAAACAAAGTAGAAGCCAACAATGGAGTGATTCATGGCAGAATTAAATAGTATAAAATGTATTAAATGTATTTTAGTTACTTGTATACCTGTCCTGTCTCTAATTAGAGTTCAAGAGATCATGATGTCTTAATTACCTCTGAATTGCCCCCTGGGATACAGCACATTTCCTGGTAACTTAGTAAACATTGGTTGAATAAATAGATTATGAAGTGAATTAAATATATTGCATGAAATCATCTGGACCACATTTCTCAGATTTGTTAGGCATCTTCTCAAACTATACCTACTTGACCTAAGGAAACCAGACCTGTAGAAATCTTTAAAAATAATAATAATAATAGGACCAAATTGGAAATGATTAATTTAAGACTATCTTTTCTTGATGATAGTCTTGTATTTTGGTGACATTATCTTCTACATCTGTGGTTAAAAATACCTTTTTACAACCAAACAGCCTATCCTAGCAGTTGGAAGCAAGGATTCTTCTCTGTTGATGTTCAGTGTTATAGTGGAAGGTACATTTTCTAATAAGATCTCTAGACTGTCTTCCTTTTTTGAAGAGGGACAATGACTTATTCATCTTTGTAAACAAGATGTTTAGCACAATGCCTAGCATGTGGTGCTCTATAAATTTTGGTTAAATGACAAGACTGAATGACAAATTTTTTTAAAGATTTTATTTATTTGAGAGAGACAGAGAATGCACAGGAGCCAGGGGAGGGGCAGAGAAACAGACTCCCCACTGAGCAGAGAGTCTGCTGCAGGACTCAATCCCAGGGCCCTAAGATCATGACCTGAGCCGAAAGCAGATGCTTAATGGATTGAGCCACCCAGGTGCCCTGAAGGACAAATTTTTTAAAATGTAAAACTTGATAGGGGTAGCACTTCTAGGTAGCAGACCACAAAGACCTGCCTTAGGAATGTAGCCATGTATTTATGTTAAGCACATAGGGCAAACGGAACAATGCCTCCCCTCCCCCAAAAGATAGCACCTCCAATCTCCAGGATCTGGGGAGGTATTACCTTATAGGGTAAAAGGGACTTTACAGATGTGATTAAATTAGGGGTCTCGAGATGGAGATTATCATGGATTTACCCAGTAGACCCGAAATAATCACAAAGGTCCTGGTAAGAGGGGGCAGGAGAATCAGAGTCAGAAAAAAAGATGTGACAGAAACAGATGTCATCTACAGCAGACAGCCTCTAGGAGCCAGGGAAGGCAAGAAAGTGGATTCTTCATTAGAGCCTCCAGACGTAAGGCAGCGCTTCTGACTCGTTCAGAATTCTGGATCTCCAGAACTGGAGATCAAACTGGAACAAATAATAAATTTGTGTATTTTATGCTACTAAATTTGTGGTAATGTGTTACAGCAGCACCAAGAAACTAATATAGCAGGTAAGTCAGGAATAATTTGGCTGGTTTAAAGAGTAAGAAAGTACACAGGTTTACATATTAGGAAGTCCCATATGAGGCAGAATGGGTTGCTCCATTGTCTCTGTCATATCAACAGTGATGACATTTAATTTCTTTCTGTACCTCTGCTCTGTGTTTCTGTTCTATTGGCTTCATCCTAAGACCAGTTCCCTTTTAAATTTGGGAAGGCTGCCAATAGCAATTGGAGTTAAATGCTTCCTTGTTCATTTTTAGTATGAAAGAGCCAGGCTTCTCATAATTATCTACTTTGATAGACTTGGACTAATCAGGGCCCATCCCTGGAGCTTCGCTCAAGAGCTACCTGTGACAGTGCAGATGCTTGAACAAAATCAGAATTCTATTAGGAAAGAAAAGAGAAGAACACATCCAGATAAGATATGAATGATGCTCCACAAAGCATATCCCAAAATCTTGTGATTAGGAGAGTGTAGGTATGAAAGTAGTTTAACAAGTTTCAGGGATGTTGTGTCCTCTGTGCCATGTCTAGGAAGCAAGCTCCAGCTTTTACTTGGCAATGTTTTCCCTTGCTCTTTCCCTTGCTCTGTAGGGACAGTTGTATAATAGAAGGAACAGCAGCAGTTAGTAAAAACTCAAGACTCATTCTGCCAGGCTCAGACTGGCAGTTAGTCTGGACTTTCTTCCACCTGGGGAATGGCAACATGCCCAGCACCTTGGCTCATCATACCACCGTCTGGCATACCTGCTGCAGGTTGCTGAACTCTGGATTAGATTGACACTGGATAGCCTCTTATGAATCATCCCTAAAAATGGTGCATTCCCTTTGAAAACTGAAATATTCCTTTATATACATTGCTGCATCACAATATGCTTCTTCTTGTATATTTTATACATCTCTGATATAATTCTGAGGAATTCCCTAGCCAACCAGCTCTGCAGTCAGGCAAATACAGGGAGAAAAGAGGAGACAGAAGGGATATTAGTAGAGTAGTTATAAGGTACGTATTGAGCTGTTTGTACTTCATTAAAAAAATTCGTTTAATTTCCAACTTTCTGTGCATTATTTTCTCCAGCTTTACAAAAGAGAAAATTTGAGAACCATTGCAAAACTTGTAAATGTCAGAGCTGCTATTAACCCTAAGGGAGGCCTTATGATTCCCAAGCCCATGTTCATCTTTTTGTACTGGTAGGGGTCACTCCCAGAGTTGGAGATCTGTGAGAGTTGCCCCCATTCTAACACTATCCCTGTGCTTTAAGGCTCATCCTGGAACTGGTCCTGATGTCCTGTTGGGAGGCTGAGAAATCTGAGCAAACTTTCCTTGTTTGTTATAATTAGAGATAGAGATGAGGAATGATCCCTCTAGACTAGTTCCAGAAAAAAGCTAGAATGAATCTAGTGGTTTGGTGGCCCCTTTAGGTCTGCTCTACCCCACTTAAGTCTACGTGAAACCTGAGTGCAAGAACATTGATCATCAGGATTGATTACAGTAATTTGGCTTGGCAGGTGTGGGCATATTCTTCCTCTATCAAAGTCCTAAGCATTCGATGATTAACATCAAAGATGGAAGAAGAATCACCCTTCAAAATCCTTGTTTCTGGGCACCCTTTCAGAAACAATATGCAGATTGCCCAGCCATATCTATAGCTGAAGTTTGCCCAGGCATCCAGGAAACAGTATGAATGGGCCAGACTAAGTTTCTTGAGGGGAGAGAATGAATCTTGTGAACACTGCTTCTCCACTTCTAAGCACAGTGCATGACCCACAACAAATTATTGTTATAAGGAATAAATGAATGAAAGGATGAACAACTCAGAAAACATTAAGGCAAAGATTAGAGCAAAATGATAACATGGTGGTGAATGGGGCTAAATCAGTGTCATTATCCAACAGAAATTATAGAACATTTTTCCTTAAAGCAGATCCCAAAGTCTCACACCGATAGTGATGACCTCTAAAATACTGCAGATTTCACTGTTGGTATTCATGATGTAGAAATGAAAGACCTTTTTACCCAATAAACATCACATGAATTTTCAGGCTTTGCAAAATTTTAGTGTTTGAAAGCATCTCTAGTTACTGGCAATCTTCAAAAAAATGCCTAAAAAAATTTTCAGAAATGCTTCTATTGAACTCTACTGAAATTACATTTTATGTAGTCCTGTGTGATTGCTTCTGCTTTATTGTTCAAGAACTGTTAATAATGAGTGAGACTTTTAATATGGAGAAAACAAGCAACAGAATGGGGCCCAAGGTTCTTTTATTATTTTTTTTAATAAAAAAAAGTAAAGACCGTGTTAGAGTCAGTTTCCAGAGATAATTTACTGGCATAAACATTGTTTAATTTATTTCTAATTTAGAGTCAAATTAGTACATAAAGAAGTTAAAACAGCATACCTTCAAATGATACAGCTCAGAGGTTCTCAGGAGCCACAAAACATTCTTTCATGATAATTGAGACTTGAAATCACAGAATGGAAATGATAAACACCATAGCGTATATCCGGAAACAACGGTGAGTTGAACATCGTCGTCACTGTTTCCATCCCCAGTTCCAGTGGATGTTTTCCATGATGTGAAGTCAATTATTGCTTCTACTTCTACATTAATGTAATTGGTTCTTGCTCTCCAGAGAAGAATTTATTAGGGCAATTTCAGTAACTAAATGGAAGAGGGGTTCCGATTTGCTACTGAATCTACTGGGAATGGATAATCCTATATTCCTTTAGATCCTAAGGGAATTCTTGGTATTGCAGTGTCTATAAAGCCATGCAAGGGAATGCAAAGGAAAGCAGAATGGCATTTTTTTTAATAAGAAAATTGGTATGCTTAGTGACAACAATTCTAAGAAACAGTACCTTTCAAAGTATTGATTATCACATGTTTTAAAGAACACTCAGTGCATTCAGAGGATAGCTCAAAGGAATGTACAAAGCATGTGCCATTTCTAAATAGTTTTTATATTCCCAGTTGCTATTAGGAAAATGCATGCCAAGGCTAAATTTTCAACAGTTCCTGCATCAAACTAGAGCTTGTATAACTTAGCAAAATCAAGAGGTGTTTTTCTTTTGGAAAAGTTCTTCCAAGTATGAAAGAGCGATAATGTCTTTCCATGTGGGCAAATTCTTCCTACATTGAGTGTGAGATATGGAGAGGCATAATTCCCAAAAATGGTTACCTTTATTTTTGCCAACATTTTTCATTCTGAGTAAAATATTTTTGGAATGCCCAAGACATACCATTATTTGAATATGGAGCTGGAACATCACATTTACAGCATATTTGGCAAATTTGGAATGTAGAAAGCAGAACTCTCTATGAAATTATTGGTGCATTATCCACGCCTTCTGATGTTGAGTAAAACCAGATGTTATGGGTGAAGCTAGATCAGGAGTCCTCAGGTGAGGGAGAGTATCTGCATCTGCTCCATCTCCAGTGGGACAAGGGTGACTATAGTTTTTTTGGCCTTGGAGAACCCAGATTCAAAGCAGTAGGCAATTTGTTACTTCATACAAGCTAAACAGAGCAAACAAACAAACAAAGAAAAAAACCACTCTATTAAATGTCCATGCAAATATATTAAAGGCTGGAACAATCCTTTAATTCAAGTGAGGACAAGCAATTCTGCCTTTGTTATCTGGATTGTTGCCTTAACCCTCAGCTTTGCTTTGAAAACCAGACCTTGCTTTGCATCCTTAGAGCAATATTAATTCAGAACTGACTTGGATTTGTTCCTTGGGCAAAAGGTTAAGTGATCCATAAATTTATTTCCCTGTAGATTTGGAAAAAGAAAAGTAAATATCACAGTGATTTTTTAGCCAGGTTTTGCAGCAACAGAATCATTGAATATCCCTCCTGCCACCAGGGCCCATGCCATGTGGTGAATAGAAAATAATTAAAATATTTATGGCCCACCCACATGAACGATGCCAATGACCAGAAAGATCAAATCCTCAAAGAAATGTGATTAATAAGGAATGGCTCTAACCTGTTTCATGTTTGACTAAGAACTAAATTCCATTACAAATGTGCAAAGAAGCATAATTTATCTCTGCAAAATGGCTTTTTGTTAATATAACTTCACTGCGAAAAAGTGCCCAGTATCTCTAAACCAAAACATGTTTGTTTCAAAATAGAAGCTACATTTTTCATGACCTAACCTTAGATTTTGTGGTTCCCTATCCAGTGACTCAATATATAAGTACCTTTATAACTCATGGCAGGTGCTGCTCTGTGCCTCGGATTTTGTGATTGTAGGGAATAGCCTTCAGACTTAAACACTCTTATGGAGGAGGATGTGCCCAAAATAATAATAGTAATGGGGAGATTCTCAAAAAAGGCACCATCTTCTCTTGACAACAATAGCTCAGTCATTGAGTATCCATCAAGAACATGACATTGGTCTATGCACTCCCTGAAACTTTTCATATTGAATTTGAGCCTCTTTTTCTAAATGAAGAGTATTGCCATCATGTCCCTTCGTCTCCCAGTAATTGTTCAATATTCAGCCAGACACTAGGCTTATTCCTCTGGGAGTTGTGAAAAGATGTGCCAGCTACAGAAAGTCCTAGAATAGAAAAGGGACCCATGAGGTCAATTTGTTTGGCCTTCTGCCTCTTCAAACATGACTACTGCTAAGATCTTTCATAAGAGAGTACTGGGTATCACAAAGCCAAAGACATGCCATGTGATTCCCTGCTCTGTGTCATTGCTCATCCTGAAGCCTCTACCCTACCTTAGTACCCCTTCCTCACCCTCCTGTCATGTAACATGCAACTCCATTCCATCAGTAAACTTATTAAGCACAATACACAGTGCTCGTTCCTGGTGATGGAGAGATGAGCAAATCAGAAATTCACAGAACTTCTAGTCGAGTGGGGAAGATAGGCCTTATTTAAGATTATCACGAATAATAATTAGTAGTTGGGAGTAAAGTAAATGGAAGGGAGATTATGTAAATCATGAGGCAAATGAGTAGCCATCAAAACTCACTCTGTTGTGTGGACATTTGTTTAAAGAGAGAGAAGAGGAAGATGCTGGGAGCCCAGAGTGAAAGCTCTTGCAATAATTCATGCACAAGGCAAACCCTCTATCAATCTCTGTTGATAAAAACAATTTTGCCCATCCACTGTTATCACTGACCTATTTTTTCTGTCCTCCCCGTGATTTATGCATATTTGAGACACCACATCTAGAACTTCTAAAACAGCATCATTATTTTGAATATGACCTATTAACCTGTCCCAAGACCATCTCAGAGCATTTCAATTTAAAACCGAGTCTCAGTTCTTTCATGAACATATCAAGTGGACCAAAATTAAAAGCATTATTAAAATATAATAGACTTTGCCCTCCCTTGATTGTGACCACAAATTTGAGTTGTCTGAAAGCACTTGCTCTTCACCAAGGCATGACAGTTACCTGAACTGTATTTGTTATAATGATTTTTCTCCCAAATAATTTTCATTTTATACATCAATTCTCCTTTTCCACTTAAATAATATCGGTGTTTGTTAGCATTTTTTTTTTCTTGGCTGGAGGTAATCCTGTCACACACCAGGTTATAGAAGTTAAATAGGACAATATGCATGCACTGCTAACTATGACTGTTTCTTGGATATGATCTTTCACTCAGGAAACTGTGTTAGTTTTCAGAGTGGTGACATATTTCTATGAAAGAAAAAGGTTTGAATGATTTTCCTCCCCACAACTGCTCTCGCTACTTTCTGCCTCCCTATCCCACTTACAATATATGTAAATGTCTTAAATAATCTTGGATGCCCTCCTGATAAACACTGTGCATTCCTCTCCAGGCAGAAGGTAGGTACTTACGTGCCATTGGTAGAACATGTTCTCCAAGCAAGAAAACTTTTTCATTTCTTCAATTTATGCAATAGGTCGCCAAACATGCCATCTGCTGATCTGGTTTCCAAAGCATATGTTGCTGCTTCGATCAGCAATGTAGAAGACAAACTAAAGGAAGTCTTATTTAGGAGAGAGTAACTAAAGCATATACAATCCAGTCACTCTTCCAAGTGTTCTGAAGTCTATTCCTAGGTCAAGTCCTCATACTTGGAACACATTAGATTTGCCTTTTGCAGAATTGCTGTCACTAATTTCCATTTTAATTTAATTCTTTTGACATAGACAACAAGAGACAGCTATAGAACCTTCATGACTACATTTGCCTTCAAATAGTACTGAAAATGTTCTGTGTCTTCTGTCATAACACTAATAGCCATTAGATCTTAAGCACTCATGATGTACCAGGCACTCACAGGTTTCATTGTTTTAGAGGGCAGCATAGCCAGTAGTTTAGAGCCCAGTTCCAGATCCAGGCCACCAGGGTTCAAATTCTGGCACTATCACTCTTACATGCTCTTTAGTAATTTATTTAACTTCTCAGTGCCTCACTTGTAAAATGGACAGAAGGTAATCCGCAACGTTGGGGTTTTGTGAGGATTAAATGACTTAAAATATGTAAAGTACTCAGATGAGTTCATAACACATACTCAACATTATCTAAGTCTTATATTAGTATATCATTTAAACCACACAAAAATCCCCATTTCGTATGTGAAGAAACCGAAGCACAGAGAGCTTAAGTAACTACCATCAAGGCATTCTGGCTCTAAGTAGTTAAGATCTCTATTCTTTATATACTCAAGAAAAAATATTTTTAGACTTTTAAAATTAAAACTATGAACTTATTTTTAGACTCAGCTACCAGGAAACACAGATCCAAATTTGAAGTTCAGTAATGAAGACATTGTGTTCAATTTTCTGGTTGCCATTTGTATGTTCTCTATTTTTCATGATTCTGATTTCTATTAATATTTCAATTTATCTCTTGAATTATATGTACCTTTGTTAATAACCACCTTATATCATGTTCCAAAAAGGGGAAAAGTATGCATGTGCTTTTTTTTTTTTAATGACACTCTGTAGGGAAAAAAGTCAACTAAATAATGGAAAACAAAGTTCATCCAATAGAGAAATTTTGTTCCAACCACTGAGGAAAGAAAATAAGGGCACAGTATAAGAATATGAAATGGAGAGAACTACATGCCTTTGGGCAGCTGCCCAAGTATTCAATCCCAACTCCTATCAGTCATAGACAGATACCCGGTACTCCAAACCCAATTAATTTAACTTCTCCAAAAGTCAAATTCCTTCCCACATCTATGCCTTTTTTATATGCTACTTCATTCTACCCAACGTGTTCTCTATTCACTCTCTTTTCCCTTCAATTTCTTTTTATTTTTAAAGATTAGGCTCAAACATCATATCCTCTGTGAAGCAAGCATTGTCTGACACACTTAAGTAATTAACACCTCTCCCTCTTTTGTGCTTTCAAGATGCCGTATACATAATACAATTACAAGATTCTTTTGACTCACTTGCTTTTTCTCTTTTCCCCAGTCTTACTGAAGTATAAGTGACTTACAGCACTGTGTAAGTTTAAGGTGTACAGCAAAATGACTTACATAACGTTGTGAAGTGGTTACCACAATAAGTTTAGTTAACATCCGTCATCTCATATTAAATAAAAAAGAAAAATGTTTCTTTCCTTGTGATGAGAACTCTTAGGATCTACTTTCTTAATACATTTCAAATACAGCACACAAAAATATTAACTATAGTCATCATGTTGTATAATATATCCCCAGTACTTACCTGATTACTAGAAGTTTGTACCTTTTGACTTCCTCAAAATCTAATTCCAAACCCCTTCCCTACCCCACCCATGCTTCTGATAACCACCAATCTGATCTCTTAATCTTTTAACAAATATTCATTAAGTGCCTGCTATCTGACACTCTGCATTGAACTGGGATTAACATGCAAATGTTATTTTAAAAGTTGTGCCCTATTTAGTCAGCACCTAACCTGAAACAAAGGAAGTTCTCAAACTTGCCTGAATGCTGAAATAAAGAGGTGGCCAAATAATCCCATGTCTTTCTACTCAACTTCTAGTTTATTTAAGTTATTTTGATACATATTTTAAAAGCATGATATTAGGTGTGCTTTTTTATTAACATACTAAGTAACAAGTCTTAGGAATTACGCAAATTTCTAAGTCATGCTGACAGTAAATATTTCTAGATATCTGCAAAGTGCAATGTTATATAAAAATACCTGATTTTAATTTTTTAAATTGAATAGTTGACATATATTAGTTTCAGATGTATAACAGTAATTCAACAATTATAAGCATCATGAAATGGTCACCATGATAAGTGTAGCTACCATCAGTTATCATACTAAGTTAATATTATCGACTATATTCCCGATGCTACAGTTTTTATCCCCATAACTTATTTTATAACTGGAAGCTTATACCTCTTAATCCACTTCACCTATTTCATCTGTCCCTCCAAGGCCTCCCCCCTGGCAACCACCAGTTTGTTCTCTATATTTATAGGTCTGTTTCTAGTTTTGTTGTTGTTTGTTTTCACATTCCACATATAAGTAAAATCATATGGTATTTGTCTTTATCTATCTGGCTTATTTTACTTAGCCTGATACCCTCTAGGTCTATGCATGTTGTCTCAAATGGCAGGAGTCCACTCTTTATAGCTGAGTAATATGCCACTGTGTATATATACCACTTCTTTATCCATTCATCTATCCATGGACATTCAGGTTGCTTCCATATCTTCCATATCAGCATAGAAATAATGCTGCAATAAACACAGGGGTGCAGAGGATTAGTGTTTTGTGTTTTTTTTTTTTTTCAGGTAAATACCCAGAAGAGGAATTACTGGATATTATGGTTACTACTATTTTCAGTTTTGAGGAACCTCCATACTGTTTTCCATAGTGGCTGCACCAATTTACAATCCCACCAACAGTGAATAAGGATTCCTTTTTCTCTACATCCTCACCAACACTTGATTTTACTTGTCTTTTTGATACTAGCCATTCTGATTGATGTGAGGTGATAGATTTTTAAAATTTATTTAAATTCAATTTAGTTAACATATAGTATATTATTAGTTTCAGGGTTGGAATTCAGTGATTCATCAGTAGCACCCAGTGCTCCCTACATCAAGTACCCTCCTTAATGCTCTCAACTAACTACCCCACCCTCCTCTCTTCCAGCAACCCCGTTTACTTCCCACAGTCAAAAGTCTCCCATGACTTACCTTCCTCTCTGTTTTTATCTTATTTTTCCTTCCCTTCACTTATGTTCATCTGTTTTGTTCTCAAATTCCAAATATGAGGGAAATTGTATGGCATTTGTCTTTCTCTGACAGATTTACTTCGTTTGCATTATACCCTCTACGTCCATCCATGCTGTTTCAAATGGCAAAATTTCATTTTTTATGACTGTGTAACATTCCAATGTATAAATATACCACATCTTCTTATCCATTCATCTGTCAATGGATATCTAGGCTCTTTCCATAGTTTGGCTATTGTAGACATGACTGCTATAAACATTGGGGTGCAGGTGCCCCTTCAAATCACTATGTTTGTATCCTTTGAATAAATACCTAGTAGGGCAATTAGCGGGTCATAGGGTAGTTCTATTTTCAACTTTTTGAGGAACCTCCATACTGTTTTCCAGAGTGGTTGCACCAGTTTGCATTCCCACCAACAGTGTAAAAGGGTTCTCCTTTCTCCTTATCCTTGCCAACATCTGTTGTTTCCCAAGTTGTTCCTTTTAGCCATTCTGACCAGTGTGAGATGGTATATCATTGTGGTTTTGATTTATATTTTCGTGATGATGAGTAACATTGAGCATTTTATCATGTGTCTATTAGCTATTTGTGTGGCTTCTTTGGAGAAATGTCTGTTCATGTCTTCTGCCCATTTCTTGACTGCACTTTTTGTTTTTTGGGTATTGAGTTTGATAGGTTCTTTATAGATTTTGTATACTAGCCCTTTATCTGATAAGATATTTGCAAATATCTTCTCCTATTCTGTAAGTTTCCTTTTAGTTTTGTTGTTTCATTCGTTATGTAAAAGCTTTTTATTTTGATGAAGTCCCAATAGTTCACTTTTGCCTTTGTTTCCTTTGCCTTAGACATGTCTAGCAAAAAGTTGCTATGGCCAAGGTCAAAGAGGTTTCTGCCTGTGTTCTCCTCTAGGATTTTGATGGATTCCTGTCTCACATTTAGGTATTTCATTCATTTTGAGTTTATTTTTGTGTATGGTATAAAAAAGTGGTTCAGTTTCATTCTTCTGTATGTGGCTGTCCAATTTTCCCAACACCATTTGTTGAAAATACTGTCTTTTTTCCCTTGGATATTCTTTCCTGCTTTGTCAGATTTGTTGACCATAGAGTTGAGGGTCCATTTCTGGGTTCTCTATTCTCTTCCATTGATCTATGTGTCTGTTTTGTGCCAGTACCATACTGTCTTGATGATTATAGCTTCGTAATAGAGCTTGAAGTATGAAATTATGATGCCTCTAGCTTTGGTTTTCTTTTTCAACAATTCTTTGGTTATTTGGGTTTTTTTCTGGTTCTATACAAATTTTAGGATTGTTTGTTCCAGCTTTATGAAAAAATGCTGGCGGTATTTTGATAGGGACTGCATTGAATGTGTAGATTGCTTTGGATAGCATAGATATTTTAATGATATTTGTTCTTCTAACCCATGAGCATGGAATGTTTTTCCATTTCTTTATGTCTTCCTCAATTTCTTTCATAAGTGTTAGGTTTATTCTGAGGTTTATTCTGAGGTCTTAGGTTAGGTTTATTCTGAGGTATCTTAACGGTTTTTTGTGCAATTGTAAATGGAATTGATTCCTTGATTTCTCTTTCTGCTGCTTCATTGTTAGTGTGTAAAAATGCAACTGACTTCTGTGAATTGTTTTTATATCCTGTGACTTTGCTGAATTCCTGTATCAGTACTAGCAGTTTTTTGGTGGAGTCTTTTGGGTTTTCGACATAGAGTATCATGTTGTCTATGAAGAGTGAAAGTTTGACTTCATCCTTGCTGATTTGAATGCTCTTTTCTTTTTCTTGTATGATTGCTGAGGCTAGGACATCCATTACTATGTTGAACAACAGTGGTGAGAGTGGACATCCCTGTTATGTTCCTGACCTTAGGGAAAAGCTCTCAGTTTTTCCCCATTGAAAATATTAGCTGTGGGTCTTTTGTATATGACTTTTATGATGCTGAGCTATGTTCCTTCTACCCATACATGGTGGAGGGTTTTTATCAAGAAAGGATTCTGTATTTTGTCCAATGCTTTCAGTGCATCTATTGAGAGATCATACAGTTATTATTCTTTCTTTTATTAATGTGGTGTATCATATTGATTGATTCGCAGATGTTATACCACCCCTGCAGCCCAGGAATAATTCCCACTTGGTTGTGGTGAATAATCCTCTTAACGTATTGTTGAATCCTATTAGCTAGTATCTTAGTGAGAATTTTTGCACCAATGTTCATTAGGGATATTGGTCTCTAATTCTCCTTTTTGGTGGGGTCTTTGTCTGATTTTGGAATCAAGCTAATGCTGGCCTCATAGAATGAGTTCAGAAGTTTTCCTTCCATTTCTATCTTTTGGAACAGTTTCAGAAGAATCGGTATTCTTCTTTAAATGTTTAGTAGAATTCCCCAGGGAAGCCATCTGGGCCTTGTTTGTTGGGAGATTTTTTATTACTGATTCAATTTCTTTCCTGGTTATGGGTCTGTTCAGCTTTTCCATTTCTCCCTGTTTCAGTTTTGGTAGTTTATATGTTTCTAGGAATTTATCCATTTCTTCCAGATTGCCTAATTTGTTAGCATATAATTGCTCATAATATTCTAATTGTTTGTATTTCTTTGGTGTTGATTGTGATCTCTCGTCTTTCATTCATGATTTTATTTATTTGGGTCCTTTCTCTTTTCTTTTTGATAAGTCTGGCTAGGGGTTTATCAGTCTCATTAATTCTTTGAATGAACCAGCTCCTAGTTTTGTTGATCTGTTCCACTGTATTTTTTATTTCTATATCATTGATTTCTGCTCTAATCTTTATTATTTCTTTTCTCTTGCTGGATTTAGGCTTTATTTTCTGTTCTTTTTCCAGCTCCTTTAGGTATAAGGTTAGGTTGTGTATTTCAAACTTTTCTTGATTCTTGAGGAAGGCCTGTATTGCTATATATGTCCCTCTTAGGAGTGCCTTTGCTCCATCCCAAAGGTTTTGGACTGTCCCATTTTCATTTTAATTTGCTTCCATATATTTTTTAAATTCTTCCTTAATTTCTTGGTTGACTCATTCATTCTTTAGTAGGATGTTCTTTAACTTCTGTGTATTTGTGGTCCTTCCAAATTTCTTCTTGTGGTTGACTTCAAGTTTCATATCATTGTGGTCTGAAAATATCAATGGTATGATCCCAATCTTTTTGTACAGTTGAGGCCTTATTTGTGACCTGGCATAATCTATTCTGGAGAATGTTCCATGTGCACTTGAAAAGAATGTGTATTCTGCTGCTTTGGGATGAAATGCTCTAAGTATATCTGTGAAGTCCTTCTGGTCCAGTGGGTCATTCAAAGCCCTGTTTCCTTGTTGATCTTCTGCTTAGGTGGTCTGTCCATTGCTGTGGGTAGGATGTTAAAGACCCCTACTATTATTGTATTACTGTCAATGAGTTTCTTTAATTTTCTTATTGTTTATACATTTGGCTGCTCCCAAGTTAGGGGCATAAATATTTACAATTCGTAGATCTTCTTGTTGGATAGACCTTTTTATTATGATACAGTGTCTTTCTTCATCTCTTGTTACAGTCTTTGGTTTAAAAATCTAATTTGTCTGATATAAGGATTGCTACTCCAGCTTTCTTTTGATGTCCATTAGCATGATAAATTGTTCTCCACCCCCTCACTTTCAATCTGGATGTGTCTTTGGGTCTAAAATGAGTCTCTTGTAGGCAGCACATTGATGGGTCTTTTTCTTAAATCCATTCTGATACCCCATGTCTTTTGATTGGAGCATTTTGTCCATTTACATTCAGAGTAATTATTGAAAGATATGAATTTAGTGCCATTGTATTACCTATAAAGTAACTGCTCCCTTAGATTGTCTCTGTTCCTTTCTGGTCTTTGTTACTTTTGGGCTCTCTCCGCTCAAAAGATCCCCTTTAATATTTCTTGCAGGGCTGGTTTAGTGTTTGTTAATTCCTTTAGTTTAGTTTAGTTTTGTTTTGTTTTTGTTTTTTTGTCCTGGGAACTCTTTCTCTCCTATTCTGAATGACCGCCTGGCTAGATAAAGTATTCTTGGCTGCATATTTTTCCCATTTAGTATGTTGAATATATCATACCAGTTCTTTCTAGCCAGTCAGTTCTGTGTGGGTTGTCTCCTGCCAGCCTTACATGTCTATCTTTGTAGGTTAAGGACCTCTTGTTCCGAGCTGCTTTCAGAATTTTCTCATTATCTCTGAAATTTGCAAGTTTCACTATTATACGTTGAGTTGTTGACCTATATTTATTGATTTTGAGGGGGGTTCTCTGGACTTGAATGCCTGTTTCTTTCCTCAGTTTAGTGAAGTTCTCAACTATAGTTTGTTCAAATAAACCTTCTGCCCCTTTTTCCCCACTCATCTCCTGGGACTCCCATAATATGGATATTATTTTGCTTTATGGAATCACTGAGTTCTCTAATAGTTTTCCTTCTCTCTTCTTTTCAGCTTCCTCTTTTTCCATCATTTTATCTTCTATTTTACTGATTCACTCTTCTGCTTCATTTATCCTCATTTCTGTGGGCTCCACTTGGACTGCATTTTGGTAATAGCATTTTTAATTTTGACCTGACTAGATATTAGTTCTTTTATCTATACATTAAGGGATTCTGTAGTGTCTTCCGTGCTTTATTTCAAGCCCAGTTAGTATCTTTTATAATCGTTGTTTTAAATTCTAGTTCAGGGGCTCCTGGGTGGCTCAGTCGTTAAGCGTCTGCCTTCAGCTCAGGGCATGATCCTGGTGTTCTGGGATCAAGCCCCACATCAGGTTCCTCTGCTGGAAGTCTGCTTCTTCCTCTCCCACTCCCTCTGCTTGTGTTCCCTCTCTCGCTGGCTGTCTCTCTCTCTCTCTGTCAAATAAATAAATAAATAAATAAATAAATAAATAAATAAATAAAATCTTTTTTAAAAAAAATCTAGTTCAGACATCTTACTCATATCCATGTTGATTAAATCTTGGGCAGTGAGTACTACCTCCTGTTCTTTATTTTGGGGTGAATTTCTCTGTCTCATCATTTTGCCCAGAAAATAAAAGAAATAGAAAAAAAATAATAATAACAGAAAAAACAAACAAACAAACAAACTAGATCCTGGTTGTGTTTTGGTCTACCTGTTAAAAGAAACTAGATCAAGAAAAAGGAAGGAAGGAAGGAAGGGAGGGAGGGAGGGAGGGAGGAAGAGGAAGGAAGGAAGAAAATTGTGTATGTGAAAGAAACAAAAAATTAAAAATCTATATATAAAATAAAAAGAAAAAAATGAGAAAATAAATGAAAAAAAAATACTAAAAGACCAAAGAATAAAAAATACAAAGAATGTTATGTACTGTTTTCTCCAAGAGCTAAAGCTTTGCAGCCTTCTATGATCAGTAGTAACCTTGGTGCGAGTGAGTTGTTTGTGCTGGTCTTCTGGACTTGCTCTAGTGGAAATGTGCCTCCAGTGCACAAGAGGCAGGGCTCAGTGTAAGTGGCTCCAGACTCCAATAGATGGCGCTGTTTTGCTCGCTGATGGCTTTCAGCACTGATGAGTGGGATGAATATGGCTGTGCCCCACTCTCTAGCCCTTGAACTAAAAATTCGTGCCTCTACTCTTCAGGAGGCACTCACAGAAAAACAAGCAAGTACCCTTGTCTCCCCAGTTACCATCAGAGCTCTATGTTCACCCAGCCTGTGACCAAGTGTTTTTAACTCATGCATGTGACTGAGCTTCAAAACTCCAAATTTTATGGACTCCTGCAGTACAGACTCTGTTCCTCTGGGGGAAGGAAGGCAGGGAGGGTCTTGCCACACTTCTGACCTTTGTTGGACCCTTCCCAAGAGAGTGGTAGCACGATCATGCAGTGATTCACAGTTTATGGCAACACAGATCAGAAAGGCAGCACCTAGACTCGCTGTTCTCAGCCAGGGTCCTGCTCCTATGCCTGGGAACGTTGCCACACTCAGGCATCCCTGTTCTTGCAACCCTGGGGATCCTGAGACCACACTGTCACACCTGGGATTCCACCCCACTTCACCACCTGAGCAGCTTGAAGCCAGGAATGGTTCCCCACTGTAGCCAACTTCTAAAGGTTCTAATTTTGTACTTCTCTGCTTATAATACTTTATAGTAGCCTCCTTAAGAAGACCCCCTCTCCACCTCCATATCCTCAGCTATACCACACCAGATTCAGGTCTCCACACCTCCTACCTTCCAAACGGTGGTCACTTTTCTACTTGTAGACTTTGCAGCATTTGTTTTCTCAGATCTCCAGTTGATTTCTCAGGTATTCAGAATGATCTGAATAACTGTCTAGTTGTATTTGAGGGATGAGACAAACTGAGGGTCCCCTTAGTCCTCCACCATCTTTGATGTGAGGTGATATCTTATTGTGGTTTTGATTTGCATGTCCATGAAGATTAGTGATGTTGAGCATCTTCCCATGTGTTTGTTAGCCATCTGTATATCTATTCAGGTATGCTGCTCAATTTTAATGAAATTATTTGTCTTTTGGTATTGAGTTGCATGAGTTCTCTGTGTATTTTGGGTATCAACTCCTTACCAAATAGATCAGTTGCAAATATTTTCTTTCATTCAGTAGGATGCCTTTTCATTTTGTTGGTTCCCTTCACTGTGCAAAAGTTTTTTATTTTTATTTTTATTTTTAGATTGACATAGTCCCAATTGTTTATTTTTGCTTTACTTACCCTATGCCTGGGGAGACAGATCCAGAAAAATATTGCCAAGGCTGATGTCCACGAATTCACTATGTTTTATTTTAGGAATATTATGGTTTTATGTCTCACATTTATATCTTTGATTCATTTAGACTTTACTTTTGTGTATGGTGGAAGGAAGTGATGCAGTTTCATTCTTTAGCAGGTAGCTGTCCAGTTTCTCCAACACCATTTGTTGAAGAGACCATCTTTTCTCCCACTATATATTCTTGCCTCATTTCTCACAGATTAATTGACCATATAAGCAGGGACTTATTTCTGGGCTTTCTCTTCTGTCCTATTGATCTATATATATCTGTATGTATTTTTGTGCCAGTACCATACTGTTTTGATTACTATCACTGTATAGTACAGTTTGAAATCTGGGAGTGTGGTACCTCTAGCTTTGTTCTTCCTTCTCAAGATTGCTTTACCTATTTAGGGTTTCTTGTGGTTCCATACAAACTTTAGGATTATTTGTTCCAGTTCTTGAAAATATTATTGGTATTTGATAGGGATTGCATTAAATCTGTAGATTCCTTTCTAGTATGGATATTTTAAGAATATTCTTCCAGTCCATGAGCATGGCATAATCTTTCCATTTATTTGTGCTATCTTCAGTTTTTTTCATCATTATAGTTTTCAGTGGGCAGGTCTTTTGCCTCCTTGGTAAAATTTATTCCTAGATATTTTACTCCTTTTGATGCAATTGCAAATAGGATTGTTTTCTTAATTTCTCTCTCTGCTTCTATATTATTAGTGTACAGAAACACAACCAATATCTGTATATTTATTTTGTATACTGCAACTGTACTGAATTAATTTAGTAGTATAGTTTTTTAGTAGAGTCTTAGGGTGTTCTATATATAGTATCATGTCATCCGCAAATAGTGACAGTTTTACTTCTTTCTTATCAATTTGAGAGACTTTTATTTCTTTTTCTTGGCTGATTGCTATGGCTAGGACTTCAGTACTATGTTGAATAAAAGTCTTGAGAGTGGGCATTCTTGTCTTGTTCCTGACCTTGAGTATGATGTTAGCTGTTGATTTTTATATATGGTCTTTATTATGTTAAGGTATGTTTGTCCTATACCTACTTTGTTAACATGCATCATGATAGAAACGCTTTTAAGTTTTGTCAAATTTTTTTCTGCATACAGAAATAATTATACAATTTTTTAAATAATATTTTTATTATGTTAGTCACCATACAGTACATCCCTAGTTTTTGATGTAAAGTTCCATGATTCATTACTTGCGTAATTATACAATTTTTATCCTTCATTTTCTTAATGCAGTGTATCACAAAGATTTTATGTTTATTGAACCATCCTTACATCCTTGTAATAAATCCCACTTGATCTTAGTCATCTTTTTTATGTATTTTTGACTTTGGTTTGCTAATATTTTGTTGAGAGTTTTTTCCATCAGTTTCTTTTTTCTTTTTTTGTAACGTCTTTGTCTTGTTTTAGTATCAGTGTAATGCTGGCCTTATGATAAAGTTGGAAGTGTTCCTTCCTTTCCAAGTTTTTGGAATGGTTTGAGAAGGATAGATATTAATTATTTTTTAAATGTTTGGTAGAATTCATTTGTGAAGCCATCTTATCCTCCACTTTTGTTGGGAATTTTTTTTTTAATTACAATCAATTTCATTATGAGTCATCAGTCTATTCAGACTTTCTATTTCTTTCCAATTCAGTCTAATAATATTGTATGTTTCTAGGAACTTATCCATTTGTCTTAGGTTGTCCAATTTGTTAACACATAATTTTTCAGAGTAGTCTCTTATAGCCATATATTTTTCTGTGTAGGTTGTAACTTCTTTCACATTTCTGATATTTATTTGAACTTCACTCATTTCTTCTTGATTAGTCTGGGAAAGGCTTATGAATTTTACCTTTCAAAGAACCAGCTCTTAGTTTTATTCATCTTTTCTTTTTTCTTTTTCTTTTTTTTTTCTTTTTTTGTCTCCATTTATTTCTGCTCTGGTCATTTTTTTCCTTCCTTCTACTAACTTTAGGCTTTATTCTTTTTCTAGTTCTTTGAGGTGAAATGTTAGGTTGAGAGTTTTCTTGAGTTTTTTGTTGTTGTTTTGTTTTGTTTGTTTTTTGAGGTAGGCCTGTATCACTATCAACTTCCCTCTTATACCTGCTGTTGCTATGTCCCAAAGAATTTGAACCATAGTATTTCAATTTTTATTTATCTCCTGGTTTATTTCCTCTTTGATTTCTTCAATTACCTGTTGGTTACTTAGTAACATTCTGTATAGCTTCCATGGAGGCAAAAATTGTTTCTTCCAGTTCTTTTGTTATAATTGATTTCTAGTTTCATCCGATCATGGTCAGAAAAATGCTTGACATGATTTCAGTCTTACTGAATTTATTGGAACTTGTTTTGTGGACTAACTTATGATCTATCCTGGAGAATGTTACATGGGCACTTGAAAAGAATATGTATTCTGCTGGTTTGAGGTGTACTCTTCTATAAATATTTGTTAGGTCCACTAGATCTAATGTATCATTCAAAGCCACTGTTTCCTTATTAGGTCTCGATGATCTATCTATCCAGTGATGTAAGTGGGGTGTTAAAACCCCCTATATGGTTGTCAATTTCTCTTTATGTCTTTTAATATTTACTTTGTATATTTAGGTGCTTTTTAAAACTGAATTTAAATAAAAAATTTAATTAACATACACTGTATTTGTTTCAGAGGTAGAATTCAGTGATTCATCAGTTACATATAATATCCAGTGCTCATTACTTCAAGTGCCCTCCTTAATGCCCATCACCCAGTTACCCTATCCACCCCCCCCACCTCCCCTCCAGCAACTCTCAGTTTCCTATGGTTGAGTTTCTTATAATTGGCCTTCTGTCTGTTTTTGTCTTATTTTATTTTTCCTTCCCTTCCCCTATGTTCATCTGTTTTGTTTCTTAAATTCCCACATATGAGTTTTAAATCATATGCTATTTGTTTTTCTCTGACTTTAGGTGTTTTTATGTTGGGTGCATAGATTTTTATAATTGTTATGTACTCCTATTGTATTAATCCCTTATTACTCTGTAATGCCCTTCTTTGTCTCTTTTTACAGTCTTTCTTTTAAAGTCTATTTTGTGTTATGTAAGTATTGCTACCCCAGCATATTTTGTTTTGTTTTGTTCTGTTTCAGCTTGCATGGAATATCTTTTTCTGTCCTTCCACTTTTGGCCTGTATGTGACTTTAAGTCTGATTTGAGTCTCTTGTAGGCAGTATATAGATGATTCCTTTTTAAAAATTATTATTTTATGGGACGCCTGGGTGGCTCAGTTGTTAAGCGTCTGCCTTCTGCTCAGGGCGTGATCCCAGTGTTCTGGGATCAAGCCCCACATCAGGCTCCTCTGCTGGGAGCCTGCTTCTTCCTCTCCCACTCTCCCTGCTTGTGTTCCCTCTCTCGCTGCCTGTCTCTCTCTCTGTCAAATAAATAACTAAATCTTTAAAAAAATAAATAAATAAAAATTATTATTTTATAAAATCTGTTTATATCTTGATTGGAACATTTAGTCCATTTACATGTAATTAGTAATTGAATGTATTGCCATTTTGTTAATTGTTGTCTGATTGTTTTTGTAGTTCTTCTCTGTTCCTTTCCAATTCTCTTGTTCTTCATTAGTGGTTTGATGATTTTTTTAGTGTTATGTTTAGGTTCCTTTCTCTTTTTTTAATGTGTCTGTGTAAGTTTTTGGTTTGTAATTACCATGAGGTTCATATATACCATCCTGTTTATATAGCAGTCTATTTTAATGGTCAATTTTTTTCCCAAGTTTTTATTTAAATTCCGGTTAACATACTGTATAATATCAGTTTCAGGAGTAGAATTTAGTGCTTCATTACTTACATACAACACCCAGTGCTCATCACAACATGTGCCCACGTTAATACCCATCACCCATTTAACCCATCCCCTCACCCACCTCCCCTCCAGTAGCCCTCAGTGTGTTCCCTATAGTTTAGAGGCTCTTTTATGGTTTGCCTCTCTTTTTGTTCTCTATGTTCATGTGTTATGTTTCTTAAATTTCACATGAGTGAAATGATGATGTTTGTCTTTCTCTGACTTACTTCGCTTAGCATAATACTCTCTAGCTCCACCCATGTTGTTGCAAATGACAATATTTTATTCTTTTTATGGCTGATTAATATTCCATTGTGTGTATACCACATTTTCTTTATCCATTCATCAGTTGATGGACATTTGGGCTCTTTCCATAATTTGGCTATTATTGATAATGCTGCCATACACTGCTGCATGTATACCTTCAAATCAGTATTTTTGTATCCTTTGGGTAAATACTTAGTACAATTGCTGGGTCCTAGGGTGGTACTACTTTTATTTTGGGGGGGAACCTCCATACTGTTTTCCAGAGTGGCTGTATCAGTTTGCATTCCCACAGTGTAAGAGGGTTCCCCTTTCTCTACATTCTCACCAGCATCTGTTGTTTCCTGTGTCACTCATTGTAGTCATTCTGACAGGTGTGAGGTGATATCTCATTGTAGTTTTGATTTGTATTTCCCTGATGATGAGTGTTGTTGAGCATCTTTTCATGTGTCTGTTAGCGATCTGTATGTCTTCTTTGGAAAAATGTCTATTCATGCCTTCTCACTTTTTAACTGGATTGTTTTTTAGGTGTTGAGTTTGATAAGTTCTTTATAGATTTTAGATACTAACCCTTAATCAGATATGTCATTTGCAAATATCTTCTCCCTTCTGAAGGTTGCCTTTTAGTTTTATTGATTGTTTCCTTCACAGTGCAGAAGTTTTTTTTATCTTGATGAAATCCCAATAGTCCATTTTTGCTTTTGTTTCCTTTGCCTCTGGAGATGTGTCTAGTAAGAAGCTATTATGGCCCATGTCATAGAGGTTGCTGCCTATGTCCTCCTCTAGAATTGTGATGGTTTCCTGTCTCATGGTTAGCTCTTTAATCCATTTTGAATTTATCTTTGTGTATGGTGGAGGAAAGTGGTCCAGTTTTCCCAACACCGTTTGTTGAAGAGAACTTTTTCCATTGGATAGTCTTTCCAATGGTCACTTAATTTAAAACAATTTCTAAAAGCATTACATTTTTACTCATGTTTTATGTATATGATGTCATGTTTTACAACTTTTTATTTCATGTATCCCTTGACTAATTTTTGTAGCTATAATTGATCATACCACTTTTGTGTTTTAACCTTAATTCTAGTTTTATAAGTGATTAATCTGATCTGCCTTTACGGTGTTTTCTTTTATTAGTGATTTTTTTTTTCCTTTCATAATTATCTTTTAGTTACAGCCTTTTTTACCCCCACTTAAAGAGGTCCCTTTAAAATTTGTGAGGCCAATTTAGCAATAATAAACTCCTCTAACTTCTGTTTATCTGTGAAACTCTTTACTTCTCCTCCACTGGTGAATGATAAACTTGCTGGGTAGGATATTCTTGGTTGAAGTTTTTTTCCATTCAACACTTCAAATATATCATGCCACTCCATGCTGGCTTTCAAAGTTTCTGCTGAAAAATCACCTGATAGACTTATAGGATTTCCCTTACCTTATCTGTTTGCTTTTCTCTACTACTTTAAAAATTCTCTTTATTTTTTGCCATTTTAATTATGTGTTTTGGTGTGGACCTTCTTGTGTTCATCTTATTTTGGGTTCTCTGTACTTCCTAGCCCTGGATATCTGTTTCTGTCCTCAGATTAAGGATGTTTTTCTGCCCCCCTTCTTTCTCTTATCCTTCTGGGACCCCTGTAAATTGAATGTTACTACATTTGATATTGTCACAGAACTTTAATCTGTTTCACTGTTTTTTTTTTTTCTTTTTGCTCTTCAGCTTGGCTGCTTTCTATTACCCTGCCTTCCAGATTGCTGATTTGTTCTGCATCCTCTAATATGCTATTGATTCCCTCTAGTGTATTTTTCATTTCAGTCATTGTATTCTTCAGCTCTAAATTATTCTTTCTTATACTTTCTATTACTCTGTTGAAGTTCTGAGTTCATATACTCCTCCTTCAAATCTGGTAACTATCACCATTACTTTGAACTCTTTATTGAGTAGATTGCATATCATCTCTGTTTCATTTAGCTCTTTTTCTTGGTTTTGTCTTGTTCTTTTGTTTGGAACATATTCCGCTGTCTCTTCATTTTGTCTGACTTTGTGTCTGTTTCTATGTATTGGTGGGTCATTTATATCCCCTCATCTTGAAAGGAGTGGCCTTATGTAGAAGATATCCTGTGGGGCCCAGAAGCTCCATCCCTCCTGGTCACCAGGACCAGCCACTCCAGAGGTTTCCCCTGTGTGGGCTACATGCACCTCCTGTTGTGGCTGAGCCACAACTGCTGTGGGCACACTGGTGGGCAAAGCCTGGCCTCAGTCCATCTTGCTCTGAGAGGCTTGGTTGAGCTACTGTGGACATGGTGTTGTGTGGAGTTAGCTCTCTTCCTCCATGGGGCAAAAGTATCTCTGAAAAGACACCAGTCCCAGTCAGGGCTGTCTGTTGGGTGTAGTAGGGTGGAAGCTACCTTGAAGGGATGACAGCCAGGGTGCACAGATTGGTTGGGGTGGGTGTACAGGGAGGGACTGAGGCAGGGCAAGTTATGCTAGAAAGGTAGATGGTGAGTGTCAGACCTGGCTCTTACAAACATCCAGCTATCTAAGCTGAAGGAAAGCAAGAAAAAGGGCACCTGCCAGCATTTCTGTTCTCAGAGAAATCTCCTGCAGATCCCTGCCCCTCTGGCACATGTACTAAAATTAGTCATAAATCTCCTTCATGTATAGCCCAGGCACTTTCCAAACTCCTACTTCTTTGCTGGGTCTTTCATGAATGGAATAGCATGCTGGCTCTTTAATAGTGGAGACTCAGTTTCCTATAGCCCTCTGGCTTTCTTGGAGTTAATACTCACTTATTTTTAAAGCTTCCAGAATTAAGCCCTGCTGATTTTCAAGTCCAGACTTTATGGGGACCTGTATTTATTTCCAGCGTAGTTCCCAGGGCCAATGGTGCCCAGTGTGGAGCTTGATCCCACTGCTCCTCTATGCTTGAGATTACCCTCCTGCTTATGGTTATTTGCACTAGCAGTTCAGTACCTGACTATGTCTCTGCCCTCTTATCTTTTTGATGTGGCCTCTTTATGACTTTAGCTGTGGAAGATCTGTTCTGCCAGTCTTCAGGTCATTTTAAGAATTAGTTGCAATACATATAGTTGTTGCCCAGTGTGCTGTGGGAAGTGGTGAGCTCAGTATCTTCCTTCTCTGCATCTTCCCTCCAACCACCAAATATATGTCCTCACATTCTAATTGTTTACTAAAGGTAATACTACAATTGCTCCTCTATTTTCTGCAAGACTCTGAATACATTTGATCACTTCAAAAATCAAAATCCATCCTTAGAAACCAATAATTTGCCATTATTTAGTAAATGTAAAAGCACATGGTATATTCCAAAGTGTGATTGTACCATAATAGTAAAAATTTTCCCCAAGTGATAAAAAGGCAGTTGTCATATTTTTAGTATCTTAAAAATGCTACAGAGATCCTTGTCTTTCTTTGTATATTTGGCAATTCCTTCCTGTTAGACTTCCATTTGTGAGAATGCTAGAATAAAAAGGATGTATGTGTTCCAGATCTACTGACCTAGAAAGATTTCCAAGCTCAGGAGCAGATCCAAATTTTGTGGGGCCTAGCAGATAAAAGTCAAAGACCCTCTTTGAGAAAAAAAAAAAAATAGAAAATTATGAATAAAAGAATTTCTAAGACCTCCCCCCTTGCAGGGACTTGGAAGGAGCCAATACAAGTAGGGGACCCTAAAATTTGTGGTTCCTTTCATGGTAAACCTGCCTATGTCCATGATATATCGCTAAAAGGAAAAGAACGAGTTAAAGAATATATGATCTACACATTCTCCTTTAAAAATTAAAGGCACTATATATTGTTTATATATTTTTGTGAGCAAATGAAAGCTATGGAATGATACAAACCAAATTAAATTTGCTTCATCAAGGGACAGTTAAGGTTAGGTGTTGGAGGGGGCCGTGTGTGCAAGAGATCATCATTTTTATTTTAGACACTTTTGTTCGTTATTAATGTGATTTCTAATTACTAGTACCAAAATAAACTTTATTAATTAGAAAATAAAAGCATATGCTGCTCTACATACTGAAGGCTTTCCAAAGAAGATAATCTACAATTGTCTTTGCAGTAAGTCTGCATCCTCCCAAGGTGAATATATGAATACACCACATGTACTGGGTTTAGAAGTTCTGTTTTATTTGTTACAAAAGAACATCCCTTATATTAATAGACTTCTCCTCAGGCCTCCCATAAACATACACCACAAGAGAACCAGATAGGGAGAGAGAACATAAAGGCTCAATGGCCTACCAATGAGGTTCCAGGAAAGCTATCTTCACTAAGACTGTCCAGAGTATTACTCCTGAGTTAAGTTTGTTTTATCTAAGGAAGAATGTTTCTCTTGGTTAAACATGTGATTGACTTCAGATGAATGTGGTGGCATATATATTTCATATGAATAAAATCAAGATAAGTCAAGCCAAAAATATTTCATTTGACTTCTATGCAGGTGCCACTTGATTGTGGCAAAGGAAAATCCAATATACATTTCAAAACAACTCTTCATAAAAAGAAAGCAGGTTCACACCAGAAAAGGTTTTTTTTTTTTAATTAACTAGATCTACCAAAATGTGTGCAGTCTAACTTGCATGATAGATTTATGCCAACAGCATTCTCCAGCAAGACATTCTATGGTTCCAAAAGGCAGAATTTCGTAGCAGCATAAGGCTAATGATTACAGTGTAGTCCCAGTCTCAGCTCCAAGCATGAAAGCAGATGCCTTTCTTTTAGGTGTTCTGACAGGCTGATATTAAAGAGCAGCATGTGTCAGAAGATGTAGAAAATCAACTGGCCTTTTTGACAGATTTTACAGTGGAATGTTTGTACTGTCAGGGTGGTGGGTACGACAATCCAGAGAGATGACAGTAATAGGAGTGTTTAGGTAAAAGAACAAGCTTAATAGAGATGCCACTGTTGACAATAACATGTTTATGTTAAAAGAAGAGTCCTTGCTTTCATTTTCTACTGGAAATTCCAAAGCCCATTTTTTATTCTTTTTCTAAGTATTACAAAATACCTTTTTAGTTCTTTGCAGGAGCAGAACACTAAACTGCCAGTCATATTTTCCCATCTGTTCTTAAAGATACCTTAGACCATCATATCACTGACATTCTTCAGTCAAGGTATTAGTCTGGACTGAAGCAGAACTTATATAGAATTCCAAAGTGACCGTGAAATAATGGTCTATTTTTCTGGAGTGTACTTCAGATTAACCCTGGAGCCCAAGCTCAGGAATTATTATTACCCAACATTTGTATTGAAGGACAACACCATGCACAGGGTACCGTGCAATTAGTTGAAACCAACTATCCCATTATTTTGTACCACAACTAAAATGTATGAATCAATATAATCTTCCTCTTCACAGATACATATGTTTTACATTTCTTACAGTTCTATAGATGTTCAAGCTAATTATAGTGTCTATATCACATCTCCAGCAATGACCTACTTCCAAGTTATTTGAACTTCTCCAGAAATATTTTACTCTAACTCTGCATGCTCAGTGATAGCACATTTGGGAGAATGGACTGCCAGTTGTGAATTGATGCTAAATGAATGGGTATGCTTTAAAAAAAGAGAGAGTCCTTTTCACTTGTAGGCTTTAATACCCAACTAATTATAATGATTTCAAATTCTCTCAAGGCTAAAATTAAACTTGGCTTCCTGGATAGCCAAACAAGTGACTATTCTTCTACATTATCCAGTTCCCATTTTATCTTAGGCTTACTTTGAGCATAAATTGGTTAAAAACAGTCATAATCTGAATGCTAAATTAAATATCACTAAAAATATAATTTGAAGAGGCAGTTAAAATCCAATACCATCCAGTTAGAATGACAGTAGAGCACTGTCCTTCCCCTCCCTGATGAAATGGGAGAGGCAGGTGGTGGTCAGGGCACACAATATTAGTTCTAGAGGGAAGTGTTGATTATGGTGCTAATGTCCAACTAGATGAAATATGTGAAGCTAAGGGGGAAATTATAAGAAGCACGGTTCCAATGAGAGCCAGATCAGACTCAAAATGATAGTCCAAGATCAAGCTGCCAATCTATAGGAGGCTTGGCAAAAGATACAAGCCCACATGTGAAATGAATTGGCATAGACAAGGAATGCTCCCTACGAAAGGAGTCTTGAAACAAGTGCAGCACAAAGCTCAAAGCTATTCCTTAAGTAGTGATCAGTAAGCTAAGGAGGACACTCGAATAGATGTGTGTGGCTTTAGACATGATGGTTCTTGGGAGTACTTAATGATTATAAGAGGATACTATTAACACATTAGAGATCATGAAACCATGACCTGAACTTAAATGGGCTGTGAGCATATAGTTAAGAGCAGAGATTATGGACCCAAACTGTTTTTTTTTTTTTCTTTTTGACCTAGGCATTTCTATTTTTAATTTCCCCCAGTTCTATTGAGAGACAATTGATCTATAACAATATACTAGTTAAAATGTACAACATAATTTATATTATAAAATGATTACCATAATAAGTTTAGTTAACATCACCTCATATAGTTAGACACTTTTTTTTCTTGTGATGAGAATTTTTAAGATCTATTGTCTTGGGAAATTACAAATATAGAGTACAGTATTGCTGACTTAGTTGTCATTCTGTATACTACATCCTCAGAACTTTTCGTGTTATAACTGGAAATGTGTACCTATTGACTACTTTTACTCATGTCCCCCACCCTCTTGCTTCTGGCAACCACAAATCTGTTGTGTTTTGTGGTTTTTTGTTGTTGTTTTGTTTGTTTTTAAGATTTCACATATAGGTGAGATCATCCAGTATTTGTATTTGACTTCACTTAGCATAATGCTCTCAAGGTCCAACCATGTTGTGGCAAATGGCAAGATTTCATTCATTTTTATTGCTGAGTAATATTCCATTATATATACATGCCACATCTTTATCCATTCATCTGTCAGTGAATATTTAGGTTGCTTCCATGTCTTGGCTATTGTAAATAATGCTGCAATGAACATGAGGATGTGTATCTCTTCTTTAATTAGTGTTTTTCTTGTCCCAAAAGTGGAATTATTAGATCATGTGGTGGTTCTATTTTTAGTTTGGGGAGGAACTTCCACACTACTTTCCATAGTGGCTGCACCAATTTACATTCCCAATAATGCTGTAGAAGTGTTTCCTTTTCTCCACATCCTTGCTAACGCTTGTTATTTCTGGTCTTTTGACAATAGCCATTCTGTCAAGTGTAAGGTGATATCTCATTATGGTTTGGATTCACATTTCCCTAATTATTAATGATGCTGAGACCTTTTCATATACCTGTTTCCATCTGAATGTCTTCATGACAAAAATATCTATTCAGATTTTGTGCCAGTTGCTTGTTTTTTCCCTTCTATGGAGTTCTAAGAGTTTTTTTTTTAATATATATTTTGGATATTAACTTATCAGCTATGTGATTTGCAAGTGTTTTCTCCCATGTGTAGGTTGTCTTTTCATTTTGTTGATGGTTTCCTTTGCTATGCAGAAATTTTCTAATTTAAATGTAGTCCCACTTGATTATTTTAGCTTTTGGTGTCAAATGCAAAAAAACATTGCTAAAACTGATGTCAAGAAGCTTACTGCCTATGTTTTCTTCTAAGGATTTTATGGTTCATGTCTTAAATTCAAATCTTTAATCAATTTTGAATTTTGTTTATGGTATAAGATAGTGGCCCAGTTTCATTCCTTTCCATGTAATCAGTTTTCCCAAGAATATTTATTGAAGAGGCAGTCCTTTTCCCATTCCCGGCTCCTTTGTAATAAATTGACCATATACTTGTGGGTGTATTTCTGGGCTTTCTATTCCATTAATCTATGTTTATGTTTATGTCAATGCTATACTGTTTTGATTACTATCGCTTTGTAATATAATTTGAAATCAGGAAGTATAAGGCCTCCAGCCTGTTCCTCTTTGTTAAGATTGCTTTGACTATTCGAGGGCTTTTGTGGTTCTATAAAAGGACCCAAACTTTTTGTATGTGAATGTTGGCCCTGACTAAATGGGACACAGGCAATTTGTTCAGGGTTTAATATTGGGGTAACCAGGGGCACCTGCATGGCTCAGTTGGTTAAGCATCTGCCTTCAGGTCAGGTCATGATCCCGGGGTCCTGGGATCAAGCCCCACATTGGGCTCCCTGCTTGGTAGGGAGTCTGCTTCTCCCTCTCCCTCTACCCTGTCTTGTGCTCTCTCGCTCACTCTCTCAAAAAAGTAAACAAAATGTTTAAAAAATACTGGGATAACCATTAGCATGATTTTGAGGAGTAAATAGGTTAAGGCCTATAAAATGCCTATGGAAGGTGAAGGTCAAATAAGGAAAAATATATTTTGGGGCTTCATCTTATTAATTTTAAATGAAAATTTCCTAAGATCTTGTAGATAATTTGTAAAAGTACATAATTAAAACTTAGAGTATCTAATTTATTAGATAAATTGTCCTCACTTTTTATCTAAGTGTAAATATCATATTGCAGAATATATTAAATGTGGTAGATTAAAGGCCAGAGTCTCACCATCTTGTCAGTAAAGAAAAAAAGGGGTATTAACTACACAAGGACAGAGAGAAAGAAGAGCATGCTACAAGTGGGCTAGAAATGTCAATGGGAAACCGATGGAGGAGTGGTAACTGACAAGCAGGGACCTAAGCCTAAAGAGAAAAACTTCAATGTATGAATGAATTAATTTTTACCACAGAGTTTCCTAATGATGCTGGAATTAATTATACCTGCTACAAAGAATTTAGAGATGAGGCATGGATTTGACCCATTTATATAAAAAGCAGTTTAAAACCTCTGAGCTCTTCTTTCCAACCTAGTTCATCCAGGAAACCATCCCTCTAAACCACAACCCTTGAGAGAAAGAAGTTTCTTTTCTAGAACAGTTGAATTAATTAGGGGTTCTGGACTCAGGACTACAAGATGCAAAAGCAAGCACAAAACAGGGATTTTGACTACCAAGTTTCTCTCCACTCTTTCTTCATCCTCTTCCTGAAATACCACTAATCAGGATTCAGTTTTGGAGAAATTGACTGGAACTCAAAGAAACTACCTACAATTAAGGATCTGACACTAAAGAAAGTGTTAGTTTGCTTCCCAGTTTCAGAATATTACCTCCATTATACACTATTGCTCAAAAATCACCAAAGAATGGACTTCTCCTATGCAACAAAGCTCTTGTTTTGGAGGTATGGTCTCCAGGAAATAAGAATCCAAAAATAAATTTGACAGCGAGAATAGTACTGAAAGAAGTTCTATAGTTCTAATGAGTTTAGGAGTGATTAGTGATAGATATATAGAAAACTAATCCAGAAAGGAAAAAAAAAAATCTGGCAAGTTTGTACAAGGGATGTATAATCAGCCCACTCTAGCTCAGCAGTGAATGATATGGATAGATATAATAATAATTTAACTACTAAAGTTGTTAATCCTGAACCTGAACTAGTAACCTAATTGTGATCTAAACCAGTTGAGAGTATGGAGAGGTGAGAAATGGGTATTAATTACATAAAAGGCTAATATTCTCCCTTAAGAATTCCACAGAAAATGTCTGAAATTGATACATTAATATATGCCACTGCTAATTCTTACTGTTCAATATTTAAAAGAAGCAGCTAAAGGCATATTTAAAATAAATACTTTCAGGGACACCTGTGTGGCTCAGTCAGTTAAGTGTCTGGTTTCTGGTCAGGTCATGATCTCATGGGTCTTGAGATCAAACCCCACATTGGTCTCCATGTGCAGCGGGGAGTCTGCTTGAAGATTCTGCCCCTCCCCCCCCCACTCGCTCATGAGCTCTCTCTAAAATATCTCCTATAAAAGCAGTCTTGCAATCTCTCTTCTGGAAGTTAAAGACATTTTCATGATCTCAGATGGTTTATGGGTTGCTTATCCTTGTCGTGGTTGAATGTTATAATACAGTTTTCCTACAATTATGCCCTATTCTTTGGCTGGTAGCCCCAGAAGGAAATATGCAAGATTTGGCTTAGTCATGCCATGTCCTTTCTATCACCGGGTGGAAAAGCTTGGTTCAAGAATAGAGTTTGGAGAAAAAAGTTATTTCTTTCTCTTTGACTAGTTCATTGAATAACAAACATAAAAGGTAAGCTAGTGATTGCATTAAGTATGTAATGCATGGGAATTAGTATTTTTAGGTCTAGGAAAAGGACAAAATATTGTTTATAAATGTTTTTGCCAAAATTATGAAATAGTTATCCAGTAAAATAAGTCAAAATGTGCATGTGTTTTATGTGCAGAGTTAAACATGATTCTGTACATCTTCAGAGACATGTTTGCATTTGATTGAAAATATTTTAGAAACTTCATGCTTTATAACTGCATAGCATGAAGCTGAAAAAATGAAAAAATGTGAGAAATATTAATTCCTAGAAACATCAAAGTTTTAGATTTCTTCTAAAAATAACTTTATTGTGCTATTTTGAAGAGACTCCTAATTTAGGAAGTCAAAATCATGTCTAAATGGAATCTCTTTTTAGTCATAAAAAACGTACCACCAATCAGTGTGAAGCAGATGGTGAAACAATTATCTGGTGTATTTAGGCACTGCCATTGGCCAATTTGTAGTGTGGGCCAGGAAGTTCATTCTTTTTTTTTTTTTTTTTTTCAATCTTCTTTCTAGGTATGATGGATAGTGCCTTTAAATGAAAATCTTTGTATTATTTTAGTTTCCATAGTACAAGCTGCTTGGACATAGGCAACTCTAAGTCTAGTTGGAGCTACATGGTGATGACTTTAGGAATCACATTTTTAGTATTAGCATGGCTTACTGTCATCAATTCTTTGTGTAAATAATTGTTCCCTATACTAGCATACAAATTTTACTTAAATATTTAAAATCTTATGGTATGATAATTTAGAGAAACTAATTTTGAATTCTAATTGTTATATACAAGAGTTAAAGACAAAAAATTTAAGGCACCTACTTTTTAGCATTTAGTAACATCTAAAGTGATTGATATACATATGTATATAAATAAATAATTACAATTGAAAAGGATCTATTGATCTCTTCATGGTTTCAAATTTGTTTTTCTAACACATTTTTATATTTAGTATCTTTATCTGGCTCTAACAGTACACACGGTACATATATCTAGTTCTAAGAAATGACTATACAGTAATGATCTTATGTGACTATTTTTTAAATTTTTTTAAACATGTAATAGTAAAGAAAACAATATAATGAACCTTATTTACTCTCACCTGGGTTCAACAATTATCAAGATTTTGTCAATTTTGTTTCATCAATCCCCTCCCCTCATTTTCATGTTTTATTGTGAAGTAAACACTATAACAAAAACAGTATAGTTTCTAAAATGGTGTATTTTAAAAATAACTGAAATAGTTTTTTTAGTATTCAGAATTCTAAAGAACCATACCAAGATCTTAAAACTCTCTTTTTAAGGGCTCTTCTAAGTTAATTTTTCTTTTCCTGAAGACACTGAGGCCTTATAAAATCTGTGATATATTTTCTAACTTCAGAGTATAACAATCTTATTCTCTATTTGATTTTAAAAAAAATTCAATGTAACTTACTAGGATGGTGTTTCTTTTGGGAGGTGTAATCTGGTATATGAAGGTCACTCAGATATTAATAATCATAATATCTATAAATGCAAAAGAGGCCTGAGTTGATGGAATATTTTTCATTTTCTAACACAGATTGCTTGTAACACAGGTGTTCAGCTCTTTGTGTTCCTTTGCAGTGGTATTTCCCACTTCACCCCCACCCTTCCTGCAGTTTTCTTTAGGATTTTGCTGCATTTTATAGCCTTACAGCAAATCAAATGACCCCAAACATTGGCAAACTGTTTAATAATTGTGCTTATTTCTTAATAAAGCCAGATCCAGTTTATGTGCATAAGAGCATTTGAAGAGTCAAATGTATGGAATGAGGTGACAATAGTAGGGGCTTTCACACTCCTCTTACGTCAATGGATATATCATCCAGACTGAAAATCAGTAAGGGAACAATGGCTTTGAACAACCTAAACTTAACAGATACACACAAAAAATCCACCCAAAAATAGCAGATCACATTATTTTCAAGGGCACATGGAACATTCTCCAGGATAAATCATGTTAGACCACAAATTTCAGTAAGATTGAAACTATATATATGAGCATCTTTTCTGACCACAATCACATGAAACTACAAAAACAAAAAAGAGGAAAAACCTACATTAAACAACCCATGTGTCAAAGAAAGAAATAAAAATACATGAATACAAATGAAAATGGAACCACAATGGCTTAAATCTTCGGAATGCTGCAAAAACTGTTCTAAGAGAAGTTTAGGCTTACCTCAAAAAAACAAAAATCTCAAGAAATCTAACTTTAGAAAAAGAATGACTTAAAACTGAATCAGTAATAAAAAAACTCCCAACTAATGAAAGTTAAGGACCAGATGGTTCACTGGTGAGTTCCACCAAACACTTAAAGAAGCATACTCTTCTAAAAGTATTCCAAAAATTCAAAGAGGAAGGAACATTTCCAAATTTATTTGAGGCTAGGATCACTCTGATATCAAAACAAGACAAAGACACTACAAAAAATAAAAAATTACAGACCAGTACTAATGAATATAGATGAAAAAAATCCTCAAAATATTAGCAAACCAAATACATCAAAATGATCATTCACCAAGATCACATGGGATTTATTGCAGGATTGCAAGGATAAATTGATAAACACAATCAATGTGATACACTTTATTAAAAGATAAAAATCATATCTGAATATGCAGGAAAAAAACATTTGACAAAATTCAATATTCATTCATGATACAAACTCTCAACAAAGTGGGTATAGGACAAACATACCTCAACATAATAAAAGCCATATATAAAAACCCACAGCTAACATCACACTCTGTGATGAAAAGCAAAACATTTTTTCCTCTAAGATCAGGAAAAAGACCAGTCCATGGTCATGACTTTTATTCAGTATAGTACTAGAAGTCCAAGCTACAGCAATCAGACAAGAAAAAGAAATAGAAGGCACCCAAATTGGTTAGAAATAAGTAAAACTGTCACTATCTACAGATGACATGATAAAATAGCAAAGAGAAATTAAGAAAACTAATTTGTTTAAAATAGTATGAAAAAGAATAAAATACCTATGAATAAATTTAACCAAGGACGTAAAAGACCTATACTCTGAAAACTAGAAGACATTGATAAAAGAAATTGAGGACTATACAGAGGGAATGATATACCATGCTCATGAGTTGGAAGAATATTGTTAAAATATTCATACTAAAAACATTCTACATATTGAATGTCATCTCTATGAAATATCAATAGCATGTTTCACAGAACTAGAACAATTGATTCTAATATTAGCATGGATCCACAAAAGACCTGAATAGGCAAGCAATCTTGAGAAAGAACAAGTGTAGGTTCACACTTCAGATTGTTAACTACACTGCAATGCTACAGTAATCAAAATGGTATGGTACTGGCACCAAAATACACAGATCACTGGAGCAAAATAGAGAGCCCACACTTACACGGTCAGTTAATCTATGACAATGGAGGCAATATATACAATGGGGAAAAGACCATCTCTTCAATAAACCATGCTGGGAAAACTGGGCTACTTCCTTTAATCCATTTTGACTTTACTTCTGTGTATGGTGAAAGACCTAATTGTGAGACCTGAAACCACAAAATTCCTGAAAGAGAGTATCGGCACTTAACTCTTGAACATCAATCTTAGCGATATATTTTTTTTTGCTCCTCAGGCAAGGCAATAAAAGCAAAAATAAACAACTAGGATTACACCAAACTGAAAAGGTTTTACACAGCAAAGGAAACGATAAAAAAGAAAAGAGAAGGCAACCTACTGACTGGGAGAAGATATTTATAAATGATATATTTGGTAAGGGCTTAATATCCAAAATATACAAAAATCTCGTGTAGCTCAACATCAAAAAAATTAAACTTTAAAATGGGCAGAAGGGGACCTGAATAGACATTTTCCCAAAAAGACACATACAGATGGATATCAGACACATGGAGAGATGTTCGACATCACTAATCATCAGGGAAATGCAAATTAAAAGCACAATGAGATCTCATCTCACACCAATCAGTATGCTAGTATCAAAAAGACAAGTGTTGTCAAGGATGTGGAAAAAAGCGAACTCTGGTACACTGTTAGTGGGATTGTAAATTGGTGCAGCTACTATAGAAAACAGTATGAAGGTGCCTCAAAACATTAGAAACAAAACCATATGATTCAGTGATTCTACCTCTGGGTATTTACCGAAACAAAACAAAACAAAAAAACTAATTTGAAATTATATATGCACCCCAATGCTTATTGCAGCCATCATTTATAATAGCCAAGATAGGGAAGTAACCTAAGTGTCTATCCATAGATGAATGGATTAAGATATGGCATACACATACACAGTGGAATATTTAGCCATAAAAAAAGAATGAAATCTTGCCATTTGCAACAGCTTGGATCAACCTAGAGGGCATTATGTTAAGTGAAATAAATCATACCAAAAAGGACAAATACTTATATGTGGAATCTAAAAAACAGAACAAAAGAGAAAAAGAGTCATAAATACACAGAGCAAAGTGATGGTTGTCAGAGGGAAGGGGAGAGGTGGGTGAAATGGGTAAAGGGGATTAAGAGCTACAGTTTGCAGTTATAAATAAGTCAGGGATGTAAAATACAACATAAGGAACATAGTCAATAATATAATAACTTTGTAAGATGACTACATTTATCATGGTGAGCATTTTGTAATATACATAAAATGTTGAATTGCTATGTTGTACACCTAAAACTACCAATGTAAACTATAGTTCGATTAAAATAAAATTTAAATTTTTAAGTATTAAGGAGCTAATCACATGTTGCTTTAAATTTTCTATGAGATTATAAAGCCAGGTCACCAGAATGTAATATACTAGAATATTACTTTAGATATTCATAAAGATGCCTTCATAGAATTATGAGTTAATATAAATTTAGCCCTTCATGTAGCAGCCAAATTAGCTTAGCTTTCTAGCATAACTACTTCCTTTTCTCCCCGGGCTATAGAATAGAAAAAGTTTATAGACAATTTGGGCTGGCATTCTTGCACTAACAGTAGCTCTGTTATCTTGACGATGTTACTTAACTTCACTATGATTCATTATCTTTACCTATAAAAATGAAAATGCTTACTTCACATGCAGTTTTTAAAACTCACATAATAGAAAATTTTCAGGAAACAGTAGATATTCAATAAATGGAAAGCAGTGCTTTTATCTTTTATTATCAACCACTTCAAATCATCCTAAAGTTAACTATCAATTAGGGGTTAGGTCTGTATTGCCTCAGGTAATGAATTGTGACAGATTTGGAATTTAGGCAGTCTCTCTGATTTCAGAGAGTTTAATGATTTTCTAAAACCCAGCATATTATTCTAGTTTTAAATATTTAGCCACTCTAAACTTACACAGGACTTTCATGTTTGGTTTTCCTTTCTTCTTTTGGAGAGAGGAGATACCATCTTGGCTGTAATTCTTATCACTTAGCCACTTTCACCCAATGCATGATGTTGCCCTGCAGAAGGAAGAATGAAGTTCTAAAAATACGGATACAATTATTACTAATTCACCACCTCAACATTAACTAACGTAAGCTGACAGTATTTTCTTCCCCACAGAAAAAAACTCCATGCTCAGGAAGTGCTATTTCTTCATAACGAAGTTAGTGCTGACACAAATGTCCATGAAGAGGAAAACTCCTAAAATATTAGAACTTCATAAGTCTGAAAATGTAGTAAATGTTACGGTTTAAATAGTGAAAAATGAGAAATACTAAAGGTGGTTTTATTACTTTATAATATAAAAATTAAAGTTTAAATTTTTATTATAAAATATAAGCCTTTGGGTCCTTTCTCAGCTCATGAACAGTGGGGAAGAAAATATTACAGTCTATGACTTGCTCTGAACCACACCTTACCATAGCTTATTTGATCCCCAGAAATGAACCAAAACTAGATTTTCCTCTGACATCACTAAATGATTTTCTGAAATGTTTGCAAAGCTCCAGGTGCATGGGGTCCCTGAATAAATATTATTTCAACACTGATCAGCTTCATAGGTGAGGACCAAATTAGGAAACAGGTCTACAAGGATTTCTTAATGAAAGCAGGTGGCTGTTGATATTCTAAATAGATTCAATAATTAGTTAGAACATTTTTAGGACTTTAGGTGTATCTCACAAGGGATTTCTATAATATTCAGAAGACAGCTCATGTAGGAAAGCACCTGTTCAAGAAGATATCCATTCATGCTCTCCTACTAGGGGAAAATATTTTATGAGACCAAAGTTCCAAGGGAAGACTTTACATTTTGGATTTTACATTTTGGATTTATTCACCTGCTAAAATTTAGGAATTACTTTGGTGTCTAAGAACGGCCTTCCTAAGCTAGATATGAATTTCATGTAAAAGACAAATATATTAATTATATAATTATATAATATATATAATTATATAATATAATATATTTATATATTATATATTATATTATATAATTATATAATATAATATATAATTATATAATATAATATATATTATTATATTATATAACATATATAATATATAATAAAATATAAAAATATAAAATATATAATATATATAATTATATTTATTATATTTATATATAAAATATATTAATTATATTTATTTTAAACTGCTTATTTAGAACAAACATAAAACATACTCTGTGGGGGGAAATTGCTTAATAACATTCCATACTAAGTTTAAATAATGGTAGATTTTTATCTTCAGCAACTATTGTAGCCATTACGTATTATCTACTCCAAGTAAGATAAGCATACCTGCTTGACTACAGTCCTAAAACAAGATATTGAAACTTTCCCCTGCTCTCTTTATGGCACAAGGTTTTAACCAAAGAAATTAAAAATACATTTATTAACATATGTTTATCCTTTGACACAAATAAAAGTTACGTTCCTTTAGCAAGCATATACATAGTAAAAATACTAGAAAAGTTTATAAATTGTAACAGGCACTTAGGCAAGTTAAACTCCCAACTAATTTTTTTTGAAATTTATTGATTAGCAATAGGATGCAAAATAAACTAAATAAAATTTCATATCTCCTTCAATGGTGTTTTTGAAATTCTGAGTAATGACCCAGGTTGAGCTATTAATGCAAATCCTCAAAACTTAGTTTCTTGATACTTTTCATTTTGAGGCATCTTTTAAAGAAACAACAGATGCCTCTCCACATGCATTCTAAAAATCAATACGATTAATCAATAATACTCTCCACAGGTAATAAATGCTGAAAAGCATTTCTGCCTATCCATATTGATCGAGAGAATTGCTTCAAATTGGTTCTGATGTGTATAAAAATCGTTTCCTTATTGATCAAAGCCTCTTTGATATTTTATATGTGGCACACAATTTTTTTAGACTTCACTTTTGTATATTTGTGATAAATTTCCTATGATCTGTGCATGGGACTAATTTGAAATGTAAAATGGGTATTTTTCTTTGGGGGAACATATTCAAACTTTTGGCAAAGCATGAATAATCATGAAATTACTGAAGTTATTTTAATGAGAAATGTAATGATGTATTTCATTCACATTTTCATTATTTGTAATAAGCTTAAAAGTTTTGAGTCTGCTTCTATTTCTTGCAGCAGAATTTCATTCATGCAGACATATGTGTTTAATCCGAATGATGTTATTCCTTTAAAAAAAGGATTTTTATTTATTGATTGATCAGAGAGAAAGAGCACAAGCAGGGGAAGTGGCAGGCAGAGGGAGAAGCAGGCTCCCCACTGAGCAAGGAGCCCGATGTTGAACTTGACCCCAGGACCCTGAGATCATGACCTGAGCTGAAGGCAGATGCTTAATCAACTAAGCCACCCAGGCATCCCCAGAATGATGTTGTTCCTGATGATATAATAGAAAATTGTGCAGTTTTAGTCAACTGTTGACTCCTAATATTGCTGTCAAATTATATTTTTGCAACATGATTGATCTATAAGTGAATTTTGTGACCTTTTTGTTAATGTAAGTGTACAGAGGGTAAAAAGAAAAGTGTGTCTTCTAAATTAACTTTACAAACAATAAGTTTATAGCTTCAGTATATACAGCATTTAATGAATCTCATTAAACATTCTATTCTCTTGACCCAAAAAATATATGAAACCCCAGTGTCCTTGGCTAATAGTACCTGATAACTGATGGCTCATTGAGTAAATGCTATTAGCTCAATGGAAGATTTTTTCAAAGCAGCTCAACTTTCAAAGTTCAATTTTTTGATACATTTACTAGTGTGGTGAATTATTCCTCCAATAAAGAAAAATCAAAGATCCCTGTCAACATAATTTAGTAAATTTTAACATCTACACTACCTATTTTCCTTATTTAGATGTTCCATTATGAATGGCATCATTTTGGTCAGTGAAATACTACTTTGGAAAGTGTTGCAGTATCTTCTTAAAACTTGACTACCAATTTTTTAAACTGTTCTACGCAAGGGAGGGAGAGAACATGGTAGAGTAGGAGATCCTAAGTTTACCTCATCCCAAGGATACAAGTAGATAACCCACATCAGTATAAATAACCCAGAAAATGACTGGCAGAGTGGACTCTCCACAGCTAAATGTAGAGAAGAGGCCACATTGAAGAGAGTAGGAAGGGCAGAGATGTAGTCAGGAGCTGAAAGGATCTGTGGGACTGTCCACAGGAGAAACACTGGTTATGGAGAGGAGAAAGAAACAGACCCTCACACCAGGCACCCCAGAAAGGGGAACCCAAACAAGAAAGATGAATCCCCCACAACATTTGACTTTGAAAAACAGAGGGGTATAATTTTGCAAGTTCTTATAATCAGCAGGGCTTAACACCTAGAACTTTAAAATCATCTGACTTGGCTCTGAGAGAGCCAGGAGGGTAATAGAAAGCTGAGTCTCTGACCTTAAAGAGACAGTACAGTCAGCAGCCACACAGAGATACAGCATAGAAATGGCAGTTTGAAAAATGCCTGGGGTATATGGTAGGAAGATATCTTTACTAATATCAGAGTGTGTGCTGGAGAGACAAGGATTGTTGGGGAACTTCTCTGGGAACAAAGCAGTTGGTGTTTGCCATTGTCCTCCCCTAGCCCCCAATCTAGATACAAGGACACCTACAGGAACCAGCACAGCACCAACACTCTCCACCTAACTTGCTAACTTGCTTACTTGCTTACTTGCTTGCTAACAGTGTGCCCTGCCCCTGCATTCTCCTGAAGACACTCCCCCTCCAGCTAGGCCTTAGCTCTAAGTCTCCTCCCATAGCAAACACTGCTAACACTGCATGCCCTACCCCTGTACTCTTCTGTAGATCTGCCTCCTCCAACCCTGCCTGCCCCAGTCAGGCAGCTGCAAGTGCCCTCCTGCAGTAGACAACTGCAGGCCTTGCTAGCAATGTGCATCCCAGCCCCACATTCTCCTACATTCTTGGCAGGAGCCATCCAAAATGGTGCCACAAGCTGGCAGTGTGCAAGCACGCACAACAAAGGCCAGCACCACTCCAAGTGACTCCTGTCCCTGGAAGAGAAGATAACTACACACCAGTCCAACTGCAGCCCCAGCAGTGGACAGGAAGCAGAAAACTGGTCTGACTACAGGCCCTGCCCACCAACAAGTGCTTCTCAGGGGACAACTCAAGGAAAGCACCCTGCAGTTCTGTGCTACTGCATCTCTGGCAGACATCTGGTCTGACTCAACTCAAGCCCAAGGTAGCCGAGACTGGTCCACTAACAACACAGGGACAAAACCCTATCTACAACAGACAAAGAAAGCCATTGCTGATGACTAGACTGAAGGCAAATGCAGCTAAGTCACAACAGTATGGTGCATGTGACACACATAGGAGACACTCCTGAAGCACCAGATTCTGGTGAACAGGGGACACTGCACTGCAGGGCACTACAGGACCTCTTTTCATAAGGCCACTATTTTCAAGAGCAGGAGATGTAGCCAACTTTCCTTACACATAGAAGCAGACACAGAGAGTTAGACAAAATAAGAGGAATATGTCCCAAATGAAAGAACAGGAAAAAAATCACAGCAAGAGAGCTAAACAAAATAAAGACAAGTAACATGCCTGATAGAGAATTTAAAATAAGGGTCAGAAAGATACCCATTAGACTGGAGAAAAGAGTGGAGGACCTCAGTGAGATCCTTAATAAAGAAATAAAAAACATTAAAAAGGACCAATCAGAGATGAAAAAAGGAATTCATGTCCACTAAACCAGCCCTATAAAAAATGTTAAAGGGAACCTTTTGAGTGGAAAGGAAAGACCATAATTAAGAGTAAGAAAAGAAGGAAGCACAAAAACAGTTAAATTAAGTATGACACCATATATGTTAAACAGGGGGGAGAGAAGTAAGGAATGGATTCAAACTTAAATGACCACCAACTTAACTTAGGCTGCGATATGCACAAGATTAGAACAGAAGTAAATGAAATATAAACTAAAAAATGATAGAACATATCAATGAAACCAGGACCTGGTTTTTTTGAAAAGATAAAGTTGATACACTTTTAGCCAGATATATTTTAAAAAAGGAAAAAAGAGATGACTCAAATAAAATTGGAATTGAACAAGGAGATATAATAACCAACATCATTACTGAATGGTAACCACAAATCATAAACCAGTAATAGATATACAAAATATAAGGAGAAAAAAATCAAAGTATATCACTAAAAAACCCCCAGCAAACTGAAAGAGAAAAGAGCAAGAGAACAGAAAACTACAAAACCATCATAAAACAAGTAACAAAATGGCAATATGTATACAACTATCAGTAATTACTTTGATTCTCAGAGTCCATAGTCTCTCGTGCTTCATTCCCCCTTCTGATTACCCCCCCTTCCTTTATCCCTTTCTACCGAGAATTATCGAACTTTACATCAAAAACCAGGGTTGTACTGTAAGGTCACTAACATAATATAATAAAAGAATATTATAAAAAAAGTAATTACTTTGAATGTAAATGAATGGACTAAATACTCCAATTAAAAGACACAGTGTGGCAGAATGGATAAAAAAGCAAGACCCATCTATATGCTGCCCACAAGAGACTCATTTCAGAGTTAAAGACACATTCAGATTGAAGATGAAGGGATGGAAATGCATTTACCATGCAAATGGAAGTGAAAAGCAAGCCAGGGTAGTAATATTTATATCAGACAAAATAGACTTTAAAACAAAGACTGCAAAAGACAAAGAAGGACACTATATAAAGGCAACAATCTAAAAAGATATAACAATTATAAATATTTATGTACCCAACATGGGAGCACCCATGCTAAAACAATTAATAACAAACATAAAAGAATTGATAGTAATACAATAATCATAGGGGATTTTAACACCCTATTTACATCAGTGGATAGATTATCCAAACAGAAAATCAACAAGGAAACAATGGCTTTGAATGACACTTTGAACCAGATGGATCTAACAGGTATATTTGGAACATTCCATCCTAAAACAGAATACACATGCTTTTCAAGTGCACATGGAACATTCTCCAGAAAAGATCACATATTTGGCCACAAAACAAGTCTCAACAACTTCAGAAAGATCAGTCATACCATGCATCTTTTCCAACCACAATACTATGAAACTAGAAATCAACCACAAAAAAGAAAAAAAAAATCTGGAAAGAACATAAATACATGGAGGTTAGATAACATGCTACTGAATGATGAATGGTTCAACTAAGAAATCAAAGAGGAAATAAAAAGATACATGGAGACAAATGAGAGTGAAAGAACAGCAGTCCAAAATCTTTGCAATGCAGCAAAAGCTGTTTTAAGAGGAAAGTTTGTAGCAATATAGGCCTACCTTAAGAATCAAGAAAAATCTCAAATAACTGAAACTTACAACTAAAGGAGGTAGAAAAAGAACAAACAAACCCCCAAACCAGTGGAAGGAAGGAATTATAAAGATTAGAAGTAAATGAAATATAAACTAAAAAATGATAGAACATATCAATGAAACCAGGACCTGATTTTTTTGAAAAGATAAAGTTGATACACTTTTAGCCAGATATATTTAAAAAAAGGAAAAAACAGAGATGACTCAAATAAAATTGGAATTGAACAAGGAGATATAACCAACATCATAGAAATACAAAGAATTGTAAGAGAATATTATGAAAAATTATATGCCAGCAAATTGGACAACCTAGGATAAATTCCTAGAAACAGAACCTCCCAAACTGAACCAGGAAGAAAGAGAAAATTTGAACACACCAATTACCAGCAGAATTGAGTCATTAATTAACAAACTCCCAACAAACTCCATGACCAGATGGCTTTACAGGTGAATTCTAGCAAACATTTAAAGAAGATTTAATACTCATTCTTCTTAAACTGTTCCAAATATATAAGAGAAAGGAATGCTTCTGAATTAATTCTATGAGGCCAGAATTGCCTGTTACTAAAACCAGAAGACACACACAAAAAAGAGAACTACAGGGCAATAGCTCTGATGAACATAGATGTTAAAATCCTCAACAACATATTAGCAAGCTGAATCCAGCAATACATTAAAAAAATCACTCACCATGATCAACTGGGATTTATTTTCAAGATGCAAGAGTGGTTCAATATTCACAAAGCAATCAACATGATACATCACATCAACAAGAGACAGGATAAAAACCATATGATCATATCAATAGATACAGAGAAAGAATTTGATGAGTACAACATCCATTCATGATAAAAACTCTCCACAAAGTAGGTTTAGAGGGAACATACCTCAAAATAAAAAAGGCCATATGAAAAACCCACAGGTAATGTCATACTTAATGGTAAAAAACTGAGCGATCTTAAGATTAGGAACAAGACAAGAATGTCTCCTCTCAACACTTTTGTTTAACATAGTACTAGAAGTCCTAGCTAAAGCAATCAGAAAAGAAAAAAGGCATCCAAATTGGTGAGGAAGAAGTAAAACTTTCACTGTTTGCAGATGACATGATACGATATATAGAAAACCCTAAAGATGCCCACCAAAAAACTACTTGAACTGATAAATGAATTCACAAGGTGACAGGATATAAAATCAAATACAGAAATCTCTTGCATTTCTATACCCTAATAGTGAAGCAGCAGAAAGAAATGAAGATAACAATGCCATTTACAATTGCACCAAAAATAATAAAATACCTAGGAATAAACTTAACCAAGGAAGTGAAAAACCTGTACTCTGAAAAACACAAAATACTCATGAAAGAAACTGAAAATGACATAAAGAAATGGAAAGATGTTCCATGCACATGGGTTGGAAGAACAAATATTATTTAAATGCCCATACTACCCAAAGCAATTTACAGATTTAAATCAATCCCTATCAAATTACAAACAGCATTTTCACAGAACTAGAATAAACAAGCCTAAAATTTGTATGGAACTACAAAAGACCCCAAATAACCAAAGCAATCTTGAAAAAGAAAAACAAAGATGGAGGTATCATAATCCCAAATTTCAAGATATACTACAAAGCTGTAGTAACCAGAATGGTATAGTACTGGCACAAAAATAGACACATTGATCAATGGAACAGAAAAGAGAGCTCAGAAATAAACTCATGAATATATAGTCAATCTTCAACAAAGGAGGCAAGAATGTGGAGTGGAAAAAAGACAGATGGTGTTGGGAAAACTGGACAGCTGTGTGCAAAAGAATAAAGCCAGACCACTTTCTTACACCATACACAAAAATAAACTCAAAATGGATTAAGGACCTAAATGTGAGACCCCAAACCATAAAAATCCTACAAGAGAGCACAGGCAGTAAGTTCTCTGATGTTGGTCACGGTGACATCCTTCTAAATATGTCTCCTGAGTCAAGGGAATCAAAAGCAAAAATAAACTATTGGGACTACAACAAAATAAAAAGCTTCTGCACAGAAAAGAAATAACCAAGAAAACTAAAAGGCAACCTACTGAATGGGAAAAAAATATTTACAAATGACATATCCAGTAAAGGGTTAATATCCAAAATACATAAAGAACTTATACAACACAACACCCCCCCCAAAAAAAATCCAATTAAAAATGGGCAGAAGACATGAGCAGACATTTCTCCAAAGAAGACATACAGATGGCCAACAGACACATGAAAAGATGCTCAACATCACTAATCATCAGAAAAATACAAATCAAAACCACAATGAGATATCACCCTCACCTGTCAATCAAAATACAAGCAACAAGTGTTAGCAAGGATGTGGAGAAAAAGGAACACTTGTGCACTGTTGGTGGGAATGCAAACTGGTATAGCCACTGTAGTATGGAGGTTCCTCAAAAAATTAAAAATAGAACTACTATATGATCTTGTAATTCCACTACTGGCTATTAATCAAAGAATATAGAAACAGTAATTTGAAAAGATATATACACCCCAATGTTTATTGCAGCATTATTTACAATAGCCACGTTGTAGAAGCAGCCCAAGTGTCCATTGATAGACGAATGGATAAAGAAGAGGTGCCACATATATAACGGATTATTAGTCATAAAAAAGAGAATACACTCTTGCTATTTGAAACAACATGGATGGATCTAGAGAGTATAATGCTAAGCAAACAAGCACTTAGAGAAAGACAAATACCATATGATTTCATTCATATGGGAAATTTAAGAAACAAAACAAATGAACAAAGAAAAAAAGAGACAAACCAGAAAACAGATTCTTAACTGTAGAGAACTGATGGTTACCAGAGGGGAGGTGGGTGGGAAGATGGGTGAAACTGGTGAAGGGGGATTAAGAGTCCACTTCTCATGATGAACAGTAAGTAATGTATAGAATTGTTGAATCACTATATTGTATACCTGACACTAATATAACACTGTATGTTTACCAGAATTTTTTTAAAAATGCTTTATGCATCTCATAATTTTTATTTGGAATTTCAGGGAATATCAATTGTCATATTGATAACTGAGTTCCCAATAACTCTTCCTTAGATAATTTTATCAACTAACAATTTAACTTTGTTGTTAATTCTAAAGGAATCCTTTTGCAAAATAAATTAAGTTGAAATCTTTCAACAAAACAAGAACTTTCTCTTTTAATGAACAACCAGTGTAAGGAATTGGATAAAATATGTTTACTATATTCAAAAATACTGTTTGGGTGAGTCTGAGAGGATGTTAGTCAATGTTGAAAGTATAAGCATTGGAAGGATGATATATTCTGGTTTGTTTCCCCTAGGGCGAAAAATGACATAAATTTTTATAACATCTTAATATAAGACACTTATCTAAAGTCGTGGAGGTATTTTTTTGTTTGTTTTTTATTTTGATTTTTCCTCACTAAGGCACTGTTGAATGTTGGGTACATGGATGGGCTTTTTGAGCTCTAAAAGAATAAAAGCTGCTTTTCTAAGTCCCCTCCTTATTCCCAGGAAGCTAATTGTACAATAAGATTCTTAGAGTCAGTAAGTGCCATTAGGGTAACCACAGAAATGAAATTTTGAAATATTTCTTGTACTTAAATAGAAATTAATTTTAAAGTATTCCTAGGAGCAAGCACAGATTTAGCTGGAAACTGGAACTGCACACCCAAGAGATGTTTCCTCTGACTCAAGAGCAGCTTAATCACAGGAGGAGAGACAACATTGAGCCAATCAATAAAAATTCATCCGGAGGTATTAGGGCATGACACAGAGGATAAGAGCATGAGATTTGGAGTCACACAGCCCCCAAGTCAAGACTCCAATACTGAAGTTGTGTGGCCTTGGAGAAGTTGCTTTCATCTCTAAGCCCCATTTTTTAAAAGATTTTATTTTATTTATTTATTTGACAGAGAGAGAGCACAAGCAGGGGGAGCAGCTGGCAGAGGGGGAGGGAGAAGCAGACTCCCTGCTGAACAGGGAGCCCAATGTGGGGCTCGATCCCAGGATCCTGGGATCATGACTTGAGCTGAAGGCAGACGCTTAACCAACTGAGCCACCCAGGAACCCCAAAGCCCCATTTTCTTGTATGAAGTAGGATATGTGCTAGCACTGTCCAATAAAATATAATATGAACCACATACGTAATTTTAAATTTTTAGTAGCCGCATTTTTAAAAAGCAAGTGAAATTAATTTTAAATTTATCACATGTAATCAATATAAAATTATTTTTAAAATATTTTGTATTTTTTTCCTAAAGTCTGAAATCTGGTGAGCATTTTACAATTATAGTGTATTTCAATTTGCACCAGCTGCATTTCCAGTGTTCAATAGCTACATGTGAGTCATAAATGTTATAATAGTGTAGTGCAGGTATATATCTACCCCATAGGGTTGTAGTAAGGGTAAAATGAGATAACATATATAAAGGCCTTAGAGCAGTGCTTGGCAAATAACAAGGACTAAAAAATGTAGTCATGAAAACTGTTACTACCACCACTGAGATGATTACAGCAGCCTATGTATTAAGCTGAGAGGGGATTCAAAAATATGACATGCCCCTGTTCTCCAGTAATTACAAAGTTAAGAAGGTAAGACAACTACACAGTTAACTCTAATTTATGGTATCTTATTACCACATGAATGGTATCAATAAAATGCAATGAATGCTCAGAATAGGAAAATCTCCACTAGGGATGCCTTATACCAACAAGATGAAGAAAATCATTTTGAACTGGGAGTTAATAAATGGGTTGACTTTTACTATGAAGATATAGTTGAGGACCACGGAAATAGCTAAGAAAAATATTTCACCAGAGGGACTAATAGAAGCAACAATCCAAAGATGGGGAAATGAAAAATATATTCAAGAAATTGACATATCATTTGATGAAGAACATATAGGATTCATGTAAAAGTGTATTTGAGTAAATGCCAATTTGTAGGGGAGTGTAGAGGTCTTGAGAGTCATGCTAAGATACTAGAACAGTATTCAGTGTCAGAAGGCAGTAGTAAAAAAAAGTACAGATTTGGGAGTCAGAGATTTGATTTCAACCATGTTCTTCAACTGCCACAAATACATTTTCTTATCTTGGGCAAGTCATTTCATCTCAGCTGTTTGTAAAATGAGATGGTTGGATCTAAAACAAAACCTGAGAGTGTCAGAGTTGTAAGGAGGCTCTTTGCTGCTGTTGTTGCTGCTGCTTTTGGCATTGTGTTATTCAAATTTATGGTATTTTAAATAGGAGTGACATAATTGAAGAAACACCTTAGGAGTTAACATGTAGATTTTAAAGTAAAAAATTATAATAAAAAGATCATTTGGTGTACCATCTCAATAGTCCTGCTAAATGAAAACAAGGACTTTAATATTGTGGACATAACAGTTTTAAATTAGTGAACTATAGAAAATTAGTAAAAAAGAATGGATAGAACTTGGGCTGAGGATAGAGAAGGAGAAAAAGTGAGAAATGAATGTTACTATACTTTGAAGTCTGGAAAACAGAGATAATATAGTATCTAAAATAGAAATGGAAAAACTAAAGAGATAATTTTGCCAGAAATGTGAGAAGGGATTTAACATGAATCTTTATCACTTGGCTATGATTTTTAATATGTACAACATATGCATTAGAAGGTTATGTATTTAAGAATTAATAGAGATACATATGTCTCCTGCAAGAATATGCATGTTTTAGTTTCAGAGTTCCACAAAGTAGTAAAATCAACACTAAAGAGAAGACTTCTGAGATTAACACAAGCATTAAGCTTAAGAGCCTATTTACCTATGAAATTCAGTGGCATTCATACAAAAGCAGCAAAGTGTCACACTTATCTGAATCTTAATTTATGAAACACACACTCATGTGAGTGAATGAAGCAAGACTTTTTGAATAATAAAGATTTTGACCCAAATCCCAGATTTACCTACTCTGAGTCCCATTCTCCATTAGCTGGAAAGGGAGAATCTCTACCTCTGAGGGTTAAGTACAGAGCACATGAAGTAACATACGGAGCTCTAGATGCCTAATAAATGGCTACTATTTCAGGTCATTCTGATAAACTTGAAAGACAAAGAAATGTGCTCATATCCCATCTACTTAGATAACGTCATAAGAGTCTTTGTACTCCTACTTATACCACACCTTAACTCCTTATGATTGGTTTTAAAAATACTGTAGCCTTGAGGCACCTGGCTGGCTCAGTTGGTAGAGCATGCAACTCTTGATCTCGGGTTGTGAGTTTGAGTCCCATGTTGAGTGTGGAGATTACTTAAAAATAAAATCTTTAATATATATATATATATATATATCATAATCTTTTTTTTAAAAAAGATTTATTTGAGAGAGAGGGAGATAGCATGAGCAGGGGAGAGGGGACAATGGAGAGGGAGAAGCAGGTTCTGCACTAAGCAGGGAGCCCAATGTAGGGCTCGATTCCAGGACCCTGAGATCACAGCCTGAGACAAAGGCAGACACTTAACCAACTGAGCCACCCAGGTGCCCCTATATGTTGTAATCTTAAGAAGAATTTGTCTTGGTTAGGAGGTGAGTACGTGTTGAAAAGTTTAAAATAACTCTTGGCTACTCTAGGTGTGTATTCTTAAAATCAAATTGAATTTTCAGACATATGTGTATCTATAATGAATTAAAAACTCTTCACTTTGAAAAAGTGCCAATATTTTATTTGCACATTCTATTAGCATGGGATTAAGACTTTCCAATTTGTTGGTTTATCCAAAGTGGTTACATATACCCAGATAATATTTTACCACTTGATTTTAATGGGCTAATTCATTCCACAAACTTCTTCAAGAGATTCTATTGTTAATGTGCTTAAATGAGTGTATTAAAATATTCAAGTTTTTATACCAAAGCCAATTGAGACAGCTTTGCTTAAGATATTGTTAAACATATTTTTCAAAAATTTGCTTTTTAAAAAAAAGCATAAGGAAGCTACATCATCTTAAAGTTATAAGTTTATTTGGGACCAAAATTTCAGAGACCTACTAATTTTCAAAGGTTGGCTCTCTCATTTAATAGCAGAGCAATACTTTGTGTAGATGAAATTTACTGCTTGTCTTCTAAGTCAAAAGAAATTGGTAAATTCATCCAATAGAGTAAAATGGAGAGCAACACATGTAATTCTCATTCAAACCCCATTGGTCATCAAAAAAAGATGCTGATTTAATCAATAAGAAAGTATTTTGAAATCTTAATAAAAATAAGAATTAAGTTTTTCAGAGATGTGTGAAGAGATAGTCATAAGCACTTGCTGTTGATATATATGGTTATTTATATGAAAGAATAGCAATCAGAAAATTATGTCAATCTTTTCCCCAGGCTGCTTATTTTGTTCCCATTCTGTGAAAAGTTTGGACATCCTAATAACTTAAATGTTAACAAAAGGAGAAGCAAGTCATTTTTTATATAGTATTCAAATATTTATATTTTATTGTAAAATATATTTATGAATCAAATTGGCTATTTCTATTTTTAAATCAATGTTGATTACTCTGTTTTTTAATCAGATATTTTCAATCTATGTGAAATTAATGGAATATGTACATTCAGAACTTGGTATAATTATTGTTAGAATACTATGCTTAATGACATTTTAAATAATCTATTCAGGAATTACATGTTATAAGACAATTGTTTTTGTTAAATTGTGTTATAACATTTTAATAGAATATTTAAAGTATAAATATATATCACTTATTTTTTGTTATTTCACATTTTTAAGGAGGCATAACTTTAACAAAAACATTAGCAGTTTCTATAAATTTTCATGGTACTGCTAAAAATTTATCTCTACCATATTTTTATTCTATTGACCAAATTGTGGATAAATGTTCATCCTAAATTTGTCATTAAGATTCTGCATTGGGATGACAAATGATTTATATTCTGATTTATTTTTCATTGCCAATCACCAGGATATTTAGAGAGATACCTATAGACATGTCTGTAAATACTCCACTTTCTAGAGATGCTACCAATAATCATACTGTATTTTTTTTTTGAAAGTGCCACCTCTCTCACACCAACTAGATACTAATGTAGTAATTGACCCATCCTGGTAAGTAATTCTGAAAAATCTTCAGGCCTAGAAAGGGTTTAGCATCTCAATTCCCAGTAAAGCTAATTTTAGGTCAGACACTGTATGCCATGTATAACCCCATATACTTAAAATAAAGTTGAACATGATTATACATTTATACACATTTTAGGAATAAGTTATTATATATATAATCACAATATCACAATCTTCTGTAAATGAGTTCAAGTAAACCTGAAATCCTCACCATAAACTTACTAAAATCTGTTCTATCAAAGACAAATTTTTGAAACACCTGAGGCATGGTTCTGAATTATATAATCCTATCATTAGGTTCTAATATTATATTCTCTATTTTATTGAAATTTCAGAAATTATCAAGAACCTTCATAAATGTTTCTAATTATGATTTTTACAGATTTAACTTCAACAAAAGATAATGGTTTAAAGCTAAATCTTTTCCTTTTTCTTTATGAGCTTTGATTTTGTTTCATTTCAAAAATAGAAAATAGTATTTACCCCCTTCCTATCTGTTGCATGAAGACTACAAGAAGAAAGTTATTTGTTTGACTCTTAGGAAAGTCACAAATAGCAATTGTCTATAGAATGAGGCTAGAAGTGGAATCCATATGTAATGCTTCTGTCAGCAAAGACTTAGTAGAAGAGGGTTTATAATAAATATTCACATCTGCTTCTTTGGACACTCTAATCCATCCTAAGGATCTTTGCTGTGTCAGGTTTTGTTCTAGATGAAGAAGCCCAGTAGTTATAAAGGTTTGCAAATAGGCCATATTTATCATGGTTAGCTTTACTTTTATAACTTTTCTCTGTTTTCGAAATATTCATGATATTTTGGGGTATATTTTGTGATTAAATATTTCACTGTGACTTTTATGACATCATTAAAGAATTTTTACTGTGAAACAAATTTTATTTTCACAATAGATCACCTACTTAAAATCTGTCAAGAAGGCATCATTGATAACAATACTATGCTGGATGTGGAAAACACAATGACTAAAAACCCAGGCTCTGGATTCAGTGATTGTGATTTAATGATACCTTCCTCCATACCCCCATACCGTAAATACCTCCCCTTGAGCAAGCTACTTCACCTTTCCAAACCTCTCTTTGTTCATCCATATAATGAAGTTAATATTATTTTATCATTAGATCTTGTAAGGATTATATTAAATTATTCACATCAGGTACAAAATCTAGTATCTAGCATGCTGGCAGTATAATCAATTTTAAATATTACTGGAATGATAATACACCTTCTAAGTATGATTAGATAATCCCATAGATAGTCCTAATATCATACTTCTTTACCCTACATACTGACTCTATATAAACATATTCCATTATTTTTACTTACCTCAATTCTCTGATAGTATGCTACCAGACTTCTTTAATAAAAGCATTAGGATTGGATTGCTGATATATTTTTCACTTGAAGGAAATTATTCACTAAAAATTATACAGTATAAAAATTATGAGAATATTCTGTGCTATATTTAGCTCTTATGTAATATAAACTTAGTTTAACAGAATTTTGAATTTTAAATTAGAGTAAAAAAAACCCTAAGTCATCCTTGAACTGGAGGTATTTATTTTCACTTCAACTCCAAAAAAGTTCATAAGTGTCATAATTTTAAAGCATAAATGTATATTATTATAACTAAAGATTTTGCATAATTATAACAAGTTAAAGTATATTGCAAAATTTAACATGTAAATTATCCATTATATAGGGACATAGATGTTAAACCTATGCTTTGGACATTTTTCACAAATAATTCACTTGAAAAAGAAACTTGCATTGCTTAGTTGCTTTCACCCTCATCTTCTCAAAATTATTTATTAATCCCATATAAAGAGACTAGGAGGTCATTTGATAAAGTAGGTAGGGCATTAGGCTTTACTTCCTTATTTTAAAATTTTATAATCATTGACCTGTCTTAATTTTGACTGGAATTATTTCCTATACAAATGAGAATTAGCTTATATTTAATGACTGGCATCTAATATGAGTCTGTTGAATTAAAATTGAAACAAAACTGTATAATCCATTGCTTAGAAACTGTGACTGCTTGAAATTAAACTTTGATATTCTCTCTCTCTCTCTCTCAGGTCGAGTTTTAGCTCAGGCGAGTGGCAGTGGGGTTATCCATTTGCTAGATCTTAAATCTGGGCAGATTCACAAACTGATGGGCCATGAGAGTGAGGCTCACACAGTCGTGTTTTCTCACGACGGAGAGTATTTGTTTTCCGGAGGCTCTGACGGCACTGTTCGAACGTGGTCTTGACGGTCAGCATATCCCACTGCGGACGGCATTCCCTTTAAGGCTTGAAAATACCTTACGTAGTCAATCCCAAACCAGGAAATATCTGGTTAAATATGCCAGCAGGTAACATTTACAATTTGCTTTAAAACATGCTTTGGGCACGTATTTTAGTGCTTGTACTGTTACCAATAAAAAAAAATAACTTTTTGCTCATTTATTTGTGTCTGGGTCTTTTTTTCTTTTTCATTTTGGTAAGAATTTAGAGACAGAGCATCTTTGCTTGGGGTTTGAAAGAAACAGCTTTACAATGACGCCTAATGACAGACTAGATGAATTACAGGAGATTGATTTTGAATGTTAGGGAACAAACTGCAGAACAGGGCTACTTTTTTTTTTTTTTTTTAATCAAATCCAAGCTGCAGGAAGACCTGAAGTTTAATCATGTAGCATGGAGAAAGTCTTTCTGCAACCAAAGGGTCAAAGAGAATCGGGGATCATACATTTTCACAGATTCTTTGACAGTGATTATGCTTTATCTATTAATAATAATCAGGACTGCAGATGGCTTAAATCTAAATGCAATGCTCTTCCAGAACTTTCATCTCTGCTGACCATCTAAGGATGCATTAGTTATAATTACAATGTTTTGTATTTTTTATTGTAATTTCAATGCCAATAAGTATCTCGTGTGTAAAATGTCTTTCCCACTCCTAATGCATGCATCGGCTGTATAAAGTGCGACTGCTTTAGAGAACACTCCTAGCCTCTTCTAAAGAAGCAGCTCCGGATTTCGACCGAGCTGGGCTCAGAAGCCAGTTGTTGGCGCTGTCCGTGGTGCTGAGGAATTCCCGGCTGCCGGCGAATGAGCTCCAAATCAGCAGTCTGCAAACTGCTCTCAGTGATGCAGAAACCCAGCTAAAGTTGCTCCTTTCCTTCACGTCCACAGTTAGTATTTTCTGGTGTGTAAGAGGGGATTCAAGCAACATATTCTGGATGATGCTGATGGTACCGCCAGCGGAGTGGGCTTTAAGCTACAGCATGCTATTGCTGTTTGTGATCCTCAGAGCCTAGCCAAGCCACCTCTACAGCCGTACCAAACACTGTGTAAGTGAACTCATGTGTGGAGGAGGCGTCATCAGCCGGTAAATTTCATAGAAGGATCTGAGAAAATGCTAAAAATAAGTTCAACATGATTCTGCTACTGGGGTCTGGATTTCTACAGGACCAGCATTGCTTCTTGCTTTGAATTCTGAAGACAGGTCCAAAGCATATTTCTTATGTGTGTCTGCTGTGTTTCTCTCTGGAAGGGCGGGAGACTGCTTCTTGACTGTGTTTTGAAATGGGAGGTAGAGAGAATGGATTACCTTTAATTCACGCCTGAAAATGTATTCTTTGGATAATTAAAGAAGAACTGCTTTCCTAAAACATACCTGATCTTTTAGTTCATATTGGTCTATGACTCCCACCACCACCATTAACCTCCAGAGTGATTAGGTAAGTGTATCTTATGACATGAGTTATGTTTGTTTTCTCAAAGAAATAGATGCAGTCATTTTAAATCATATGGAGCAATATGGGGAGGGGGGGAAAGTTTAGCTGGAAAGTGGTCCTCAGTTTAGCAATGTTTGCTTACTTATTAAAAATCTTCAGATAAAGGAAGATTCTATTTCATTTCTCTAACATTTCTTCTCTTAAATAGTGTTTTTTAACTACACTAGAGCAGCTCAATTATGAAAAGGGATTTTTTAACAACCTAAGAACTTTGTTATATTAAAAGGAAAACCTTCTTTTCTCCAAGCAGATTTAAAATTGTATTTCATATAATAAAAGCCTATTTAAGGTTTATATAAAGTACACATTACACCCCTATTTTTACCTTTAAGTTTACATTTACCACAACCTGATATATTAATGCCTACCTGTAGCTTGCAAAGAGATCAATTTCTGTCTATGTCCTTCTGAAGCAGAATGATATGTGTATTTTATATGGCTTATCTTGCATGTATTGGCAGACACTACTGGAATACTATAAGGAAGCACAATAGCTTCCTTTCTGCCGAGATAAACTTTCTAAATATGTGAGAGATGTATTAATGCATGGCTTAATCAGTAAAAATATATTTATGATCTTTTCAGAATCTTCTATTATGTTTGTGGCCTCTGTAGTAATTTAAGAGAAAAAAATGCTTTGTCAAAGGGAGCTTCCAGCTTCTCAAGTAGAATTATAGGTTTGCATTTTTTTTTGTTCTGTCATGACTCATTATTTTTGACATATTTTAAAATAAATCTCTCTCTTTTATCATTACCTACCCAAAAGGAATTCTAATACCAGAGAGCAGTTTTCTCTTAAAGGAGGACATAAATATACTACCTTCCATTTTACTATTACTTGGCATAAGATAATTTGCATATCTTACTTAAAATGCAAATGTAATAGTTGAAGTGTCCTTATGCCATTTTTATCTTGTTTTTGAATTAACATCTGTATATATTATACTGAAAAGAGATGATTTATCATTACTATTATATTCTAAAAATATAACAACAAATAACATTTATAATTTATCTGAAAATGTTCTATATACAATCTTAGCAATATTGGCATAAAGCCAATAGCATTTAAATAGATAAATGAACTATCTGACAACACTTTTTCTTATCTCTTACTCTCTAAAGTCACAGATTCTACAGGGCTTTTGGATGAGTTAGTCACTCTAAACATTTAAATAAGAGACTACTACCAATACTCCACACCAAGCACTAACACTAAATAAAGCTTATAAGAGTCAATGTCACCAAATTAATCAGGCATATTTTCTGTGAATGGCAACACCACATTAGTATTTTAAGGAATTTCAATAAAGTTTTATATTGGCATTTTTGTGCAAATTGACTAAACGCAAATATGTTTGGGATGTCAAAAGAAAGGTATGCTCTCAAGACCATGTGAATGGTATATATTTTATATTGAAGTAATTAATTCAAATAGTATTCCATAAATACTAGATTCAAGTTGCCACTTAAAAAAAAAAATTACAGGTACATCGTTCCTGCCCACTAGGAGCTTACTTCCTGAGTAGAATAAAGTTGTGGACAATGATACAAATAAATTTATTTTTAATAAATCCTTTTCAATATATGGAGTTCTCTTGTACTATTTAAATTTTTCTCTTAGTCACTGTGAAATGATTACACTATTTTTCTTCCTATCTATGTTTCAAAATCCAGATTTATGTTTTCTGAAACAAGTAACCCATTTGAAATCATTGTTGTTCTCCAGTTATGGGAGCAAAGAAGTAGGAAGGCCTTTATACTAGCTCAACTCAATTATAATTTACATTCAACTATTGGTCTCTTCCTTTTCTTTTAGAAGTAGATGTTTTCTCACTAATCTCTTAGTTTTTATACAGATAATTATAGCATATACATTCTATCTTGACTAATTTAATGATAAAGAAAGACAGAGAATGTGAGTTCAAACATTCTTGAGCCATTTGTAACTACTTGTAATCACCTTTTGAGGCTTAGTAAAACCACTTCTTACAATTTAAACAAAGCCAGACCTTTGAAATTCAGAAGGTAAATTGGAGCTTAAGATTCCCAAGTGAAATAAAGGACAAATTTTAATGCATATATTTTGAAGAATAAACTCTCCAAACTTCATAATGAAGTGTAGATAGTTGCATGAACTTAGTCTATTTAAGGTCTTAGTGTTGTCCAGATAGATCCCAAATAAACAGGTTAAGAACATGGGCTTACATAAATCCATATTCTCTTTATATATGTCAAATTGTTCTTTTTAAATATTTATTTTCAGCCTACCCCTCTTGTATTCCCATGGAAGGAGCTGAGTATATTTAATATTAGGAGCACATCCAGAAGCCTTTGAGGAGGGGGATGGCTCTTCATATTCATGAAGCTTGCATACTGCTGTTGGTCATCCTTGGATTGGTCACCTCTGCTGCCATCAGTCATGAAGACTATCCTGCTGATGAAGGTGACCAGACCTCCAGTAATGACAATCTGATCTTTGATGACTATCGAGGGAAAGGGTGTGTGGATGACAGCGGCTTTGTATACAAGTTGGGAGAACGATTTTTCCCAGGGCATTCCAACTGTCCATGTGTCTGTGCTCTGGATGGACCTGTTTGTGATCAGCCAGAATGCCCTAAAATTCACCCAAAGTGTACTAAAGTGGAACACAATGGATGCTGTCCTGAGTGCAAAGAAGTGAAAAACTTTTGTGAATATCATGGGAAAAATTACAAAATCTTGGAGGAATTTAAGGTATGAGTTACCCTCCATATTTATTGAATACTAACTTTTCACACCACATACTTAGTAGATTACTATATTAAAATTAAAGTTGGAAAAACTTATTTTTAATTTCACTTTAATTTACATTATGATTCCAGTTAGCCTAAGTACCACCGTGGTCAATAAATAACCAATTGGCTTATTGATCAATATCTTTAAGGTTTCACAATAATCTCTTCCTTCAGAATTATTTTGGGCATGCTTAACACCTTTTTTTGACCTTAATCATTTCTTCTGTATTATTACAAAACATGTTTTCTGAGGGAAATAATTTTTTGTAGGCTATGTGTTTATTTAAAGTTAATGTTTAAATATTGTGAGGGTTTTTTTTTTTATTATGTGTGTGTGTGTGTGTGTGTGTGTGTGGCTTATTAGCCTGTATTTGGAGTCATTTAACTACAGTCTAGAATTATATTTAGTGTGTGGAAATGCAAGTACCACTGGGACACACCTCTGAGCTGTGGTCTATATATTAAGAATATGCACTGGGCCTACCTATTGTAGAGCACCGTCCCCATTCTGTTCTCTGCTCATTAGATTTTTCTGCTTGCAGGACCCCAAAGAGAACGAAATTTTTGTCATAGTCCCATTGTCAAAGGTAGTTAAAAAAAAAAAAAAGACTATTTTTCCAGCGTCCATAGTATTTCATAGTCTTTCTTTTATGCTTGTGTCGTATTTTTAAGTAATTTGGAGTTCATTTTTATCTCTGCTTTGAGTCTCTTTTCTCAAATGGTTAGTTTTAATTATGATGTCCTACAAGCCAGATCTGAACCCTGAGGGTATAAATTATTATATCAAAATGTTCTCCTTAAATATAATGGCAGTTTGTGCCTTGGAGTGTCTATCACACTGATGGCTTGATATGAAAGATTTTCATTTCATCTAATCAAGTTCTCATGAAAGGTGCTTAGAACCTTATAAGCAAAAGAAGATACAGCTAGTTTTCAGTGTGACTAAGAGAAGAATGTTCAGTTATTAGCACTAACCCAACTTCCTTCTCTACAACAGTCAAATGCTGGAAGAAATCAATATGTGGAAAAAGGTCTAAACAGATCACGATCAGAATATTCTATGTATTGGCATTTCATCGTATTTGGTCCATTCCAGGTTATGGGTTCAAACCAGTTGTAATTTACCCTAGAATACCAAAGCACTTTAACTAGATTCCTAAGGACATGAAGGGAATTTTAATAACTATCGTACTCAACTTTCTTATGCATAAATGTTATTCTAGACTTTTCTCTTTCATGTATCGTACGTTTGTTGCACAATTTTGAGAAGTAAAAGTTTGAAAGTCTAGTAAGATTATGATTATTTATATCAAATAATAGTTAACCGTATAGTACATTTATTAACAGCTTTATGGTCTCTACAATATTGGATATATTTTGACATTATCTGTTTTCACTTTTAGAGTAATGAAAGTAAATGCAAGTACTCAACACAATTTGATTCTAGACATGGTGCTAGAATCATGTCACTCTTCTCTAACATATATACTTATTGAGAGTAAAGTGCAAAGACACTGTAGAATAGCCTTAACCAAGCAAAAAAGTATACTGAATAAAATTTCTGAGATTTATATAATTTGGTCATCAATATTTAATAAATAAGAGACTGATTATTTGAATTTAATCAGCTCACTACTAAAAATGCTACAGTTTTTCCTCTATTTATTGGATTTTTATTTTATTACAAAGGTAATATCTATTTCACCATGTTAAGCAATAAGAGATATATAAAGAAAAAGAAGTACTTCACTCTAATTATATGTCCCTGTTATAGTCAATATACAACCTATTGATGTGCATAACTTTTCTACCTCTCTATGCCATGAAATTTTTAAATGTAATTTTCAAAAAACAGAATGAAAGAAAACAGTTATCATTTTTTCACAAGGATTTAGAATTATAAAAGCTACAGAGATTATCTAGGGCAAGCTCATAACAATGAAGAACCAGATCCAAGAAAGTTTGTTACTTGTCCAAAATTGTCAAGTTATTTAAACTACCTCTAAATAGTGCCATTCTAATAACCCCTCAGAGAACCTGGGCTCAGGAGTCAGATAGATATGGATTCAAATCCCAAATTTATCACATATATGTAAGATTTTGAAAGGACTCCTCAAGTTTTTGAGCCATGGTGGCATTGGCTATACAATGGCCATAATAACCATCACGTTTCTTGGGAGGAGATACTAGAAAGAGTTGAGATAATTTATGAAAAAAAAAAATAGCAGCCTTGTGATAATTGGTACACCACAGATATTGTCTAAATGGTCATTCCCTTCCTCCTAAACTCTAATGTCCAGGGATTTACTCTAAGTTCATAATTCCTCTATGTCTTCACCTACATTTTATAATGGAAGCTCATCTTTTAAAGTCACTCAGTTGAAAGAATTCCTTTTTATAAATGTTCTACTTATCTATATGAACTATATATACCTAAGTAAATATCAGCCATAATATCATCTTGATTCTCTTCAAATTTAGCTTGCAAGAGACAAGTAACTAATTTCAAAAGACATATGGAACTTTCACATAATTATCTTAGCATGTTATTAAGAAGGTTTTATATATTTTTACTTATAACATATTCTTCCAACAAACATTTGGGGGCTATTTGGTGTACAAGATACTGTAGATGTACATACACTGGAAAGTAAGATACCTAGAAGGCAAAATCTCCACTCACAAGGAACGCATGAACAATATGGAAAGAGAATGGAGGGGAAAAGCAGTTTAAAGTAAAGTATGTGATTGTGAACCTCAACACTAAGTCATTGTGGTGTCAGAAGCATATCAACATGGTGTGAGGTGTGGTTAAACAAACTTTCTTTTTCTTCATCATGGTCAGAGTTGAGGCTGTTCTTAAGGAAGTAATTCAAATTGATCTGGACAGATTAAAATTCAAAAGAGGAAACTTCTTGAACAAGATGAGAGATTACTATGAAATCTGCAAAGAGAGGAGGGAGATGGGATAACAGGAAGGTGGATGTTACTAGGATGCTAGTATAATAAGAGGTAAATTTGTACATGTGTTTTGGACAGTAGAGAGAAGAACTTGAATACCAGGCCAAAATGTTTAAATTCAGTCTAAACAATAACAAGGGATAAAACGCAGGTTGTACATAGAGATGACCTAGTTAAATGTGGTTTTTGAACAAGATATTCTTGTATCCAAGTATAGGATTGAATAGAGGTGAAGAAATTAATGGCTGAGGAGGTAGGGCTATTGCAGAAAACAGAGAATGAGATGACCAGCACGCATGAGGATAAAAACAGGAGAGTCTTCAAGATAAAGATCTAAATTCCCTACTGTAGTCTTAATTCTACTCATTGACTTCTCCAAGTATCCAAACTTTAAGTGATTTCTCTTCCCTGCGCATTTGCAATGCTGTCTTCCACTTTTTCACCATTGCATACCTGGTGTAAGTCCTACCAGACTATTTCAAAACCCCACTTAAATCTCATCTCAACTGGACAGCCCTATTCTATGCTGCATCCTGGGCTGGGTCTCACACCTTTCCTCTATGTTCCCACAGCATTCTACACACGCCATTGTAAACAGGAACAGAAATCATAACCAGATACTATCAAGGCCTTCATGTGTATTACAACTTATTTCATTTCATAATAACACTGTGATGATGATACTTTAATTAGCACTGTTTTAAAGATAAGAAAACTGAAGCACCCAAGTGTAAGGTAGCTTGTCCAATATTACACAGCTCTGAAGTAGAACTAGGATTCATATCCAGGCAGCTTGACTACAGAATCTAAGCTCTTCACCACCTCTGCTGCCTTGATCACACTGCAATAACAGAATGTGAAACTACCTGTCTCTCCCACTGGACAGTGGACTCTTTGAGGCTAGGGACAGTGTTTTCTGCTGTTACCAACCCCAGCACCATGCAAACCACATAACAGGCATTCAATACATTTTTGATGAGTGACATAACACGTCAGATCTTAATTAAACCCACAGAATAAAAAAGTTAGAGTTCCTTTAAAATGCCTTGGTTTCTTCTTGTTTATGTGTTGATCTCTTCCTTTTAATTAAAGAAGCACTCAAAGTTCAGGTAAGGAGTACTCTTTGGATCCTTAAAGATGACACACGTTGCTCATTTCCATCTTGCTTTCTCCTCCTCCTCATTACCCCTTCCTAACCAAGGCTCATCTTGGATTCCATCTCTACACCAGTGTTACAGTGATCACACTGTGGGTTAAAACAGTTGTTCTGTCTCACTCTATAGAGTTGCAAAACATATGTCCCTTCTTAATCTTTTCTGATCACTATATTTAAATGTAAATTGATCCACACGTATCACCGGATGGGAAGAATAATGTTATTTGTAAAGATTTTTTTTTAACATTTATGGATTTAAGCTTTGAAACCGGATTTCTCTCTACTCTTTTTGAAAACTCTAAATTTTTCAGTGTTCTGGTAATATTGTATTAAGATAAAGGTCACTGCATAGTAGGTTCTCTCACCTTTCTTTTATGTATAGCCAGGCAAAATGACACTGGAACCTACTTTTTAAGACATAAGGAGCATAAATAATAAATTACAATAGCATTTCCTACAAGAGGAAAGTTGATTGGAAACATAGACTCTATAAGCTTTGGCTTGGTGGTTAACTGTCTCATGCTGAGTTTCCCAAAGGGAGAAATAATTTATTTTGCTCAGTAGTTTTATAACTCTCATTCAAAAAGAATTAGCCTTTTTGGATTTTTTTAATACTTTGAAACTTACACTGATTTAGTTTAGGTCAGACACTGAAGGTTATACTACATGCAGCTGAAAGAGCCTTTGCATTAGCCTTTCACATTTTAAAGTGATTTTCTGAAGGCAACACCCAGTGTCCCTAAGTCAGGATTTGGATTTGCCCATGGCCTGCCTTTCTCAGTGGGCACTGGCCTTTGTGCTTTTCCCACTCTAAGCGGAAGATAGTTGACCAGGTGGCTGATTTTTATTTTTAAAAGATTCAGTGTTCTGAATCATGTTCTCATGCTGCATATTTTCTACATATGTGGTCATTTTAAGAAAATATGTTTTCATGCTGGGGTAAGCTGCCTAGTGTTTGCCCTAGAATTTATATTTAATATTTAAATCTTGAAGAAAGCAGCTAAGTGGACAGAAAAGTAATCACTTGGAGTATTTTGACAAATCATCACACCCCATAACAAATGTCAATGCCAGTTAAGGTTTAGGATTGACTTGCCTTCAATGGGTATATTTGCAGAAAGACAGGATTTCCAGCTTTCTCACTAATCTGTGCCCCCATCAGGAATGCCGAATATGGTAATATTAAATCTGTGAAAATGTTTGGATAGAAAGGATTATTGAACTTAGGTCTGTGTGATTTGTTTGATGTTGGTTTGTTTTTAAATGCAGAAAGAATGAAAGGCAACATGTACCAGGAGCTAATGATCAAATATCTGAAAGAATAGGAAAAAAATGGAAGCTTGAAGAAATCTCATTTGAGGGACTGAGTTAACACTTTACAGAAACACAATTCACTGCATCCCACCTACCCTCTGCCACTGGATCAGTTTCTATGAAAGGCACAGAAACTAAGATTTCTGCACTAAGCAAAGGGGTACAGAATGCATCTTTCCAGAGGTGTGAAGGTTTTATTTATTGTAATAACAGAGAAATAGGTAGGTTTTGAGAATATGAGTGGGATTTTTAAAGATGTCTTCCAAGAGAGGGTTGACAAATTCTCTACACATGGTTAAAGCGGTCACCAGGGGCATTTGTACAATTCCATCCAAAGAAAGTCCTAGAAAACATCATAATTCCATACAACAAAGATAAGTGAGGATCATTGTTGAGAAGTTGAGAAGACTAATTCCGTAAGTGTTGACTTTGTAAAATACAGTTTGTTTTACAGAGTATCTTGTGGTTTTTAATGTTAACATTGCCTTTGAGTGATTTCAGGAATGGCTTCTCCTTTCAAGTTGCTACAAAATAACAAAAATTAAGTAATGCTAATCAGTAATGCTTGTTGCTTCTCTGAGGGTCAGCCCCAGCATGAAGAACAAAGTGGATATTCCCCACGGGGAATTCCCATCTTTGTAGGCAACTGTGGAACCTCTACTTAATTTGTATAATCTCTGACCAATTTCAGAGATTAGAAGTCAATTTTGTTAAAATTAAATTTATAAAGTTCCTCTCACCCTTTCTCATTATTTTTATATTGTGCTCACTTGGCATTTTTTAACTCTATAGAACTGCACTAAATGGGAGCAGATCAGATTTTTTAAATATTTTTTCAAAAGGTCGGGATAATTGGGAATCGTCCTCTTTGAACACCTTTAACATGAGGGAGTAGAATTGTAAGAATAAATGGCTTCCAAGTAAACCCCTGAATGGAGTAAAATAGTCTGTTTCCAGTCAGAAAAAGTCTCTTGCTTTAAATTTTAAGAGAAGTAATGGTCAGCTAGCCCTTCAATACGAAGGAATAGGTTTTTTTTTTTTTTTTCGGTAGGAATAGTTTTTTATGCTCACCCACTGATATTTATTGCTGTCCTTCATATTGCAAGATGCTGCTGTTAATGGTGATAACTGTGTGATAAGTATGACTACAGAGATTTGTGACTGGGCTTCTGTGCCCCGTGCACAGGGGGTGATCGGTATTTGATTTGCAGCCACATCTGAGATTTGCGGAGCTTGTCACTGTTAGTGATTACCTCAGACTTGAGGTCAGCCATCCGCTGTTTATAGACATTGCTGCCCACTCCTTCCTCTCCAATAGTGTAAGAAAATGAAACTGAAAAGAAAGACCTGGTAGTCTCCCTTTCACACTTTCACTCCAACTGTACAAGAGTTTGGATATGTTTGACATTTGCCTGTTTTTAACGGTGGCTTTACTCATCAAAATACATAATCACTGTGGTATGATATTAACAAGCATAATTTTTTCTATTTTCCACATCTTATTTCATAACTCAGGTCTACATTTTATGCTAATTGTGTAGATTATTCTAACATACATCATCTCAATGGAAGCTGTTCCATACATGCAGTAATTTGAGTGTGTGTGTGTGTGTGTGTGTGTGAGAAAGAAATCTGAGGAACCAGGAATGTTCTTAGTTGAAGAAAATCTTATTGTAAGATTAGGTAAATCCTTTGTTTCTACTCCTCCTTATTCACCCTGACCATATTTTTGCTTAGTTTTCTTTTCCTACAACTTGATTTATACATCAGGCAGTATGTTTTATAAAGGGCAGCACAAGAAAAACTTATTGGTTTATTTTTTTAGTTGTGCTTTGCCAAGCTTTCCAGGAAGAGCTTGAAACAAATAAGAGACGGTTTGAAGCTATCAGTAGGTTGGCTTATCCGCAGCGTCTTTCTCAAAAATAGCCATTATTAATTGGAGACAGGCTTATTTTAGAGTCTGTACTTTGGACTTTTATCATCACTGCTGATTAGCATCAGTAATTTCATTCCAACACACCACCCTTTGTGGACCCCCTTGCCTCCAGCCTGCTGTGTTGCATATCACAATAAGGCCTTCTTTGCAAGGATTTAATGACACCATGAAAAGAGTGAATAAAGTACTAAAGTAACAAGAAAAATCATTCATCCCCAAAAAAGTTTTCAGATGATAATATTTTATGCCCGTAGAAAGCTATCTAAAGTGGAAAAAAGTCCTCTGAACACAACTCTTAATTTCCCCCCATAATGTCATATGACCATAAGCATATTTTTAATTGTTCTAACTATAGGATAGATACAACAATGTCATCATATATGTCTTACAAAAAATTAATAGCTCTGAGAACTTGAAAATTATAATATTACATATCAATTTGTAACTTAACAATTCTACCTGCTCAAAGTTTTGTTGTTGTTGTTTTTTAATTAGCTGTTTGGGATTTTTCAATCCATTTGTTTTACTACTGACCTGTGACTATCATTGTTACTTCTTGGCATGAGGCTGGATTTCTAGTATGAGTTTGCATGTATTCTTCTATTTATAAAGGCAATCATTATGGTTTCTTTTTTGTAATTCAGATCCTTCCTACTTTTAAGAGTTGACCATAGAATTTTAGATCTGAAAAAAAAACTTTGAAATTATTTTGTCTAACATCCTTATTTTACAGATGATAAAACAAAGGCCAGCTGAAACTTACTGAAAAGACCATAATGATATAGCTCATTATTTGCAAAAGCAGTATTAATACACTGTGGTCTTTTTTTCTACATTTTACTATCTTCAGGTTTAACAAGAAAATGTCACTCATTTGCATCTTCCTTTCCAATAAATGTGTTGGATGCAAAGATTTATTTCAGCTAATTGTCTATAGAAATGTGATATCAGGACCTATCACCATGACAACCCAGAGTTACAAGCAGACAAGAACAATAAAATATTGGCATATCTAAAATCAGTCTCTGACATAGAAAGTACAATTTGCAAAAAAAGAATCTAAGTTTTTAAAGGCTCTGTTAAAAAAGGGATCCTTTGTCTAAAAATTAAGAATTCTATAATTAAACCAAGTAATATAGGCAAAAATAAAATAAAATCCCATTAAATTAACAATACCTGTTTATTTTAATGGATACTACTTTATATAGTAGGAAATAACAAAGCAACTAAATTAGCTGTTCTTGCCATATATTTGGTGATTTTAGGAACTGAGGATTCATGTTCTTGATGTCACTCTGCAAGCACTTGATGTCACTCTCATGATAGGGCAGAAATGGATTGTGAAAAATGGATGAGGTATGCAAAACTCTCTAGTTCCATGCCATTAGAACAAAGGACTATCCCTAAACTGGCATATGATCAGTATCATCTCAGAAAGGAATGTTTCAGAAATTCAGATTCCTTGACTTCTCCCTAATTCTGATTGAAATTATTTAAATGTATGTGTTTCTAAAGTTTCCCAGATTATTTTAATGATCAGCTGGATTTGGGAATCACTGTCAGGATGAATGTAGCCTTTTTCAGACTCTTTTCTCGGGAACACCAGCACTCTGTGATATTCATAGTAAGGATTTCTGATTTCTTTTCATGGTCAGGTAAATCTGAGAAATGATGTATCCTTTAATGGCTCTTAGAAATGTGAAGTGCACATTAGTATATTGACACTGCTTGAGCATTTTTAAAAGGTTTGTTTGAGAGTCAGTATGTATTATTCAACAGCTCTGAGTTTGACAGGGAGGTGAAAACTGGATTTTAGAGTAGGCTCTACCACTTTCCAGCCAAGTGACCTTCTATGCATTACTTTACCTCTGTAGGTTTTAGTGTACACACCCCTCAAGGAGAGAGAATAGTAGAAGCTACTTGGCATCCACTAAGGGATTCATAAAAGCTACCTGACATTTTTACAACTATTACCACTAAGCTGTATTTAATATAGGATTTCACAAATTTATATGACAGAGGAACACTTTTTTTCTCAGAACATCTATTAACATCTTAAGGTTCACAAGAGTTCAATGAAATACAGTTTAAGAAATACTTTACTGATGATTCAAGATATCCTAATTTCTTTATTTGATTCTTACGGGCAGCTAATGATAAAAATCTATATGTCTCAGCTAATCTTTTTATCTTCTGGTTCTTTTTAAAGTTCCTAACATTTAAATTAATGTGACTGTTTACGGTAGTTAATTTGTGTTTCGTAAAACAATTTAATCAAAAAATTAGTTCTTCTTCATCATCATGCCAGTTACATATAACCAAAAATCTAAGAGATTGACAAACTATCATCCATGAGCCAAGTCCAGCTCACCATCTGCTTTTGTAAGTAGAGTCTTATTGAAAAACAGCTATGTTTATTCAACCCCGTACTGTCTATGGTGGCTTTTCGGCTGCAGTGAAGAGCTGAGTAGTTGCCCCAGAAACCATAGGACTCATATGGGTCAAAAATATTTACTATCTAGTCTTCTACAGAAAAAGTTTGCCAACCCCTGATCTACGATAAAATTATTCTTCTCTTATTATTCTCTCAAACTGTGTTGTCATCATATCTTTCCAATCCGCATTCTTGAAGGTTAAACCTTCTTTGTATACTGATAAAGGTACAAGTTCACTTGAAGGTGGTCTCAGGCATCTCTTTTCACATACGTAACTTTAAAAAAGCATTAGACTCACCTATTTTAATTGTTGTTACACATACTTGACAACAATAATAAGCCATATATCTCTTTGCACACTTTCCTTCAGGTAGTACATCTTTGTTCTTTGCATTGATGAATAATAATTTAATAACTTCCCAATGAGAATGCTCAGATGAGACAGATAAGCAAAGATGATAAAAACTTCCATTATTTTGCTCTACCTTGTGCTCTCCTTTGGTAGTGTGACAAGTCAAATAGGTATTTTTAATTTGATGTAATAAATATATTTCATGTTGTAATAATAAATGAAAATATGCATACTGTTGCTTAGGTATTCAGTTCATTATTATAACTTTCCAAGTCAACTCACACAATCCATAGTTTGAATTCATTAAATATTCTAAATATCACTGACATGCGGAGAAGTGGTAGGTTTTGTGGGGTTGTACCAAAATATATCAGACATAAATCTGACCCTCAAAATTCTCCTAGTCTATCAAAAGGAATAATACAGTTATCACCAATAGCAGGTGGCCTGTGATGACTGTACTAGGAACTTATATTTCAGTCTGGAGGACTTAAGATATCTTAAGAGTGGGGATTTCAGCACACTGAAAGTATTTCAGACAAAATTGGAACATTGGCAAAAGTAAGTACAAAGCACATGCAGAGAAAAATGAGTTAACCCAATGAGTTAAGCCAGAGCATAAGGTAAAGAGGAAACAAAACATGAGAGATCAGAGTGAGAAGGGGACACGGGTCCAGCTCACAAAGTGAATGCCATGCCAGGCGGAGGAGCTTTGGCCAAAGCCTGGGCTGAGTGGGAAGCCTCTAAGGGGCTCAGATCAGGAGGTGACACAACCAGATCTGTGCCTGAGGCAAACACCAAATAATAGCTGACAATTTTATAAAATATTTTGCACCTGTGTTCCCTCAAGAATCATTTAGTTCTAAGATATTTTTATTCTCATTTTATAAATGAGAAGGAAGGGCTTCTAACTCTAGTGCTCCTCTCATTATACCTGACCACCTTGCACAAGTTCACTAAGGACATTATGCAAGACATGGTTGAGATGGCTTTGTTTTCATGTGTCTCCATGCTCTATATTCTTCTATGGGTGTTCAATTATGAATCTGAAATATCTCATATTAAGTCCTGTATCTTTCTGGTGGAAATGCATACATGCTAAGATGAGGAAAATTCTTTCTCTGTCTCATGTTTTACAGGGCTCGATTTCTTTCATTTTAAAAACTCCCATTTCTCTGAAGAAGTATGAATCTAAGGCACAGTCCTATCCATTAAAAATTAATAACAGCTGTATTCTGAATGCAGTGAGAACTGCCCAGGAATATTTTTGCAAAGTTAGAGGGTTTTTGTAAATCTATACATCAGTGATATACAAATTTAAAAACAACAACAACCCATGGATTTTGATAATGATTTTTGCAGCCTTAGAAATACCATAGTCATCACAAAAACTTCTAGTGGTTACCAAATTAAATCATTTTTCTTTATAGTGAGAGAAGAGCCACAGCTCTCTGAAACTCCATTTATTTTCACTACATATTAGTTTTATTTCCCCTTCCTAAATAGGGGGAAAAAATTAAAAGTATTCAGCCTAACTTTAATTTTCCCCAAACATTAAAAATAAAGTCTACTAAAATAGCGAACCTTTGCTGAGATTTAGAAAGCTTCATTAGGGAGAAAAAGGACAATCACAGAGAATCTTCCTTTTGTTAATGAGACTCTAGGACATTCATATTGAAGCTAGAACATACCTAAATCAAGATTCAAAAAAAAAAATTAAAAAGTGAGCTGAAGTTACCCTGTTAAATATCTGTTTGGGCCAAGAATTTGATTAAAGACTGAAGTTTCATCTCTGTAAATAAGAATCTAATTAAATATCTAAAAATGTTGCCCAATGTCATCCTCATCTAACCATAATATGAGTGCATACATTGCTACATTTTAGAGATGCAACCCAAATTGCTTTTAAAACTCTAAAACAGGGGCGCCTGGGTGGCACAGCGGTTAAGCGTCTGCCTTCGGCTCAGGGCGTGATCCCGGCGTTATGGGATCGAGCCCCACATCGGGCTCCTCTGCTGGGAGCCTGCTTCTTCCTCTCCCACTCCTCCTGCTTGTGTTCCCTCTCTCGCTGGCTGTCTCTATCTCTGTCAAATAAATAAATAAAATCTTTAAAAAATAAATAAATAAATAAAACTCTAAAACATATATTCTTTACAAATCAAGATTCAAATAATTCATAATGGAAACAATCATGAAATAATTTAATAAAAATAATTTATAATCAATATATACCCTTGAGAAATACACGGCCATTGAAAATGGAAGAAGAGAAATAAATAAACAAACAAACAAACACTGGTCAAGTTCAAAGCTAGGATGACAATGAGGGTCTAAACCAATACTACATAATTTATATATTACACAATTTCCTTTGTTTCCTAAGAATCCAGTGGCAAAATTAGAGCCCTATTAATATTATGTTATTACCTCCACCTTACAAATGAGAAAACCCAGGTTCAAGTGGTTTAAGATAAAACAACAGTCTTTGATGGCAGGATTTGAGCTCCAAATGTGCTCATTCTACATTGTCATACTGCCGAATCGCACTGGGCGATAGCACTAGCCATTTATTTTTGAGAGAGAAAGAGTGAGCAGGGGAGGGGCAGAGAAAGAGAAAGAATCAAGGCATAGAGTCTGACTCAGGGCATGATCCCACCACCCTGAGATCATGACCTAAGCCGAAATCAATAGACACTTCACTGACTGAGCTACCCAGGTGCCCCAGCACTAGTCATTCTTATACAGTTTCAAAACTGTGACTGCTTCTGCTGTGCCTTGCACCAAAACAATATATACCAAAGTCAAAAGGCTTATCAAGACATTACTTAGTCAAGATTTTTCAAATTAAAATATACCTTCATTTTATTGCCCAGAAGCCATCTCAACATATTTTTGTGGAATGAGGTAAGCCATGAATTAAGCATCAAATAATGAAGTATAAAATTCAGGAGGAAATTGCTGTTTGACCTTAAAATTGGAAATTAATATATTTTAATATTATTACTTATAAAGCACTTCACTATATTAATTTTTAATTACTGCCTCTTCATAACATGTAAAAGTACAATGTTGTCCACAAATGGAAAAGGAAGAAAAGATTTCAACTTTTAGTAAATGTTTGCCCAGAGAAATTCTGAGACAGTGGCAGAGAGAGACTTCTGAACAAACCATCTGACTGGCACTCCCAATACCAATGATTTGGTTGTTCCAGGCCTAGAACTTTCACCTCCTACACCCCGAAGAGCCCTGAGTCCAGTGACATCCCTGCAAGGCACCTCCTTTCAATGTTTCTCATAGGGTAGGACTGATTCTTTCAGGTTGTAGAATTCTAACGGTGATGATGTATTCACCCCCACGCACACATGGCCCTGTTTTAATGCTACTGTAAATGACTGGGTTTTAACTGATATCAACAATCTGTTCTTTTCAGTGTCGACAGGAAAGTTTTGAAGCTATACAGTTGCTCATTTTTTTCCTATTGCATAAATAGGTGATAAGTAGAGCATTCTCAGCGTGGAGATATACAGGCTCTAGTCAAAGTATTCTGTTCACTCTGAAGGGCCTTTCTTGTACCAAAGCCAAAAGTCAATCCAGCTTATCAGTGAGGAACTCAAGGCTGCTGCTCTCCTAGGCTATTCACACAAGGATAGGTGTGACACTTTATCAAAATCCTTACTTCATTGTGAATCCTCTAGCCTTCATCTGTACCTTTGGGTTCTCCTTTGAAAATTGTAGAGGCCACTAAAACATCTTTTCTTTTTTTTCTTAAATACATACTGATATTTCCTTAATAGGTATGCTTTGCCTATTTAAAAAAATATGTCTGTGACTGCAACTAAAGAAAGATATTTTTGCTTACATTCTCTTTATCTATAGTTTATTTTTCTGTATGTTATTCTTCATGTTTCAGAAAAAGCTACATTTTATTGCCATGAAATTCCTTGAAAATATTCAGGGAAAAAAATGGTTCTATATAACATGAGTTTATGAGAATTGGCAGTATGTAATTGTAGAGGTGACTGCTCTTAAAAAAAAATAAGCCAAAGTATGTTTACGTAGTTTTTTTTAGGAAAAAATATTTTTTAAAGATTTATTGATTTGAGGAGGGGGAGGGGCAGAAGGCGAGAGAAACTTAAGCAGACTCAGTGCTGGGCATGGAGCCCTAAACAGGGCTTAATTTCACAACTCTGAGATCACGACCTGAGCCGAAACCAAGAGTGGGATGCTTAACTGACTGCCACCCAGGCGCCCCTAGGAGAAAATATTTTTAAAGAAAAAAATACATCATTAATATGATGTCACTGCTGTGTTGCAACTATAATGGTAAATTTCAAGACTAAGTGAGCTTTTTTTGTACTTGATAATTATTAATTTTAGATTGGGTATTTCAACTGCTTTGCAATATCCTTGTGTTACACATTAGGGTCAGAATAAATGCAAAGAAAAATAGATTAACTCCAATAATTCTGTCCTCCATTATAATAATACTATCAGTTATTTTTATTAAAAAATCATTTGTTTTACAAAATCAAAATTTATTTCTATAGATATCCTAGCTCCTCTTCTAGATTGGCATTTATAAAGGGCAGTCTAGATGTATAGTTCATCTTGGTATATTTTATACACCTTATATATAATACACATTTAATAGAGTCAATAAATAATTTTTAAATTCATATATCTTATTTCAGAATTTTAGTTTATTGTATCTACATGGGCAAAGTTATGTGTACTCTTTACAAACACCTGCCTTAAAATGTTTGTTTTCAAGAAACATAAACTGATTTTTGACACCCAAGAAATAATATTCCAGAATGTATTATCAAAATACCAACTTCTCAGACAAAGCCGAATACCTATTATTTAACTTGTTACTCAAATGATAACATCATATGCATTTGCTAACAAATTGAGGTTATTAAAAAAAAAAATCTATGCATCCAGTTTTCTTTTGTTTTTTGCTTTTTTTTTTTTTTTAAAGATTTTATATATTTATTTGAGAGAGAGAGAGATCATGAGCAGGGGGAAAGGATAGAGGGAGAAGCAGACTCCCCACTGAGCATGGAGGCCGATGCAGGATTTGATCCCAGGACTCTGGGATCATGACCTGAGCCAAAGGCAGACGTTTAACTGACTGAGACACACAGGGGCCCTATGCATCCAGTTTTCTATTTGCTTCAGTAATATCAAAATTCTTAAAGAAATTCCAGCTCTGTTCATAATTTGATAAGACTTACAACTCCAGTGTTTCGAATGCACTCCAATCAATAGGGCAGATCACTGAAGAGGTCACTACAGTCCTATTTGATGCAGGACACTGAGAAGCATTTTAATCAGTGATGCAATGGGTTTTCTTTCAGAGGACTGTGAATTTTGTTTAAAATCCATTGGCTCTATTGATTATTAGGTGACATCTGCCACATGCAAATTACTGGCTACAGGAGTGGCAATGGATGCTAAATACTCTTGTACTCGGTAATTTAATGTATATTTTAATGAAGTGAACAGTGAGATTCCTGACAGGCATCAGCAACTTTGAAATAGTCTTCCAAATTTCTCATACAGTTTGAAAGTAATGAGATTTGTTCCATAAAGTGATAAAATTTATGCCATAAATTATCTCTAAAAGAAGAGTACATCTTAAAGCAGTATCTTTGGTAGAGATCAAATTTTAAATAGTTGTTTAATGAGAAGTTTTTAGAAAAGCAATCTGAGCTATATTCTCTTTTGAGAATTTTTGCCAAAATTATCAAAGGAATGGAGCACCATATGGTATGTGAAGCCTAATATCACTTGGTCAGAAGGAAAGCCATCGATAGAGTGGTTAGTGTGCTAAAACTTGGCATTCAGAATATATCCCTTCCACGCAGGCCTCCATTGCTCCAGCCTTCAACAATGCTCACAGAAGGCTTTCTAGGAGTCGAGCTTTATTCCTCAGGATATTCAGGGTGTCTTTTATTGGGCTTTGTGATCTAACTCATCCCTTAGGAAAATGGACCTGTTTAAAATCAGGATTATTGTGTTTTGTTTTTCTGAAAAATAGTTTATAATATACTAAAATCATTTTGTTTAGGAAGCAACCATTCGATGTAACACAGATGATGAGACTAGCTTTTTCTCAGACCTTTTAGGAATTCCTCTGCATGTATTCTTACCCTAAATTTAGTTATCATGGTATTTGCTAGTGCAATAAGTCTGTAATTATCTACTGCGAGAAAGTCTAGTCAATGGAGTGCTTGAAGATTGACTTAACTAGTGATCCACACACTGGATATGGTGAATTTCAAATTGCCTTTAGAGAGTGAGTTCATGTTCACTGTCACAATATTGGAACCGAAATACTTATTTCATGACTCAGTCAGAAACCTTTCCCCACAAAGTGCCCTTTATAATATTTAAATAAAATGCAAATATCTTACTGAATCAGAATCCTACCCCGTGCATGATAAACGTAGATGAAACTGCCCAGAGGTATGGTTTAACAAACAAGAAAACATAGATTATGCATAAGTGATTATGCATATGTTGTTAACAAATATTTATTGAGTGTCTATTATGGGCTAAGGTATCTTCTTGGTGCTGAGAATACAGCAATGAACAATATACTATAAGAAGCTTATAACCCATAGGGAAGGCAGAAAAAAAAAAAACAAATATCTAATCAAACCAGTAAGATAATCTCATGCACTGATGAGGGTTCTGAATGGGCAATATGAGGGAGAGACCCGAAAGAAAGATACTCAGGGAAGACCTCCCTGGAGAAAGGGCGTTTGAGTTGCTATCTTGATGCTGAGACATCAGGAAAAGAAAATGGGTTTGTTGCTTTTCTTTTCTTTTCTTTTTCCTGGGTGATTTATAATGGTCATTTTAACCATTCGCAATTGGTCTTTATCCAGAGGTTTCTAATAACAATTTTTCTTCAATGTGTTTCTGACATGATTAATTTTATTGGTACACAAATCCTCCCCCTACCCCACAACAAACCAAGCTCTACAAAACTTTACTGCAACCACCTCTGGAATTAAATTCCACTTCAAACAAGCAAAATAACCTAAATATTCCTTTAAATCTAGTTTTATGCTATAGTCTGACTTTATACTTTTTAAATATTTTTTCAGAAAGCCATCAATAAGTATGCAAGTGAATAATAGTATTATAATATTGCTTATACAGTTTATGTGCTTCACAATAACTCTGTGAGATTGGTAATACTGTCATTCCCATTTTATAGATTAAGAAACTAAGGTGCAGAAAGGTGATCTCATTTTCCCAAGATTCACACCTAGTGATAAAGCCTCTGAGACTAGAACCAAGTATGAAGGCTACAGAGAAGTGTCTTCCAACCAGGATATCACAGCCACCCAAACAAAGCCAACTAAAGGAAATATTTTTTTCTAATTTTCCTAATTCAGAGTTTCTCAGCTTGTTAGAATACTGTTACCTTAAACTTCACCAAATTAAAACAGTAAACTGAACCCTGCTCTGCCCTTGTCACTTTGAGATTTGAATTTCGGTAACAGATCTGGTAAACTGTGACTATTTCCTCGTGGACACTCTAGAAACAATGCCAGGGATGGCCTCCACATAAATAATGATGCCACAAGGTATTGTTATACAGACCAAATAATCCAGGCTTTCCACAGATATGGAAAGTAAGTCTCAGTGTATTCAGGGTAGAAAATAAATGTGCATTTTCTACAAACATTTTGAAAGTTCTCTGCAACCAGTCTGCAATAACACGTTCTCATAATCCTATGTCAACTCTTAGTGATGACTGTATTCGCTTCCAAATTCTCACAAAGAGCATATTTGACAATTTTTCTGGAGTTACTCAGTTATTCTAGTAAGCTAAGTTATTAGATCTCAGGCTACTTTCTCCATTTTAAAAAATCATGGAACATTCTGTTGTTCTCAGGGTTCAATTCTCTAAGAATTCTCAAAACTCACAGACATTGAGATTTCAGCCTCAAAGTCTTTAGAAGTTAACCATTGAAAAAAATATGTATCGTCATCCTTCCATTCTAATACCAAGGAGAAAAATTGGGATTCTTAGTCACCTAAACCCGTATTTAAAAAAGAATTCCCTTCTACTCTATTAATTATAAATACATATATGTGTGTGTGTGTGTGTGTGTGTGTGTGTGTGTGTGTATATATATATATATATGTATATATAGTAGGAAACCCCTTTGAAATATGGGGGCAGCTGGGACAGCATTGGATTTGCCATGCAAATGCACTCAGTGATAGCAGGAACTACAGATAAAATGCATGGTTTCTACTTACACAGAGTCCCACAGTAGATATTCAAAACCCCTAAGCAGAAGGTGCACAGATACCTAACAGACATAAAATACTCGGATTATCTAATACATACATCAATACAATATTTGACCTCTAATCTTAATTTCAATTAAAATTTATGTAAAGGTAAATATAGTGAATGCCACTTTATTTTCCAAAGCTTTCACAGAAATGAAATGTTCTGCGAGATTTCCTAGGCACAGATTTTTCTTGTATAAAATTTTCGGGCGGTGTCATTTAATCATCTTACTTACCAAATCTCTAGCTGACAAAAGCCATGTACTAGTTGTAATTTCACATGCTCTTCTTAAAAAAGCGAGTAAGAATCTTTTTCTTTTCCCAAGTACTTGTTCCAGTGTTCTCTGTTCCTCTAAGGATAGCTTTACTGTTTAATCTTTGGTTTTACGGGGACCGTTTCAGATTTAATCTATAGTTTTCACATTGAAGAGCCTGATAAAAGGAAATTTGCAACCAGCTCAGTCTTAAGATGTAAAGATTATTCAAAGCGCCAAACCTTTCAGTTCTAGGCTGCAAGGTGGGGAGGATTTTTAAACTGAACTTAATGTCAGGGGAGCATGTTGCTCACTCTCAGGGACTTCTTGCTGCTTAGGAAATGTCTTTTCAGAAGAGCAGGAGAAAGCAGGCACGGTGCAGAAGTCAAGGTGTGCAAGAAATCACCAGTATCTGAACTGATAAACTCGCGAAGGCAAAGTCCGGATAAGTTGGAGAGGAAAGAACGGCCTTTGGCGTGAGGTCAATGGGTTAAATCTGATTGAGTGTTCAGAGTGGGGGTGGGGCACACAGGAGCTTGAGGCTAAGAAATGGACTGAAACAGATTTGAAACAAAACAATTTAATGAAAACAAAAGAGAAAATGACATGTTTCTGACAAGAGATTCTGGGCCAGGAAGGGTGTGACCTACGAATAAAGGCAGGGTCAGGGGAGGACTCAAAAACAAGGTCACTCGGTGGCTAGGGTGATATTCCTACTTTTCGAATTTGTTTCTCATTATCCACAATCCCTTCAAAAGTCAGGTGTGCTTTTATCACCAAGTCTTGTAGTCCTAGCTCTTCCTCAGAATACTTCTCAGAATTCCAGGGCACACACTCAATCTCCACTGGCTTCGCACAGATATCCCTGGGCCATTATCCGTATGTGCTTCTCCCAGATCCCCAGGAGCGTAGTTACCAGGCTAAAGATGCCAACGCTCCCAAGAACATGAGCCTCGTGGCAACCTAACTTCAACCTACTATAGTTTTCTTACTAATTTATATTTGCAGAAGGTTAAACAGCTCTATGGCTCCATGATAATCTCTTTATGCACTAAATACCCTAGTGAAATTCTCTTTCTTAGCAGAAGTACGAATCTTCCATAAATCAATTATTCAGTTCCTAATGGCTATTCCTCTGGATCTGGCGTGCATGGAGAAGGGTAGAAAGCACTGGAAAATGAACTACTCCAATGGGAGTACCCAGACTAGTGATTCTTGCTCTCACTGGCAGTACGGTATAGCAAGTATGTTGCCCGGGTTCAAATTCTGCCTCTGCCCTTTACTACCTGCAGAACGGGGGAAGTTATTGACCCTTTCTCAGCCTGTGTCCTCATCCGCGGGATGGAGATAATAACAAATCTTCCTTCATAGGGCTATTATGAGAAATAAGTTGATACAGGTACATTGTCTGGCAGGATATCCAGTAGTTAATCATGTCCAAAAATATTGTTTGAATCAGAACGGTGTCTTTAACAATCTGTGTTGGGACTCTAATAGTCCCATCAACCTTTCTCAAAGGCCACAATTACTTTGAGGTAAACATTTTGCGTTGAAAAAGTTAGGGGCTCTTTGGAATTTTTAATGCCAGAATCAGGCCACTAGAGTTGTACAGAGCAGCCCCTGCTTCAGCAAGAAAGGAACCAGCAAAAACAAAAAGTCACAGCTGTGGAAGGGTGGGGTGTAGAAGCAAGATTACTGGCTTCCACTTTCTCTCACATTAGCAATAAATGCAGGTCAAGTCCTTGCTGTACTTCAGAAGGCCAGGCAAAAATACTTTTTTGCAATTAATCAAGGAAAGGGGGACACCTTCTGACCATTTTGTTTGGATATTTAAAATATCACAATGGGGTTTGCAAAATAAGAAACAGTAGAGCAGCAAGAAGTTTCCTTTGTCACAGTATTTCTCACATTTTCTCCAACAAATAATGTGCTGTGGTATCAAATCTTTTAATTTACGGAGATTATTCAGTAGAGTAGCTTCAAGAAAATCCCAGCCCTTAGAATGATCCAACAAATTCCTCTGAGATACTTAACCCATCTTACCACACAGTAAAGAGCTTAACTGTACCCTCAATAAACTTATTGACCATGTTAAGAAATAGCAATACTTTTCTGACAGATTCTATGTCTAATTCTCTTATTCCTACTAAATTTGAAAGTAAAATAATTGAGAGCTAGACTATCATTCTTCAAGCAGAAAGCAGAGGTAAAATTAATTTGAAAATAATTAGTTGAAAGAGAGTTCACCCCCACAGACTACCTGAGTCAAGAAGCATTGATATTACCCAAACGGTCAGGTTCAAGAAGAAACATGAGCTGACATGGACAGTAGCCACCGAGACAAAGGCAGAGAGCTTTAATTAACACAGCTTGCGACGGAGGAACTATAGCCCTGTGGCACGGGACAAGAGGCAGAATTTTCTCAGAACAAATGGCAGGATTTGAAAAATATAGACCTTATAACTTCCAAGACCTCCAAGTTTTTATTCCAGAATTCCAAGTCTCTGTTTCATGAGAAAGGAGAGCTAGAATTTGTACACATGAGAAAGTCACAGAGTGGTCACTGCTTGAGATGATTTGTGGTATAGGCAGTTTCTAGAAAAGAAACAGAAAATCTCAAACTCTCTCTTGGCTGGTAAGTACTGTTGAGACAAAAATTGTTTTCTGCCTTTTTTTCCCCTTTTTTTCCTTTTTTTGATTCCATTTTTAGAGTCTCTGCCTCTTAAATAGTGGCTCTTTAAGTCAATCGATTTCAGTTCATTCATAAAAGCAATCAGGCAAGATGAAAGTTATTCACTACATCTTTCAAGAGGCAGTACCTGGGTATTTGGGTCCCAAATGCAATCTTTTCTAAATTTAATATTGGAAAAAAAATACCATTTAGAGTCTAGGTTAGCTTGGAAAAGAGTTCCTGCAAAGGGTAAGGATGACAATTTACCATTTTCTTTTTTTCTCAGTAATCTTTGTCTTTGTTAGGGGAAAAAAAAGTGACAAATGGCAAAACCTTATTTCACATGGTCCCGTATCATTTCTGTTCACCAGAGGAAGGCAGAGCAGTCAGTGCATCTGGAAACCAAACCAGGAGGTGACATACTAGTTGTCCATTTCTTTGGAAAGTAGGGACATAAGTCATAGGAAGAGTCATTTTGGTGTGCTCCAGTTGCTCATGGCAACCTGAGTGGCACATGGCGACCCACTGTGATTGGATTTCCAGGTTGCTTTCCATTGGGGAAGAATGAATCATACACATGGTAAATGGAGTCAATACAGTAAAGCCAATATAAACACTGGTGTTTTATCTTCTGACAGCATTTGAATGTGCAAAGCATTAAGTTATAGGAGAAAAGGGGCTAATTTTAGATTTGTTCCTAGCCCTCTCCATGTGAATGGTGTCGCTGTGAGCCCAGCAATGAAGTTCACTGTGTTGTAGCAGACTGCGCAGTTCCTGAGTGTGTCAACCCAGTCTATGAACCAGAACAATGTTGTCCTGTCTGCAAAAATGGTAAGACCATACTGCATTAGCTTTCAAAGAGGGGTTAGTGCAAACTGCAAATATTTCACCACTGCCCACCATTCGATGTAAGAGCCCTCTAAGATCAGCCTGGGGTTCTTCAGTATGGGCATGGCAAATTTATATTCTTATCCCACCTTAACATGAAAATAAACCAGCAATGGGTGCATCATGAAGCTTTCCATCTGGGGAATTAAAGCTCTTATTAGCTGATTTTGTTGTGATCCCTATTGTTTACTGTTGATTTATAGGGAGGATATTGGAAAGAACATAGGACCACCTTTTTGTAATGACTTAATTTCTCTCTTGTGGAAGCTATGAAGCAGTTCACCCCATTTCATAGTGCATAACCGAGGAGAGAGAGTAGGGTAAATGCCAGGTATTTTGCTTTGGGTATAGAGAAAACTTTAGGTTTAGAGTTAAATTATCAAAGAAATACAGATTTCAATCATTAACGCACTTAAGTTGAAGTAAGAAAGACTAGAAGATTTAGGGCTTTTATTCTAGGTTTTATTACACTGGAATCTTACTCTTATAGTAATTAGAGGAGAACTTGGTTTATAAGATTATGGGTTCCTCTTTGGCCCTTGTGGAATGGAGAGGTTGAAATGCCTATAGTATGCTGGTCATGCTGGTCACTCAAAGTCAAGGTGATGCCACAGAGAAGACAATGCAATGTCATAGACCCAGGACAGCATATCAGCAAAGCTAGTATCACGCTCTTCCTACTAGCCATGTACCACCAAAAAATAAAGCTACACTTGGTAACAATCTACAAATGCCCCCTCCTGTCAATACCTGCTTGAAAAAGTGGTTCTAGCTCGTAATTAAGCTGAGGTCACTCTAATGCTGAATCCCTGTGCCCTTCCTTGAGTTAGCAAGTGCTTATCTTCCTATATCACCCACCTCTTTTTTTTTTTTTTTGTCCTGAATTTGCCATCATGATAATTCACAGGCTAATATTTTTCTTTTTAGAATTATAATTAGTAAAAAAAAAAATTATTTAAAGAAAAAACAAAAGCAGTTCTGGTTGTTTTTATAATGATTTTTGTGTTTTGGTGTCTTCCAAAGGACTTAGGAAGAACACTTATGACATTTTTGCAGACACAGTTTTACTATTTCTGATCATATGAATCCACTGAGTTGAATATTCAACTGCTCACCTGCCTTCTCTTTTTATTCTTATTCCTCTCATCCAACTGACCTGTGTCATAGTGACCACCTTTTCTGACTTAGAAGGTGGAAATAAATACCATCCTGAAGTCCTAACCTATCTAATATATGTAAAGATATACAATTTAAGACTTTATATTTTTTAGAGGATTTTGAAGAAACTGGAAAAGATACGGGGAAGAACAATAAGATGATTTAATGGTTGAAAAATAGGACCTATGAGGACAGACTCAAGGAGTTAGCATAATTTGTCCTGGAGAAGAGAAGGCTCAAGGGAGACCTAACTGTCATAAAGTGTATGAATGGTTAGTCTAAAGTGGAAGAGGACCTGTTATTTTTCATTTTCTCCAAGGACAGAAGGAAGAAAAAATCAGCTACCTAATCAATCTTTAAAAATAGGATTGACAAGTCTTTGACTGAAGACTGCTTTTTTTCTAGAAGCAACTGTCTAAACAGGTCCTTGAGGATCCTCTCTTCCCTAAGTGTCCCTGGTTGGCTTTGTTTCACACTTATGGTAAACAAAATAATGCTTATAGTTAAGAACTCTCATCTGGACATATTTAGAACACTCATAGAATGAAAGCATACTAGACCATATATTTAAAACACAGGATTTAACGCATGTACTACCACATCCTCCTAGCGACCCCACACCAAAGCCTATAATACATCCAGGGTTAATGTCTATGTCAAATGTCAAATCAGCCACTACCAACTAATACCTTTAATTTGATGTCACCCAAGATTATTCGACTTCTCTCCATGTGCCAGAGTAAAAATTTATCTTCAAATGAAACCCTCTTCGTATAAAAAGATCATATAATGAATGGACTTTAATTGTTCAATTAATTAGTCACCCATTATATTCCCAAAAAACATGTTAAGAGAACAAGATTAGTTAAGTTTTCCAGAATCTTGTTCATGATGCACTGCAGTGGTGTTCCTTTTTGCCATGTCCAAGCAAACTTTCTTCTTTTTTTAATAAGGGAAATGAACCTGAATTAGACTTAGTAGGAAGACAAACTCTGTAACATTATGACATATTATCTTTTATTTATATGATACTAATTAGTCACTTGTGCCCCAAAACTGAAGTATAATCATTGTCAAAGAAAAGCACATTAAGGATGACTGAAGAATCCTTATGACCACCAATGATACTGATACTTTTACTGAGAGAACAGACTGAGCCACATCTTGCTTGCGCTCATTCTAAGCTTAGCCCAGAAAACAGAAACAGATGACCCAAGTGTGGAAAAGCAGGGATGGGGGAGAGGGGAGGTTGATGTTTATTATGACAGAATACAACTGGAACAATTTCTTAAATTTCCAACACATGGTAAGCCTTTTTCATTCTATATGACAAGATTCATTTGCCTATTACAGTGTAAACTCTTAAAGTATGCCACTGATTTCTTAGATTAAAAAAAAGATAAAAATCTACCCTATGGATTCAAGGTGCAGGCAATAAATCTTAATTTGTAAACAGCCCTATAACATTTTCTACATTTCTTAAATCTTCATAAATGTTGAACATTCCTAGTTTGCATAAATGCTGATTATCTTGGCTGCCAAATACTTTGCTTTTGCATACTAACATCAATTTCTCTGCCTTCCTGAATTATAACTTGCCAGGAGCAAGAAGTTTTAAAGATAAAAAACAAAAGTTTAAAATATTAGAATCTACCACACCTGACCTTAAAACTCAATATTCAGCTAATATAAAAATCTTCATTCTCAGATTTCTTAAGCACAAACAAAACAAGAAACATTCAGGGACAATGTGAATGATTGGGCACAGACAAAATAAGAGGAGAAAGAGGAAGGTACTTTTTTATTTGGTGAGGACTGGGGGAATTGACAAAGGAATTTACTGTTTTTTAAAATATTATTAGCATTTGCTTCTCCCTCCTCCATATCTCTGCAAGAGCGAGCAATCCAAATGCTTTCCTGAAAAATGTGACATTTCCTGACTGCCCATCTTTCCCCAAGGTTGTGTTACCTTGACCTCTTTTAGCGCTAGTCCTTTCTATATTAATTAATGAGTATTCATTATGGTTTTCTGTCTTTATAGTATAAAAAAGTAAAGTAGCACAGCATTTGCTTTAAAAAAATTCTATTTTGGAGCATCATAGAACGATTTAGAATATTTGGTAAATGAAAATACGTTTTATTGATAAAATATTTGTTCACTGGAGCACCCAAATTTTACATTTGATCAGCCAGCATGTCAGTGAGTTCCATGTTTTCACTGGGCTATACAGTTAGTCATTATTAACAGTTCCGAAGGAAAAGTCACTTTGTGAAAAACTGGAATAGACAGGAAGCACCCACCAAATCCTCCATACACACTAAGTGAGAAGTTTCCATATCCTTTCTAGCTAAACTGAAGGCCCGACATTTAATTCCTTTTCCCTTATTCTCTTCTAGTTTCATGGTGATAGAAATAAGGCAGGAAACAGACTAGGCAAAAGAGAAAACAGAAAGGAAGAAGACAATGGAGGCGACAGGAAGTGCACAAATAAGGGAGAGAGGGGACTTTGGAGGCATCCACTAACTTTAGAGGTGCCTGGGAGCAAACGTGTGACACACGTAATTGTTAATATCTCTAATATACAGTGAGCTCCTTGAAATAAAGAGAGAAAAACGACTCTATGGGGAAGGAAATGGGCAAAGAGTATATAAAGGAAATTCACAGAAGAAAACCAAATGTCTAATACATATCTAAAAACATGATCAACCTCACAAGGACCAGGGACATAAAAATTATAAAAAGGAGATACCAAGATTGTATTGATAATAACTTGGAATTCATAATACACCAAATCAGCAAAGATATTTAAAAAGGGGGTGAGAAAATGTGAAAACAACTCTCAAGAAGGTACTTCCTATCAAAAGTTTCGGGAAACTTGAAGTCAGCAATCCCTCCTCCTATACTTTCCCCACATTCAGGTGCTGCATTTTTACTGCACTTTAAGAGCAAAATGGTGAGAGAAAAACCAAAGAGTCCTTCAATGGGCTAATGAAATAGATTGCAGCCTTTAAGAAGACCCTCCTGGGGTCTTTTTACCACTATATAAAATAAGCAGGGAATGTATAGTAGACCATATTTTATGAATATACTAATGAATATACTATGTGTGTTACATACAATACATACTAATATGAATATACTAATGTATGTTATATATAATACATACATTTTAAGTGATATATATTTAAAACATTTTTAATTAATATACAATTTTAAGTAGATATTAAAATTTGTATGTATATAGGAAAATAACTAAGTAGATACACAGTAGAACAGTAGTAATGATTCAATGCTTGCTTTCAGGGAAAAGTGAGAAGGTAAAGTGGGGGAAGACAAGAGCCAATCTCTTTAAAACATTAAACATTTACAGACTGATCATAATAAAAACAGAAAAGCATACAAACAGCTCACAAAATATAAATGTTCGAAAAATATAAAAAATTATTCAGCTTAATAAATCAGATTTTTAGAAAAATTTTAAACCCTTTTTTTTTTGGTATGAGGCATAAGGAAAGTTCTGGAAGACTACATGCCAAATTTTTAACAGTGATTCAATGATCAGAATAGTAACTAAAAATAAAAGTGCAAAGGTAGAAGCAAAAAACTTTTGATGTTTTATTTCATAAGCCTCTTTACTGAATGAATTTTCAAGAAAACGATTTTCATAATTTAAAAGGTTGTATCAAACCATTAAACAAACGATAATTCTAATGTTAATTAAACTCTTCCAGAGGAAAGACAAGAACAAAATTTTCTTTTCTTTTTTTTCCGAGTATCATACTGATACAAACTAAAGAAACTAAGAAAATAGTAAGTGAAGGGTGACTTGACTTGTAATTAGTAATAGGGAACTAATAAGATACAAAATCCCCAACCTAAAACTCTAAGGTTGTGGATTTTACAAAGAGAATGGAGTTCATGTATTGTATAGTACATTACATGGCCAGTGGGTCTAGGGCAGCATTCTTCAATCACATGGACATTTCTACAACAAGACACATAATAATCATACTGAGACTGAATAAATAGAGAGTCTCACACTGTCTCAAATCAGGTTTTAATACCAACTGAGTTTTGGTATGAAATTTATGGAAAAAATTGGGTTTTCAGAGACTGTGGGAATGGGATTGCACATTTGTGTTAGCAAAAAGAATCTACAAGAGGAGTAAAATAATTAAGCATCCTGACCAAGTGGAGATTACAAAGAAAGTTCAATATTAGGAAATACATTAATATAACTTATTCTATTTCCAAACTGGAGAGAAAGATCACACTATTTCCACATATAAAGATATTAGACACAAATCAGCAAAAACTATTAACAAAAACTCTTGATAAAATAAGACCAAGTGGATAATTTCTGCATGATAAAATATACCTACCTCAGTCCAAAGAGACAGAATTGTGTTTACGAGGTAAACACTAAAGGCATTCTCAATAAAGTCAGGAAAAAGACAAGGATGCCCACTATTATTTAAAGTTTCAGATAGAGAGTAGCTACGAATGAGCTAATATAATTAGAAAAGAAAGAATTTGGAAGAAAAAAATTGGGAAGGAGGAGATACAACTGTTACTATTTGCATGTGATATGATTGTATACTTGATAAAACCAAGAAAACTGAAAACTACTATAAGGACAATTTAGTAAGATAGCAGGGTACAAAATGAATATACAGCTCTCTCTCTACACATGCACACACAAACACACACACATGAAATATATGTACTACTAAAATTGAATTGTGGTGCTGGTATACGATGCTGAGATATCAACAAAATGTAATAAAGAGTTCATAGACCTAGCAACACATGAAAATTTGGTTAACGACAGATAAAGTAGTATTTCAAATCAATGGGAAAAAGATAATTTGTAAAAGAAATGGTGTTAGAACAACTGGATAGTTGCCTGAAAGAAATGATTTTAAACTTCTACCTTATCTCTTAACTCCAGAAAATTTTCAATTCAACAAAGATTTAAATATAAACTTATTTCCCAAAACAGTACAAGAAGAGAATCTGTTCAATCTGATTTGTAATCTTGAAGTGGCTATAATTAATAAACAAATAAAAATCTCCACATAGCAAAACAAAACCAAAACACCACTATAAAAAAATTAAAAATCTTAATTATAAATTATAATCTTATATCCAAAGGGTTAATCTCACTCATACATAAAGATCTCTTAGAAATTGGTAGGAAAAAAAGACCAACAATTCTATTTTAAAAATGGGCAAAGAATTTCAAAAGTCATTCCACAAAAAATGAAATAAAAAAGTTTCTAAAACATGAAAAATTGCTCAAACCAATTTTAGAAAAAAATGCAAATGAAAATTTGATAGCTTTTTAAAATTTACACATAGGAACAAATCCTAAAATTTAATAATTCACTTTATTGTTAATACTGTAAAACAGGCAAATTCTATTGTTGGTGGAATAAATTGGCACATCCCCATGGAAGAAAACTTGACAATATGTATCAAAATTACAGTATATGTATCTTTTACTCGGCAATTCTATTTCTATTTATAGAAATTTGAAATGGCAAATGAGCAAGCAGTGTTACTCATTTCCCACGTTGTATTTCAAGTTTTATAATAATAAAAAAAGATTAGAAAATTTGTAGAAATAACTATAGATTAAATTTTCTTTTAACATGCTATTAGTTGACAAAAAAAGAACTTGTTTCTTCCTTTAAATACTCATTGAGGTACTTGTACTGGATTACTATTTAATTAGCTTCCATTTTACCTTTCATTTATTTTTTCATCGCCTTTAATACATTTTTAAACTTTAATTTCACATGGTTCAAAATTGTGAAAATAAATCTATTTCGCATCCAGAGATTATGTTATTCTTTAAAGAAAAAAACATTAAAATAAATAACTATGAATATTTGGCCGATATATATGCATACAGTTTAAAAATCACAAAAACTTACCAAGAACTACTCAAAAAATAATAAGGAAATATGCCAAATTTCTAAATGTGAAAAGTCAAATTTGTTAGGTTGTTATTTCTCTAATGATAAATTAAATGGAAATCTTCTCAAATTATTTTACACGATGTAATTTCTTTTGTAAGTTGACAAAACTTGAAAAATTTAAGTACATGAAAAAGAATGTACTTGGTAAGGTTGGGCAATTCAATCTACCAGATATATTAAACCAGCGTATAAAGATAAAATAATCTTAAACAGTATAATAATGGAATAAAAACAAACAGATAAATAGATTAGAAAATTAGAAATTAGCCCACAATTTAGTATATAGTTAAGGTGACACCCAAGTATCTGGAGAAAGAATGTATTATTCTAAAAATATATTATAAAGGTGAATCATTTTAAGTGAAATTACATTCCTGTCCCACCCATTATATAAGTTTCAGCTGGATTAAAGATCTAAATGTAAAAAATATATATATATATGATATCATAAAGGAATTTTTAGAATACTGTAAACATTAACTTATTCTCAGGATAGGAATGGTCTTCCTAAACATAAAAACAAAACAAAAAAAAATCTATAACAGGAAAGATTTAAATGCAAATTAAGTAACACAATTGTATCCATAAATTTCTTCATAAATTAAAAGATAATGTCCAGTTAGGGGAAGGTAAAATGCAACAGGTATTCCCGTGTGTTACTGGTAAGAGTGTAAACTGATATATCCTCCCTGAAGGGCAACAAAAGTGTTCAGGGCTTTGATCCATCAATGTCACATTTAGAAAGTGATCAAAAAGAAATAATCAGGTAAGCATATAAAGATGTATATAGAGAGATATTACACAGTCATTTATAGTAGCATAATTTGGAAAACCTGAAACCTAAATATTCAACAATAAAGTGGTTGTTTAAAATACCATAGACTGCTAAGAAAATAATATTATAGAAAAAAATTAAGGACATTCCCCACAGACACAAAGCACATGTTCAGAGTATATTATTAAATTAAACTATGGGCCAGAAGTCAATGCAAATATGTCCCTATTTTTGTTATATGAAAATATATCATACGTATAGAAAAAGAGAGAAATACTTCAAAATGTTAATGGTACTTAACTCTGTAGAGTAGGATAATAGAGGATTTCTACTTTCTTCCCTTTGCTAACCTATACTGTTGTGTGTTTTTTTTTTACATCTCCTACAACGAACACCTATTATCCCTGTGATTTATGATTACAGTTTAAAACAGAAAATAGACAAATTCTTTAAAAAGATCATGTACAATCCTTTCTCACTGTTTTTATACTTTGATAATAATTGATGATGTGTCACTTATTAGAAATGGCACTGTGATTCCTTGTTAGAAATTTGTACTCCATCAATTAACTAATAATTCTACCATTTGTCTTTCAACTCTTCAACTATAAGATTCTTTATAAAGCATTTAGAAAACCTCATCACCCATTTTATGCACCTATTAGGGGCAATTGCTAAAATATTCACTTAATTATTAGGGCAATTGCTAAAATATTCCATGAATCACAAAATCAGCCTTTTAAGTCTGTAAGTTGGATACAAGTCTTTCACCTTAATTTGATATTTTCTCACTTCCTCTTATGTAGACAATTAGTAACAGGTGAAACATACATAAAACGAACACATGGAAGGTGAAAATTTTTCTGGCAATGGCACATATCCATTTGCTATAGAGCCCCTGAAATAGTTCATGATGAAAGAACATCCTATGAAAGGCAGTGTTAAAGTCTGCATTTCATTGACTCCATAACTGAAGGTCAGAATTATCATATTGGTATAAAGTAGATGTCAAAACATAGTAATTATAAGTAGCTATTTTAATGAGCCACAAACAATAATTTCCTATTGCTTTCATAAAGATTCCTCCAAAATATGAAGGGAAATATTTATATTTACGTTGTCTTAAACTAACAGGATTCCCTCTTAATTCATCAGCAAATTAGATTTCAGAAACATCATTTTACAATGTTGACACAATGAAAATTAATGCCACATCTATTTCCTGCTAATCACATCTCTTCTTTAATTATCAGGGATACCCAGCCCTTCAGAAAATGAAGGAAGGCAGGCCAACTCATTCAGAAACATGAACTTTTTCTCTGTGTTTCCTCCTCATCATATAGGAAACGCTTAGGGACTATGTTTTCCCTAAACATTTGGAATGTTGAGTCTGGTCATCCCACAAAGCACACACTTGCTCCTTTGAAAACAGAGTGGCATGCACTCCTTGAAGTGTCATGGGTATTGCTCAGCACACCAGCCCACGGGGGGCCTGAGAGACTGCAGGAAGGGTAATGAACACACACGCACTGAATGTCTTGTTCCTAAACATTCATATAACCTCAAAGATAATCTGGCTCAAAAATAGTAGTTTGGCAGACTGCTGAATATATCTTCCAGAACTGACTGTGCATTTCTATTCTTAACCCCACCTTCTCTCTTATTCTTGAGCCTCTCTTCAATTATGTTTCTATAGAATATTGCTGACTTCTAGGATTGTATGTAGTAATCTCTAATTAAGATACCTCTATGAACCAGGGATAACAGTAAAAGGGCAATTGGGATCACTGACGGGTTCCATGGGAGTTGGATTTGATTCTAGAAGTTATTAAGTGGGGGTAAGGTCTAGCAGGGAAGCCAAGGCATTTAGTCTTGCCAAGATTCATGAACTCCTAGAAATAATCTTATCTATGGAAGGCTTACGTCATTGGCCATGGGAGATCTTCACTGAGCATACAGTACAACTGCTCATCTCAGGGGTGTGGAGCCAACAGTCCACAATGACCTCTGAGCTCTTCCTCATACGGCCTACCTATCCACACAGTTCTGAGAGGCATTCAGAGGGACCAATGGGTCACTGTTGACCAGGAAGGCACAAATTAAAGTGCAGAATCTTGCTTCCTCCAAGCCTCCTCTCTGATACAGACACATTATGAAGTTGTCCTTCTTCCTCTCATGTCTGCATTGGCAGGTAGAAGCTCGGGCTTTTCAGAGAGGCCCAGAGCAAGCTGTGTCCCACCACCCCACCACCTTCCCACCTCCTAATTAGTGTCAGTGTTTCACAGTCAGATAAAAATAAAACAAGGTTGCAATTTAAATAGTATTTCTTGACCTTTGAATTTGAATGTCTTCAGAAGCACTTGGGCAGGATGAACGTGGCGGACCTCTGGGAAGGTTGGACTCTCTCAGAAGTTTCAGAGGCCTGGAACAAGAGTCTCTGACAGACTTATCCCTGAGGCCCAGATTCCCTTTTTTACAGAAAGACCAAACCTCCTGGGCTTTGTACAACCCTTGTCATTAGTAAAGAAGAGACCCAGAATCCTGGGGTGCTCGTCTCCCAGACTCTCTTCCTGTATGGTTCTGGGAGCTGTAAGGTAACACCCAAACCACCCCTTTCCGTTGCTTTTTCATTCTCCGTCACACCTATCATCATCCGCATGGTATATATCTTGCTTATTTAGTTGCTTGACCCCACCTCCTCAACAAGTAATGATTTTGTTTTGTTTGCTGTTGTATCCCCACTACCTACGTGTGGTAGGTACACATATATGTTCTTAAATAAATAACCCCCCATATTGTGCCTTTGGAAGAGCTAAAATTAAATAAGAAATTTGATTCTTTGAGTTATTTTAAACTCAGTTACTTTTGAAAAGTATTAGTCTTCTATTTCATAGTTTTCCTGTGGAGAGTCTAGGATGCTTTGCATAATGGGAAGGAAGGTGCTTCTCAGCAGATATCTTTCCTAATTTAAATTTGCTTTAGTTTACCACCAAGATGAGTGGTACATATATTGATGAGAGGCACATTGACGTGCTCTAACAGAGACAGGCTGATTGCCAGGGGAAACTGAGTCCAGTTTGCTATTTTACTGTTTTATGGTCTTGCCCTGGATACCTAACGCTTCTTTTTCTTAAGAACTGGCCATATGTAACAAATGGGTCACTTTAATGCAAAATTAATGTAACATTTTAGCCAATATTATCCTTAATGATATGTTTTATCTAACAATAGGGATCGGACTTTTTAACAATTAAAGAAGCCATGAGCGTTGATCGAATATGTGATTTGTCAGTATTTGGTAAAAACTCCTGCCCTTAATGTGAAGACATGAAACAAATTCAGAAAATGTGACTTGATCTAGGGGCAGAGGGAAAAAACCTGATTGCAGGTGATAATATTTAATTCTAGGAATCAGACTGTGCAACAGGAAAAGAAATCAGAAATAGGGCTTAAACAGGGAGAAAGGAAACTTGCTAACCAATGTCTTTTGCAGCATATAGCGACTGGCAGACTCTCCAAGGTTCGCTGTGGCTGAGGCAGGAAGCCCTTGCAGGAAGACCTCTGATATTTAAATGTAGCTCGGAGCTGCTTCAAATCAATCTATCGGAAATGTTAAACCTCCTTTGAAACATATTTATGGTTGGATGCCCCTCAATTGAGAAATGGGAAGTTCCTGCATGCATACTTATTTTGCTTACACGAGCTTCCTTTGTACAAGGTGAAGGCACAGAGCAGCCGTAAACGCTGCTGCTCGTCAGGGCAGATAACCAGCCAACCCTGAGTCCTCCCTTCCTTTCACCCATCACTTTTATGTGTTCTGCAGAAAGGTCCATAAAGCAACACACCTGTCTTCTGGAAGGCTAAGCTTAGTTTCCAACATCATTAAATCAAAACAGTCGGCAGTGTTGTATCCAAATCTTGAAAGCCTGCCTCACGCCCAACTTTCTGTGTTAGGATTTTAATAAGAGCAAGATGTAGGCACTAGGCCTGATGTCACGTGATTAAGGTGTGGCGTTCTGGGTGTTGGCTTGCTTTGACCCATCTGCTTTGATTTGATTCGATGGTTTCTTTAAGAGTGGGGGCAGATGAGAATGAAAACAACGCAGGAGGAGAGCTGCAGTATAGAGGAGAGCACGCAAGCCTTTCAAGCCAGAATTCCTGCAGGTTGATGGCAAAAAAACTTAATTGGATTCTGTTTTAGCCCCCAGTAAATGCAGTAGTTAGGTCCCTGAGCTTAGTGAAGCAATCAGCCCCCGATGCAATGGCATCTGAAATGTATCCCCCTTCCAGGCTGCCAAAGTACATGTCCACATACACACACACATTCATAAACACTTCCATGCTCACGAGTTCTTTCATTTCTAAAATTGATGTCACAAAAAATTTGAGGAAAATAGCTGGGAGAAACACCGGGTATTAATGACACCAATTAAGCTACATGTGTTTTCTTAGGCTTATCAGATGACTAAGTCATCAAACACAGGCGTAATGAGTTTAAATGTGGGGAAGGGTAAAGCTGGTATAACAGGGAGACAGTAGGAAGATACTGGACCAGAGAGAGAATGCCTGGGTGCCTGATGGATTCATGAGGCAACAATGAGTCCTAAGACACTGAAATAGAAAGAGATGTCTGCTGATGGCACAAGCTGAGGGGAGTACTTGTCTTTTTTCATATATTCTCTCAATGAGCCGTCTAATAATAATTCATCTACTAAGAGTAATGCTAGCTTTTATTAAATCCTCATGCATTCTAGGTGCTTTGCAGATATTAACACATTTCATCTTTACAATAATCCTATGAAAAGGTAACAATAATAATTGCTAACTTGCAAGGGAGCAAACTGAGACTAAAGTAAACAAATTACCCTCAGACCCGCAGCTGGGATTTGAACCCTGTTCCATCTAATGTTTAAGCAGTAGTTCTCAAAATAGCACCCCCCCGCCCCCCTCCCCTGGGCCAATGACATCACTATTATCTGGGAACTAGTTAGAAATGCAAATTTCTGAACCCATCCCCAAACTAGGAGTCAGAAATTCTGGGAGTGGGACCTGGTATTCTGTATCTAAACAAGCCTCCTAGGTGATTCTGAACCTCAAAGCCTGAGACCCATTTATATCTTCTCAGGTGTCTGATAGGGAGTGTGTTCTCTTTCAAATGAAGGACGGGTGGGAGGAAGATAAAAGCTGAAATAATTACCAGCCATGTCATCTGAGATAATGTTACACCAGGACAAGAACTACAACAAGGCTGAATAGGAAGGGTCAGAACACAAAATACCCTGTAGTTAAAGCAAGGGCACGTAGGCTGGCAAGGACCTAGGAATGGTAAATCCCAATATGGGCCAAGACAGGTACCCCAGGGATTAGAAATTATACAGGTGGGAGATACCAGGGAGATGATATTCGGGTTAAGCTGTCAAGAATGATCAAACCTAAAAGTATTTAATTACAAAGCCATGGTCATTGAAAGCTAAATTCAAATGATTTTTAAAGGCAGCAAAAATCACTAGAGAAGGCACAATAAGGAAAGGAAAAGTAATGTGACATGAACACAACTACTGATAATTTATTCTTCATTCATCATGTTTGCTTTTATTGATCTATATGAAGCAGCGATTGTTTCAACTGAATTATTCTTTCTGTAGTTAGGTCATGAAAACTATTAACATTTTATAAGCCATAATTATATTTGACTATTTTCATCTTTTTAAACAGGTTTATTGAGGTCTAATTGACATGAAATGAACTGTACAGTTTTACAGTGTACAGTTTGCTGTTTTGACGTATGCATATCTGTGAAACCATTACTGTAGTTGAGAAAGTGCCCATGTCTATCACTCCCACAACTTTCCTAGTGCCCCTCTGTCCTTCTGTCCAGCCCCTCTCTGTCTCACCCCATCCCAAGCCACCTCTGTTCTGGTTTCAGTCATTATACATAAATTTGCATTTCTTAGATTTCGTATAAATGGAATAATTCAGTATGTACTTTCCTTTGCTTGAATTCTTTCATTCAGCATGATTATTCTGAAATTCATCCATGTCATAGCATTTATCAATAGTTTATTCCTTTTTTATTGTGGAAAAGTACTCCATGACATAGCTATACCACGGTATTACCTAACCATTCACTTCTTGATGAACATTTGGGTTGTTTCCAGTGTTTGACTATTACAAATAAAACTATAAGCATCCTCACACAAGTTTTTGTATAGATATGTACTTTATTTTCTATTGCTAAAAGACCTATATGTAGACTGCTAGGTGCATAGGTAGGTACATATTTCACTTTTTTTTTTAAATGTCAAACTTTCAAAGTGGCTGTACTATTTCAAATTCCCATCAAAAACACATGAGAATGCCAGTTGCTCAGCACCAGTTCTTGGGTTCATTGGTCCTGTTTAATTTTAGCTATTCTAATAAAAGTGTATTATTATTTCATTATGGTGTTAAATTGCATTTTCCTAATGACTATCAACCTAATGTTGAACATCTTTTCATATGCTAATTTCCATCTGTATATTTAGAGGGATATCTGCTTAAATCACTTGCACATTTTCTTTTTTTTTAAATTGGGTTGTTTGTTTCGTATTATTAAGTTTGGAGAGTTTTGTATATATTCTAGAGGCAAGCCCTTTATTGAATATACGCTTTGCAAATATTTTCTCCCAGTCTGTGCTGTATCTTTTCATTCCCTAAACAGTGTCATTTGAGGAGAGCAAGTTTTTGATGATGATGAAGTCCAATTTACTGATGTATTCTTTCATGAAATGTGCTTTTGGTGTTGTAACTAAAAAACCTTGGCCTTGCAAAGTCAAAAACATTTTTCCTATGTTTTCTTCAAGATATGTTTTAGTTTTAGATTTTTATAATTAGGTCTGTGATTCATTTTGTGGATATGATGCAAGGAATTGATTGAAGGTTTGTTTTGGTTTTGTTTTAATATGTATATCTAGTTGTTTTATTTTTTCATTTTTTGGGGGGGTCAGGTAAGGAGAGGCAGAGGGAGAGAGAATCTTAAGCAGGGTCCATGCCAGTGCAGGGCTTGATCTCACAAACCTGAGATCATGATGTGAGCCGAAATCAAGAGTCGAATGCTTAAGCAACTGGGCCACCCAGGTGCCCCTATCCAGTTGTTTTAGCACCCTTTATTGAAAAGTCTATTCTTTCTCCACTGAATTTTGTTTGTACCTTTGCTAAAAATCAGTTGTCCAAATATACCTATATACATTTTCATGTATTTCTGAACTCTCCATTTCGTTCCACTGAAGTTATTTTGGCTATTCTAGGTCCTTTGCATTTCTAACTGAATTTTAGAATCAATATATCAGTTTCTACCCAAAAAAAGTCTATTTTGATTAGCATTGAATTGAATGTATACATTAATTTGAGGAGCACTGACAACATTGAGTCTCTTGATTCATGAACATAGTATGTCTCTCTGCTTGCTTAGTTCTTTAATTTCTCTCAGCACTGTTTTGTAGTTTTTAGTCCACAGGACTTTGACATCTTTGATCAGTTTTATTCCAAAGCTTCTTTCTCTTTTTAAAATATTAATGTAGTGTGCATTTTTTTAATTCCAATTATTTGGTGCTGGCATATGGAAATAAAATTGATATTTGTACATTAGTCTTAGATCCTGAAACATTGCTAAACTCAATTATTAGATCTTGTTGCTTTTTGGAGGGAGGGGGACATTCCACTGGACTTTGTATATAGATAATTATTTTTACCTGTAAATATAGTTCTGTATCTTCTTTACATTTGGATGTTTCTTAATTCTCTTTCTTATCTTATTGTACTTGCTAGAACATCTCATACAATGTTGAAAAGAAGTGCCAAAATCATACAGTCTTGTGCTTTTTGGATGTGAAAGGGAAATCATTTGGTCTTTCCCGACTGCTTATGATTTTAACTGTAGGTTTTTCATAAATGCCCATATCAGGCTGAGAAAGTCCCATTCTACTCCTTTGCCAAGAGATTTTATCAGGAATAGAGATTGGGTTTTGTTAAAGGCTTTTTCAATATCTATTAAGATGATCATATACTTTTCTCTTTATAGTTTTAGTATAATTTATAGTATACTGAAGTACATTGATTTTCAAACACTAAGACAACTGCATTCCTAAGATAAACTACATTTGGTCATGCTTTTACATAGAGTTGAATTTGATTTGCTAAAGTGATGGGGTTTTTTAAATATAAGTTTATGAGGTGTATTGGCATTCAAAGATTTTTTTTTTTTTTTTTTTTTTTTTTTTGGTAATGTGTTCGTTAGGTTTGGGTATTAAGATACTGCTGACCACATAGAAGAAGAAAAACATTCCCCCTTTCTCAATTTTCTGGAAGAGCCTGTGCAGAATTAGTATTAATTTTCCCTTATATGTTTGGCAGAATTCACCAATGGCTTATGAAGTTATCCGAGCTGGTTATCTCTGTGGAAATGTTTTTAAAACAAATTCAATTTATTTAATAGACATAGGGTTATTTGGGTTATTGCATCTTGAGTTAGTATTGGAAATTTAATTTTTCAAGGCATCACAACATTTCCTCTAAGCTGCTGAATTTCTAATCATAAAGTTGTTAATATTGCCTTACTATCTTTTTAATATCTTCAAATTCTGTAGTTATTTCATCTTGTTCCTGATATTGGTAATTTCTCCTTTCCATGGTTGTTTTTTCCTAATTCATCTGGTGAGAAGTTCATTTTTAGTTTCTCAAATAATGAATTTTTGGATTTATTAATCTTGGCTACTCCTTTTTGTTTTCTATGTCATTGATGTCTGCTCTAGTCTCTCGTGTTTCCTTTCTTCTACTTACTTTGGGTTTACTTGCTCGTCGTTTTATAGTTTCTTAAGGTACAATACGGTGTAATCAATTGGAGAGCTTTTTTTTTTTTTAAATATTTTTTTATTATATTATGTTAGTCACCATACAGTACATCCTTGGTTTTTGATGTAAAGTCCGATGGTCCATTAGTTGCGTATAACACCCAGTCTCCTTTTCTAATACAGGTGTTTTCTATAAACAGCCTATGTTCTACTTTAGCATCATCTGCCAATTTGATACGCTTGTATATTCACTAAATTGAAAACACTTCCTATTTCCTTTCTGATCTCTTCTTGAACCATGAGTTAGAGTATGCTAGCTTCCATACATTGGATATTTTCGAGATATCTGTCACTGATTTCAGATTTAATTCCACAAAGGTGAAAGAACATACATACTTCTATTACTTGAAATTTTTTTGGATTTATTGAGATTCATTTTGTGGCCAAGAATGTGTCTTATCTTGATAAATATCCCATGTGTACCTGTAAAGAATGTATATTCTGCAGCCTTTGAGTATGGTATTCTGTAACTGCTAATTACGCAATATGATTGATAGTGTTAAGTGTTTCATATCCTTACTGACATTCTGCATACTCTATCAATTATGATGATTCTTGGATTTGTGTATTTCTTCTAGCAGTTCTATTATTTCACGTACTTCAAAACTCTTATTATATGCATCAATTTAGGATTCATTAGGACTTCTTTATAAATTGACTCCTTTATACTTATTAAATGACATTCTGCATCCCTTATATTATTTGCTCAGTAACCTTATTTTGGCATTAATATATCCAATCCAGCTTTTTTGTTGTTGTTGTTGTTGTTGTTAGTGTTAGTATGCCGTATCTTTTCCCATTGTTCTACTTTTATCTATTTGTGTTTATATATTTGAGTCTTTTTTCATCAAGCAGAATAGACTTGGGTGTTGCTTTTTAATCTCTGCCTTCGAACTGGGGTATTTAAATCATTTATATTTGACTATTGATATATGGTTATGTTTAAATCTATCATATTTTTTCTAATAATCCCTTTTCTTCTTCCCATTTCTTCTTTCTCTTTCCATCTTCTGCCTTTTTAAGATTTTATGATTGTATTTTATCTTTTGTTGGCTGTTTAAACTACAATTATTTTGTTGTTTTATTGGTTTCTTTGGGCTTGTAGTATATATCTTTAACTTATCACACTTAACACTCATGTAATATTAGATCACTTCGTGTATGGTATAATAATCTTAAGAATGTACACTTGAATTTAAACCCTCCTGACCTTTGTAAGATTGTGGCCGTTTTTTTTTTTTTTTAAGATGTTATTTATTTATTTGAGAGAGAGACAGATAGCAACAGAAATGGCAAGAGAGACTATAAGCAGGGAATAGAGGGAGAAGCAGGCTCCCGCTGAGTGGGGAACCTGACGTGGGACTCAATCCCAGGACCCTGGGATCATGACCTGAGTAGAAGGTAAACGCTCAACCAACTGAGCCACCCAACTGGCCATACATTTTACTTTTATGCTTGTTATATACCCTACAGTACTTCGTTTTTTACTTAAATAGTAAGTTATCTTTTAATGAGTTTTAAATTATATATATATATGAGATTTAAATTATTATATATATATATACACACACACTCATTATATATATATATGAGATTTAAATTATTATATATATATATACACACACACACTCATATTATTTCCAATGCTTTCCAATTCCTTTATGTAGATCAATATTTTCATCTAGTATAGCTTTTCTTAGTATTTTCTTTTCTTCAGCCTGAATATTTTTTATTTCTTGTAGGGCAAGTGTGTTGGTGAATTCTTTCAGCTTTTTCATGTCTAAAAAATATTTAATCTGCATTTTTAAAAGATATTCTCATTGGTATAGAATTCTTGCTTGATAGTTATTTTTCTTTCAGTACTTTGAAGATATTGCTCCACTGCTTTCTCCCTTGCCTTTATTTTTTTCTGGCAAGATATCAGCTGTTCTCTTATTTTTATTCCTATGAATGCAAGATGTTTTCCCCAACCCCACCTCCAGCTGCTTTTAAGATTATTCTCCATCACTATTTTTGAGCATTGTATTATGCGACTTGATGTAGTCTTTTTAGTGTTTTTTATGCTTGTGATTAATATTCTTGTGCCTGTAGATTCATAGTTTCTTTAAAACTTAGAGATTTTTCGGCTTTCTTCAAATATTTCAAATATTTCTTCAAATATTTTTTCTCTCTCCCCAACCTTCGAAAACCCCAATTATACATGTATAAGCTGCAGAAAATTATCCCACACCCGATGTTCTGTTCATCTTTTTAAATTATCTTTTCTGTTTTTCATTTTGTATAACTTCTACTGTTATGTCTTCAAGCTTACTAATCTTTTCTTGTGCAATGTCTAATTTGCCAATAATCATAGCCACACTTTGTAGTTTTCATCTCTAGAGGTTAGATTTGTGTTTTGTTTGGGTTTGGTTTTGTTTTCCTGGCTTCTACTTAAATTTTTTGAATATATGGAATAAAGTTATAAATGTTTTAATGTTCTTTTTTTCTGTTTATCCTAGTATCTGTGTTAGCTCTAGATCTTTTTTATTGATTGATTTATCTCTTTATTATGAGTCATATTTTCATGTGTCTTTTCATGCCTGGTAATTTTTTATTGAATATCAAACATCGTAAATTGTACTTTGTTGGGTGTTGGACATTTGTTTTTCTATAAATATTTTTGAGCTTTGTTATAGTACAAAGTTAAGTTACTTTCATCCTTTTATGTTTGGCTTTTAAAGAATGTTCAGCAGGACTAGAACAGTGCTCAATCTAGGCTAATTATTTCCCACTAAGTCAAGAAATGTAGAGCACGGTACCCAATACCCTATTAATCATAAGGTTTTCCAGTCTGGCTGGTGAAGACTGGCACTTTTCCCAGCCCTAATCCCTGATGGTTCTTTCCCTGGCCTTGGGTAGTTTCCTCACATACATATGCTGATCAGTACTCAGCTGAATACTTGAGGGAAACCATCTGCAGGTCTCTGCAGTTCTGTCTGTGGGCAACTCTCCTCACCAGTACTCTGTCCTGCAAACTCAAGCTGCCTGTTCTCCCCAAAACCTGAGCTGTGTTGATTCAACTCTAGGAATTTTTACAGCCTAGCAGTACGGCCTAAACATTCTGAAGGTAGAAATATTGAGCAATCATGGAGCTCCCTGTATTTGTTTCCAGCTCTCAGGGATCACTGTCCTCCCTTGCCTGATATCCAGTGTCTTGAAAACCATTATTCATATATTGTTTTTGTTTTTCGTAATTTCTATTGGGAGTGTAAATCAAATCAATTACTCTATCTTGGACATAACTGAAAGAACACAGTTTAATTTCCTAACTTGTATTTTCCAATAGAAACCCAAGCTTGTTTAATCTCTGCCTTTCACAGCAATGCTGAGCAATTCATAGCTAAACAAATTAGAATAATAATATTCATTGCCTCCACAATAAGTGCCAAATGGCTGTCACTAAGGAGTACCTACTATGTCATAGCCATTTTGCTGGATACTTTAGACAAACTATTTCTATTTTTACTGTATTATGAGGTTTTACCTTTTTTAAGACATTTAAATTCAATTAGCCAACATATAGTACATCATTAGTTACAGATGTAGAGTTCAGAACTCATCAGTTGCATATAACACCCAGTGCTCATCACGTCGGGTGCCCTCCCTAAAGCCCGTCACTCAGTTACCCCATCCCCCACCCCTCCAGCAACCTCAGTTTCTTTCCCATAGTTAAGAGTCTCTCATGTTTGTCTGGTTTTACTTTTTTTTTTTTTTTTTTTTTTTTACCTTTTATATAAATGAGGGAAATTAGGTTTAGGGATGTGAAATAATGTGCCATATACCCAGTAAATGATGTATTTAGCTTTCATATCCAAACTTTTCTAATTCCAAAACTTCATATTTTTCATAGTGCTATGGTTATTATTTACCATAAAATAGAACATTTAATAATGGATTTTCTAATTATGCTTCCCAGCTAAGCACATTAAAACATTTCCAACTTACCACCTTAAAAGATTTAGCTGACTAGCAGAATTTTAAAAGAGACTTTCTGTAGATCAGCAGGGAAAGAAAATTTATATTGCAAGAATGAAAGTGGTAAAATGGAAAGAATATTAAGTGGTTAATTTTATCACTCAGTTTAATGCCAAATACTGAGAACAAGAATTTGCAGAAGAGAAGGGGACCCAGAGATGCAGAAATCCAAAGGAAGACTCAGAGGAGGAAATTGGTTCATTTGACAAACCACGAAACAGCACAATTGCTGACTGAAGAACACAGCTTTGAGACTCTTAAGAAGCAGTTATTCTGATGGCTTATAAACCCCCTTCTCAGATGTTGAAGATACAAGGTTTTTGAAAATTAATATTATCAATCTGATCTTCTTAAAGGTATCAAATATTTTTTTACTTAAAAATATTTCAAAAATTCATGTTCTTTTTATTGGAAGACACTCTCAGATCTTGGTTTAATTATTTTAAATAAGTAAAAATTTAATATTTTTAGTACAAAAAATAATCATTTTTTAAACTTCTGTTATTGTAACTGTTAGAAACACCAAATAATTATATTGTACTACTGTATGAAATCAGTGATGAAAAATATACAAAATACAATAAAGCTGAATAAAAATCCCATACATGTTTTGCAAATAACTATCAAGTAGTCAGGAATGATCAGTTAAGCTCTAATGTAATCCAGGTAGTCAACCACAATATCCTTCTCACGTGAGAAATGGGTTTGCTTTGGATTCATACCACCATGAGTGTAAAGTCTATGACTATCATGGGTATAATGTATATGAGAATATGAAAAAAAAATCTATACAGCATTTGAGATTTCTATATTCCCTTATGGTTAACTAAAAGTAAAGTATCACCTTGAAAGACATTAGGAAAAAAAATTTCCAGAACTACTCTCCATTCATTACAGCTATTTAAAATTTCCTACACTGAGGCAAAATGTAAACTTTAAGACTGTTTCATTTCTATTGAACAGAAGCCTAAGAAAAAATCTTGACTGTACAAATGAATACTCATGATAAGATTTTCTTTACAGCGTGGCTGTAAAGAATAGAAATGGAACTGATTTTCACTATATCTCAGCATTCTTCAAGCATCCAAGGAACTTAGAGCCAACACTTTCAGAGGGAGAAGAGACTCTGATATCTTTAAACATGGTTTGACTTAAAAAAAAAAAAAAGCAAAAGGCAAAATAGTAACAATAATGTTACATGTATGTCCTCAAATGAACTATCAATATATGCAAAACATTATGGTGATAACGTGAATACAGATATAGACCTATTATAAAATAGGTATTGCTCTAAGAAGAGGGGCAGACTGCAGACTCTATAAATACATTTTCCCCAATTACTTTCTAGATAAATCATAGAAGAATAGAACTTTAAAACTGAAAGAGACCTGAAAAATCATTTGATACAAATCTCTTATTTTGCACTTGAAGAAAACCCAAAGATAGAAAGTAAAGGTGAATTGTTCAAAATATTATAACAGAAAGAACTAGAACCCAGCTCTGCTCACTTTGAGAGGACCATGTTTTAAACTAAAGTACATACTCTGCATGTGTTCTGCTTCTCATAGGCATCTGTTGGTTTGTTTTCATTTAACAGGAATGCTTGCACATTTTTAGGACAAGTATTTTATAGAATTTGTTTTTATATGTTGCTGGGTGTTGAGTGCCAGTCAAATGATTCTTAAGGTTATTTTTTTATTCCATAAGTACTTGTGCACCTACAAGTAAAAATATGTGTTTAGAATGTTGATGGCAACATTTTCTAAAGAAGACTAGGGGATTTGGCATGTTAAGAGGCTTGGGAAACATCATGCCCAAGGTCAACTTTGAAAAAGAAGGAAGGAAGGAAGGAAGGAAGGAAGGAAGGAAGGAAGGAAGGAAGGAAGGAAGGAAAGAGGGAGGGAGGGAGGGAGGAAAGGAAGGAAGGGAGGGAAGGAGGGAGGGAGGGAGGGAGGGAAGGAAGGAAAGAGAAAGAAAGAATTTGAACTTACTTCTTAGGAAAAGAGATCCCCAAATTTTTGACTGAGTGGCCTGTGGCCTGTTTTGTTATTGTTATGATGAATGTATTCCATGGCATAAAATTATCAATATTTTTTAGCTCAATTTAGTTTAGCAAGTATTTTTACCCTCCTTCACCTAGTTGACACACGTTTATTGAGTAAATGGCACCATGTGCCAGGCACTGTGCTAACTGCTAGAAATAAAATGGTGACCTAGATTAGTCCCTACCTTCAAGAAATTTCCAGCTTTAAGAAAAATCCAGGCAAACAAACAAGCAAAAAGGCAATTAATTGCCATTGCAATATGTTCAAAGAAAATTATACAGAAAATCTGCTAAAGAGTGCCTAGAGGGAAAAAAATAAATAAATAGAACTTTAAGTCATTTTGGCTCTATTAGAGAGAATCAATTATAAGTAACCAATATGGGGCAATCTATTGGTCCTTATGCTTTCCCTTCTGCAGAATCTTTGAACTATTATGTCCACTAGTTTGAGCACAGCTGCAAAGATTGATTTCATGTACTTATAACTTAATAAATGTTTAAAACCTTTTTATCGGTGTCTGGTTATCTAGATGATTGATAAAGCATTAGGAATTAGCAGATCGAATAGATACTTGCACTACATCCTGCTCTTTAGTCCCACACTAAGAAAGAAAAAGCTGATAGACAATATAAGAAAATAATAAAATAGGAATTAAATATTAGAGCCAAGGAATTTATGAATATTCAGATTAGAAAGGTTTTTTTTTTAAATTTCTGTGACTTTGTTTCCTTCTCTTCCACACCACTTGAGATTTTTCAGTCATCTTTCCTCTGTTTTTTTGACAGTCCTAACTACTTAAATCATCCATAATTTCACTTAAAACACCAGCAGGTAAAGAAAAATCTAATTTCAAATGACAGCATCTGTGATTTGTTCCTTTAATTGTTCGAACTTGAAAATATTGACTTCCACTGTTGTTTCAGGGACTTCAACAGCAAATACCTAAAGTCTTTTGAAAGACTCTCTATAGGAAAATAAAAGTATTTGCCCCTCAAAGAGTAAGTAAGCAGAAATGATAGAACTTGACTTTGTAGCTCCCTATTGAGACAGCTGGTCAGTATATCATGGGCAGATTAAGACTAGGTTAAACATTAGGTCATACACTAATGAAATATATCCTCTTCATTAAAAACTACCCATTTCCCCACAAAATTTTTCAAAGGCTGTCTCAATGACTTCTCAGTAATCTTTATTGTTTGTGAGAATGTCTCAGTAATCTTTCCAACATGAGGAAGATGGCACTATCCAGACTGGCCATGCTCTAAACTGAATTACATTCCTGGAAACCTACTGGAAGAAGACAAGTTTCAACACCTAAAGCAGGCCCCCAAACCCCTAGAGATTGCAGGCTCTTTACTTTGCATCTCATGGGCATATAATCATGTGTAATTTAAATAAAAGACTAACCTTATTTATAAGGTACTCATTGGAGACTAAAATTGGTAAGTGAGTGAGTGAATATGTTAAGGCAGGAGTGGGAAAGTAGGCATTGTTTTCATGCACTATAGGGTGAGTAGGGGAGATGAACGTAAAGTGGTAAAAGGTAAAGTTGCCTGTAAAACAGACATTTATTGGGTAGCTCGGTCATCTCATTTAATCTTCCCAACAGTCCTTTTACAGATGACACAGGCTTAGAAACTTAATTTTCACTGAATCTCATGGCAGAAAAGTTGTCGCATCTATATTTACCAGTTTCCTGTCCAAAGCCCATGGCCTTTGGACATGTACTCTGTGAGCAGACTACCGGGTATTACACTGTCATTCATATGCTCCATTAACAAAGGTCAACATTGAACAGGAACCTGAAGCTGTAGAACAAACTCATGGAACTTTATAGCTTTTAATACTATAGATGTGCTCTGCGCTCTACCTTCAGCTTCCATATTTTCTCTGGCTACACTGGTGAGGACCAGCTCAGCTGCAAATGACAAAAAACCCAGTTCCAGTTGACTTAAGCCAAAAAGATTCACCTAACTGAAAATCCAAGGGCACTTGGCTCTAGATGAATCAAGGAACTCAGACAGTCTGAGGACTTGATATTTTGTCATTTCTCTGTTCTGCATTTCTCTTGTTGGTTGCATTTTGAGGCCCTTCATGGTGACAAGATGCTGCCAGCAGGTTCGGGCTTTCTTCCTTGTATGTGTATACCTAATGGAGGATAAGGGCATGGATAGATCTTTTACATAATATTTAGTGTGACTCACATTGACCTGAATTGAATAGAATAAAAAGATTCTGGAACAGAAGGATACAATGCTCAGTTGGCTCGCTATATCCCCATTCCTAAAGATGACAATGGAGACAGTACCACTAACGTCATATGATAGTGTGAGTATTTTCCCAAGAAACATAGGAGTGTTATACTCGGGAAAAAAAAAGGTATTGTTTCCTAAATGTCAGAAAAATGACATTTCCACGACAGTTCAGAATGAAGAAGAAAATTGAAATATTTGCTATAAAAAAGTCTATGGGCACACGCACAAAAACTATAGGTATTTGCCAATAACTGTGACAAACACATCACAGATAATTCACGATGAAGCAAATTTTGATATAAAATATAGCACGGTCATGCTGCTACATATTCAGCTCATACCCAATGAGTGAGAACCACCTTTGGATACAAATAATTCTGATGAAGAGCATCACCCCAAAACAGGCCTCAAATTGAAGAGACCTAGAACACGAGTCGTATCTTTAATAGATTAGCATCCCATGTCACCACGGTGGTAGTAATACCCTCAAAATAGATGCTCAGAACATCTATTAGCATTTCATGGAACTCAGTTTGAGAAATCATGCACTTTTTATGTCATCCTCTTGGTGAATATTCATATAAAAATATATGCGGAGATACACCTAGTTTACGAACAGTTTTTGACGTCCTGAGTTTGGGAAGGAAAGCATGGAGTCTTATAATTTTGGTATCTAAAAAATTGGTCCACTTTTCTTGTTTCTCCTGTGACCTTTGGGAAACATGGTCAAGGTCAGGGGATAATCTATGTACATGAGCAAAGCTAAATAATCACTTTGGTCTCATTAGCATACATCTAGGTAAGCTAATCAATAACTGACACTATGAGAAAAGAACTTAATCATCATAGACACCTCTGAAAGATGTCATGACAGTCTGAAGATTTTATCCATGAGAGACAGGATAGTCTGTGAGTTCCAGATGAACAGAATCTGTATCAGTATAACCCAATTTCGAATATTTTTGTTTTATTGTCATCCACATTGTAACACTGAAAGAAAAATGGAAAGGAGAAAACATTTTACTGTTTACATAGAAAGCAGATCAGTTTCTTCACTTGGTAAGAGAAGAGGCTCTTTCACACATAGAAGTTTAGCAACCAGCGAGCCTACGAGAAGGGAGGTAGCATGGCCTGCTAGGAAGTGATGAGGATGTCAATACAGGACTGTAGTTCAATTCCATTAGCAGCATGACCTTGAGCAAGTCACTTCATCTCTACAGAGCTCCATTTTCTCACTTGCAAAATGAAGCCAGTAAGATCTTCCCTGCCTGCCTCCTGAGTCTGCTGACAGTTCAGTGCATTATGAAAAGTATTCTGCCAAATATGAGCTATAGGAAGACAAAAATGCATACTTGTAAAAAAAATATATTACAACATTTGAAAGGAAAAATACTGTCTATTATTGTGTAAGTAAACCATTCATTTTGCTCCCTGATCTTCCTTTTTCAAAACCATTAAGACCATTGTATAATATAGTGAAGTGGTTTCAGGCAGAGCCTGTGGCAATAGAGAGACCAACTCTCCAGCACTATTTTGTGTGAACGTGACCCAGCTTTTCAACCTTTCAGCACCTTAGATTCCCCATGTATACTGAAAAAAAAATATATATGAGGATTAAATGAGATAATGTAGGTAAAATGCTTTGCATAGCACCTGGCACACGATAAATGCCAGCAGTTTATTGTGTCCACTATCAGAAAGGTTTGTGATTCTATTTTCCTTAGGCTTGCTTCTCCTGGCTTCCCTTCTACTCAGGTCTCTATGATTGCCAAAATAGCTCAATGCAGTGCCAAGCAGGACAGAGATCTTTGGTTCGTAAAGAATTCAAAGGAATACTCAAAACGAATCCAGGGAAAACCGGAATCTGGTTTGGGAAAACCATTCTCTCTAGCGCGCGGTGGTCTCCCCAAGGCCCTTGAATTGATGCAAATTACTTCTAACTATATATCAAGCTATTTATCTGGTCCCCAGAGACCCTCTTTTGAATACTTTATATTGTGTGGGTAAAAGTCTTTCTCTGGTTATTGGAACCAGACATCTTCCCAAAGAAATTCTCTTTGTTGTAAATCAATGGGACATTACAAAGAAGGTGTCTTATTGAGAAGTTACTTCGTGAAGTTATAGAATTAGAGAATTTTACACCTAAATCAACCAGCAATGACAAATTTAAATGCCCAAAGGAATCGGGCTTGTATTCTTTTAACAGGGACTCTGTTTGTTAACATATTAAAACCAAAAAGAGGGGTGCCTGGGTGGCTCACTTGGTTAAGCATCCAATTGGTGATTTGGGCTTAGGTCATGATCTCATGGGTGCTGGGATTGAGCCTGAGTCAGGCTTCACACTCTGAGGGGAGTCTGCTTGAAATTCTCTCCCTCTGCCCCTCCCCCCCACCAGCTCTCTCTCTCTCTCTCTAAAATAAATAAATAAATCCTTAAAAAGAAGACAGCTTTCATTTCTAAAAGAATTATACTCTTTCCATATATTTTTGAAAACTTTTAATGCCTTGACTTTTTTTTCACTTTAGATAGAGATGTGGAAACTAAAAAGTACACCCATACTATAAGAAAGTCAGCAATAAGCAAAGTGGTACTAGCATTTAGCCCCAGTGTGAGGGAGAGCATAGGAAGTGGCAAACACTGAGACTAATGGAAGAAAGCCCATGCCATTTGAAACAGAGGCACCACTCTGCTCTGCTCAAATCTGCTGTGTAAGAATGTGAGATTGGAATTAAGTCTTACAATTTTTGAATGAAAGCCAGAAATCTGATTTTTAAGTGAATATCGCAACTTTTTAGTGTTGGCTCCAAAAAAATTTAAGAACATAATGCAGGTCAACAAAAAATATCTGTAGGCCAAATGTGGCTTTGGGATTGCTGACAAGTCCAAGAGCCCCTGTTGCAGACAAGTAACTGACTCTGACTTGCTCAAGGTCACACAAAGCCAGAAGTTGAACCTGGATCTCCTGAACCCCCAGCCCAGGAAAATCAGTCTATCCTCTCACATTTAAACCAGCCACAATATGGTTGATGACAGAAAGCATGATAATAGAACATAGTAGTTAAATATATGTGTTCTTATTTTTCCTCCCCTTATTTTTTTCCCTGAAAAGATGTCCTCATTTTCTCATGTATTATCCAGGACATGATAAAAACCCCTTTTCTCCTTTCGTAGTGTGATAATTCTCACACTCACAGAAAGCAATCTTCTGCTTGATAGCTAATATCTTTATAGATTTAAGAAAATACACTGCAGCCAACATGCAGGAAGGTTTGGTACGAGATGCACGTATTGTATCATTTGAATCAATATTTTCAATGATATATATTCAGAACAAGTCATGCACATTCTAACTGCTAGCTTGCATAGTTTTTAATACCCAGTATGAAACTTAGAGGCCACATATTGACATTCTGGTCAAAATGATAGTTTCCATACAGCATAGCAATTGCAAAAATACTCATTTGGTTACAGATCAGGACATCAAATTCCAAATACTAATAAAAAGAATTTTTTCTCAGACATAGTACAGCTAATTTGCCCAGGCTTTCATGCTTTCATGCACCACAGGGTTAAACTAAAGAGATTACTTGTGGTTACCTGGTAAGCTAATGCCACCCAACCCAAGAGCTATATGACAGCAGGTGCTGAATAGCAAATTATTAGGTAGTGGGGAAACAGTGATTAAAACCTGCAGCTGGCCTCGTTACATCCATAATTATATTTATTCAGCACATTTGGAAGAGAAACCACATTTTCCCTTCCTTTCTCACAAGCGCACTCTCTCTTTTTCCTTTTGAGCTATTGAAGTATTTTTATATTTCATCTACTTATTAATAGTGTGGAAACTCAGTAAGAAAAGCTGAACTTCAAACATTTATTTTGTCAATTGGTTATGTAGCTGGAACCAAGTTGTTCTCTCCCCGTCGAAGGGCATTGATTAACTTCTCTTAAGAGTCTAAGTCCTTTTTAGAACCCTATACTCACAGAGACTTGCTCTTGTGCTGTGGTAAAATCAAGTTCTGAAGACAGGGAAAAGAAGAAAAAAGGTTGCCAATGTTAATTTCTCTTCCAACTGCTAAATCTCTGTGACACCTCCAGCTAACATCATCTCTTCAGGAGAACTAAAGCATCAAGGACATATATGTCACGGGCAAAAACAAAACAAAACAAAACAAAACAAAAAAAACCCTCAGTTAATCTGAAAAAGCCATCTGCGTGAACACTCCACTCCCTATGAGGCTGTGAACTGAGTCCTTTCTACCCTATCACAATGTTGGAAAATTTCGCAAGAAATGGAAGGGGCTGGGAGGTTCTCTCCTTCAACCCATCACATTCCTGGAAGCTACAGCTGTGCATTCATATTGCAGGCAAGCCTTGAAAGATATGCAGAGGTCATCCTCGGTTCAACTCTAATAGGGACTTGCTTCTCTGGCACAAATCATTGGTAGGGGATTTGTAACATCCCCTTGATTTGTAAGAAAGTATCCTTTGCTCCTTTGACCACAACCTTAGGAAAGGGGCCAGTCCTGCTTTGTTTCATTACTGTCCCGGAACCACAACAAAAACAACAGCTAACATGTGTCAGAGCACTTAATATTTTATGGAGGAGCTCATTTAATCTCCACAACGGGCTTGTGAAGTAGCTGTGATTATTGTCCCCATTTCACAGCTGAGGAAACAAAGGCTTCAAAATATTAGGTGTCTTGCCTAAAATCACTCTAGTATGTGATGCGGCAGGATTTGAACGTAGGCAATCCCTCTCTTATGCTGAGTGTACAATAAGAGTCCTCATCTTTTCTTGAATTTTATTCGTTCTTAGAAAATACCATTGCGAGGGCACCTGGGCGGCTCAGTCAGTTATGCCTCTGCCTTTGGCTCAGGTCACGATCCCAGCGTCCTGGGATGGAGTCCCGAGTCAGGCTCCCTGTTCAGCCGGGTGTCTGCTTCTCCCTCTCCCTGCTCTTGCTCTCTCTCTTTCTCCTCCTCTCAATAAATAAAATCTTTTAAAAAATTTTTAAAAAGAAAAGAAAATACCATTGCAATATTAAAGGTACTATTAGGCTATTTCCTGTGATTTTTTAGGGTGTTTTGTTTTGTTTTTACTTTTCATATATACACTTTATATTTTATTATTTAATTGTATTGTAGTGTGGTAAGAACACTTAATACGAGATCTACTCTCCACAAATTTGTAAGTGTGAAATATATTTTTGTAGATTACAGGTACAATGTCATACAACAGATCTCTAGAGTTTTTCATCTTGACTGACTGAAACTTTATGCCTGTTGATTAGTAACTTCCCATTTCCCTCCACCCCAGTCCCTAACAACCACCAGTACATTCCTTGATTCCATGAATTTGACTATTTTAGAGACCTCCTATAAACGGAATCATACAGTGTATGTCTTTCAGTGGCTGGCTTATTTCACTTAGCATGAAGTCTTCAAGACTCATCCAGGTTATTGCATATTGCAGAATTTCCTTCTTTAAGGCTGAATAATATTCTGTTGCATGTTTATACTATATTTTCTTTCTTTGTCCATTCATCTGTTGATGGATATTTAGGTTGTTTCCACATTTTGGCTCTTGCGAATAGTGCTGCAATGAAGATAGGAATGCCAACATCTCTTTGAGATTCTGACTTCAACTCTTTTGGATAAATATCCAGAAGTGGGATTGCTGAATCATATAATAGTTGAATGTTTAATTTTTTGAGGAAACTTCATACTGTTTCCCATAGCACTGGTGCCATTTTGCATTCCTGCAACAGTGCGCAAGGGTTCCAATTTTCCACATCCTTGCTAATATTTACTGTCTTTGTGAGTTTTTTTGGTCATGGGCATCCAGACAGGTGTCAGGTAACATCTCATTGTGGTTTTGATTTGTATTTCCCTGATTAGTGACATTGAGTATTTTTTTCATATACCTGTTGGATATTTGTAGACCTTCATTGGAAAAAATGTATACTTAAGTCTTTAGTCCATTTTAAAATCAGGCTATTAATTTTTTTCCATTGAGTTGTTAGAGTTCTTTATATATTTTAGAGATTAACCCCTTATCAGATATATGGCTTACAAAACTTTTCTCCCCTTCCACAGATCACCTTTTCACTATGTTGACTGTTTCCTTTTGTGCAAAAGCTTTTTAGTTTGATGTAGTCCCATTTGTTTATTTTGTGTTTATTGCCTGTGCTTTTGGTGTCATATCCATGAAGACCAAGGCCAATGTCATGAAGCTTTTCCTCTATGTTTGTTTGTTTTTTGTGTGTGTGTTGTTTTGTTTTCCTAGGAGGTTTATATAGTTGGGTCATATGCTTAAGTGTTTAATCCAGTTTGAGTTGATTTTTATGTATGGTGCAAGGTAGGAGCCTAATTCCATTACATGTGGATAAAAGCGTATACAAGTTTTCCCAACACATTTGTTGAAGAGATTATCCTTTCTCCATTGTGTATTCTTGGCAACCTTCTTGCAGCTTTGTTGACCATACATCTACGGATTTATTTCTGGACTCTTCATTCAATTCTACATGTTTGTCTTTATGCCAATACCATAGTATTTTGATTACCGTAGATTTGCAATATAGCTTGAAATCAGGAAGGGTAATGCTTCTAGCTCTGTTCTTTCTCAAGATTGATTTGGCTACTCCTGGTCTTTTGTAGATCCATATGAATTTTAGTATTGTTTTTATCTATTTCTGTTTAACAAAAACATGCCTTTTGGATTTTGATAGGGATTGCACGGAATCTACAGATCACTTTGAGTAGCACAGACATTTTAACAAGTTAACTCTCCCCATCCATGAACACAGGACATCTTTCCATTTGCTTGTGTCTTGTTTCTTTCCTCAATATTTTGTAGTTTTCAGTACACAAGTCTTCCATCTCCACGGTTTATTCCTGTTTTATTCTTTTTGGTGCTATTGTAAATAGGACTGTTTCCTAATTTCCTTTTCAGACAGCTCAATGTTACTGTATAGAAATGCAAATGAATTTTTGTGTTGCTTTTGAATTTTGCAACTTTACTGAATTTGTTGAAACAATTCTCATAGGCAGGGGGTGGGGAGTGTGTTCTTCAGAGTTTTTTTATATGCTCATATTGTCTACGAGCAGTGACAATTTTACTTATTTCTATTTGGATGTCTTTTATTTCTTTTTCTTGTCTAAGGGAGGGCTTCAAGTACTATGTTGAATAGAAACGGTGAGAGTGGACACCCTTGCCTTGTTCCTGATCTTAGAGGAAAAGCTTTTAGTTTTTACTGTTGATTATGATGTTAGCTGTGGGCTTTTATATATAGTCTTTATTATGTTGACACAACTTCCTTTCTTCCTAGTTTGTTGATAGTTTTTATTATGAAAGGATGTTGAATTATGTCAAACACTTTCTCTGCATCTCTTGAGTGTAGGCGTGTGACAGTACTGACTCCATCTTCTACCTGTCCATCCAATGGCCTCCCTTGGGGTTACATGTTCCAGGCCCCTTGGAGGTTAACATATGCCCTGACCAGAATGCTGGAAGGCTTGTTCTGATTCTCTCTAAAGTTGCTTAGATAACTAGTGGAAATAATAGTTTCTTCCCTCTCTACCCTCTGGCGCACAGGTAGCCAAGTGAGGTCTGTTAAAGATTAAACCCTTTGACCTCACTACAATGACTTCTGCACATCCCCTTGCTTTATAAAATCTGAGGATTAAGGTCTGGACCTAGAGAATAGCAGTGCAGCACCTGGACCATCATCTGCCTGATCCATTAGTCGGTATATTACCCTAAATAAAACTCTTATGTCAATGGAATAGAGTGGACTTGCTTTGTTTTTCAGTCTCAAAGTGCCTTCTCAGTTTGGAGTATACTTTGGTGTCCCTCCTCCACCTTCTAATTATTGAGATGATTTGATCATGTGATTTTTATCCTTCATTCTGTCACTATGATATATCACATTAATTGATTTCCATATGTTGAACCATCCATCCATCTCAGGGGTAAATCGCACTTAGCCATGGTGTAAGATGATCCTTTTAATGTGCTGTTGAACTCAGCTTGCTAGTATTTTGCTGAGATTTTTGAATGTATATTCATTAAGGATATTGGTCTGTCGTTTTCTTTCTTGGTGGTGTCTTTGTCTGACTTTGATATCAGAGTAGTGCTGGCCTCACAAAATGAGTTTGGAAGTACTCCCTCTTCTTCAATTTTTTGGAAGAATTTGACAAAGACTGGTGTTAATTCTTTCTATGTTTGGTAGAATTCTCTTGTGAAGTCTTTTTTTTTTCTTTGTTGGGATTTTCTTTGTTGACGGGTTCCAAAAACAACTCTTTCAAACTGATTTTTTTGTTTTCAGATGATGTTCTGCATGTACTTAGTTTTTTGATCAAGGCTAACACAGATTACGAACAACCACAACTATACTTCTGACTCTTACCCCCTCTTTAAATTTCTCTGCCATAAGTTAGCTTTCCCAGGTCTTAGATGAAAACTCATCCAGGGCTTTGATCACTTAAAATCACAAACATAGCCTCAACTCACTAAAAAGAATGTTTAGTCCAAGATATTCATCAAAACTCTAAACCTGATTGAATGCCAAATCTCCACTTCCCCAGCTTCAGCCTGGAAGCCAGGAATGGGTGAGAAGATGGGGTCCTACTGCTTCCAAAGTAGGGTGCGAGAACTCAGGCAAAACAACTATTCCCACGAAAGTCTATGCAGCCATGTCCCCTCACCATTTTTTTCCACTTTTTGACACCCTCTAATATACTCCATCTTTCAGAAGAGCCCTAAAATTGTGCACGTTGGTAAAATCATCTCAACCTCATCTTGTTATCCTAATACAATGCCATTCAAACCTTGAATGGAGCAAATTTTCATTCTATTATCATTCACAGTTATAGTAACAGAATATCAACAATATTATATTTTACTATTTTACATTATCCATAAAAAATCCTTTCTTGTTATTGTGTTTGTCATCTTAATAACTGCATAATATTCCTCCGTATTTATTTTCCATTTTTACCTATTTGTACCCTATTATTGGGCTTCTGGAGTACAAAACTTTGAATTTTTATGTCTTCATCTATAATCATAATATAGCCTATGGAAGAGGCTAACTTCTCAAAGAATTGACTATTCCTATTTTTTTGACAATCTGAAAATAGAGCAAATAGTAGGAATACTAGATCCAATTAAATATTATTTTCCATATGTTAATATTTTTTTAAATGACTAGCTCCTGATTTTCTGTCTTAATAAAAAGAGATAACTTGAATTAATGAAATTAGAAAAATCCATAAGTCACTGATTTGTGGTGGAATTCCTAAGTTATGGTTGACTAAAAGCAAGGAAGAAGGTAACTAAGTTCCCATCCCCACATGATATCGAAAGAGGAAGAAACAAGGACTTGATGATGGGTTTAGTACATTCCGAATGGCTCTCTAATTATAAAACAAAGGGAAATATGTTAATTCAGGTTCATCTACAAATAGTGCCCAAGGAACAGTGCTGAGACAATTTAGAAATGTATTTGTCTTTCACATTCAAGAAATCTAGGAGAAATCAGTTCAGAGCTTGTACAGCATTTCCTAGGGTCAGAGACCCAGAGGTCCATGTGCCCCGCTAAAAACAAAACAAATCAAAACAAAACAAAAAAACCAACCAACCAACCAACCAACCAAACAGGGGATTTCTTTCTTTTTTTTTTTTTTTTTTTAAGATTTTATTTATTTATTTGACAGAGAGAGAGACAGCCAGCGAGAGAGGGAACACAAGCAGGGGGAGTGGGAGAGGAAGAAGCAGGCTCATAGCAGAGGAGCCTGATGTGGGGCTCGATCCCAGAACGCCGGGATCACGCCCTGAGCCGAAGGCAGACGCTTAACCGCTGTGCCACCAAGGCGCCCCAGGGGATTTATTTCTGATAAAGAAGGAAAGAATGGGGGCACCTGAGTGGCACAGCGGTTAAGCACCTGCCTTCGGCTCAGGGCGTGATCCTGGCGTTCTGGGATCAAGCCCCACATCAGGCTCCTCCGCTGGGAGCCTGCTCTTCCTCTCCCACTCCCCCTGCTTGTGTTCCCTCTCTCGCTGGCTGTCTCTATCTCTGTCAAATAAATAAATAAAATCTTTAAAAAAAAAAAAAAAAAGAAGGAAAGAATGGATTTTAAAAGACAACTAGCAGTCATCTGGCACCAAAAGATAAAGCAGCTTATTTAGTCTTATAACTTAAAACCAAATATGGAGTACTCAGCTAAGTGGGAAGAAGACTGTTAAGAACAGAGCAATGCAAACTCCCAAAGAAGGAGTCAGCTTAGAAACTGATGATGGGGATGCACAGTAGTAACCCCAATGCCCTCCCTCTGTGCAATTGTTTTTCAATGTGTCTTTCATCCTCTACGTAAGGATGGAATCTATTTCTCTACCCTTTGAATATGAGTTGACCTTGTGAATTGCTTTGACAGTAGAATGTAGCAGATGTGATGCTGAAAGACTTCAGTGGCTAAGCCTTAAGAGACCCTGCAGCTTCTGTGCTCATCCTTTTGCATTCACTCCCACCAACACGTGGGACAGCATGGCTAGACTAGTGAGTTTGAGGAGAGCACACAGAGAAAGAGGCCCAGCTGACAGCCAGCACAAGGATCTCAGACTTGTACATGAGTCACTTTTTAGACCTTCCAGCACCATCTGAGCTGACATTTGACTGAAGCTTTGTGAGTGAACTCTGGAGAGGTCCACTGCCTCTGAACATGAGAAATAATAAATCATTGCTCCTTTAAACCACTAAGTTTTAGAGTGGTTTGTTATGAAGCAACAGACAACCGATACAATGATATATTTGAAAGTCATCCCCCATAGTGGTTTGAGAGCTGACATAACTTGAGATGCTGACTTTTAAATTTTACACAAGAGATACAGTTCTGGTGTTAAACTCAAATATTGAAAATATTGACTTGAATTCTGATTTTGGTGTACAGTAATATTGGTACTATCAAGTTTACCTTCTTAAAAAGGCATCACAAATACTTTATTGGATTCTTGAAAAGTAACATCAAGCCTCATTACCATGTTTGTGCAAGATCTCTTAACATCTCTTACCAGTCCTGGGATAACTTAAGAGAAAATGTTTTGATTAACAAGGTGAAAAAATGTTCAATATAAGAAAGATAATGCAATAAATGGGACATGGAAGAAATATGGGTAAAATCAAACCAACTTCTTAGTTTATAGCCCATATTCCAAAGGGGTAAATAATGTTAGGATCTGGGATATTGACACTCAAAACATTGGCAAAAATATAAGAAAAGTGATGCAGACATATCAAACATGGCAGAATAGCTAACATGAATGGTAATAAGACAAAGACAAAAAGGACAATCCATACACTCATAACCTTAGCAAAACCCTTCAAACCTTAGGCCTTCATTTTCCTCAATGCTCACCAATTCCATTTAATACCCCATATGTGGTGGAAAAAACTCTAATGAAACTAAATAAAAGACCCCCATGAAAAGCAGACCGGCTTCCTCCTAAACATAGGATTCCATTTCTTCTTCCTCACATCTCCTCACTGAGGTTATGAACCATCTTCTCCCTCACTGATCTCAGCAATTTTTTTTTAAAGATTTTATTTATTTATTTGACAGAGAGACAGCCAGCGAGAGAGGGAACACAGCAGGGGGAGTGGGAGAGGAAGAAGCAGGCTTCCCAGCAGAGCAGGGAGCCCAATGCAGGGCTCAATCCCAGGACTCTGGGATCACGCCCTGAGCCGAAGGCAGACGCTTAACGACTGAGCCACCCAGGCGCCCCATGACCTCAGCAATTTTTGTTTCTCTCCTACTTTCTTCCTCAAGAGCAACACCTGTGTCTGCATGTTGTTCCAAACTGATAGAAAAATAAGATAAAATTTAAATGTTCATTTAACATTGATTTTATCTACCTGATAGCCAGCCTGATCCCCCCCCCCCGGCCCCACATTTCTCCCTAAGACCGATTATCCTGGATTCTAAGCATCTATCCAATCAAGAGGCAAGTAAAAGCACCAAAGACCATTTGCACTAGAAGTACTTGTGTTCAGTCTTTCAGCCCACTCCTGACCACAAGGCATCTACCCCATCTTCTCTCTCCCCTTTGATCACAAGCAGCAATACTCAAGTGATAGGCTTGAAATCAATACACCCGCTCTCTTCTAGCAACTCCATTGTAAGAAGGAGGGAGCTTAAAATGTGGACGTTTCAATGACTGGTTGTTTTACATGTCATGTAAGCAAAACCTAAAAGCTTCAGTCTAAAATGGCATTTCTGGTCACAGAGCCTGACCTTTCAACCCCACCTTACTCCTGTGTGGCTGCAGATGATGTACGAAGTAAGAGCACCCAGCTATTGCATCCAAGGAGGCAAGTAGACGGAGAGCTGGAAATGAGTTTTGACTCTGATAAACCATAATACAGTAATCTGAGTTAATGACTCAAGTATTGTTTTTCCCCGTTAGAATTCTACCTTCCATGAGCTCGGTAAAAATCAAAACAATCTGAACAAAACAAAAAAAAAAGAAAAAAAATTGATTTTGACAATTTCAATGTGCCAGTCAATTCTGTGAGGATTTAGTACACGGAATATCACTATTTCTCTTACCTTGACCTCCACAATCTATGCTCTCTTATCAATGCTACATTTCAAGACCCATGGCACCTAGGAAGTAAGTTCTCACATTCTATTTCTGTTTGGCATGAAAGCAAGCAGCAATATATTTACATTCAATTGAAATAGACCACTGCTTCCCGTGATGAGATTTAAGGTGACTTATAGTTAATTGAAACAAAAACAACAGTAAGTTTGCTTGTCAGGTGTGAGTGGGAGAGCTGTTCAGTTTATAGATTAAAACGCTATCCTTCATATTTGCTGTTACGACTCTTAACCTACTGGCAGCACACTTTCAACTCTCTATCTAGTAAGAAGAATGCCCAAGAGGAGCCATGGTTAAGCAGAGAGCTTGTATTAGTTTCCTGGGGCTGCCATAAGTAAATGCCACAAACTGGGTGTCTGAAAAATGTAGATTTTTTTTTTTCTCGCAGTTCTGGAGACTGCAAGTCTGCAATCAAGGTGTTGCTGGAGCCCTCTTCCCTCTGGAGGTTCTGGGGCAGAATTCTCCCTTGCCTTTCTAGCTCCTGGTAGTTACCAGTGCTCCTTAGTGTTTCTTGACTTGTAGATATATCACTTCAATCTCTGCCTTCATAGCCTTCTCCTTTATGTGTCTGCGTGTCTGTTTTCTCTTCTTATAAGGACACCAGTCAGGGGCGCCTGGGTGGCTCAGTTGGTTAAGGGTCTGCCTTAAGCTCGGGTCATGATCCCAGGGTCCTGGTATCAAGCCCTGCACCTGGTGCCCTGCTCCGTGGGAAGTCTGCTTCTCCCTCTGCCTCTGCCCCTCCCCCTGCTCATGCTAATAAATAATAAAATCTTAAAAAAAAAAATAAGGACACCAGTCATTGGATTAGGGCCCACCCTAATCCAGTGTGACCTCATTTCAGCAAATTATATATGCAAAAAACTTATTTTCAGATAAGGTCACATTCTGAGGTTCTGCGTAGCTAGGAATTTGGGGGAGACATTATTCAATCCAGCATAGGGATGCTAGTGAATTCAGACGATCTGAATTCTTCCCTGAGATTTGTCACTACCTACTTGTGTAACAATGGCCAACTCACTTTACCACTCCAGGCTTCAGGGCCTTGCCTTAATATGTAGAGCTTTTGAACTAGATGTTCTCTGAGAGCCCTCCAAACTCTAGCCATTTGTGATTCTCTTGTGCTCAGTTTCAGCTGTCCCAATTTCCCCTTATAAACAATGGCATATATTTACCGCCAGCTGGCCAGCCGGGGAGAGGCAGTCCTCGTGCAACAGAACAATGGTAAACGGTGGCTTAGTCAGTGAGAGCATGCGTTTCAATTAGGCCATTGCCTGGGTTCTATCTTAAGATATAGCACCAGGTAGAAACCAATGGATTTTTATGGCCTCAAAAAACTGGATTTATTTCTAACACATGCACTGTAAAGTCCTTGAAAAATATTTTCTAAGACATAGTAAAGAGTGAAGCAACATGATAACATTTGTGTTACGTTTTTTCATAATTGCATTTGGTCTTCGCAAGCTACATGTTCTCACAATTCTTGGCATCAGGATAACGTCGATGTCAAACATACAATGAAATTTTAAACGACACCTTTGCCTGGATCATCTGTATTTTTATGAACATAAAGATGTATCATCATGAAAATGATTAAGGGGATGTTTAAGGCTGAAACATGAAGAACAAACATGCCCTACCTTTAGAATGCTGTTTCTTAAACACAACTTGTTGGAGAAGAAATAGCATGCAGTAGTAAAAAGAGATAAGCCTGGATTTGATATTTTGCTCCGCCATTCATTAGCTGGGTGGCTTTAGGCAAATCACTTAACCCGAGTCTCTTTCTTCCTCATTTGAAAAATAAGGCTAATAAAATATTTTTCTTCATAGGGTGTCCATAAAAGATGAAGAAGAATGTATGAAACTCACTTAGCTCAATGATTGTCACCAAAGAGGGGAAAAAGGAGAATCCTACCGAAAAAAAAAAAAAAATGTGGTGAGAGGCTGAAATTCACACCCTTGCCTCATTCCCCTAGGAAATGAGCTTTCTTCTTCCTCTGTGCCATACCCATACCTCTCCCTACACTCAGGGTAGGGCTGGTTTGTGTTTCTTCTTCTTGAAGACGACCACCATGTCTCCTTCATCTTTCTCTCTCCAGTGCCCAGGAGAGTCAACATTCTCAAACGAATAAGTAACTTACAAAGAAACAAATACTAGGGAAATTATAATTTCATGGGTAGATATTAAAAGCTATAATAAAGCCTGAAAGAGTTTGTTCAGAGAAATAAATTATTAAAGGTACATTGTCATAGACTCTGATCCCTAGTTGATGAATTTGTTATTTAAGAATTTCATCTGGAAAAAATTCTAAGAAGTCTTTTTCCTTCCTATTGCGTAATATATCTGTGCAGACCGTGTGTGTGTGTGTGCGTGTGTGTGTGTGCATGTGTGTATAAACAGAAAATAGCCACTGCTATATTAAGCTATAATTATATACTCAGAGCCCTTTTAATTGCTTATTTGTCACAACCTGATGGGGAATGTCCGCGATACCATCATTTTTTACAGAGCGGACCCCGCGCCATAGAAAGGTTAAGTGGCTTAGTGAGGCACATGCAGTGAATCAATGGCAAAGCAGGAGTTAGAGCTCGCAACCCTTGAATCCTCTATTTATCGCTTAGCACCACTGCACATGAGTTATCACTATTTGTAATGCCATGTTCTTACAAGAAATCTTGGGAGACTGGAGGTTGAAAATTGATCTGAGACAGGTTGCCACCTTCCCTTAATTCTTCTTATGCCCCAAGCAGACTATCTTGTTTATCTGGCAGCTTCAGAGAGTTACTCAGCACAGCACCCTTACTACCCTGGTGGTTACGTATCTCTGCACCAGTGATAGAAATCAGCCATTGATGAGGGAGGCAGAGCCAACAACCCTACTGGAAACCTAGAAGAAATCTTGATATTTGCTGACTTTGTAAGCTGGGCTTTTCTACATTTTGGGTTTGTTTTTTATAGTCTTATTTAGAGCAAGTTTAGGTTTATAACATAATTGAGGGGAAGCTACAGCTATTTCCCATAATACCTCCTGCTCCCATCCATGGCTATGCCTCCCATTGTCAGTATCGCTCACCAGCATCAATCACCAGTTTTTAATAGGGATGAACCTGCACTGACACATCAGAATCCGCCAAAGTCCATAGTTTACCTCAGAATTCACTCTGGTGGTGTACATTCTACGGATTTGGATAAATGTGTAACAACATGTATCCATCATTGTATCATACAGGGTATTTTCACTGCCCTAGAAATCCTCTGTGTTCTGCCCGTTCATCCATCCCCTTCTTTCAGTCCCTGGCAACCACTGATCTTTGCATTGTCTCCATGTCTTTTCCGGAATGTTCTATAATCAGGATCATACACACACAGCCTTTCAGATTGGTGTCCTCGACTTAGTTATATGCTTTTAGTTTCCCCTATACATCTTTTCAGGACTTGATAGCTCATTTCTTTTTGGTGAATAATATTCCATTGTCTGGATGTACCAGTTTATCCATTCACCTTTCATTATCATTCATGAAGAACATCTTTGTTGCTTCCAATTTTGACAATCATGAATAAAGCCCCTATAAACATCTATGTGAAGGTTTTCAGATGAACATAAATTTTCACCTCCTTTGGATAAAGACCAAGGAATGTGATTGCTGGGTTGTATGGTAAGAATACGTTTAGTTTTGCAAGAAATGGCCAAACTCTCTCCCAAAGTGACTACACCATTTTGCACCCCCTCCTACAATGAGTAAGAGTTTTTGTTGCTTCATATCCTCGTCACCATGTGGTGCTGTCAGTGTTCAGGGTTTTGGTCATTTTATTTTTTTTTTTAAGATTTTATTTATTTGACAGAGAGAGAGGCAGCAAGAGAGGGAACACAAGCAGGGGGAGTGGGAGAGGAAGAAGCAGGCTCCCAGTGGAGCAGGGAGCCCAATGCGGGGCTCAATCCCAGAACGCTGGGATCATGACCTGAGCCGAAGGCAGATGCTTAACGAGTGAGCCACCCAGGCGCCCCAGTGTTTTGGTCATTTTAATAGGAGTGCAGTGGTATTTCACTCTTGCTTTAATTTCCATTTCCCTGATGACATATGATGTGGAACATCTTTTCATATGCTTATTTGCCATCTGAAAATCTTTATCAAAATCTTTAACCCATTTTTCAATTGTGTTTTTGTTTTCTTATTGCTGAGTCTAAAGGTTCTTTGTAGATTTTGACTAATAGTCTTTTATCAGATGTGTGTTTTGCAAATATTTTCTCCCAGTCTGTGGCTTGTCTTGTAATTCTCTTGACATTATGTTTCACAGTCCAGAAGTTGTTTGTTTTTTTTATTTTAATGAAATCTAGCTTACCGATTATTTCTCTCATTTTCATGTATTTGGTGTTTTATCTAAAAAGGCATTACCCTCCCAAAGTTTTCTTCTGTTACCTTCTAGGAGTTTTCTGGTTTTACATTTAAGAATGTGATCCATTTTGAGTTAATTTCTGTGAAGGGTCTAAGGTCTGTGTCTAGATTCATTTATTTGCATGAGGATGTCCAGTTTGGGCCTTTGTTTTTCACTTATTTTTCCCCTCACTGTCAGCTGCAATTTCTGGGTGTAATCACGGGGTCTGCTTTACATTGCCCTTACTCTGCTCTTGATCTGCTTTGCACTTTAACTTAAAGCAGATCTCAGACCTTCCAAGGAAATAACTGACCAAACTTGGTGATTTAGTGTTATGGGCTGAATTGTATCTTCATATGTTGAGTTCTGACCCCACAGTACCACAGAATGTGACTGTATTTGAAGATAAGGTCTTTAAAGAGGTAATTAATTTAACGTGAGATTATTCAGGTGGACCCCAATCCATTATAAGTGGTCCTTCTAAGAGAAGATTAGTATATACACACAGGGAAGACCCTTAGACAGAGGGAAAAGAGAGACATCTACAAGCCAGGAAGACAGGCCTGAAACCAACCCCACTCACACCTTGACCTCAGACTTCTAGACTCCAGAATTGTGAGAAAATAAATTTCCATTCTTTAAGCCATTTGCTCTGTGGTACTCTGTTATGGGCACACTAGAAAACTCATACTTTTAATAATCTTAATTTTACATTTACTACTAATTGGCAACCACTAGCTTGAAGAACTGAAAGTATTAAATCTATCACATAGTGAACACCCCTACTGTTTTAACTACCGAGCATCTACCGTGTGCCAGGCTCCGTCCAGTTGCTGGGCATGCAGTGGTGAGCAAGGCATAGCTGTTGCACTTAGGAGGCTTGTAAGCCTACAAGAGGAGATAGACAAAGGAAGAGATGACTATCACATCGTGATAAATTAGCAATAGAACAGAGGCACACCCAATGTGCCGCGGAGACATGGAGAAAAGACACTCAATCCAAAGCATGTGAGAAAGAGTAAGATGTCAGGCAAAGCATCCAAGAGAGGTTTACAACAGAGTTTTGAAGAATGAGTAGAAATCATTCAGTGACAAAGGGGCCTTCCATGAAACAAGGAGACCCTTGAAAATGAAAGAGTCTCTAAGCACAGTGCATTCATGAATACTGCACAGCCAGCATGATGGAAACATGTGACATGCGTGGAAGTACTAGAAGAAAAATCTAAAGAGGCAAGCAGAGGGCAAGTCATGATGCCTTGTAAACCATGATTTCTTTTGGTTGCAAGCAACCATGCTGTAATACCCAGTTTAATTCAAGGAGTGAGGCTTTGTTAGATTTGGTAGAGGAGTGAAGAAACACAGAAAACCTCCAATAATCCAAATTGTCATGTCTCACTGGAAAAGTGGAATGTGGATCACCCTACAGTAACAGCTCTACTTATTTATATTTATTCTCAGCAAAACTAAAGCTCCTCTCCTCTGAAATGGGTGTCTGTTACTTTTATTCCAGGGACTCACCACACCTTAGATTTTATTCCTCTTGGCCTTGGATTCTACTGTGCCTAAATCTACATCTTCTCCCCCACCAGGTCTGCTTGAGGATTTTCTCCCTCTGCCCCTCCCCCCACCGAGATTTCTAGATTAATGGACTTTGGAACCTCTAAGACGATAGAACAATATATATATCGATCTCTGCCCCCAGTTCCTGACACAGAGCTCCTAAAACCCTTGAAGATCCCTAAGCAATAAGAGCTCTAGGAGCATCTTTTGATTTAATGAGGCTGGGTGGGTTCCTGCATTGGGGCTGGTCCCCAGAAAGACCAAGCCATGATTAGAAGTTTCGAATTTTCAATTCCAGCCCCACCCCATTTCCTACCCCAGCTCCACTTCTCTAGAGAGGAGAAAGGAGCTGGAAATGGACTTAATAATTGATCATGCCTACATGAGGAAGCCTCCATCAAATCCCCATGGCATGAAGTTAAGAGAGATTCCAGGTTAGCGAACATACCACGCATTGGAGGAGGATGCACCTTAACTCCATGGGGACAGAAGCTCCTGCACTTAGGACCTTTCCAGACCTCACCTTATGTATCTCTTCATCTGGCTGTTCTTCTGTATCTTTTATCATATCCTTTAACAAACTGGTAAACATAAGTAAATGTTTACCTGAGCTCTGTGAGCTGTTTTAGCAAATTAATGGAGCCTGAGGAGCAGGTCTGTGACTCTCAGTTTTATAGCCAATTGGCCAGAAGAACAAGTGATCACCTAGACTTGAGATTAGCATCTAAAGGGTAGGAGGAGTCTTGTGGGACTGATCCCTTATCCTGTGGGATCTGATACTATCTCTAGATATATAGTGTCAGCACTGAGTTATATTATACTCAATATACTTGGCTGGTATCACAGGGAATCGTCTGATAGGGGAAAACCCTATACATCTGGTATCAGACATGTTGTGAGTATGGTAGTCCTGTGAGTGTAAAGGAGAAACTCAGGAGGGAAAACCGGCTTCTTAATGCGGAACCATTAAGACAAGGAGAACTGGAGAGAAAGGGAAGATTATACCTGTGGGTTTGGGCATGTTGAATTTGAGTGGCTGTGAGACAACACATTAGTCAGGGTAAAGAATGTTGTTACAATTCTCATAATGAAACCTGCCAAATCTCAGAGGCTTAACACCATAAAAATGTATTTCTTGTTCAGTTGGTCTTGGCATGGAAGGTGATCAGCTCCATACAATCATTTAGGGCCTTCCACCTTCAAAGAGTGGCTTCAAGGTCACCTTGCCAGGGTCCCACACTAGATGGGGAAAGGGAAAAGTGAAGAAAGCATACCTAATCTTAAGTACCTAATCCAAGAGGTAACATATCACCTTCAGTCACATTCTTTTCATAAGACCTAGTCACAGAATTTAAGGGATTATTAGGGTGAAAGGCTGCTGAGAGTAATTTAGCCGTGTATCTGAAAAAAAGAAATGGCATTTTCTCATCCAGTCTCTGCCACGAATAGACACATAGAGCTTTCAGAGGCAAACGGACATAGAGTAAACTTTGAGCTGATGATATATTTGGGAAAGGATCTGTTGGATCCCCAGGGTATGGATGCAGCCAAGCTCCAGGAGCAGACCTGGGCTTGTAAGGTATCACTCTCCTTATATCCTCTCTCCTCCTTGGTTTCTCAAGCTATGTGGTAAAAACATGACCTCTGATAGCTACCAGCTTCACGTGCTTCAGATAGGCACATGAAAAAAGAGTAAACCTTTTTTTGTTTCCAATTACAAATTTCTAAGAATGTTTTCTGATTGGTTCTCTGTAGGTCATATGCCTACCATGACCATTTAATTGAGCAAGTCATGTCATAGGATCTTGGCTGCTAGGAGTCTCATTATACCATATGGATGAGGGAGGGAGGAGGATCAAGCTGGAGAGATTGGGTGGCTTGGAGGGTGGAGAACAGGACTGGGCAGTCAACCAAATAAGTAACTACTACTGAGACTGATTAGAAGTGTGACAGCTGAAACCTTGAGAAGACGTAAATGATAAAAAATGGATTACAATGGGAAATACACCCTGGCTTTATTTCCCTAAAAATATCACAATGTAAGTGCCAGATGGAAGAAGAGGAGCCTGCAAAGAAATTTACAAAAGAAGAACTTCAAGTCCATGTGATGCCCAGGAAGACAAGAGGCTCAGGAAGAAGAGGAGGCCAAGTGCTTGAATGCTGCATAGAGGGAAGTAAAAAATGGACAGAGGGACTAAGGGTCAGGAGTTGGAATCAATGCCAACAGACCACATACTTTAAGGACTTATTATTTTGGTGGGGGAAGAGGGAGAGAGGGAATCTCAGGCAGACTCCCCGATGAGTTAAGAGCCAAGAGAGGGCTCGATCCCACAACCCAGAGATCATGACCTGAGCTGAAATCAAGAGCCAGTTGCTTAACTGACTGAGCCACCCAGGCACCTCTAGACCATATACTTTTAAAAGATGCTCCATAGTGATGAGGACGAATCTTGGAAACATGATGCTAAGTGAAAGAAGTCAAATACCAAAGGCCATATGTTGTAGGATTAATTTCCATGAAATTTCAGAATAGGTAAATCCATACAGAGAGCTGACTAGTGGTTCCCATGTGAGGGATGGGGTGGGGATAAAGAACAACTGTTTAAAGGTATGGAGTCTCTTTTTAGGGTAATGAAAATGTTCTGCGATCAGTGGTAAAGATTGGGCAAGCTTATAAATGCACTGTACACTTTAAAATGGTTAAAATGGTGAATTTTATGTTATCTGAATTTTACCTCAATTTTTTTAAAAATCTAGCCTATAAAAGCATGGCAAAAGCATAGCAAATGATATGGCTGTGGACTGGGGAGGGGGGGGGGACTTTTTTTTTAAATGCGAGAGTCTTGAGTATGTTACCTGTCCAGGGAAGGACACAATAAGGAGGGCGGGATTAAATATGCAAATGAAAGGGTAATGTGTGGTTCTTTGGCCTGACTAGATGAGGGTATTTAGGATGCACCGCAGAAGTAACTGGTTAAACTTGGACGGGAGAAAAGGTGCCTTCTCCACCAGCGAACAGGAGAGGAGGAATCCTGGGCCAAAAGTTGATAGGAGAAGGACAATGAATTAAAGAAACATCTCTGCTTTTCTTCAAATAAAGAGTGTGGGCCTTGGGGTAACCATTTTAGATTCACAGAATGCTCCAAAACCTTTGAGTAAATTTTTCTCAGCTCTTTCATTAACTAGAAAGTTTCGTTAACTGAAATAACATTCCCTAGATCATGGATTTCCCTTCATGCCCTGAGCCCTTTCTCACCTAATTCTAGGAAACAACATCACATAGAAGAAAGAGAAGAATGTTGGAGTCAGCTAAAAATAAGTTTAAATCCCAGCACCGTTACTCATGGTACCTTGGTCACAGGACTTAACCTTCTGCATTTTATTCCTACATGTATAAAATAGGGAAAATAATATCTACTTTTCAGTCACCACACTTCCTGGCCCAATAGTAGGCACATAACAAGCTTCCTTCTTCCCTTTTTCTCTTGCATTCCAACCTCGCTTTCTAGTTCCCTCTCAATTATGAAATAGCTGAACTTGTAGAAATCTGGCAACTGATAAAAAGTCATTGTTTTTTTTTTTTTTTTGACACTGTTTTTGTCAAAGATATGAAAGGAAAAGTAGCACAACTCAAAATACTGTAGGGTTTCAGGAATATAATATCAGAGGGATAAAAGTAAGCATTATGACAGCTGATCTTAGAAAATTAAACATGATGAACAAATCAAAGAGGGAGAAGTCAAAGAGTGACTTTCTGTGTGTAGTTCTGGGATGCGCAATATGACATGAGGTGACCCACTAAACAGCATAAAGCCTCTTGGCAGCAAGAGGGCATGTGATGACTACCCCCAGAGGCAGGGTTGGTATCAGGTATGCATGGCACTCAGAATGTGATGTGTGACAATGGGGAACAGATGTTCAAAGAACTCCACAGTCCATCAACCATGACCACAAAAGGCTATTACAAAGAAGGTGCTGCTGTGACAAGTGCCTTCTCTCGTGACATCTGTTGGCAGAGCTGCTGAGGAGCTGTCAGCTTAGAACAACAATGCAGCAAAGAGACCTACCAAATCAACAGTCAGTTGCACAGAGTGCCGTAGCTGCGAGACCTACAGAGCAACCACGGCCCAGGGAAGACAACCAGGGAAGAAAATGGAGGGATTTGTGATGAATGTGTTCACCTATCTTGTGTAAATTGTTTTGTTTTGTTTTGGTAAACTGCATATTACAATGCATCAAAGAAACTTTGTAATTTAAAGAAGCCGCCCATAGGTACTATGAATTATTAACTTTAAGTAATAATTTTTCCCTAATTTTGAATCTTGCTATGCCTTATGTATCAGTGTTTGTTAGGTTTTGCTGTTGTAACAAGCAAAGCCCCGGTCTCAGGAGTTTACAACAAATTAGGATTCCTTGCTCACATACATGTTGGATGTGAGTTGGCTATTACCCGGCTTCTCATAATTTCTTCACTCTGAAGTCGAGGCTGAAGGAATAGTCCTTATCTGGGATGCATACTTTTCTTGGTAGAGGAGAGAGAAAACAATGGCAGAACAATATGATGGCTCTTACAGGCTTTGCTCATACATGGAACCCATCACTTCCACTCACATTTCATTGTTCAAAGCAAATTACCTAGCCAAACCTGTGTCAGTGAGGCAGGAAAATAAAATTGTTTTACTATTCAAACTATTACTATTCATTGTCAGAGGGAGACAAATAATTAAAAACTATATTAAAATCTATCATAACTTATTTTCCTAAAGTGGTATGTGTACGTGTGTGTGTGTATGTATCTCAATTTTAAAAATTATACTAGCTTAGGTTAGATTAGATTAGCTTCTGTGAGAAAACCAGGCAAAATGTAACAATACCTTGCCACCTCAGAAGAGTATTTCACTGAAGAACTTTATGACCTCCAAGAGGAAGTGTTCCCATAAGTATGACTTATCATTCCCAGTTTGACAGTATCATTCCCATTAACCCATAGACCATCAGGTTAGGCGGCCATCTCTGTGCAAATGACAAAACCTAACTCCATGTTAACAAGAGCCAAAGGAAAATTATTAGTTCACATGACTGAAAAATCCAAGCATAGTTGTAGTTTTATGCATGGCTAGACCCAGAGACCCAGAAATAGCTTAAGGATTCTCTTTGTCCTTCTGTGCTTTGGCCCTTCTCGTCTCTCTATTCCCTTTATTCTTAGGCATGCTTCCCACTCCCATCAATTTTTGTTGCAAAGACAACACTAACAGTTTCATATCCCAACATAGCAACAGAGCAAAAAAGGGAATATCTTCCTAATAGCTCTGGCAGAATTTTCAAAGAAGATCTATTTGGTTCAGTTTAGTCATGTGTCCACCTCTGAAACCAGGAAGAGTATTCTGAGATCAGGCCTTGATCACCTGTCCATCTAAGGCACTAGAGGCGTGGAATAGGAGTGGGGAGGTCACATGGGCCTCCTGGACTGAATATGATTATAAAGATGACAAAGAGGTTGTTCACCAAGACGACGCTGGGCAGAAAACAGACAAATAAGCAAGCAAAATACATCTACTATCCTATCTGTAAATGTTTCTGAAGTGAGGTTATCGCCTAACCTATTCACCACGTGTGACTCGTTTCTTTCATTCTGTCTCCACAGTGAACCAGTCTAGTACCACCAACTGCTAAATAAGCTAAAGAACTAACATACAGCCAAATTCTATAATCCTAGTCCTAATTTTCTAAAGTTCAAAAGGAAATCAGTGGAGAGGTCCTGTCCCTTTTGCTATAGCTGTTATATTTTATGCTAAATGCATCCACCATTAGCCTTATTAGTACAGGATAAGACTATAGTAGTCTTATTTAGCATAACTTCATTCCCATATGAACAGGGAATACTGTAAATTGCTTATCTAAGGCTTTGTTTCTTGCTACAATGCCTTCAATTATTTATCCAGTCCTAAGTGTAATAAAATATTATAATTTATTCTCATAGACATGAAATAAAGTACTTCTCAATTATTCTTGTTTTAATTTTTTTTTTTTTTTTTTTTTTTTTTTAGCAAAGCAAACTGCTTTCCCATGCAGAGTAAGCACAAAGCTGTTAGGATGACTTAAGAACAGATAAACATCGCCAACCACACTGCCAAAAGCTTTTCAGCAGCAAACCAAACCATAAAACTCCACCCTGCATGGTGCTGAAGAATTTCTCAGTTGAGGATCAGGAATGATTTTGACCTTCACCCTCCTCTGAGCCAGTCTTCCTTAACATCTCACATTTGTGAGTCTCCTCCATTTTGGAGGAAAAGCTCTCAGCTCATCGTGCAGTCTCAAAGTCTCTTCATATCAGCTTTGTTTACCTCTTCCTTCTAGAAGTTCTTAAAGTCAAATCAGAAATTAAAGTTTATCAGAAACTAGGCAGGTGTTGCCTGCTTCAAGACTTGAATGTGCTTAAAATTCATCCTCGAAATGTTATACAACTATGTTTTTTTATAGCACTAGGTATTTTTTTTTAAGTTTCTAATTCGGTGTCTTGGGTGTTTTCTTCTTGTTTTTCCTTTCAAGGGCATACTTCAAGTAGAAAAACTTTCCAGAAAAGTGACAAATACACCACTGCTCTCATTTTCCCATTAAATAAAGTTTTCATCTAGAACAATTCTTAGATTTTCAAGGCCTTTAGTTGTTTCTCAGCTGGTGTCTAATACATCATCTTTTTTAGCTGGTGCTTTCGAAGTGGTCTAGTTTGTCTAGAATTTTCATAAACAACTAAGTATTTCATACCCTAATGTTGTTGACCAGTCTAATGGTTTTTGTTGTGCTTTATTTTTTTTATATTAACCCACCTTTATACTTCTCTGGATTGGGAAATATTCTGCTAATAGTATTTTAAAGAGAAAAAATAGAGCCTGATAGTAGTTACAATGATAAAAGCAGATTTTATTCAGAAACTATTTCCATAGAGGAAATACCTCAGTATAGAACTGGCTTCAATTCCAAATACAGGATGGACAGGTGGGAATTTCTAGGGTTGTGTGAGGGTAGCTGGGGGGGGGGGGTCAGTGAATGAAATATTACTAGAGGGAAACATGAAATGCGAAGGGGGATTTCCGGCTAAACTTGACAAGATTCTTGCTAAAGGCAGACCAGGGTAATCAAAGAGCACCTGGGAGAATCGAGGAATGAGAAATTTGATGAGATACGAACAAAAGTCCAAAGGTCAAGGCCCAGCTGAGAAGAGAGTTCATAGGAGCCTGACTAAAGTCTGGTCAAGGAGGGAATCTTTGTCAATCCTTTCCTCCCACTGTGAAGTCACCAAATGTTGCAGAAATTAAATGGCAAAGGCTGCAGAGCCAATCCCTGGTCCCCGTCACTTGCTGACCCCTCACTGTGGCCTTTCTACCTACCATTTGCTACTCCCATTGCTGAGCCAGCCATGACGCTAAGTGCCTGAACCATAAGTATTTGCTTCATTTCCCTCAAAGTACTGTGAGTTTCCTGATGGCAAGGACTGTGCTTTCTCATTGCTGTTTCATCTAAAATGCCAGGGGCACCTGGGTGGCTCAGTTGGTTAAGTGTCTGACTCTTGGTTTTAGCTCAGGTCATGATCTCAAGGTCCTGGGAGCAAGCGCTGCCTTGGGCTCTGTGCTCAGCGGGGAGTCTGCTTGAGACTCTCCCCCTCTGCCTCTGCCCCTCCCCCACTCAGGTGTGGCATGCTCTCTCTGTAAAATCAATCAATCTTTTTTAAAAAATGAATAAAATAAAATGCAAGCGTAGCTTCCCAAAAAACGCTTCTTAGTTCAAATGATTTCATTTTTCTGTTACTTGCTAAGATAATAAATCCGGGGGCTCTTTCAAACCTCAGTTTTGCCCAGTCAGCTGAGCAGCATTTGGGAACAACCTCCAGACCACGTCGCTGTCCTGCTGGTTTAGTGGGACAACCTTTTGGATGGCTTAGTCTCTTTTTGTTTCAGTTTCCTCATCTGTAAAATGAGAACCAATACATTTCTACCAATATATTTCCCCCATCTACCCCCTGGATCTTGTTGTGACTGTCAAATTTTCTCTGTCAAAGTATTTGGTAATCTTGAAAATGCCATGACCATTTTTCCTAAAAGAATGCAAGCATCTAAAACATTCACATTCAAACTACATCATTTTACACACAAGGGATAGAAGCTTGAAAAGCAGCATGACCTGTTTTCCGAAATCCTCATGGCCAGCTTCAAAACATGTAAATTACAGGAAATAATATTTCAAAAGAGCCAACAAAGTCAGTTCTTTCAACAAAGGCAGCTATTTCACAGATTATCCCACACGTTTGAAAAGAAAGATGCATTAGAAGAGCTACAGGCACGGGAAACATCTTCCTCTCCATGACTTGGTTTTAAATTTACGCAAGATACCAGGCATCTTCACACAGACCGTGACACCCAGGTGCCGTACTGTATTATTTTACAAATATCACTTATGCTTAGGTCTCCAGTCCTGTCAATCTACAAGAGCACAAGCTTTTGGCGCATTGATGGACCCTTAATTAATTTGCTATTTCTAAGAACATGTTCACCATTCTGCTTCGCCCACTTTGGGGTTTGATTTCACTAGTACAGAGCAAAGATGTTTCTAACTAGAGCACTCGATTTCCCAAAGGAAGCATGATTGAAGAGAAATCCTATGCAGTTGTATACTATTGCTTAAAATTGTTGCTGACCGATTACATCTTCGAAAATTGAGCGAGGTTTTCATTTAAACAAAAAGTATACTTTAATCACCCATTTATTCTAAAAGTGCACTTCTTTCAAATTCTTTTCTAACCAGATATTTGGTTCTCAACAAAAACTTGGCGGTAATAATACCTAATAGTGTTCATGATATGGCCTGTAGCTCACCAGGAATAGAGGTACTTTTCATGGTCCTCAGTACTACAGGTGTGGATTTGTATATTTTGGTCTTTTCGCCTCTTGCTTCAATCTTTCTTTGAATTGTGCTAATTATATAGCACCAAAAGATCATATTTCTTTGAGGGGAAAAGAGAGTGTTCCATGTTAAGGTGAAATGCAGATTTCCCATTAAAAGGCAAATTCTACATTTCAAAAGATTGAATAGGCTCGTACTTAACAGAATCCCAGCTGGTTAAATTTAGAGCATTGGAAAAGATCCAATTCAAGAATAGTCTTTGGATTTGGGCCTTAACATTTTTATTTGATAGTGTATTGGAAAGAAAAAAACCCCACACATTCATTGTAAGCTCTTGCCTTTCCACGTATTGTTGTTCTGTGATAGGCGAACTGGTGTTGATGGTGGTGTTGGCCTCAGAACCACTGCTTCCTGTAAGTGATCTATTTCAATTGTATTTTACCAGTTTAAGGGGCTTCTGTTTGCAAATCTTTACACTGAAACTATCCTCTCCTGCCTCTCTAAATGTCAAGGGCTTCCTTTTTGGGTTCACCCCGTGTTTGCAACCCCATCTTTGTGCTTTTATCCTTTTTGAGAATATGGCAGGGTCACAGGTGCCCGGGCTATCCATACTCACTGCTGCAGTCTGGAACTTTTCTTTGACAATTTTTCCACTCACTGACTTTCATCCAGCTCACACTCTGGCTTGAGATATAACCTGCTGTCCGTTACCAACCCCAGAATCCCAGCTGCCATTTCTGCCAGTCCACTCTCTTTATCAGTATTCCTCCACCGTGCATCCAAATCAGCAGGAGTGGTGGTTAAAATGCCTGTTTCTGGGCCCCATCCCGGATCTAATGAATCAGAGTCTGGGAGCGAGGGCTGGAGATCTGTATTCAAACGAACTCTCTCCAGAAGATTCTGAAGTCTGAGAACTACTGCTCTCTGCCTTCTCGAAAGACGGTAGCTTCATAACCTCTATTAAAGCTGTAGCGGGTATGGTCTAGTTGAGGTAGTACTAGAGGCTAAAAGAGATTAACAGCTGAAATCTCGGCAGCTTAACTTAATAGACACGTGGGGAAAGCAGCTCTCCTCTGGAGTTTTTATGTGACTAAGACCGACAGAGGCTCTGCCTTTTTCAATACATGTTTCCCAAGGTCACCCTGCATGTCAAAATCCAGCCCGTCAACCCAGGAAAAGAGGGTGAAGGATCACCTAGGAAATGTTCACGGGCCTGTCTGGGAAGCGGCTCCCATCACTTCTGCCCACATCCCCGTGGCAAAAACTTGAGAGTCAACCTTGGTGCCTGGGAAGTGCTGAGAAATGTAGGCTCTGAGTAGCTGCTTCCAAGCAACCACTGTGTACCATGGACACGGAGCAGAACTCTGCTGGACCTGGCTTCTCTGCCACTAAGTGACACCCAGAGGGTGAAGAAATGAAGGGTATAGTTCCACAACGTGTTGTGGAGTGTCAGAGGCCTGTTATTCAAAGACCCTCATTTCTAGAATTTCCCACCCAAGGCAAGAAGCCATATCCCCTCATGGCTTAGCTCTAGAACTATTTGAATCCTTGATATTTCTTTTTCTTAGCATTTCTGGCTATTTTGAAACACAGGCAGATTTTATTAAATTTTGAAGATAAGCTATATTAGTACTATGCTATATAAAAAAATTAGTGCATGAATCTTCCAATATGTTCCTGGTATTTAAAGAGAAAGTTGTCCACATATATACACACATATATATCATATATTGTGCACACGTATGTGTACATATTCATACATGTATATTACATATACATCTGCCACTGGATTTTGGTGTGTGTATGTAAATAACAAAATCCAGTGACAGATGTATTTCTCATGAATGCAAACCATTGCTTTGTGTTCATTTTATTACTAAGGAGATCCACAGCATATCAGCCCAAGAAAAATGAGGGACTATGTGGCCAAGTCAACATAGGTGATTTATGAATGCCTCCATGTGCCTTTTGAGGCTTATATCTTGCCATTCTAGTTCTTTCAGATAAAATTGAAGGAGACAAATCAACAAAGTTTGAAAAACTGCCTTCTGGCTTAAACTGTAACCAGTTACACAGAACCATTGTAAGAGACACATTATTTTAACAAGCACAGAACTATCCTGAAGTTTGACGGTATATTTGAAGTTCTCAAAACCTAAAATGAGCTATGAGTCTTATTTCTTTAAACACACATTGATTTGTTGGCAGCTTTATCAGAAAACCTTCAGAATCAAACATGCATGCATGAGTTTTACCTTTATTCATTTATTAATTCAATTGTTAAATAGTCACTGAGCAACAACGAAGTGTGAGCTAATCTTCAAAGCATCGAGGAGACAATAATGAAGTAAAAAATGTCAAGAGTAAGCAGCAGAGTAAGGTTATAGAGAGAGTGATAGGATGATAGGAGCTAAGACTCTGCAGGGAAGGATTAGAACGGGCCTGACTGAGCTGTGAACAGTTGAGCAGAAGCCCCTGAGCGAGGGAGGGCGTGTGCTGTGGGAATATTCACAAGAAGAGGTTCTCAGGCAGAGGTGAGAGAAAGTGCTGGTGCCCTGCGCAGCAGTGCAGGGGAAACCTCGAACATGGTGCAGCATTGGCTCCAGACCACCTCAATAAAGCGAAGGACCGCAATAAAGCAAGTCAGGTTCATTTCTTTGTTTCCCAGTGCATATAAGAGTTATGTTTACACCATACTGTAGTCTATTAAGTGTGCAATAGAATTATGTCTAAAAAATGTACGTAACTTCATTTAACATACTTTATTGCTAAACAGTGCTAACCACCGTCTGAGTTTTCAATTTTTAGCTTTTAGTTTAAAGTGAGAAACTTGCAACTCTTCCTTTCATGTCGACACTTAGAGGTTATTGCAGGGTCATTAACTGGCCTCTTTTTAATATTGTTATGTCTCAGGGAATAGGGAGGCCTGAGAGGAGGGACAGAGGTGGGGGAATGGCGGGCTGGTGGAGCGATCAGAACACACACAACATTCAGTTCACTGTCTTAGTGGGCGTGGTTCAGGGTGCCCCCAAACAGTTACAGTACTAGCAGTAAAGATCACTCATCACTAATCACCCATAGATCACCATAACAAACGTAATAGTGAAAACATCTGAAATATTGCAAGAATTACCAAAATGTGACCCAGAGACACAAAGTGAACAAATGCCATCGGGAAAATGGCACCAATAGACTTGCTCAACACAGGGCTGCCACAGACCTTCCATTTGTAAGAAACACAGTATCTGCAAAGCGCAGTAAAGCAAAGCACCACAAAAGGAGGTATGTCTGCATCTTCTATGAGAAATCTCTAACACACACACATATAAGAAATTTCTCCCGTATGATTTTGAATAACTCTTCACCTAACTGGCATCATCTTTCTTTTTTTTTTTTTTTAAGTATTTATTTATTTGACAGAGAGAGAGAGATAGCCAGCGAGAGAGGGAACACAAGCAGGGAAGTGGGAGAGGAAGAAGCAGGGAGCCTGATGCGGGGCTCGATCCCAGGACTCGGATCACGCCCTGAGCCAAAGGCAGACACTTAACGACTGAGCCACCCAGGTGCCCCTGGCATCATCTTTCTTGAAAAAAGCATCAACTACATACTTTTATTTGTCTGCCCTAATAAAATGGTCAATTAGGAACTATGTTCAACTGCAAAGTAACAGAAACATAAAAAAAACAAGAACAAAAACAAAACAAAACAAAAAACACCAAGATCTTAAACAAAATAGGGTACTTGCTTTCCTTCATGTAAACTCAAGTCAGGGAGCAGATGATGGAAGGTTCGTACAAGGGCTCCATAATATCATCAGGAGCCCAGCCTCCTATCTTTTTGCTTTTCCATTCTTAGTGTGTGGATTTCATGTTCAAGTTTACTTCATGGTCCCAATATGGCCACTATAACACTAAGCATTCCAAGTAGAACAGAAGAGCAAATAATCGCCTCCTATCTGAATCTGCTCTCCTATCTGAATTTGCCATCCCCTACCCTTACCGCCAGCTTGGAAGGAACTTCCTCACGAGTCCACCTAACACTTCTATTTACCTGTCACTAGTCACTGGTTCATACAGCCTCTTTATTTGCTGGGAAATTAGGAAATATATTTTAACCTTGATACATTACTGTCCTCAAGATCAGGGTTATATAGGGATAAGGAGAGAATCAATAACAGTAGACCACTGAAACCAAGTAACCATGGTTTCCATTATAAGAGGTAGATACAAATGATCAGCCTCCATTTTATAACCAACTATGAGGCTAAAGTCCTATCACTCTGTCAATTATCTGCTGTCCTGAGGTTATGTGACACCTTCCTCAGTGTATTTATCACTTACCCTTCGGCTCTTTTGAGTTCCCACACATATCTCATCATTTGTAATCTCCTCAGGTTGTTATAATCCCTAGGGAGAACTATACATAGCATTTCTCTTCCCCAGAATAATGCAATAGCAGATGGAAGCCAACTATCATTTTAGTTCCTCATAGAGACCAAGTTAGAGGGCATGGTTTCAGGTTTATTAGCCAGTAGCTAATACTGAACCCCAAATAATACAGACTTTCCTACCAGCAATGGACTTCTCCTACAGGAAAAGGTCACTCCCAAAGGCAAACATGCTGCCATTTTTCACAGATTTAACAATCAGGTAAGCCACTCCACTGGCCCAGGAGCTGAGTATTCCACAAACTGTCACCAACACCTGGAAAGAAACCTGAAGTGTGGGGAAGAAATTCTCCCCAACACTTGTGGTGTCTGGGACCCTGGCAGCCCTCGGTAATCATGCCTCTTGGAATTCATGCTCTCTTGTGTGTACCCTCCCTCATGAATTTTCCTGAACAGAAAGAATGCTGCAGCTTTAAACCTAAGCCTTAAGCTACCCTTCTGGAAAGGCCACACGGAGAAGCTACTAAGAAAGGGAAACAGAGATACAGAGAAAGAAAGAGGGGTCCAGCTGCCCCAGATTTCCAGTTAAGCCCAGCTTTCTACTGACTCACCTGCTGAAGTGCAGCCACGTGAGTGCCCACCAGCAAGATGAGGTCTGCCCGGCTGAGTCAGCCCAGATGGCAGGACTGGAGCAAATAAATGAAATCACGGCTGTTTCAGATTGCTAAGTTTTGGGGTGGTTTGTTACAGAACAATCAATAACCACAGCAATTAAATACTGTGTTTTCTTCTATAGTATTCCTCATAGTTTCCTTCTTTACTAGTCTCAACTTCAGTGTGTATTACAACTGAACTTGAAATATTGGCAAGTTCTCGATAAATATTAGCTATTATTATGTAAGCCACTTTGTAAATGGCAAATGTGAGTGTAAATATTCAGAGTAATAACCATTTTTCAGCACTGTTTGATGCTAGTTGCCTTCTCAAAACTCTGAAATGATACCTAGTCTTCTCAGTGATCTAAAATTTTCATTTTTACAGTCTTCTATCAGTTCTGGTCTCCTCTATTTTTGTACAACACCAGGCTGTCTTTATTATTTGCTTTCTCTTAGAAGTTCTTGTGTGTATATTATGAACTTCTATCTATGCTGTGTTTCTCAATTTCCCTTTCCCTTCCCTCCCATTCTCCTGCTTTCAATAAGAAGTTTTACCAGACTCTAGCCACTGGGCCTTAGGTGTTGGTATTCCCAAGCCTAGTATTTCATACTTATATTTGTATGTAGTTGTCATATGCATTTGTCAGTGTCACCTAAATAGGATGGTAACACTTGAGCAAAGTTGAGACCCAGTATTTCCCCACTTGTCTATTTGCTAGTATTGAGAAGTCCATTGAAAGCTCACCTCCTGCTTTCTTATCTAGGCATCCAGCTCTGAGGGTAAGAACCACCTGCAAATTATCTTCGTGCAGCGTTGTAGCTTCTGAACTTCAGCAAGTTTTGACTTGAATTTTATTGTGCTATGCCAAAGATATGATATGTTTAGGGCCTAAATTTCTGAATATTAGATTGCCAATTCTCTAAGCTGATTAGTCCCGGATTCATTCTGGGCTGTAGGAGAAACAGGAGGCACAGTACCGAACATCCATGATACTTTTATGGGCCCATGAAAAAAAATTATTTTCCATGAAATCAGAAGAAAAAAAAATGAACTTAGGCTGAAAAATTAATATGTAATATTAATATATTCATCTACATACTAATGCAGTAGTAAAATGTAATTTTGAATACTTTTAATGGAGGAAGAGACCCATAAAGGCCAAAGTGCCTAGAGCACACAATGGTCATAATGTAGCCCAAGATTTATTAACCTAATCGTCCTCAAAATTTAGAAGGCATTAGAATTTCCTGTGATTTTTCTTTTATGGATTCTCAGCCACAGTCGCAGTGATTCTGTTAAGCAAAGCTAGAATAAATTTCAGGAATCTGCATTCTTAATGAGATATTTAGGTAATTCTGCTACACACTGAATTAGAAGGAAACTAAAGCAGCAAAAGGAGAAACAATGAAAGTTTTGCCTCTAAGGAGCAGAGCTGAGGAGTGGGACAAATAAGATATATGTTGTTTTGTTATAACTTCTCTGTACCAAATGATTTTTTCCTACTACAAGCATATGCCTAGTATTAAACTGTTGGCTCCAGGATCAGCAGCATCCTGGTACTCTCTTGAAATTCTCCTGTCTGTGGGCAGGTGATTCTGCAGGGCAAGAGCACAGATTCAGTGATATTCTGGTAGCTGACCAAATTGCACACTGGTAAACAAGACAAATCAGGGTAACCTTGAAAACAGCTGACATTCCAGTCCAATTGTAGCTGGGCCTATGTACAAATAGGAACAGTAGGGTAGATGATTAAAATACTAAACCAGGGGCGCCTGGGTGGCACAGTTGTTAAGGCGTCTGCCTTCGGCTCAGGGCGTGATCCTGGCGTACCGGGATCGAGTCCCACATCGGGCTCCTCTGCTATGAGCCTGCTTCTTCCTCTCCCACTCCCCCTGCTGTGTTCCCTCTCTCGCTGGCTGTCTCTCTGTCACATAAATAAATAAAATCTTTAAAAATAAATAAATAAATAAAATAAAATAAAATACTAAACCAAAAAAAACAAAACAAAAAGTTTCAAAATAAGAAGATAGATTCTTTTTTGTTATTTTTGAATAGCTTTAGATGTTTTCATTTCCTTAAAAGAAGGGTGAAATCAAGATGTACATGCCAAAGAGAAAACATGAGACATTATTTGGGTTCGAATGAATGATGTTGAAAGTAGCCACCTGGGACCGGTACCCTCATTGGATGAATCAAAAGACCTCAAAGTCAGGCCGCTCTCCATATATAAGTATTTAGGGTCTTCATCTGATTGCTCATTTACGAGAGGGTATGAAACAGCTGCATGTGTGTGTGATGTTTTGGGGAGCTGAAATTTATTAAGAACTTCAACCAGATTGCCCAGCAAAAGTCAGCTCCCAGCCAAGCTGATTATGCATAGGCCAGTAAATTATTCTTTAATTAAGATGAATTGAATAACCACCAAAGAATTTGTCAGGGGGCAGGGCCTGAACAAAGCTAGAAATCTTTACCCTATTATAAATAGTAACATCTTCCCTAGGAGAGACCATGATGTGTTCCACAGCATGAACTGGACTTATTGGTTATTCCCTCCAAGTCCCGGGAAATGCAATCCAGTTTTTCATGATTGCAAAGTGCCTCATAACATTCATTATTTTATCTTCACAACAAGCCTGTTGGGCAGCCTGGGGATGTGATTCCCATTTTACACAGGAGGAAACAATCGGAGAGAGATTAAGTAACTCGCCCAATGTTCCAGAATGAAAAAGGATAGACAAGTCCAATTTTGAACTGTGAATTTCTAGCACATCATTTCGCTCATTGCTTTGCTTGCCTAAAATCCCAAAATAAATTTGACTGGTCTGAACATTTAAAAAGATATCATAATTAGTTAAATTAAAGATGTCTTGATGGACTTGAATGCTATTTCTTGTCCGCCCACGTCCCCCTGGACATGTTCTGTGAAATTTCTTTTCTCAAGGACAGTGTTGATTTAACTGGAAAGAATCGTGTTCCTGTTTCCTATTTTGGCTACCACAGTACCCCCAGCCATATGCACAGTGGCCATCTGGAAAAATCCACTCCTAACTTCAGGGAGTATTGCTTCAGTTTGCCCTGAAACTGTTTACCCACTGGCACTGCTCTTCATTTTCAGAAGCAGTGTGATTTCTACTTGGGATTACTTGAGATTCTGCCTAATAACCAAAACAAACAGTGGTGCATAAGCCTCCATGGAGAATCTGCACACATATTTAGAGAATACTCTCCCAGTGCTACTCTATAATTTGTTCCTTTTTTTGCAATTTTTGTTTTTTATTAGAGTTGTTGAATTTAGCTTTTGTCCAATGTATTCATGACTACGAGGCCTTTTTTTTTTTTTTTCCTTTTCTCTTTTTCAGACTAAGAAATACTCAAAGGTATAATCAGGTCCTTCCACAGTATTTAATTAGCCGTAATTAAAAGACATCTACACAGTGTTTTCAAAGTCTTTTCTTCTGTTACATTGCTAATGAATTAAGAAATTAATTGGCATGTGAGTTACAACAGAAAATGTCAATGAGAAAATTTTAACTATCTTATAACATTATCCTTTTTTTGTGGGTCATGTTCTGTCACTGTATTAAATTCAGTGTCATTCCCAATCACCAAAAGGAAAAACAACAACAAAAGAAGCCAACACATAAGAATGGTAGGAGGGGGAGGGCAGGGAAAGGGATAAAGAATGTTCCACAGACCCATACTCTAGTAAGACTGTTTGAAATGATCAAATTTTCCATCTATGACATTAGATTTTGGAGATTTTTTAAATCTCCAAATCTCTCAGGGATAGTGGGATGAAGGCAAAGGATAGCAAGGAGTGTGGGGAAAAAGATGAACCTATTTTCATACCTAGCAAACTGCCTCTTTTGCTTTAATAATATATATGGAAATATTATACATACAAGTACTTCTAACAACAATAACAAGGTCCCATGAAGGACAGTTTAATAAAGAATTTAGAAAATATTACCTTATGTTTCCATCTTCAGTCTTTCACAAAGCTATTCCTGTGGACCTATTTAGACTTAGCATTCCGCTTTAAATGATATATAATGATTTTTATGTCCATCTAGTGGAAATTTGGGCAAAACATAGAAATCAAATATAGAAACATAGAAATCAAATATAACAAGTATGGTAGGTTAAGGATATATATGTTTAGCACATGAAAAGTTCCTACACATCTATAAAATAATAAAAAATACCAATGCAGGTGGGCAAAGAACATGGACAGAATCATAAGCAATACTGATGGCTAAAAGAGATAAAATAGATCAATTTTACTAGTAATCAAAGACATACAAATCAAAGGAGGTAACCCTTAACTTCTCTATCATTAAGAAATTCTTAAAATATAATCCCCAATGTTTGGAGAAGCTAGGGTGAAATGGTTATTCTCATCCATACACAGTGCATCTTTCTGGAGAACAATTTAGCTATATGTAGCAAAATCTTTAGAAATTAGCACATTTTTTTACTTTGTACTTCTAAGAATTTTTTCTAAAGAAATTTTCAAAGATGAAGTGAAGAACTTATATAATGAGTTATTTATCATAGCAAATATCATAGTAAATCGGTAATATCAAAAACCAGAAATAATCCAAATGCCAACAGAAAAGTTTAAAATATATATTGATCATCTGTTTAGTTGAATATTATGCCAAAAAAATTATTTCTGTACATATATATATACATATATACACACACACACAAACATAAATATATATGATGACCTAGAGAAAGACGTGATGCAATGCTTTGTGGAAAATAGAAAATAAAACTATATTATCCAGATTTTTAAAAATTATGTCTAAGTGTTAATATGTAGTACAATATTACATTAAAATAACATTAATATACACATTAAATATTAATGCATTACCTGTATCAATTACATTAAAATATTAACAGAAGTTCTATTGGGGTGGTTGAAATTACTGGAAAGTTCCTTTCTCATCCAATTTTTGTAAAATGCTCTATAAGGAAAATGTGCTATTTTATAATTACAAAATATAAAATTGAATTTATATATCAAGATTAATGTATTTCTTTGGAGCAATAAGTACTATAGCAGAAGCATATTTTAAAAATTAGATTTTTGCCACAGTTAAGTATAAAGGAAAATATTTATAATATTTAATCTGTGTCTCTGAAGACTTTAAGGATTCAATACTCAAACCACAGATATTTTAACATGTTAAGGAATTCTCTAATAAATTTTTAAAAACAAATGCCATTATCTATCTACCCAACATAATCAGATAGAATTTAATTTCCAGTTGAACTTTAATTGGAGTCATTAATTCTATGCTCAACAATTTGGAAATCTAATTAATGAATCAGATAGAACAACGGCATGTATGGAATGATCATGGCAATAAAGATTAATGATCATTTTCATATGTCTTACTATATTTGACCCTCATATTTGTAAAAAGGAATAATACTTTCCTGATTACAAATAATGGAGAAATTTTTTAGAGAAAAATTAATGGAGCTTTCCATGGTCTCTTGGCAAGTCCACGAGGAAACCAGGTCTTTGACTTCGTACCCCTGAATTCTGATCCTGAACCAAAGTCCATGCCTATGTTCCGTGCTAGCATCCTAAAATAATCACTCTCTCTTATCTACTCACATGATTCTACCAAAAATATTTGCTCTTAAAGTACAACATCATCTGTAACTGGTGAGTTTGATAAACAACACATTATTCAACAGCCTTGAAGACAGTCATGGGCCTAGAAAGAGCTCAAATTTCCACTAGATGGTGTGTAGTCTGCTTCTCACCTTATAAATAGGCGTCAGAGAATTTGCAGCCATTTGCCACATTTTTAAAATGTAATTTAAGAAAAATCTTAACAGATATTACATTCACATTGTTTTAAAAGCCAATTAATTCAAGGTCTTAAATTTTCACTACTTTTTTGAATGTTTAAATGATACAGCTGCTTTTACTTCTTATCCCAAACTATAGAAATGACCTCTGGGGGCGGGGCGCCTGGGTGGCTCAGCTGGTTGAGCCGTGGACTCTTGATTTCGGCTCAGGTCATGATCTAGGGGTCCTGGGATCCAGCCCTGCTAGGGCTCTGCACTTAGCAGGGAGTCTGCTGGAGATTCTTGCTCTCCCTCTCTCTCTCCCTCTGCCCCTCCCCTTGCGTGCACATGCTCGCTCTCTCTCTCTCTCTCTCTCAAATAAATAAATAAATCTTTAAAAAAAAAAAAAAAAGACTAGAGAAGAAGAAATGACCTCCAGGTTCCCCATTTGGGAAGATGGAAGATATTAGTGTCTCCCCATCCCCCTGCTTTGACCCCCACCTTTCCCTTTCTACCTCCCATAACTGCCAGCTGTACTTTACATGATCAAAGTTGGTAGTATTTACAGTTTGTCAAGTTTTGTTCATAGGATGATTCTAAATGACAAAACTGTAAATAGAGTAACATTATAACTGACATTTTTTTTCCACTAACAACCATATCTTTTACTATAATCACATTTCCCTTCCTATACAACTAGTGTGTGGTTGTTTTAACTTGGAGATTTCCATTTCCTTTTTCCCCATTTTTCCTTTTTCTCGTAAAATATATGGACCTTTCTTCTAATACTTCCATGGATTTTTTTTTTAATTATAACCACTTTTCAAAGAGCTCTTTCAAGTTTTCTGATTTTACTTTTTATATAGTATACCGTTCTTCTTTTACTAATAAAGTTGTCCCCCCCCCCCAAATGTACTTGAGAATTTAATCTCAATTTTATTTTGGAAGTTCTAACCCATTCCCCAAAAGGGTACTGTTTCCTCAATGTACTTTTTTTTCATTCCTTACTACCTTTCCTTCTATCCTCCCTCCCTCCCTCCCTCCCTCCCTCCCTCCCTTTCTCTTTCATTTCCCGAGGACTGCAGCTCACAGGATGCCTGCCTCCTGCTTGAATCACTCCAAGTTCCTCAGTGAGACAGGGCCCTCACTTGTGCCCAGGCTTTTCCTGGCCTCCTTCCCTTCCCAGTTTCACCTCCCCACTAGAGTGTCTAGAGATCACGTCCCAAATAGACTACCTGCATCTTAACAAACAATGAGTTTTCCAAAGTGCGTCAGATCTTTAAATGCCCATTCATATTAACTGTGAAGCAACTAAGTAAACGGTGACAAAGCACTCATTTTGTTGGAAGATTTCTATTTAACCAAATTCAGTTTTTCTTTACTCTTGAGATTAAGACCTTCACTACCTGTCATAGTCTCTAGTTCCTAAGACACTGCCAGTTCACCTCCAAGACAGTTCTTATTTTCCTATTTCTTTAAAGAAAAAATTCACTACTTAAAAAAAAAAAAAAAAAAAAAAAAACTGCTGTGGATGTTAAATGTGCCTGGAGGTAAATGTCCTGACGCTGCACCCTTGCAGATTTGGATGAGAGGTGGGGATGGTAAGAGGGATAAAATGGAGTTGAAGACGACCTTATGACCCTCTTCTCTGTCACCTCTGCTTTACCTGAGAGCTGAATTGCTCTGGGGTCCTATAGGTCATAGCAACTGCTTGGGTGTAACCTCTTACCGCCTAATTTCAGAAATAGTTTTTTTTTTTTCCTGCTTCACTTTAAAGCTCAATTATTCTCCTTCATCTAGATAATTGCTAAAATTTGCTACTGATGATGGCTCCCGATTCTCTTCATTATTGGAGGCTTAATACTTTAAGAGAACTGCTTTATAATCAATTTAAGGATGACCTCTTTCTTCCCTAGAGATTTATTTATTTATTTATTTATTTATTTATTTATTTGAGAGAGAGAGAGAGAGAAAGCAGGGGGAGGGGCAAAGGACAGAGAATCTCAAGCAGACTCCCTGCTGAGCACAGAGCCCCATGCTGGGCTCAATCTTATGATGCTGATATAAAGCCCTGAGCCCAAACCAAGAGTCCAATGCTTAACCAACTGAGCCACCCAGGTTCCCCTAAGGATGGCTTTCTTGAAGGAAAGGAAAACATGTATGATCAGAGTACTGCATTAAAATGGAAGCCAGCTGTTTTCTTTTTTCAAATAAAGTCATCAATTAAATTTGTTTTATATCTTATATAACCATGAACTATTAAAATAAGATCCCATTTGTACCTAGAGGATTATAAAATATATACAATTTTGGTGCCAAAGGCACCTGACTCAATTTTGATGGGCCTTACTTTTTAATTAAATCTCTATTATATCCCAAGCTTCATTATAATTTTATTTTGTCTCTCTTTCTTCAGAATCAGAATGTCATTTGATACTCATTCTGAAAACTTTTGAATCCTAATAACTCATTAATGGGATCCAGATGTAAGCTGAATGGACTATCAGATTGTGGTGATCAATTATGTTTATACTTGTGGGTTCTCTGTGGCTCTGCTGAAATATTTAGAAGTTACAATTTATTCCTTTAATGCATTAAGTATTTAATTCATCCTCATGTTATCTAACTTCTCTTTATGGAGCTGCTTTCTATTAGTTCTAGAAGTCTCTTGAGAAAACTATATTAGTTTTAGTTTCTCCTCCACATCCTATCCTTTAATAATATCCTTCCAGCTAAAGCAGACAAGGTACCTTGTTGGTTCAGAGAAATTTTTTTTCCTTCTGTTTAAAAGGAGACTTTATGTAGCAAATTATTCCTAGTGTCCCTTCTCACAGTTTGGGGAAGTCTGCTTAAGGTGATATAAATATTAAAGAGAGGTTAATCCTACTTGGGACTTTTACTGACCCTCTTAGACGCAATTCTAATGGCTCCTCTAGCCACTGGGAATCCCGTCCTCAGCCATTTAACAATGCACCCACAGAGTGAAGTGCATTGCCTGGCACGTATTCATTCCCGAACAGATAATTACTGAATACATGTTTGAATCCTAGAAGAGCTCTACCTGTTGGCCCGTGGAGTAGGCAGAATAATGGCTCTTCCAAAGGTGTCCATATCTAATCCCCAAAATCTATAAATATGTTTCCTTACATGGCAAAACGTACTTTTCAAATATAATTAAGATCATTGACCTTGAGATGGGAAGAATATTCTGGATTATTCAAGTGGACCCAATCTAATCACATCAGTCCTTAAAAGCAGAGACTCTTTCCCAGCCATGGTCAGAGAAATGCAATCTTGGTGGCTTTAAAGATGGAGGAAGAGGGCATGGAATTCAGGTGGCCTCTAGAAGGTAAAAAAGACAAAGACACGGCTTCTCTCCCCTAAGGCCTCCGAAGGAAATGCAGCCCGGCTGACACCTTGATTCTAGCCTAGTGTGACTGACTTCTAACCTACAGAACCGTAATTTAATACATTTGTGTGGTTGCCACTACGTTTATAATAATTTACCACAGCAAGCAATAGAAAATACTATGCCTTTGGCCTCTATACCTGAAATATCCTCACTTTTTGTTTCTGCTTGTTGAACAGTCTCTCTGTCCCTCAGAACCCGTCTTAAATGCTACTTCCACATGAAACCTTTCATGTTTCCCACTCCCCGAATGAATTGATATTTCCTTTTTATAAACTTTTGTTGCCTATTTTGATGTTTCTTTTGTATCTCTTATTCCGTTTTTTTGGCATTTTAAGTCCAGAAGCCAACAAGATTCATTATTAAGACCTTCAAGGGTAAGAATCATGTCTTACTTTTTACCCATCGATATAATACCTTGAACCTGTATGTCAACAATTATTAAGGTGACGAGGAAATAAAGAATTCTATGAACTGAATTCTGTCTTCCCAAATTTATGTTAAAACCATAACCCCCAATGTGACTGTATTTCAAGTCATTAGAAGGTAATTAAGGTTAAATGAAATCTTAAACCTCAAGTGGGGTCAAATGGGGCCCTAATCTGATAGGACTGTGATTGTAGAAGAAGAAAGAGAGAGAGAGATCTGTCTATCGTGTGAGAACAATACTAGAAACCAGGAAGAGAATCCTCACCAGAAACTGAATTGGCAGGCACTTTGATCTCAGACTTTCCAGCTCCAGAACTGTGAGAAATAAATTTCTGTTGTGTAAGCCACCCAGTCTATGGTATTTTGTCATGGCGGCCCCAACAGACTAAAACCCACACCTGCAAAAGGTACTACAATACATTTCTTCACAAAAGGTATATAATCTCATGGAATCCTGTACTATTTAAAAGTGTAAGGATGTTGAACTGGATGAAATAAAAGATATATAGAGATAGATACATATCTATGATTTTTTTGCTTTGCTTCCAGGGGGTAATAAACCTAATCCTTATCCTTGCCATGTGTGCTTCTCTTTTTGAGACATATTATTTACAAACAATCCCTCTCTCACAAATGGGCCATCTATTTTGCTTGATCTCATTTGATTAAGTCTTGATCTCATTTGATTATAGTTTCAGGTAATGCACATGAGAGGGATTTAAGTGAATTTTTCTTTTTGTAACAAATTAGCTGGGAAGCAACTTAATGCTACCTGCTCAAGCAAAAACAGGTCAGCAGACCTTTTGTTTTCCGTGTTTACTCTACCTTCACAGCGCCCCTATTATTTTGATGTGATAAGAATTATCTGCATTTCAAAATCACTTATGATCGCTTTCCAAAATTATTCTGTCAATGTGACAGGTACTTGCTGACGAATAATAGGCATTTTGGTACAAACGAAAGACAAGTGCTATCAGGTCAAAATATAGGATTCAAGACGCGGTGCATTAAATTCAACACCCAAGAATTTCAAGCCTAAGAGCTATCAAAAGGAGTAGTTTTCCCAATACAACAGTGATACGCCACAAGAAGAATGTATAATGTGAATGTAACTGAAAACTGAATCGTTTGTGACTTTATGTATCAAGGTTGGCATGATGAATTATAGCTGGAAGTAAAATGATCACATAAACCATAGTATCTAAGTGAAATATGTGCTAGAAAGTTTCTATTGAAACATCAGTGTTTTTCAAGGATGATCCCTTATAGAATCCACTGGAACTCTGGTGATTTTTAATGTTGAACGCTTATAGAATCCTCTATAATGGTAATCCAGCTGCAATGAGCAGACAAAGGCAACAAGGCTCTATTGAAAAAGGAAGCTGGCACCTTGGTCAGTTAGCTCCGTTAGATAATAGATTAATCCACAGCCATAAACGAGAGAAACATTAGAACTGTCCTAGTACTGACAGTAACATTTTAGAAATGAATGTCATCTTGGTCACACAAGTGATTCCTTCAAGGTCAAGGAGAACCACAGTCAAGGAGAGTAATGTCTCTCCAATCATTATACACACTAGACCTTTAACCTGACCTTCACACTTTACTTCCTTCATCTTGAAATTCAATCAAGCTTTCCCAATCAGGAACACCCAACATTATGCAAACCAAGCTAATGTGTTTGTAAATGGATTATTAAATGATACCTAAGGTGCAAAGTAACAGTCCGGAATAACATTTCTGAAAATGTACAAAATATGATTCATTTCTCCATTAGGCCTATACCAGAGTGAAGATCCTATCACAGTATTTCATGGTATTTCATCTATAGCACAAGAATTATATACGAACACTCATAATGTAGCAGAGAAGAGTCTACTGATGCTCCTCAGATGTATGACATGAATTGAACAGAGTTCAACATGGTAACTAGCCAAATCTGTCATTCATTCATTCATTCATTCATTCATTCATTCAAATACTCAACATGTAATTCTGGAGAGCTACTTTGTGACAAATAAAGGTTGCAACTGATGGTCCACTTCTTCATGGAATAAAGGACCAAGCTGGGGGGAAATTACAGTTCGTAGAATAGAAGTGTCATTCCAGTGCATTGTATCATCTTTACTACACTTGCGAAGTGGTCATCTAGTCGGTGGTTAAAACCTTCCAGGAAACTCTAAAGACAAATTCTCAGATGCAAGAAATCTGCCCTCTAATATTATCTCTGGCAGCCGCAATGCTGTATGCCGGTCACATGGCATGCTCAGTTCAGTTAGCAACTTGAAGGGCTGCCATTCTGCCAGAAGTGGTCTGCAGGATGACAGCAGGGTGTTGGTAGAGCAAATATCTTTGGCTCTGGGTTTTATTTATCAGTGAGAACTGAGTGATGGTTCAGCACATATACACACACTCAGGCTAATGGCTTCATCTTTACAGCTCTAAATGTAATGCCATGTTAATTTGGATAAACGGTTGTTAAGGTTCATATCAGAGGTTTATTTTTTTCTGTAATCATTTCCTTAACATTTTTCCCTCTCAAGCCTCCCAATTTAAATTGTTTAAAGATAATCTCTGTGTGAATACCAGAAAGCATCTGTGTTGTGTCAAGTATAGGCAAGAGAAACATAATAGTATCAACTTTTGATCTTTCAGTAATATTTTTCGTATTTTTTCTTAATACTGTTTATTGTAACGTGGTGAAATAGGATATTTGAACATCAGGGCAAATTTCTGTATTTTTAAATCTCCTTTCCGTTTATTTTGCTCTTTGGCCAGATAGGTAGGTAGGTAGGTAGGTAGATACATAGACAGACAGACAGACAAATCAATCTACATATTTCATGGACAGTATTTTTACAACTAAATCCCACCCCCACTTCAGAATATTCAGTAGCAAAGGAGCTACATTTTGCCAAAGAGATAGTGTTATAAGGGGAAATCATGACGCTTGTCTGCAGTCCTACGTTCTATAGCAATAGTTCAGTAATTGCCTGTAGCGCTTTACCTAGAAATCTTCCATTAGGTCAACAGCATGCAATTCAGTGATGAGAAAAGGAGGACTGGATCCTGTAAATACACACACACACACACACACACACACACACACAAACACGTGCGCACGCGTCTGAAAACTGGCAGTCGCTTTTTTGGTGGAGATGTGTTATTCCAAAATTGGCATAATCACAGTTTCCACCTCGTTTATGACCAGCATAAAAAATTGCATAAAATATCATGCACAGCTGTAGTCAGAAGGAAGATTCAATTTGGGCTTTGTGTAGACTTGACTTGCTGCCAGTGCCGTTATACACATCATCCAGGGCTGCATTTAAAAGGATAAAATACAGTTTTAATTCTTACAGCAAATTTATTTTGTTAAAGAAAGATAAAAATGTTAAAATAGATCATAAAGAGCATTAAGTCCCTCCCTGCCCCCCGCCCAGTCCATCTTTTGTTAATGTAACATTAAAGGGTTAGCAAAAGATGGGAAAGCCATAAAATTAAAGGTTCAGACTGCAGTTCTATCTCTCCGCAGAATGAGAAGTTCTCTGGTGCGATTGCACACTCCTTCTTGTTACTCAGACAGCCTTGTTGGGGATAGTATACGTGAACAACCTCAAACATCCCTGCTGGTTTCTCAGAAATCTCAAAGGCCACAGTGATAGAGAACAGCATGGGTAAGCTGCTGAGGAATAACAAGGTTTTCATCTGAAACCCAAAAGCACAATGTAGCCTGCAGTTTTACAAGGAGATTTTTCTCCACGCCTACGGAGGAAAGGGCTGAGTACCACTGCATCACAGCGTCTTTAAACTCTCAAGAGCCTTAAAGACCAGCTGCTTCATTTCCCAATTGGGGTCCAAAGAAAATAAACGAGTTGGCAGATGCCACATGGCTGATCATTGACTGAATCAGAACCAGACCCCTATTCCCTGGAATTTGAATACAATGTTCTCTCTACCTCTTCTACGCTGCTTCAGGAAGAGCTTGGCACCTCAAGGAATGGGTGAGAAGTTCCGCTGAGAAATAAAGGGGAAAACTTGTTTCTTATCTGGTGGAATGGTAGCGCCAGTTGGCACGCTCTTGAGAGTTGATTGTTATCTCTTCTTGACATGCATTTAGCGACTTCATGTTGGTAGCCTGAAATTAGCCTTGGAGGGAGTATTGACACCACACAAATGGGCAAATGCTAGAAATCAGGGTTCTTTCTTTCCGTGGAGCTGGGTGTTAAACATGTATCGGTACATCACATCACTACTGCACTTAGCTCATCAGGGATCAGGCATAATGCTGTCCTTACCTACGGACCCTCATTTGCTCTCACACAGTCTCCAGTAACTAACTCTCAGTCATTTACAGCACAGCTTGTGAGGAGCTGCCGTGATCCTATACGGATCTGGCGAATAATCTGTTTCTGGGGGTTAGCGCTCTACCACGACACCTGAAATCAGGAGATATCAGAACACGTGGCTCTGTCAGTAACTTACAGAAAGCTACTAGGTCAACAGTTGTCAGAGCTTCAGATTCCAAAGATTTATTTCTTTTAATCTAAAGACAGCATTGGTATCTTCAGTTTATACAGATCACGTATAGCTTATCATTAAGCAGAATTTTGTTGCAGGACAGTTTCTTCAGTTTAAGAAAAGAAACTGAGGAAGAAACGTATAGAAAGCTGACTCCACCACCACCAAAAGGGTATTTCTTATCAACAAGAGGCAAGAAAATATAGTTGCTAAGAGCGTTGCAGGCAGGTAGACTTAAGTTTGATCCCAGCTCTGGCAACTATAACCTGTGTGACCTTGAACAACTTACTGACCTCTTCATGCCTCACTTTCATGATATGTAAAATGTAAATAAAAACAGTTATCTCCCTTTTAAGGTTACTGCATGGATTAAATGAGATGAAATGCACTAAAATCCATCCCCACTTGCCTCCTCCAAAATTTTGCTCTGGCAATTCTCTCCCTCTTTCTCCTCCTCTCTCTCTCTCTCTCTCTCTTTTTTCCTCCACTCAGGGTTTTATTTCCAACCATTCCAATGACCTCTGTTTATTTTGTCAAGGTTATCAGTGACCTCTATATTACTAAACCCACTGGTCAATTCTTTGCTTTCATCTTACTTGACTTAGCCTATGACGCAGCTCATCAACTCCTCCTCCCCAATATACTTTCTTCACTTGGCTTTCAGGATCCCAGCCTCTCAGAACATTCTTCCTCCCTCATGGACACTACCAATTCCAGTGGTCTTTATGGGTAAAAAGGAGAGTTACATTATGTTATGATGGCTTGTTATAGGGACATTGGGCCCTAGTGACGAGGTGAAGATGTTGAAGGTGATAATGCGGAGGAAATGTTCACACTAGCGTTTTTCAGTTGTGGCTGCACATTTGAATCAGCTGGGGAGCCTTTGGAACTCATGATGTCCTGGCCACACAAAGGAACTCAGAAACTCTGGGGGTGAGACCCAGGCATTTTTATTGTTTAAGGCTCTCAGGTGATCACAAGGTGCAACCAATGTGGAGAAACACTGATCTAGATGAAGGAGAAATCAAGGCAGATGCCAAGGGGAGGAAGCAGTTTATAGAAAGGCTCCACAGGGGATTTAGCAGGTAAATGAATACAGAAGACTGAGAAAGGTTAGTGACGCTGAAGCAAAAAAAGTAAGGAGAATATACCATTTGTACACCAATGACCAACACAAGACAATATTATTTAAAAGATGCTACAAAAGGTGTATTTAGAGGGGTGCCTGGGTGGCGCAGTCATTAAGCATCTGCCTTCGGCTCAGGGTGTGATCCCAGTGTTCTGGGATCGAGCCCCACATCAGGCTCCTTTGCTAGGAGCCTGCTTCTTCCTCTCCCACTCCCCCTGCTTGTGTTCCCTCTCTCGCTGGCTGTCTCTGTCAAATAAATAAAATAAAATCTTTAAAAAAAAGACATATTTATAAAATACTACTTAGAAGATTCAGAGAAAATAGAGATGATTTGGGTCCATGATAAAATATATAAAGGTGAAAATTAAAAGTAGTGTTGCATATCAATTGATAGGGAAATTGGAGTCAGATTGGCTGAATTGCAATTCCTATTTCACCACTTTCTTTGACTGTGGACAAGGTGCCTCAGTTTCCTCTATCTGTAACATGTATATAACAGTAAACTTATCTCTTAAGTCTCTTAGAGGATTTAGATAATTCATATATGGCTCTTAGAGCAGCATTTGACACTTGGTAAACACACATCAAGTGTAGATTGATATTGATGATGATGATACAGGCTTTTGAAAAAGTTGAGAGAATTAAGCTAAGAAGTTGGCCCATGTTTGGGCTCTCAATTTTCAGAGAACCATGACAGATGCTGAGTTTGTTCATCCAACCAGAACTAGCACAAGGAACATTGTGAATCATGAAACACTTATCTCTGATTGGTGTGTTCAGTCTCCTTTATGGCATTTCCCCCTTCTCTGTCCTTCAAGACCAGAGTTTTTCCACTTGCAAATACCTCCTAGTAGGAAATGATCTGATAAGCAGTACCATTACTGGGATTACTTTTCTCAGTAGAACTTTATCTTCAAATTTTATCTGAAACTGTAGCATGAGCGGCTTTATCCTCAAAGCAATGTTAGCAATCAGCAAATTAAGTGAGATAATGTAGATGAAATCACTTTTAATTTATAAATTACAATACAAATATTAACCTTGACATTGGATAACTTACTTCTGCAAAGCCCTTGAGTTGCTGAGGGAAGTATCTTGCTTTATTTGCCACATGCTTAGCAAAAAGCATGGATGTTACTGGAAGGCCAACATTCCTCGCTAGCAGCACATTAATCCCAGTTTATAGGAAAGAGTCTTGACTGCAATGAGCTGGGATGAGTACTGTACCAAAAAGCACATTTGCAGATTGCTTGTGAAACTTTCTGTTCTTTTGAAAAGTCTTAACAGGAAAATCATGCTGATTTATTTATAATCTGTGTGATTAGGAAGCAAAAAGAAGAGAGGAAACACGGAGATACATGTGTCCCTAGAATCACAAACCTATCCACGGTGGGATCATGTCCTACCACTTGGGATTTCTGCTACTTGCCAATGTATTGCTGGTCCCAAGACACATTTATGGAGCGCCCACTACATGGCAAGCACCTTCCATGGCACTGGCGACGTAAAGTTGAGTAAGACATACCGAGAGGCACGCGAAAGAATATGGCATGCAGACCACTTAAGTCAATAGATCAGTTTGACCCATTAGAGAAACGGCAAGGATAGAAGCAGGCACAGGGTCTGTGAGAGCACAGCTCGCAGCTCCCACCGGAAACCATTACACCACAAGTGTATCTTAGAAGGTAACAGCCTAGCCAGGGAAAAAAATTGAAATGAATGTTCAGGATAAAAGACAAAACCAAACCAAACCATGAAGTGCCCACAGTAGCATGTAGGTTATATTCTCTCCCAAGCAGTAGGTCATCCTCAGAATACTGTGGTCTCGAACCAGAAAAGCCTTCCCCATCCTTTCCAGAGACGGCACATTATTGCTCTCCACCATCTGAAAGGACAGTCCTATTTTCTCACTCTTGTTCCTTAAGGTGCATGTCCAGTTGTGTGCGTGCACATGTCCAGACAGATGCCCTCTAGGTTTGTGTGCTTGACCCAATGTTGCCTCTGCACCAAAAACGAAATGGTGCAGAAATGCAAACAAAGTGTATATGTGCAAAGATGTACGTTGACATTATCTATATATTTTAAATAATACCAAGAAAGATTAAGGACATTATGGTATATCTACAAATGAAATACCTAAAGCTATTAAAAATACATAGTTCTGAAATTTTAAGACCATTTAATGGCATGAGAAAATTCTCAGGATATAATGCTTGCTTCTGTCTCGTGTGTGTGTGTGTGTGTGTGTGTGTGTGAGCATACATACGTATGCAAGCATGCTTGTATGTATGTATTTGTATTTCTCAAATTTTCTGCTTTGAGCTTGGGCTTATGTAAACATAAAAGGCAAATATGTGTACATATGCATGGATGTGTATGTATGTGTGTCTACACGCATATTCACCATTTATGTTGACATAAGCCCATGCTCAAAGTAGAAAATTTGAAAAATACAAATAGACAACTAAATACTTAAGTGAATGTCATATGTAATTTCAACAGCCAGAGAAAATCATTGCTAACATTTAGGCATATATTTTTCCAGGCCATTCTCCATACACACCTGCTTTTTTAAAAACTAAATTGGAACACCGGGTTTTGTGTCATGCATGACGCTCATTCTGTATAACGTCATATCAAGAATAATTCTCCATATTACTAATTATTCTTTGTAAATTTTACTTTCAATTCAGTATAACAGTCCATCTTTTGAATGTAGTATAATTTATTTAGCAGTTTCCTCATGGTAGACAGTAATGATTATTATCCCCTTGTTGTTATAAGTGACTCTTCAATGAACTTCCTTGACCGTAAGTCTTTGCTCATATATTCACTTATTTTTTGAGACTGGCTACATAGAAGTAAAATTACCAGGTCAAAAGGTAAATGATTTCTAATGCTCTTGAAATATATTTCCTAAATTGCATTCCAGAAAGGTTATACTGGCTGATACTCTCACCAAAGACTCTTAACTCTCTGTCTTCAGTGTTATCTTTGATCAGCATTGCAAATTTGATTCATGAAAAAAAACGGATCTCTTTTTGAAGCTATATTATGTTAAATTAAAAAAGTACACAAAATGGTATATGCAATATCATCTCAATGATGTAAAACTATGCCTGGAAAAAAAATGAATGGAAGGAAATACATGAAAATGTTTCACACTTGGTGGTAGATACTGCTCTTTTCATATAACAATATTAATAACAATATATCTACTAATTATTCAAAAGCTGCCATGTTTCAGGAAACATGCTAATTTACGTGCAGTCTCTTTAATCCTCAAAACCCCACAAAGTTTTATTGTGCCATTTATAGAAGAGCATGACTAAGCCTGGAAAACCAGGCAGAGGCCTGGATTTAAACCCAAGCTTAACTAATTCCACAGCACCTGTGTTTCCTTCTTCTCTTTCTACTTTCTGATATTTTGCTCTTTTGCCAAAGAGCATGTGTTCTTTTTAAAATCATAGGAAGCAACAAAAGTTATTTTTACAGTCATTCACAAAGAAAAGAAAAGAAAAACTGTTGTCAAAATTTGACCAGCTTCCAGAAAAGCAGCTCATTCTCCAGCTCAAGGCAGTATGAACATGAGATACTCTGGATGACCCACACTGACCATGAGTTGCCCAAATGCAAAGGATCATCAGTATCACCACTTGAAGCATCAGTTTCTGACACTCCTGAAACCGCACTAAATGGGCTGCTGCGTATCCCCTGTAGATACTAACTGGGCCGTGGCTGGTGGTTATCACTCTGCTCATAAGAAATGCTGCCTCTGTGATCAAAGAGGGTAATTAGGAACATAGACAAAGTCAGATTCTAAGCTGTTGCCCCTACTGCAACAAAAGGAGGATCGTACTTCCTGTATATTAATATTGAATTTGATTATCTTAATAATTTTTAAGAAGGTGGCAGACAGGAAGTGATGATGCAAATGTGATGTTTTCCCATGTTTATAAATGACAAGTTTGCTTCTATTTTTATTAAAGTCCAGATAACAGCTAGGCAATTTCACATAATACTTTCAATACGCATTACCAATACTAAAAACAAACAAAACACCATATCTGCAAAGGAGCCATTCTAACTTGTCTTTTAAATATACATTTGGGTAAATTTTTAAAAACACACTACTTAATGACCATTTAAGCTATGACAACACATGCTTGCACTGAGATGAATACAGTAGCTATTCTATACAATAAGAAGCTATTTTTCAAACTGTTATTTCTGTTTTGGGTTTATTAAATCTCGATATGTTAAATATATTGAAAACACAATACACCAAGCAATAAGGAAGAAATAAAGAATATTTGTATGTGAGCAAAAAGTCCCAAAGCTAACTTTTTTAATATTCAAAGAACATGTTGATTGTAAATGTAATATATTCAGACACATTGTCAGACATTATATCAATACAGAAATAAGCATTAACAAACCAGACTTTGTTAGTAAACTTTCAGGTGAATATATTCTGTTGGCTTCTGTCAGCAGAGAAATAGCTTGATTCTATCGTTTCACAGTGACTTCTATTTCTAAGTCTATGATGTCAATATCCAGGTCCTACTCCCCTGACCCCATGCAGGCCATCTTCTCATTTGATTTTAGCTCCAGTTGTCTAATTGTTTACCCTCTGTGACAACACCATCAATGTACAGAAGCCTTTGGGGGACTCACATTCTTGAGACAAGTGCCAACTGAGTTGCCCATTTCTTGTTTTCCAAGAGCCAATAAAAGTCAAGAATCTGATAAAGTTTTGCTTTTCCCCACTTCCCCTAAAATGAACAACATATTTTTAATAGTTTTCCAAAATGTGAGGATTCCTTATTAGAAAAGGAAAGTGTTTTAGAAATCATGATGTTCCACTGTTTAACTGAGAAACAGATATATTTTCTAAGATGCAAAGAGAAATTATTTGAGATGCCAAAAAGAAATTCATATGAAATTACTGCTTAAGTCTTTAAAAGATTCAAGTTTTGCCAAATTGTCTGCTTTTACTAGTAAAAGTTATTTCCTGGGGTTAGCTAGAACTATGCAGGAAACATGGTGGACAGAATGACTTAAGGTTAATTTGGGCAGGAAAATTAAGAAATTCATATTTCATATAGCTATAAGCTTAAAGAAATCATTGCATATTCATTACAGATGAACAAAGAGAAAAAAGAAAATTTCAAATACACTGAACCCTATCATATCCAGTCACACAGAGCAATTTTTAAAAAGCAAATTATCATCATATATACTTTATCGCCTAATAGCAATAAAACTCATCTTGTATTTGTCCCCTTTGTCTGACTATATCTCATTAATCTCTCATTTATCTGGTTTTATCCATCCAAGTTATTCTCAGTTGTTAAACATTGAAGTTCAGGCACATCAAGTGCCCTTACACTAGAAAGAACAATATCTTAGTTTTCTAAAGATGACCAAGCCTGGTTCTGGTCATTCTTTTTCCAAAAGTTTCTACCCTCCATAAAATTCTTAGCTCTCAGCCAAGTTCCTAGAACTTTCCCCCTTAGTCTTTTCCTCCCATAGGAGTCTAGATTTTCTTGTAAATAAAAATTTAAAAACTAAGGCAGAAGGACTCCCTAAAATTTTTTGGCCATAAAATGAAAGCTGACCCAATTCTTTTTTTTGAGAGAAAGAGAGAGAGAGAAAGTGCAAGCAGAAGGAGGGGCAGAGGGAGAGGGAGAGAGAGAATCTCAAGCAGTCTCCACACCCAGTGTGGACCTGACGTGGGGCTCCATCTCACAACCCAGAGATCGTGACCTGAGCCAAAATCGAGAGTCACAGGCTTAACCAACTGAGCCACCCAGACGCCCCTGACTCAATTCTGACCCTAACCTACTTTTTATTCATTCCACAAATACTTAGCAAGCACTGCTATGTGTCAGGTACTGTGTTAAGTACTCAGGACACAAAGATGAGCAAGTAGCACAGGGTCCCCCTGGCCACACCTGCTTCACCCTCTCAGGAGGGCGACTCTCGTTTTGCATTGGTGCCTTGTTATTGCCATTTCTCACACATGCCCTGGTCTCTTCAAGTGAAAGATGCCACTTTTTACAGCTTATTTAAAAGGACCAGACCATTTGACCATCAAACTAAATATATTGTAGACAATTATCATATAAGCTTGGCTCAAACAAAGGTTAGAGGAACACAAAAAGATTTCATTTTCATTTCTTCGCTGACAGCTTCAGAGCCAAGGGCACTTCAGCTGACGTTATGGCTTTTTAGAAATGCCAAGTACAAGACAGGTCCACACACTTATTGAGTGGTTTGTGTTTAGAAAAGCCTGGACACAAGGGCAGTGTGTGTGTGTGGGGGGGAAGCATTCTTTTTTTTTTAACTTTAATTAAATAATAAGCTGATTAGTTCCTCGAAAATGTTTTTTACACTAGCTAAAAAAGGATTTCATCCTATCCAGTCTGTTTTTCTGCAGGGAAAATCCCTGTATGGGATTCTTAACCATCTTGGGGTCAGAGATCCCTTTGAGAATCAAAGGCAATGACCCTGAGGGTCTGGAGCAGGTGGGAAGTATATACGTGTAATAAGTACATAGATATGAAATTTTGCATATAGTCTTAGGAACTCCATGGACCCCAAATTAAGTAACTCCTATCAGAGTATTCAAAAGATTGCATTTCAGGGGCGCCTGGGTGGTTCAATCGTTAAGCGTCTGCCTTCAGCTCAGGGCGTGATCCCGGAGTCCTGGGATCAAGCCCCACATTGGGCTCCTCCGCTGGGAGCCTGCTTCTTCCTCTCCCACTCCCCCTGCTGTGTTCCCTCTCTCTCTGGCTGTCTCTCTCTCTCTGTCAAATAAATAAATAAAATCTTAAAAAAAAAAAGATTGCATTTCATAAAACGCGCTCTACAAAAATTGGTATTACTATTGCTTGGCGAGAAAATGAGTCTGGGAAATGCTGGGTTAAAAAATGATTTTTTACAATGATCTCTATAAATCCTTCAGTCTCTTCACGTGCATGGCACCTCCCTAAAAAGATGGCGTGGATGCTGCTGTTCCCTAAGCACACACCGGGCATGGACCCCTCCGCTTTCGACATCTGCACATGAAATGCCTTCTTTAAGTGGTGCTCTGGAAACACTGAGAAATCATTCATTCCAAATGTTCCTACCATGCTCCCATCAGCTGAACCTGGCTGAAGATCATCTGCTATGGCAGAAGTCAGTCAATAATGTTAAGATTAATAGTCAATGATTGTAGAGACACAGGCATTAAAAAAAAATATCCACTTCTGTTGATGGAACTTCTCATCTTTCATTTAAACCTCTGGCCTCTTAAGTGCAATGTGGGTGTGGTTAAGAGCAAGCTTCTAAGCCTGTCTCTGCTTCTGTTCTCTCACACGTTAAATATGGATAAAAATAGCATCTACCACATGCCACTACTGTGAGAATTAAATGTGTTAATATACATAAAGCACTTTGACTAGTATCCAGCATAGAAGTGTCCAATCAATATTACCTATAACTTTCATTTTCTGTAATTACATTAATATATTTTGTTGCTTAAGTATCACTTGACTAGCTTGGAATATTTAATACAGCCACAGAGAGGTGATAAGTATTAGTATTTTCAAAAGCAGGCAGTAGCTACTTTGTCTAGGAATATCTGAATGCAAATGGAAACATTTGGGGGGGAAAAGTCAGATATTTAAAAAACAGCCATTTCTTATCCCAAGATTTGGATACATTTTCATTCTGTTTTACTCAGATATATAGACCTACACCAACGTTTAGAAACTTGGTTAAAAAGAGTGAAATGAAGATAGATCAATCCTCTCTGCCAACATCTCCGCATCTTCTTACAATACTGTTTTGGCATTATTTAGTTTCTTTAGTGTATGATCCAATAAATGACATAATTACAGCCCGAGGCATTTAATGGCAAAACCACAGCCTACTATAAGAAAACAGTCATCATTATTTATATAAAGGGAAAAAAAGAAAAGCGTAAGACTGACAGATGGCTCAAACTTAGCTGTACTCCATCCTGACCTGACTCACTATCACAAACCCAGCTAGGAGGGATTAGAAAACTTCACTGATTTCTCCTACTGGTCTCCGTTTTCCAGTAGCTCTCTTTCCTACTTAAAACCCACTTGCCACACACTAGCCTGCTTGCTGTGTCCTGCTTACAACTCTCTACTCACTTCTCATTGCGCTCAGACGGTATCCTTAACTCAGCCTACGAGGCACTGCTACGATGTGGCCTGCTGCTGCCCTGAACCCCTCACCTCACACTTCTCTTCCTCACCGTGGACTTTTTTCTGTTCTTTGATCCAAGCTCCCTCCTGCCTCAGAGGCTCTGCACTTGTCATTGCCTCTGCCTGGAAAGCTTCTCTCTCAGATTATACGTGGCCTGACTCCCTCTTGCCATCCGAGCTGCCAAGAGATGGGAAATGACATCTCTCCCAACAGGCATTCCTTGACCTCTCTACTTAAGGCAGCCCTTCTACCCTTCCTCTCCCCGCTCGTTGTCTATCATGCTATCAGTTTTATTTCCTTAAAGTGCCAATATTTATTTGACATTACTATTAATGAATATTCGCACTCAAATCGTTCTGGTTATCTGCATGACACAAACGAAGTCTTCCATATCCATTCAACTTGAGGGAGAAGTCATCCTTATTTATTATTATTGGCCTATAAGTTTCAGCCCACTATGATAAACATTAACTTATATTTTTATCATTCACAATAAATTGCGTAACTCTGAATATTAATTTTGAAGCAATCCCTTGGACATAGGCGTCATAGTAACACATACAGGAAACTGAAGCTCACCTAGTAAATTTTCCAAGTATTTTATAGTTTTCAAAGAATGGGCCAGTTGACTCTGTTGATTGATCCTGTGACAACACTGAAGAACCAAGAATTGATGAAGTCCTACAATTTCAGCAATGGAAGAAAACACAAAAGCCTTAGAACCAGCTAATCATCTAATATTTGAATCCCTTCTACAATGTTCCTACCAGGTATACATTTACCATTAATAAGGAAACTCTTGAGGTAACCTTTTCTTTGGATATTTCTGACTCTTTAGAAAACCTGAAAAGATGAGATAAGACAGGCCTCCCAGTAACTTCTGTCCATTGGTCCTATTTCAGTACCTTAAATCTCAATGGAATAAACCTAATCTCTTTTATATGCAACAGCCTTTCAGGTTTCTGAAGACAGTTGTAATATCCCCTTAACTTTTATCTGGGATAATATCTTTAGTTCTTTCAACTATTCTTAACACGCCATCATTTCAAATTCTCACCAGGGAGCAATCTTCTTAATTTACACCACTTTCTCTACAGCCTTCTTAGCAGGTGAAGCCCAGAAATAAACCCTTTGCCACAAGTAACTAGATTACTCCAGAATAAAGCAGTCTGTCAAAACCAATGTTCATGATGTCAAAACATCAACAAAGCATATAAAGCCACCTAGGAATTTAACACACAGAGAGGGGAAAAAAAACAAAAGGAAAGAACCTGAGAAAACTGACCCCTCTTTCACCTCCACCCCCACCATTCTCTAACCATTTCTTGTCTAGTCTGGGGTTTTTAGTTTTTTGTTTTTGTTGTTCTTTGTTTTTTTTTTTTTTTTTCAATTAGGTTGCATGGATCACCATAACAGTGTCTCTCTCCCTAGGCTTAAAGAGATAAGTCTACTTAGCTCGAACTACGTGAAATTACCAATATGTAGTTATTTTAACTTAGAAAAATAGTAATTTCTAAATCAAAACCACAATGAGCTATCACCTCATATCTGTTAGAACAACTATCATCAAAAAGACAAAAGATAACAAGTGTTGGCAAAGAGGTGGAAAAAAAGAAAGGCTTGTGTACTGTTGGTGGGAATGTCAAGTGTGTAGCCACTAGGGAAAACAGTATGGAGGCTCTTCAAAAAATTAAAAATGGAACTACCATATGATCCAGCAATCCCACTTCTGTTATCTATCCAAAAGAAATGAGATCAGAATCTTGACAAGATATCCACACTCACGTGTTCATTGCGGCATTATTCACAATAGCCAAGATACAGAAACAACCTAAGTGTCCATCAACAGATGAGCGGACAAAGAAGATGTGCTATATATACAATGGAATATTATTCACCCATGAGAAAGAAGGAAATCCTGACATTTGTGACAACATAGATAGACCTCAAGGGCATTACACTAAGCGAAATAAGTCTGACAGAGAACGACAAATAATGTATGATACTGTTTATACGTGGAGTCTAAAAAAGCGAAACTCAGAAACTCAGATGCTGTTTACCAGGGGCTGGGGTGTAGGAGAAGTGGGGAAATGTGTGAAAGGGTGCACACTCTCAGTTATAAGATTTTGGGGATCTAATGTACAGTTTTGTGCTTGTAGTTAACACCACTTGTATTATATTCTTCAAAGCTGCTAAGAGAGTAAATCTTAAATGCTCTCAGCATGAAAAGCGAATGTTAATTGTGTGAGGGGCTGGAGGCCTTAGCTAATGCTACATTGGTAATTTTGCAATATATACATTTTCCAAATCAACATGTTGCATATCTTAAATTTAATGCTATTTTAGTCAATTATATCTCAATAAATCTGGAAATAGCAATTTCTTAGGGTTCAACCCAATATATCAAGTATACATAAATAAACTACACCATCGACATTGTTCAGGTGAAGAAATTAGTTAATAGAGAGTAACTAGATTGCCTAAGACCATGAGCTAGATAATGACAAAACCAAGATCAGAAGCCAGACTCCTGATCCAAGGCTCTTGTCATCATATCACATGTCATCTAGCTGAGGACAGCCTTTCGGATTCCTAGAGAGGAGGTCAATGTGCTGTATGGTGAAACAAATTCTACCATCTTCTTCATGTTAAAAATGTAGAAACTGGGGGGCGCCTGGGTGGCTCACTTGGTTGGGCATCTGACTCTTGGTTTCAGCTCAGGTCCTGATACCAGGATCATGGGGTCAAGCCCCACTTTGGGCTCTACACTCAGTGCAGAGTCGGCTTTCCCCTCCCTCTCTCCCTCTTCCCCTGCCCCCGCTTGTGTGCTCTCTCTAAAATGAATGGATAAATCTTAAAAACAAAACAAAACAAAAAAAAACAAAACAAAGAAACACATAGCAACTGAATCTCAGAGAGCTTATTGACTTAGCCAAAATTAGAGGTCGGGGAGCTGGGAATGTGAACACGGGTGCTCTGAGTCCAGGGCAAGGCACTCTTAGCCAGAGTGAGTTTCAGTATTTCACTGCTGCCACTTGCCCTAACTATTAATAGTACTGGTTTTTCTGGGGCCTCTGAATTTTCTTTTAACTTGAAACAGTCAACAGAAACTAAATGACCAGAATCTGTTTTCTTGTTGAATGTATTTTTTATAAGCTATTTCTTCTTCCAAGTACACAAGAATACATATTTGTTTTACGTCTTTAGGCAGCGGAAACCATGGAGACAATATGGAAAAGCTTGAGAGGCTAAAAGCACTCGTACTGAAGTCATTACTAGGTCCAGGTTTTGTTCCATTGCAGTTTTATGTCGAAATTATGAAGCTTTTCTACAAATTGAGTTCATAGGGAAACTGCTGAGTCCTTTTCATTATTGCATTGATTCTACCAGGGGGTATCAGCATCCTGTTTGAGGAAGTCAAACAGTCGCTATGGTTTCTTTAATTTATATCTCAGATCGATGGAATTATCAAATCATATATGCGCATCTGTTAAAGTGATTTGTGCTTAAGCTCAGATACGTGATAGTTTCGTCCCTCACCTTCTATTAGCTGAGGGACTAGCAGTTCCAGAAGGCTCCATCAGAAAGTCACACAAATCAGTAGATTCAATAGCATCTGTGGTTTAAAAACGTAAGCATCCCCCCAAACTGGTGGTTCATCAGTTAACAGCAGCAGCCAAAATGGCAATGCCCATGTCAAAGTCATGGGAATTACAGTAGTTCAGAGAATAACTTCCCATGCAGGGAAGAAATGAAATTACACTGTACTTAGGTCCCCATTTCCTTTGCAAAGTACTTCTAAAATGAATTTGTGCCAAGCGGGGCTCCAGCCAAAACTTCCCTCTCCCACCGCTCACCTTTTCTTAGTTAAAATGTACAAGTTGTGACAGCACCACCATTTCCATGGCCTTGTGGTAGATGAGCAAGAAGGACATCCAGCAATTATTCTATGAGAAGGGTGAGCTAATGCCAAAAGCACGTGGTGGGGGGGACGGTTGAGATTGCTATTGAGTTCAGCTGTGAGTGGTGCAGAGTCCTCATTTTCTAATATTAACTACTGATCCCCATTTAGTCATTTGTTTACAATACACATGAGATAACATTTATCTCTGCCTTAATGCCAGAGCAGCTGGTCCTTTATTACAAACACATTCTTAGCACTGATGAAGCTGGAAAGATAGGCAGATCTGGCCACCCACTCCTGACACATGGGCTCACCTCTACCTGTGAGAAAAGGAGAGGAGCACCAGAAGAGCACCCACCCGGGGAATCAGACATGGAGCGTTCAAGTACTGAGTGGATACAGAGAAAGATCCAAGATCGAAACCAATTTCAGTAAATTATACACAGCTTGTCCAAGTTCTGAAAATAAGCTGGTGTCACAAGTACCTGGTTATATGTTTCCATCCCATAGCACACTAACAGTGCACACATGCATAAAATGTATATGTACTCAGGAGTCAAGCTTGTTGCTAAAACAAAATTAACATGGCAACCATATAAAATGGAGACCCCAAATAAAACGGAGACCCCCACAACTTCTAAACCATTGCATAAACGGCCATATTAACTTTGTGTATGTGTGTGTTAGCGGTATTGGTAATCACAATCAGATGGATAAATGGAAATGAAAACTACAGTAGTGTCTGCAATAGGGATGGTTTAATATTGCCACCCACACAGTAATTTTAATGTTTCCCAAATGTAGGCTATTTCCATTTTCCTTCTTAAGTGAACTTTACTGTGTTTTGGCATTGATCGTGCTGCTTTCTCACAGACTCAGGAAGATTGAAAAGGAACGTGGTTATTCCCTATGGACCTTCCAACCAACACTTCTACAAATCTTGAATTGTGTTGGGATCACAGAAAACATGAAAAATGCAAGCAGTGCAGGAGCAGAAGTGGAGCTGTTAGCCGGCCCTACCTAAGCAGCACGTATCTATAGGACTTCCATGTGCAAACACATTCTGATTATGTGTGGACTGTGTTAGAACAAATTTTCTTTCTGCTGAGGATGTGAAGAAACACTGCCAAATAATTATTACTTGGAAGTAACAAATGCTCTTAGATCAAGTTATTTTTTTCCTTAGTATGCCATTCCTTCTTCCAAAAGTATAGAGGAATGGGTAATCTGTTCTGGCACGGTGAGAAAATGCGAAAATAAAAGAAGCAATTTTGCATTTTCTCTGTATTGGAATATTAGGTCTATTCCACAGGTAATCAACTTTTCTGTGAGTAAAATGTTCTACTTTTCAGGGAGGATGAACTCTTCAGCAGACAGATGTCAAGCAAAGCCATTTCTTAAGTGAGCTCTTTGCAGAAGTGGTTTGCTTCACATTAAGGTGGAGTCAGAGGCACGAGTGCCCCAAGGGACACCACAGCCAAAGCAATTTCTGATGTTACTGCCTGTCCAAGGGAGAGTCCGCACCAAACATGACTGTCAATGGAAGCTCCCAACGTCCCACCTTCTTACTGAAACAGACCAGGTTTGAATGCCAGGGGATCAGGTTCCCAGAGTTACCTTAACTCTCAGATTTAAAAGACGAGTGGGAATGAAAACCATAGTAACATATCCAATTGCAATGTTATAGTTTTTCCACTCATGCACTAATTTTATATTTCTGCAATCCACCGTCTTTCAACTTTCCTCCAAAAGGAGCTATCCCATAATACTTGCAATTCTCTGTAGGGTAAGACTAGGGGACGAAAAAGAGATCTACTTCTTTAGGAATTTTCAGACAGCATGGTTATAAACCTTGCAATCACAAAATGCAAAGGTAGCCATGGAGGTAGGAAACACAGACCAGAGACTGACAAAAACCTGCTCTAGGACTCCATATAATCCACTTCTGACCACAGTGAAAGGCCTGCACAGCTGCTGGTACATAGTAGGGAAGCAATAAATAGCTAGAAGACACAGTGGCGGTAGTAAGATTAGGAGTATCATTACCATTATTATTTCAGAGTCCAAATGTAAAAACCGATAATAAACCTGATTTCTTGCTTTGCTCACATGGATATTACTGAGGTAAGAGTGTGCTTTATTTGATAAGTGTTCTATGAAAAAAATAATAACTCCCTTCACTGGAGACACACCAAGAAGCCGATACCACATTTCTCCTTGAGTAGCCCTTCCACGGACATGAATGCTCAACCAACTTCCCATCTTTCTTCTCCACAGTTTAATTTTTATGGTTGTATTGAAATGTCTTTTAAATCTATTTTCACACCTCTGATACCAAAATTAGGAGACAAGGGGAAAAGCTAACATCTCTTAATTTTTAGCTCCATGGTAATTTTCCAGGCTTTTACAAAACGATCGAATCTTTTGTGTGTTGTTGTATGCTTTGTTTTTAAGTCACATATTTATGAACATAAAAATCTGACAATGGCAACTTTATCTCTTTGGTCGTTTCAACTAAATGGGAATAGGAGATGGGGTGGGGAGCAAGGGCCGGGTTCATTTCAGGTGTTATGCGCAAACTTACAACTTTCTCCCACCTGAGTCTTTGCCAGCTGCGACTGAATGGGAAAAGTACAGACGCCAGAGTCAGGGACCTTGTGCTAGTGGGGTGGTACCCTGGTAGGCTGAGAATGTGTTCACTTTTGTGACCCACCTCCCAGCACCCCAAACACTTTCTGATACATATACCAACTTCCAAAGTCACGGCTCCTTTTACAGAATGAAACCCAGGAAAGCCCACAAGCTGGGCAGGAGGAAATTCAGCCTACATCATTGTACCTGGCTCACAGCTCTGCTCACAATTACCAGACAACCACTTAACCTCGCCATGCTCCAGTTTCTTTTGTAACCCAGAAACACAGCAATGTGCAAATCTACCTCCTGATCGTTCTGAGCAGTAATTACAAATACACATATATGTGTTCATGTATGTGTGTGTGTGTATATACGTATCTATAATAAAGCACTTTAGCTTTATAAGGTGCTCTAGCAATATTTAAAGATAAAGTCAGGACAATTGAATAAGCCTTCAGCTGTACTGCTCTGCTCTCCACATGAAGTTGCTAGTGTTAAATAGCACGACGTAAGAGCTGGTCTTCCCGGGTCTCTACCCTTGGGCTCTGCCACTGATTTGCTCTAACTTCCACTTTGGATTCTCTCTGCCTCAATATTCATCCTTAAAACAATCTCAAGTGATGAACTACCTTGCGGGGCTAAGGAGAGGGTGGGGGGGGGAAGGCAAGGATTTAATATGTGTAATTGAAAAAACAGACAGGATCCATCCCTCAAATACACACTTGTTATTTCTATTCATATAAATGCAAATTCAGCCCAAGAGTAAAATCACATGGAATTCTCTGATTTAAGGCATTTGCCTAGTAATAGTCACAGACATTTTTTCTGGTTTTAGCCAACCAAGTGAAGAACGGGAGGTCTTAGGGAATGTCTGTAGCGTTGCCCTGAATTGCTTGTATGTGGCTTATATAATTTAAATTGTTTGGGTTATCTATGGATAACGGCAAGCAGAGCTTGGCCATAAACCTTCTAAGTAACCGTGACTTCCTGAGCCCCTCTTCTAACAAATATTTCTAAACTGTTTTCCTTGACTCCTTGCCAATAAAATGGATGGAACGCTTTCAATTCTCTCTTTTTCTTTCTTGGTCATAGCTTCTGAACCCTAGCGGTGCTTGATTCCCTTCAGTTGCAGATATTGGTGGCTGGACTCAAGGGCCAGGCCCCTGAAAAGTTTCACAGAGGGGACATACGTAGGGCCAAATTGGACCCTCCGATTCACACCGTGTATCTCTGAGACGTGTGGTAAGTGTCTGAGGTACTGATAACACTGCAGCCAAGATGGCAAAATGGAACCAACGCATCACTCCCACTGTACTCAAAAGCCATGTGACATCCTAAAGCCAACCATGCTGTGACGCATACTGCTCAGGTCATCCCCCTCCTGGGCGCTATGCATTTTAATTGCACGTGCTGCAATTAAAATTGAGGATTCCAAAGAAATTATCACATTCCTTGTGTTTCCAGGTCATTGCCTAGGACCTCTGTGTTCTTTGACAAAAGAGTCTTAGAGACCATTTTCAAGCTCCTTTCACTTGAACAGAAAGAAATACATCACCACCAATGAGGAAGCAATGGTGGGGGATACAGATAATGTACGACTTAAAGTTGCTGCATGCGTCCAAGGGCCACTATTTATTCAAATCAAATCAAAACATGAACAGTGCCCCCTGGAGTTGTGCTATAAGAAATCCTGCAGGATCACAGCAATCCCTAGGGAAATCCTCCTAAGGAAAAACAGACTCGAATAAATTAGAAATGGCCACCTAGGAGATGTAGGTTCAGGCTCTTCTGCTCGCTGGGTCTGACTTCTCATCTTAAGCGAGATTACTTTCATGAGATCATCTCCAGTATAACTGTGCTCTTAAACTCTGGATTCTGAATCAAGCCCACTTAATAAGCCTCAAGTGATAGGACCAATGCAAACATTTCCCTCTTCCAAGCGCGGTCTCTGTAGCTACTGTATTAGTGAAAACAGAAAGAAATTCCAAATGATCCCTCATTGTCTTAAAGTTGAAGGCAAGAAGTTGGCAAGAAGTAAAATCCCTGGACTCCCTGACCAGTTTAGTTTCTTTCAGAACTAATAACAACACTGCACAGAAATGAAAGACGGAACAGAATCATAAAGAAAAGGAAAGTTCCACCGAAGCAACATAGGCAGCATTTCAAAAATGATTTTAGGAGGTTTGTTTCCCTCAAGCTGGAAACATATTCTTTGAGCTAAATAATGAAGCCTGCTTTAAATCAAACACAAAACAAGTTCCTTGATTTGGGGGTAAAATTCTTCGTACTTTACGTGATTTTCTCTCACTTTTGCATACCACCAGCCAAACTGCTAATTATTTAATTATTGAACTCTACGTTCTGTCATTTGATTTCTAAAAGTAGTAGATATACTGAAGATACATTTTTTGTGAAATTTCCCATGTCTCCGTCTACTTCCCTGGTCTAAGATTCTCCTACTGCATATGGTGTCCCACCGCTGACTTGAAAATCCCTTGTACCCACATTGCCCTATTGAAATGTGAGCTGAGCTTGGCTTCCTGATAGGAAACACCAGATTCATTACATTCAAACAGACTTCGTATCCACTTTGAAAACTATAATCCAAGTGGCACTATGATTGCTTATAAGCCATGAGCTTTTGTTTTAGGAATATAAACAGAAGGGCAATTCTTAAAATTGTGCAAGTCATCCCAATTTCAAGCATTAGGTATTGGGCTGACAGCCTAATTCAGGTTGGATATAGTACACAGTACTGAGCTCAATTAGCTAAATGGGGTGTTTTTTTTTTTAAAGATTTTATTTATTTATTTGACAGAGATAGAGACAGCCAGCGAGAGAAGGAACACAAGCAGGGGGAGTGGGAGAGGAAGAAGCAGGCTCCTAGTGGAGGAGCCTGATGTGGGGCTCGATCCCACAACGCCAGGATCATGCCCTGAGCCGAAGGCAGACGCTTAACCGCTGTGCCACCCAGGCGCCCCCTAAATGGGGTTTTATAACAGAAGTCAAAAAAAAAAAAAAAAAAACTCGTAACAGAAATTCAAACACAAGTTACGAAAGTAAACACACACACACACACACACACACACACACACAAATATTCTATACTTGGAGACATCCAAGAGAGAAGAGAAGGACACAGGGCTTTTACCTTATACAGTGAATAACATACTCTTTTCCAAAAGAGAATGGACATAAATTATCTCTGTCTCTCAGGCCTTCTACCCAATGCTAAGCTTTGCCCTGAATACTGCTTCTGGAATACCCATTTAAATATTTTTCAATACCCTTTATTGGTACAAGGAAGGAGATGTGTTTCTCCTGACTGTACTCTCATCTGTCCATTATTATGCTACACTGAGTACCATGAAGACTGATTTTTGTTCACCTTGGAGTCCCAATGGCTAGCATATTGCATAACGCATAGTATATACTCAGTAAATATTTGTTGGAATACTGAATGGAAGAGTTCTTTTTTCCCCCTGCCTCTGGTCCTTCCTGGCATATAGCAGCAGTAGATAATCAATTCAAGATCAGTTCTTAGGGGGGCGCCTGGGTGGCACAGCGGTTAAGTGTCTGCCTTCAGCTCAGGGCGTGATCCTGGAGTTCTGGGATCGAGCCCCACATCAGGCTCTTCCACTGTGAGCCTGCTTCTTCCTCTCCCACTCCCCCTGCTTGTGTTCCCTCTCTCGCTGGCTGTCTCTATCCCTGTCGAATAAATAAATAAATAATCTTAAAAAAAAAAAAAAGATCAGCTCTTAGGATGAGAAAAAAGCTTAGACGGGCTTGAATTCAGTTTTTAGACCAGCAATCCTTTCCGTGTCCCCCATGATCGCCATGCGTAGGACTGAACTCTATGGCCTTGGCTACTTCCTGTAGTGTTTGTGTACTTTCCAACCAGCTAAGAGACTGTATCCTCTAGGCTGGTACCTACTAATTCACAATGGGAAATTTCATACTTTGGCAACATCTAGTTGAAGCTCAGAAACTTCACACTCGCCGGTTAAAATAGGGAAAAAATGAAGATTTATCATCTATGTCTTTTATAGAAAAGATATATAGATATACTTCCTTTACCTCTTCTTCTAGAACAAAAATCATCTGCGTTGTTGTTATGATCCTACGGAGGTGTTTCACCCTGACTGCCTCTGGAGAGAGTTTTCTAAAAATGTGTATCTCATCTCTTCACTCTATCCTTAAAATTCCCCAAATGCCTTCAGCATGAAGTCAAGATTCACAGTATGATTTGCCAAAAGCTTGATCTGGCCCCTGCTTATTCTGCAAGCTCATGCCCTAGCACTATTCCCAACAGTAACCACCATCACTGCCAAATAAATCTGTAATACTTGAAGTTCCCAAATAAACATTTCATTTTTCTTCCTCTTATCCTCTGAATGGAAATGCCTCTCTCCCCACACCACAAACTCATGTCCTGTGCATGCATGTGTGCACACACGCACTTCACCAAGCTAACCTCTATTTATTTTTTTAATTAGCTCAGGGATCATTCTTCCAAACCACAAGTCCTCACTCATCCCCCTTTCCCATAATCTGGAGTGAGTTGTCCTCTTAGATGAACTCTGCACTATCATAACTCATTTGTCTGTTCATCCCTCCTCTTCTCCAAAAGTCTGTAAGGTCTTGGAAGGCAGGGCCTGAGCCATTGTCTTTGGATTGCTAGCATCCAGCATAATACTTATTATTATAGTCAAAACTCAATAAAAATGGAATAAATGAACAAATATGCCACGTCTTTATTTGTTTATAATTCTCCCAAAAGATTCTGCATGGAATTCTTACTAAAACCATTAACCCAATGAATAAAACCAAACCAAGCAACCAAAGACAAGCAGATTGCTTCCAAATAGATTGGTAGTAAACTGGTTTTGGTGAGCTTGCTATATACAAGCTTTCGAACTCAACAGTGAGCAAATATGTACATCATCATGCCCCCAAGCAGTTTTCTCCTTCTCCAGTCTCCTCTTTGGGGCAAGTGGATTCTTATTTCCATTTTTCATTAGAGTACTATAGGAGATGGAATGGTTTTGCTTGGAACTACATTGTGAGAAGACATAGCAAACAAGGAGACCAGCATATTTGCCAATGTCTGCATGGCATTGACAGACAAAAAAGGAGATTCAGAGACAAACTAAGTACACTATTCATTTACAACTGTGGTACGGCTCTTCATGAGCTATTAATTCACTCACATACTTGGGAGGTCTTACCACTCTAGAAAATTATCACTTTGACTAGATGCCCCCATAGATAGCCTCTTACACTCTGTAGGGGAGTACAGTTGGCTTCTTGTACAAGTAGACAGACAGTGAGATGCTCAGCCACTATTATGCAGGTTAAATGAATGCTATTATGTTACAAATGTCTCTGGTTCGATCATGTCAACAAAAATGTATTCAGCAAGTAACTTTGTGGTTTCAAGTGCTATAGGAGAAAACATACTCTAAAAATATTCTGACTAAAGCGTATTTTTTAAAATCAGATGACTATTGCAATGTAGAGTCAAAATGCAAACATATCCTTAGAGTTCATTTGTCAATATATTTTTAGACTAATTTAGTATACATATGCACTAGTATATATAATTTAGTATAATAGCATACTTTTACTTAAAGGAAGATTTCCTAATGGGATGGGTTTTTTAAAAAAATTTATTAATTTTAGAAAGAGAGAGAGAAAGAGAGAGCACGTCGTGGGAGGGGCAGAGGGGGAGAGGGAGAGAGAGAGAAAGAGAGAGACAATCTCCAGACTCCCAGCTGAGCACAGAGCCCTACTCGGGGCACGATCTCCCAGCCCCGGGATCATGACCTGAGCGGAAATCAAGAGTCAAGAGTGGAGGCTTAACTGACTTAGCCACCCAGACTCCCCAAATGGAATGTCTTATTTACCTTCTTCCAAGTAAATTTATAAAATATTTTACTTCCTGCTACCTTAATTTTGATACTTTGTTTTGTCAACTTTAAGTTACTTAAGAGCTAGAAGTGGTTAACTGGGTGAATTCAGAGCCACTTCTGTCAAAATCTTCAGTTCTGTTATTTGAGAGGGGAATTAGCTGTCTGGTCTATTTGCACAACTCACATTAAAATTTCCAATTGGGAAAAACCCTCATAATTTCTAAACTGAGCACTTTTAAATTGCATCTATAGATCTTCCTTGCATGAATGGATATCTGGCTTCATATCTAGTGATGCTTGCTGCTATGCCTCCTAATAAAATAAAGCAGCTATACAATCAATTACATTTTTTAAAAGGCAGTATGATGATGCTCTCTTTGGATGCCACATTGTCTCTGATTTGTTTGGGGACTACTGTGCTTGACTAAGAATGATAACAAATACTTGATAACATTGCAGAGGAAATGTAAATCAACTCAGAGGAGCAACGAAGCATAACCTAGTTGGCATCCGGGGAAATTATTTATTCCCTAAATGTGTTCAATTCAATCGCAGAAAAGTTTATAAAATTATTTTGGTAACCCTTAACAAAATTCCATTCCTTTTTCTAAAATTTGCCCCATTCAAAATGCAAATGCAAAATAAGTCCTGTGATTAGTTCACTGTTAGTAAAGTTGTCACTGCTAGCTGAAATCTTTGTGTGTACCTTGTACTAATTAGGGAAAAAAGATCAATGAGAATGAAAGAGACCTTTTAGTTCCATTACTATCTGACTTATTCTTCTGAACCATTAACTGGAGAAACTACAGTTTTCATACTTATCCACAAACTTTGTGAGTAAACATTGATGTTATCCTGACCTTGTTTAGTAACTAATCTAAGCTGGGGGTTTTGCTTTGTATTCTATTCTCTTGATGTACTGCTGCTTTCTGATAGGCAACTTGTAATTAGATTGCATAAACGTTTTACAGATAATGTTTTAACAAAGATACTAACTTTCTGGAAACAGATCGTTTTATCTTCCTTTAAAATAAATTTCAACGTTGAAGCATCACTGATATTGGAAAGTACAATGTATTACGCAACTTAATTAAAACAGTTTAAATTTTGCCTTTAAAATGATTTAAGTAAAAATTAAGATTAATTTTGATCTCGAGTATATATATTTTTTAATGCTATAGGGGGCTTGTTTACATTGATAACATACATGGAAAACTCAAAACTATCAGATTCATTACCTAAAGGAATAAGGTATGAAATTCAGAACCTACCACCTCTGATTCACCCTTCCCAAGAAAGTCTATTTGGAATTGAGTATCATCCTGGAAGTGTTGATAGCTGTTTGGTGGGAGGCCTATTAAAGTAGGGGATAATCTCTAGTGCTTATTGAATAGAACTTAGATCTCTTAAGCCTACCACATAAGCCCTTCCTTGGTATTGGAAAATTGGTTGAAAAAAAGAGTCAGAAAGAACATAATAGTTTATACCATCAAAACCAATATTTAACAGGCATTTAGTAGAGTCTCTATGTACATTATCTTTTTAAATCTTCACAATAACCTATGAGCAGAATACCCCATTGAACAGCTGAGGATACTGAAGATCAGGGAAGGGAGGTAACTTGGTCAAGGTCCTACAGGCAGCAAATTCTGGAGCCAGAGCCAGACCCACGCTATGTGGTTCCAGTGCCCAAGTGGGAACCACTATATAGGGCTGTGTACAGACGAAACTATCTTTTCCCAGAAGAGATGGTTTCTCCTTCCATACAGTACATATATACTGGAGAGCTGGTGTCTTTAACTCTGGTGTATAACCAGCATCCCGTGTGCCTGGATGCAAGACATTTATTTCCAGAGTTCCATGCTTTTCAATGCTAATGAACGCTAAATTCTCACCATGATTTACATGAGAACACAGACTACATCTGAATGAGAGAATCCCAGGGAAATTAATTTGCTCCCTGAGAAATGTGTGGTAAATAGCAGACAGATTTTCTTCTAAAATGTCTAGCATCTGTAAACAATACACTGGAAACCAAGAGGAGAAAGACTTGGGGGAGATTTTATGATGTGTCACATATGCCCTCAGCAGTGTCAAATATTCTCTCCGGTCCCAAATAGTGACCAGATGGGACCAAAGCCTTTCTTCAGACAACATGTGGAAAGAAGCTAATAAAGCTGTGCCCCCATTAATTTCACTTCCTTTTAACCCCCAACGTCTCAAAAATTAGCTTTTCCTCCCCCTTTGCAAGGGGCACTTTGGTTTTTGTTTTGTTCTTTTTCTTGAAACAGGCTAGTTAGATCATACTTGGATGGGATAAAATCACAAAAGATTGGTACTTCAGCTAGTAAAGTTGAGCATGTTTTGTTCAGACCAACTCCTGAAATACTCATAGTGGGTTGCGATATGATAACTGCCTGGGCTGGGTCCGAGAGCAATATGTCCTTTATCCCACCATCATGTAGCAAGGGCATTTGGCTCTTCTTATGGTTCATTCTTTATCCCTTTCAATTCTCTCATTTTGTTTCCAGTTTTGGTACCACCCTAACAGGCAAACAGCAACAACAGCAACAAAACGCTGTCCCTTTTGTGTCTTGTTAATTTCTCCAGCGACACTTAGTTATTCCCCCATCAGGCTGAACCACCAGGCAAATGTCCTTTTGCTAATCTGAGGGCTCCTGATGCCATCCTCACTACGGCCTTGTGACTCCATATAATCTTCATTCACCTACTATCATGCTCCCTGACCTAAAATAGGAACTCAAAAAACATGTGTTAAAGAAACGATTGAATGGACTTGAGAATGACAATGGAAGATGAGCATGGGAAGAACTTTCTGGGCAGTGCGTGGATAAAACTGGCAGCATGCACAGTGGTGAGGAACATGAGCTCTGGGGTAGGGCAGTCTTCATTTTGCATCTTGGACCAACCACATATTAGCGAGGGCCTTGGGCAAGTCACTCAGCCCCACCAAATTCTGGTTTCCCCATCTCTAAAAGTAGGACAATTATACATTCCACACTCGGCCCTGTGCCTGACACCAAGCAAATACACAGCAATAATTCCTTTTTGTAATTTTTTTTTGGTGGTAAGCAGTTAATGCATTACACTCATAATATGGGAATTCTATTATGAGTCATTGAATTTGATATATTCTAGACAAATGTTAGAGTTCTAGGGAAGCGTAAGCACTGTTACTTTTTTTTTTTTTCCTGAAGTGAAAGTGTTAAATCTAATTCAGAATAATAATAAACGGCCACCAGAAGGGAAGTTCAGCTGCTGAAGAGCTCCGTAAGTAGTTGTTATATTTTGCTCAGGTGGAAGAGGTCATTCATTATAGGACAGCGTTGGCTCCCTGGGTGAATATAATGCCAAAGACGGTCTCTCTGGCTTTAACGGCTTCCCCTCCGTTTAGGTGGCTCCTGTGGTAGATTATTAACAGAGTCCCTTTCACTCGTCCTCGTGTGCAGTGCGGTAAAATTTTGGGAAAACAAGCTGTGACCACTGGGGATCATTTGCATCTGATCATTTATACACAACCCACCACGCTTCCAGGCAGCTTGGAAAATTACATAAACACCTCCCAAATCTACCAGGATTGCGGTCCCTCTCAGGTGTCTGATCCAGCAGCTGCTGTGCCCGTTTGGGGACCTGCATTGCCAATTGCCTTTCTATCCTCCATGCTTGCCGCATCGGTGAGCAATCATTGCTGCTGACAAGATTTTGATGGTCCTAACACAGAGGTGGGAGCAAAGTTGAAGTGACGGCAGACTTCTCCTGCTGCTGCCTGGCTGGGATTGACCCTGACATCGTTCAGAAATGTGCAGTTAATGCAAGCTGCAGATGGTTGTGTGAGAGCCGCCAAGGCCAACGGAGTTTCTATTTTAGCCAGTGTCCAGCATGCGGTGAGAGGGGTGCCCTGGGCAAGTGAAAATCGCTGCAGGCACTGGTCAAAACAAGCTCCCTGCACCTTATTATCCCCCTAGTGTGCCTCTCCTATGCCCTTTTCAATCTTTCAACCTTTGTCCTCGCTGCCTTTCCCACTCCGGGAATGGATTTATCCCAGGGGTGATTACAGCTAATGGCTGTACGATTTTCGTACACTTTTATCCAAGACCTATTTATATAAACCTTCCCATTCCTGAAATGTGTGCGCAACTTAGAAGTGACGTGGCAAATTGAGGATCATTTGTTCAGCAAACACTGATTGTCCCCCCACCCTGTGTTCAGCTGTCATTGTGTCATCCCGGTGCCTTTTCTTTGCCAGTTTCTGATCGTTCTCGTTGACAAATCTGAATCCAAATCAGAGAATGACTTACACCTCGGAGAACGTAGTGCTCAGTTTGTTTTTCTCTCTCTGGCAGACACGCAGTAGCAATGGCAATCTCGTGACAGCAGCTTTTAGGTTAATAGGAAAAGGTGACTTCCAAGTTAGAATACAAAAAGACCCTTTCCATTCCCATCCACTCCCCACATTCCTCCAGCACTCCTCCAAAGGTTGAATAGGAATGATTTTATTCAGACGTGTTCAAACATAACTTTCAACCCAGCCAAACTGTAATTCATTCTTGAGGCTTCTCAGTTCTCCAGGGAGTGTTTTCCTTTAAATATGTTTGGTTTAACTCTGTAAAACTTACCTATGATAACAGTAATTTCGCATTTTGCTCAATTTAATAGAAATTATAGAGAAAAGCGATTTCTATTCCACAACGTTAAAAAGTTAATCAGGCTAACCTCATTGATATCAGGTGTCTCCCTTCACGTTTCATCAACAGATTTTTTCAAAGCTAGCTATAGACGACAAAAGCCAACAAAAAGTATGGGTCTCATCCGGAGCACTTTCCAGAAGCACAACTATGTTGCTTTTGCTCCCAGAAAATGTATAGATTAGCCACCCTCTAGCAGAATATGCTGACGAGAGAAAGCAAGAGAAATAACAGAGGAAAATGAAGATGGTTGACAAGCTCTCTCCGCTTAACTGAATCAACAAGGAAATTCCAAATAGTGTCCTACACGCCCTCTTAAAGTCAAACTGGTTTGGCTGACTCGAAAGTGCTAAGTGGTTCCTACAGGGCATTCAGAAGTCCTGGCTTTCAGCCAGATCTGCCAAATGGCTTCACTTTCACTGTGGTGCTGGAAAACCTAGTCTTCACAGTGCACCCAGAGTGTGATTATTTGCCAATATTGTGACTACAGAAATGTTAAAAATAGCACAGTGCTCTGCAAGATAGGAATGTCTTCTCACTTATTTTGCTTGGTAGCCCTACAACCCAATGAGGACAAAAATACAGGAATGATATGGTTATCCCTGTCTAAAAATAAGGATTTAAGATTCAGAAGGATCATAGAGCTAAAAAGACACAGAACCAAAACTAGATCTCCAAGCTTATGATTCCAAGTGTGTTGCTTTGGGCTTGTTAAAGGGTCAGGGAAGGGACTCCGGGCATGGACAACCTAAGCCTAGCATTCAGAATATTTGGGGGCAAAGAGAGGTATCCTCAGAGTTGCTGATCTATTTTTTAGCTAGAACCCAGTGCTATGAGAAGATCTGGTTTATAAAGGCTTCCGGAAGGTAGTAGCTGGCCACCAGCAATAGTCAGTTGGAACTGTTGACCCAAACTGGTCATCACAGCCCTTTCCTTTAGCCCCTCTTGACTTATACATTCCTTAGTCCTGGTAGTTTCCTGGTACCCTCCCCCATATACCTGGCTGTCTTCCCCAGAACATTCCAGTCTAAGACTGGTGCATTTGGTATTCCCCAGTACTCCACTCCATCTTCGTGGTAAGATAAAGATTTCTGAGCCAAGATGTGGTAACTGAACAGGTGATTAAGCAATGATGACCAGTGCATGGGATTTGGCATTAACCCTGGACAAGTCTCTTAACCTCTCAGAGTTCCAATTTTCTTGTCTACAATGGGGGGGGGGGGCATTACTATATTCTTTGCAAATCTTCTGAGAAGAATACAAAATGTTAATAGATTAATCTCCTAGGCTGTGCTATGTATCAGGCATTATTCTATGCCCTGTGGCATAGAGGTGAGTACTGCTATGATCCCATTATGCAGATGAAAGAACTACAGCATCGAGGACTTCGGTAACTTGAGCAAGGGTATGCAGCTAGTAAGTACCAAAAATGAGATTTGCACCCCGGCTCCCAGATTTGTCATGTTATGCTGCTTTCCAATCATCTGATTTTTCACATATTCCACACCACTTAAACTGCAAAATCTTTTATGTTTGTTACTTTGGATAGCGGGATCTAAAATGCCCCATCTCCAGGAATTCACCACTAAATGCATCTTCTAGAAATTATAGGATAATTGCTGTGAAAAGTATAGGATGCATGCAGAACTTTGAACAATTATGGATGAGAAAAGCAAAGCAGTGAAATAATCAAAGTCAGTCTAGAAAGTTGAATCTCCTGTAGCAAAGATATTCTACAAAGATTAAATAGGAAAAAAATCTACCAGGTAATTTAGGAACACTGGCACGAGCTATCTCTGTGTACACTCTCGCTTTGAAAACTGTTGTTATTAATTGCTCATCTTTTAAGTATCATCTCTGCCAACATGCTGAATAACAACCCTATTCAAGCTGTTGTAGAAAATATAGAATGATCCATGGCTGTTACCTTTTAGATTAATGACAAATAATTTTTAACCAAGTATAACAGCAACACACGATCGTTGTAACGTGTGTGTTTTAAGCAAGACATCATTTTGCTCAAGACGCAAAAGGTATCTCCGACAGTAACACTAAGGATAAACAAATATATAACATCTTACATAAAACAAAAAAATCATGTTTCAGAGCTGGCAGAAACCAGAGGAAAAAAAATGTCTTCCCTGAAAAAAACTTATTTCTGTGGCAATTTTATAAGGTTTTTTATCAATTTCAAGCAAATGGAAAATACAGTTTAAAAATAAACCTGTCTTGGTAAGATTATCAGGGAAATCAAGAAATTCCATGAACATCCTTGGTGACTGTGTTCCAAGAATCTGGCCACAAAGACAACTGTGATATCCTCAATTAGTCCTCACCATGCGATTTGAAGAAATGCCTGATTTTGCTTACTCCCACAACCTAAGGGAAAATAAAATCCATGAAACCATTTCATCATTCAGCATCACCTGGTTCAAATGTTTTTATGCTGGATCTAGCAAAAATAACTGAGGGAGGCTCACCAAAAATAATTCCCTTCCTGAAAGCCATTTCTATATTCGCCCTCCTGTCCCTTCCCTCTCCAGTCCTGTTGACTAACTTCTGGCTCTGACTGGCAATCCCGTGCCAGCACATATATACTAGTGTGCTTGGGGTTAAGGGAGGGAGGTAATTTGTACAAACAAGGGGTGGAACGAGCCTAGCATAGGTCTAGGAAGTTCACTGCCCCTAAAACAGTCTAGGGAGCTAAGCCTAAATGATTTCTACTTCCTCTAGTGTTGGATCTTTCGTTTCCTCTTACGGTTCGGCCCACTTTAATAAACAGTGAGAAGAAATTGCTGTGGTATTTGGCACAAAGCTGCCAAGATGTATAAAATCTCAGTTTGATTACCATATGTTCATTGTGTTAATTTTCTTTCAGCCAAATGCTCCCTAGATCTTCTATGCTGTCTCTTTTAGCTTCTCCTAGATTCTTTGGAATTCTAATGTTCTCCTTCCTTTCTCAATAATGCTCTAGTGGGGAGCATGCAAAAGCACTGTTTTATTCTAGAAATGGCCACAGTAGGAGTAATATTGTACTTCCATGCAGCAGTTGTCCTCATTGTGATTGTTAAGCCTCATAAAAATGAAATATAAAATTCATAGGTGGGCCAAGTAATTATTGCAAATATCTGTTCTTAACAACAGAAAAATGCACGCAACTGTTTAGAAACCCTGTCATATGATTTATAATGTTTCCATATTTGAAATGAATACCATGCTTCCATCCCTGAATTTCCAGTTCTTATAAACATCTTTAGCAAACACCAAGAACACTGAATGCTACAAACCATGGAAGTGGCTGAGTGAGAACCCCTCTAACTCAACCAAAGAGAATCCTACTCACTCAGCCACTTTGGTGGTTTGTAACATTCAGTGTCCTTGGTGTTGGTAGTTGGCATGTTCAAGTGATTCTATGCCAAAACCAAGTGTCACAGGGGGAATCCCAAGGAGGGTGACACCCAAATTTTAATACCAGAAGAAAAATCTACTTTTAAGAGTACTGTTGAATCAATGCTATAATTATTTCCTGAATTCCTACTGCACCCTGTACTGAGTGCCTTTGTGGTATTGAAAGTCCAGCATGGAAATGGTGTGTACGTAAATGCCCTTCGATGCCAGATTCCATAATAGAAATACAGAGCACAGTGCCAGGAAGGCCCTAAGGGGTGGAGGGGTAGAGAGGATGGTCAGCTCAAACTGGTGGTGTTTTGTTAATCAGAATCCGAAGGCCCCCTTGAATGCCACCATATAACCAACAACAGGCTCAGGGCTTGAGTAAATTCTAATAGACTACTTGGGGTTATATCTCCAAGCTTTTATCTTTACACCCTCCTAAAATCCTTGACTGAACATTAGAACTAAAGCAAAGATGATTCAAAGCCAGAGTAGAACAAAACAGGTAGGTGTAGACGCATACAGGCCAGAGTGGGCTGGAGAAAGTTTTACACATACTAGGGCAAGGTAAAATATACTAGAAACAAATGCAGGAGAGAGATTCAAACCCTTCTCACCAAGTGGTCTGTGATTGCTAATGTGTGTGTTCCTGGTGCTCCTTAAAAATAAATGCTACAATTAATTTTTTAGATAATAAATACTGGCCTCAACATGAAGGTTACTGAGGGGTAGAAGATCAATTGGGCAGCAGTCACTGAAGAGCACAGTAGTACAAAATCAGCAAAATTCTATCTAGCTTTCTCCCTGGTAACAGGGCTTAATTATTAAAATATTCAGGTGTATTCAATGTCACAGAGCCCCGAAAGGATAGAGATTCCATGGGAAGCAAATAAGCGAAGCCTGTCGTCTAGCCCCTGGGTTTCAGTGAAAAAGTCCAGCCAAGACCTCATCCATTCTCAGCGGAGTATGACCGTTCTCCCATACTGATTGAGAGGTGGAACCAAAGTGTTCTGTCTTGCAAAAGCAAAGCATACACTGTAGTATACAGTAGGCACTAGGCAGAGCTTGTTGAGTGAGTCCACGAATACAGGAAGATTTTCCTCTTCTGTATGCATGAGAGTTTATTTCTTCTAGCTTCTTTCATCGATTTAGGTTCCACACTGAGTTACACCAGTTAATGTGAATTCTGCTTTCTTCAAATGTCTTCTCAATTGGAGGCAATGCCAATGTAATTCTAGGGTTGTCATTAAATCTACAAAAATCATATGACTCATGGATCCTTCTCTCTCCGGGGCTCTTTGCCAGTAGTACACTAGCAGAGCGATTCGTCATTCACACTACTCAGAACTCTTGTTAGTTCTGCCGAGCCATGTGACTCACCGTCGCTCCTTGTGTTACGAGTGTTCCATCACTGCTTTGACAACACAAGGCGTGCAATTTACAAGCATAAAACATTTACACAATTAAAAATAAAATTTATGCCAATATTCCCTAGGATCTGCGTGGGCATTTGAAGAAAAAACTGCATGTTGGCAGAGATGATGTACTTTTGATTTTTGAAAATGAACAGTGCAAGCCAAGACTTACAATTCGTAAATAAATTTTTGTGTTCTCCCTGTAGGATATAAATACTCTAAAATGCTGCCTACAAATTCAAATCTGAACAGGGAATTCAACCAAATCCAGTGGATCAAGGTGCCATTCTGATAGCATTGAAGGAGTCTCTCTCTTTTTTTTTTAATATGCACAAAGCTGCTAAGGGAGACCACAGATGCTCCAGTCAAATCCAACCAAGTTGTTAACATAGAGAATTTATCAAGCGGCTACCATGAAAACCATCAGCTTACAGAGGGCAACTTTTTGACCTTGTGTGTCTAGGCTGGACCAGACCTTTAACCTTCCAGAGATTCTTTTTAAGAGCATTAATAACAGCATTAGTAATCATTACACAGCTGGAAATTCTCCTGAAATTCTTTGAAATTTCTTTTGAAATTCTTTGAAATTTCCCTTGGGAAATTCTACTTTATGTCTAAACTCACCCTTCCTGCTTCAGCGTCATCTACAAGCTGACTCAGGGGGCGGAGTTTCAGTTTCCTATCATTTCCGTAACAAACTTCCTGGCTTACACAACAGAGATCCATTCTTGTACAGCTCTGGAGGTTGGAAGACGAAAGTCAACATGAAGGCAGGGCTCTAGCTATTCCTTCTGGAGGCTTCCGGAGAGAATCTGTTCCCTTTGCATGTCCCAGCTTCTAGAGGCCACTGGTGTTGGTTCATCACAACCCCTTTCTTCCATCACTGCAACCTCTTGCTTCCTTCACAACTCCTCCTATGGACTCTTATTCTCTTGCTGCCTCTTATAAGGAGCCTTGTGATGTCACTGGGCCCACACGGATAATCCATGATAATCTCGCCATCTCAAAATCCTTAACTGAATCACATCTGCAAACTCCCTTTGACCACGTAAGGTAACATATTCACAAGTTCCATGGGATTAGGAGGTGGACATTTTAGGGAGGCCATTGTTCAGCCTGCCCCCTGTGGTACCAAAAAGGACAGACAACCAACACCTCTACCTACAGGGGACATTATTTCCCCTCTAAAGCACTGGAGAACCATGGATAAAAAGGAGCAATTAGGACAACATGAAGTATGCTGAAGCAGCAAACGAGCTATATTAGGGAATTGGCCCAGCCATAGATTTATGCTATAAAGATTGAAGTCCATGTGGGATTAGAGGGTACATTTCTTGGCCCTTCCTTCTAGATTCCTATGCATAACATCGCTGATGCCCTGTTATTGCCCTCTCTAGATGCCTCTGTGAAGACTTGAAAAAAACACTGACCAGATCAAAGACTTTACTTCTTCATATCTTTTATGATCACTCTGCAAACTTTCTGATGCAAAGAAGAGACAAACCCAGATAGGCAAATGTTTAAAAAGTGCCTAACTCAGTGTTTAAAGCCAAGCTGGCTTGAAAATCCGCATATGAAATGCAAGTATTGCACAAATTCTCTTTATTGTTCAAATGCTCCAGAAAGTACTGTCCCTAAGGCTGTGCTCTGCCATTTGGAATGAAAATAAGCATCATATGAAAACTTGGGTGTATCTAAAGGTCAGTGGAATTTCAACCAGATGTTTTGCTTCCCCACCACAAACTTGGCAGTAGGAGTGGTTTATAAATTCCACTTGGGAAAATGAATGTAAATATTTTTTAATAACGTGTTTCCATTTCAACCTTGGCTCTTCTTTAAAGTTCAAAACACAGTCTCATTTTTTTTCTAATGTATTCAGCCAGCATTTATTACCACAAATAAAACATTTTAAAATATCAAAAATTGAACTCATCAGTCCCCTCCCCCCATCCACATCTCACCATTCCCCCCACCTCTTGCCTGAACCTGATTTCCTCCCTGTCCGTCTTGGGAAATGGCATTACTTGTGTCACCCAATCCAGAAACCAGGGATGAGCTACAGGCTTCTTCCTCTGCTTCACCCCTACATCCACTGTCGTTAAATCCCACAATGTATTAAATGAGATTGTTCCTGTTCAGACTCAATGTTATGCCTTGGCTCAAACTCTTGTGCCTCCCCTGGACAATCACAGTAGCTCTTGAACTCACCCTTGCCTCTCATCTTACACACCTCTGCTCAGTCCTCCACCCTCTAGATAGAGTGAGCTTTCAGAAACGTTAATGTTATGTCACTTCCCTTCTTGAGACTTTTTAGTGGCTCCCCATTTTATTTTATTTTTTTTTACGATTCTATTTATTTGTCAGAGGGAGAGGGAGAGAGAGAGCGTGCACAAGCAGGGGGAGCAGCAGGCAGAGGGAGAAGCTGGTTCCCCACTGAGCAAGGAGCCAACATGAACTCGATCCCAGGACCCCAGGATCATAACCTGAGCCTAAGGTAGACATTTAACCAGCTGAGCCACCCAGGTGTCCCAGGGGCTCTCCATTTCAGAGGTTAAAAATGCAAACCTCTAATTTTGATACAAAACACCTTTCATAATCTTTCACAAGCCCACCCTCTAGCATTACCTTTCTGGCCCTCCCATCCCATTCTTGAACCCTGTGACTCAGCAACAAAACCCCCTCCTTGCCAAGCACTGCAACAAAAATTAGGAAGGCAGCTCCTGCTATTCAAGATTTTATAATCTCTTAGAAGGGATAAAACTGTTCAACTATGTTAAAATATATACATATATAGTTTAATAGTGTCATAAGGGAGGAACAAAGTGCTTTGAGGTTCAAAAGTTAAAGAAAGAACATTTGGGGGGAGAATCAGTGTAGCATTTATAACATACTTTGAGTATAAATTTCACAAATGGTTATAAAAAAAATAAAGGGCATTCGAGACAGGAAAGAACATCATTCTGGTCTTTAAAAATCCTCAGTCAGATTTTACAAGTCATCTTACTCATTTAAAAAAACAAGAAGTTATAGTAGATTTCATAGTGAAGAAGCTATCTTAGTAGACTTAGTAGAAACTTAGTAGTTTCAGTACCTAGAACAGCCTCAGACTCTGGTTGGATTAGGTAACCAGGGCAGGGAGAGAACAGAATGCCTTGGAGGGGTTATTTGTAAAACATACAAAAAGCTGTGTGGTCAGAAGGAATCTCTCCTTTTTGGACAAGCAGCCACTGTTGCTGGCAGTGTAATATTTCTCATTTCTATTCATGACTGTGATGGACCCCGAATTCCTTCCAATCTATCAGTTCCCATTGATTTTTATTGATTTCTCTTTCCAACCTAGACTTCATGGCTCATTAATTCACCCTCTTTCTTGTCAACTTCCACCTGCCGAGCAAAAACCTAAGCAACGTCAACCTAAGTGCCTGCCTCCTCCAATACCAGCCCTAGGCTGGTGGAAACTTTCGCACAAACATTTAGTTGCATACCATAATAGACTCCGAGGTTTCTCTCTCACTCAAACTTTCTGTGCTACCCATTCATATCTTATGAGCTGGCTCTCTTGGACCACATGTCCCCAGCTCCCTCTCATTCTCAGTAGACCGCTTCATTCCTTCACAGCAAAATGGCATCATTTTCACTCCCCTGCAAACATTAAGAAATACACCCGTCCTTCTCTTCACATCTTATAGTCCTTATCTCCATACCTCAGTAGGATTTCCTTTCTCCTTAAAAAGCAGATTCTGGTTTAGGAAGTCTGGGTGGGGCCTGACATTGCTCATTTCTGACAAGCTCTCTGGTGATGCCTCTGCCCTGAGATCACAGCATTTTATTTTATTTTATTTTATTTTTTATTGAAGTGTAGTTGACATACAATAGATTAGTTTCAGGTGTACCACAGAGTGGCTCGACATTAACATACATTACAAAATGATCACCACAATAAGTCTAGTTACTATCTATCACCCACCATACAAACTTAGCGCAATATTGACTCTAGTCCCTGCGTTGTACTTTACATCCCTGTGACTTCTTTATTTCATGACTACAAATTCGCACCTCTTAATTCCCTTCACCTATATCACCCATTCCCCCACTCCGCTCCCTCTGGCAATCACCAGGTTGTTCTCTGCATTTATGAGTCTGAGTTTGGTTTGGTTTGGTTTGGGTTTGGTTTGTTTTGTTGTTTGGACTCCACATGTAAGTATGAGGTGTTTGTTTCTTTGATTTATTTCACTTAGCATATTCCCTCTATACCCGTCTGTGTCATTGCAGCTCAATAGATGCAAAAAAAAAAAGCATTTGATGAAATTCAACATCCATTTATGATAAAAAGCCATGCCACTTTGATTAGCAAGTCCTAGAACTCACTCCCTACACCACTTCCTTTTCTCCAACCCCGCAACCTTTCTTCACCATGGATTCTTTCCACTCAGCCTACAGAAAGGTACATCTCCCTGACCTTAAAAAAAAAAAAATCAAAAATAAAAGGCTTCAAAACTGATTGAATGAATACATTCCAGCTCAATAAGTTCTTCCTCTTGTCACATGGCCCACATCTCAACTTGTCTTCAAAACCAGGCTTCCTGAAGGTGAGTCTCTGTATTTTTTCCTCACATGTCACTTTTAAACCCACTGACATCCAGTTTCCTCCCCACAAGGACACGGAAGTTGCTTTGGCCTGGGGCATCCAGGACCTGCTGGATTCTAAACATGAAGTACACATTCAACTCATTTCATCCCACATCCCAGGAGCACTTGACTCCTTATCGAAACCGTCTTCTCTCTTGACTTCCAGCACATCTTCTGACATCACCTCTATGGCCATTCATTCCCAGACCTCTTCTCAGGCTTCCATTCCTCTACTCGTGACTTAACGGTTAGTTCCCTGGGGTTCCGCCAATAGTAACCTTCCCATTATTTATTCTCTCTCTTCTTAAGAGGCCACTGCCATGGATTCAATCACCATTTACATCTTGAAAACTTCTGAATGGATGCTTCCAGTTCAAATATCTCCCTTGATATTTCAACCCTCATATCCCACTACTTACTCTGACCTTATTATTAGCAAAGACATTTAAAACTCAGTATTCTAGAACTGAACTCTGGACCTTTCCCCTAAACTTCCCTATCCTGCTTTACTTCTCTCAAAGACACCACCTTCTATCTCCATATCAGCGAGGACTATAAACATTTTGTGTCCTCCTCCATCCATATTCTATCAATTCTACTTTCTTTAGTATTACCCCGGCTTGTCCTCTCTTCTCCATTCCTGTTGCCACTGGTTCATTGTAGGCCTTTCCCTTTTCCTTTTTTTTTTTTTTAAGAATTTATTAGAGAGAGTGTGTGTGAGAGAGGGAGATCACAAGCAGGGGGGAAGGGTAGAGGGAGAAGTAGACTCCCCAATGAGCAGGGAGCCCGATGCGGGGCTCGATCCCAGGATCTTGGGATCATGACCTGAGCCAAAGGCTGATGCTTAACCAACTGAGCCACCCAGTTGGCCCTCCCATTTCTTTTCTGGAGCAATTACTGTTCTTTCTCCCTCCAGGCTGGGTGCCTTCCAAAGCCACCCCACACAGCAGCAGGAGGGTTTTGGCTCTAGCATAACTACGATGATGCTACCCCACCACTCAACCTTTTAGTACTTGGTTCCGTGCTTTCAACAGTGAAATCCATTCTACTCAGTGCAGCTTACAAGGTCCTCTGGCACGTGGCCAATGCCCTTCCCTCTCTTCCAGCTTTAGCTCCCTATACCCCTCCTGGGATCCTAAGCCCCAGCTACATGGAATTCCTTACATTTTTTTTCAATGAATCATAACCTCTTCTTGCTCATTCCACTAACTTACCTTGGAGTATCCTTTCCTCTCCACTACCGCTACCCTGATTCTTCACCAGCATAGCTCCCAGTCATCACACAAGATCTACTCAGTCTTCACATGTTCCAAGAAGCCTTCCTTGTCCTCAGTTTTGATTAGGTCCCTTCCTACATTCTCCCACAAAGTTCTATTTCTGTGCACTTGCCTCACTTCTGGAGCGTAAGCTCCTTGAGAGTTTACGGGAATTGGCCTTATTATCACTGTATCTCCAGCGATTGCACATAGGTGGCCTTCAATAAATGCTTTTGAATAAATGAATAAACTATCCTTAATAATTGATATCTGGGCATTGGCAGTTTCTGGGAAGGAAGCAGATTTGGGGATATCTTTGAGATAAGAATGGCAATGTTTGCACCTAACGTGGACTATCTGGATCCTTCTTCTCTCCACCCACCCCACTTCTAAATGTTTCCTCTAAATTCAAGGAAAAACCATTTGCATAGGCAAGAATAAAATCAAGATTTCTAGACTCCTTGGGGGGGGGTGCAGTGAGCTGGGCTGTAAGCAGGTCTTAAATCTATAATTGTTTTTTATTTATTTGCTTGTTAGTGCATGAAACTGTTTTCCTATTTTCAGAGAACTCAACGGGCTCTTCAGTAATATTTTTTCCATACAAAACCTCAATAATTTTCCTACCTGGAAATAAATATTGATGTCTAAAGTCCATTTATGTTTATGATAAAAGGCCAGGGTCTCAATGCATGATCTGAATGACCATACAAAACATATTCTTGGAGACAAAATTGCACGTCTGAGTGTCTCAGTACATCAGCAATGCAGAGAGTCCCTCCTAAAGCTCAGTTTGGACGGTGGTTTATTCTGCTGCAATTCAAGCTTGGGCCAAACTGATTGTTTTTCTGGTTTAAATTGCATTGTGGACCTCAAGGAAAAGAACATAAACAGTTGGCAAATTTACAGCCTTTAAACAAAATTGCCTTAACTTGAGGGGATTCCCTTAATATTGCTTATGATTTTTTTTCTCCCTTTTTAAGAACTTTCCCATTTCACAGGGGTTCAGAACATGAAGTGTGACACACAGGATGTGCTTCAAGCTGAAGTTCTCATAAAACAACGACAACACCACCACCACAACAATCTTCTTCACGTAAATCCCTAATGCACTGGATACCACAGTCAAAGTATAGTTTAGGACCTGAAATGACAAATCTCAGATAATGTTGTTTCACTTTCCATCAACACTATAATTCTGTCCACAAAACTAGCCTACAATAATCTTAGGCCAGGGATCCGTACCAGAAGGACTTTCAGTAAATACAAAATAACCTTCACTCGCTTTGTTCTCCAGCTTAATTCCTTTGTCTACAATTTCAACCACGCTCTTGTTAATAACTCCCTTCCCTTTGCTCCTGTCATCACATGCCTGCCCAAAACCCAAAGCTGGAGAATAGCTAACACTTACAGAGTGCATACAATATGCTAACTATTCTCAGTACTTTGTGGGTATCAACTCACTTAGTAATCACAACAATCCTATCAGGTGGCTACTCTTACTGCTCCCAGGTCACAGATGAGGAAATGGAGGCACAGAGAGAATCAGTGACTCACCTAAGGTCACAGGGCTATTCAGTGATGACTGCCTGCCTGGGGCACTCTTTCTTGATATTGGTGAGGTCCAGTGGGGACAAATACACAATCAAATTGGTACCATTACATGTGGTCACCATCCTCATCTGGACCTTCAAATTGTTCAATTTCATTATGTTTCCCTAGTCATCCTTTCCATTCTCCCAAAAGACTGCCTCAGTCCCTCCGTTTCCTCACCTTCTCCCTCCACTCAGCAGATTAGTGCCCCCTCCGTACTGCCAAGAGGAAACAGAAATTATCCGAAACTCCTTCAGCTTCTTATTGCCTATTACCATGGAAGAGGTTCTCCATCTGCCATCTAAGACAGAATCCCATGCTCTCTGGCTTTCTCATAGACTCTGTTCTATCAAGTATTCTTCCCAGCCCTCTGACCCTGCTTTTTTATATTCAACCTCTCTCTTCCCGCTGTTTCTTCATCAGCATTTAAACATGTTTATCTCACTCATCTTAAACCCTGGCCTCATAGAGCTACTGCCTGGACTTCATGTCTGTATCTCCCTTCCTGTCCACCCATTCCTCAATCTTCTGTGGCCTGACTTTTGCCTTCACTACTCCACAGAAATTGCTCTTGTGAGTCACCAATAACCTTGTCTCTGCCCAGATATCAGTTGCCTCCAACTCTTCTGTCTGCTCCTTAAATGATGATGGTGCCCTAGACTCTCTTCCTGTGCTACACCAAGCTCCAGGGAAACCATGGCTACTCCTCTGGCTTCAATTACCATCCATTTACCAGACACTCCCAATTCTCTCTGCCCAGCTCAGTCAGTTCTGTTCTGCTATTCATCTCCACTTAGATGATTCATGTGTACGTAACTCCAAATTTCCTAACACTAACTACATTCTCTTTTCCCCTTCCCCCAAATTCTGTTTATTCATCGGTGTTCCGTATCCTTGCTTAAATCATTTCTACTTTATTTCACACATTTGGTCTACCACCAAATCATGTTGATCCCACCTCCGAAATACTGCTCAAATCCACTCTTTGCTCTCTATTGCCAGGGCCCCACCCTAGTCTAGACCATGATTCTCTTTGCCTGGACTAATTCAAGAACTGATTAAATTGGTCTACTTCTGCAACAGGGCCCTCACCTCTGCTCAACTCATCCTCATTGAAGCCAGTGTATACTATTTAAAAAGTAAATCTGGTGATGTCATGGTTTCGATTGCCCTTCAGATGAAATCCAAAATCCAAAATATTGTTAAAAAAAAAAAAAGAAAACATTAAGAACTAGCTCCTACCTATGTCTCTATTTTTGTCCTTGATCGTCCCTCTCACTGACTCTCTGCAGAATCTCAAATGCTTCCCTATGTGCCAAGGTTTATTGCACTTAGAAGCAGTTCATATGTCACTCCTTTGTCCCTTCCTCCCATTATCACCCATCACTTCCTTAAAGCACCCTTCTCTGACTTCTAGACTAGATTAAATCCCCTTAATAGGCGTACTCTTCATTTTATTTTTCATAAATTTTATCCCATTATTTATATTCAATATCTACCCATGCTATATGCATATAAAAAGGAAATATGTCTATCCGGTTGAAATTATATTTCTAGACTAAAATGTTTCCAGACTAGACTCTCATTATACTATTTTTTACTAATCGTGTCATTTCTGTGTCATAGTTATCAGCTATCTAGATGGACACTAAAGAAAATGTCACTTTGTTACTTAATTTACTCGTGGCATGTCTAATAATATATTACTTTGAGAATCATGGAAATGTTAGTTGGGCATCTTTGGTCATATAACCCAATAATGAAATAATCTGCCTATCATATTTTTTTCCAGTTGCAAGGCATTTTGTGTCTTCAAACATAGAGAATGAAAATGGAAAGTTTTCTCTTTACCTCTATTATGAAATGTGGTGTGTGTGTGTGTGTGTGTGGTGATGCCCACTTTGTTGATAAGCATATCCCCCATCTTATGCCCCTCTCCCCAACAAGGATGTGAGTTCCATTTTAGTGTGTTCATTCAAGCATATTATTTTAAGGAAATGAAAATAGGTTTGCAATTTTTCATCAATGAAGTAGGCAATTTTCAAAGATACTAAATTAGCTGTCAGAAGTAGAAAGTTTGTTGCTTAAAGAAAGTTTATATTTTATATGAAAGTTGGACAAAACTGAGTAATACAAGCTTTTCTAACCTGTTTCTAGCCCAAAGATAAATATATACTATTTTCTTTCCAGTGATAACCAACTTGTTTTTTTTGGAAAGTGAGGTCATTAAAGCATCCAAATGGTTCCAAATGCCAAGTTTCACACACGATTCTTTGATTCTCAAAGCTGTCATGTGGGTAAAAATCACACTTATCAAAGAAACACGATAATGACAGCTCAGAGGCTGTGCTGAAACTTGAAAGTAATTGAACCATTTAACCACCATTTACTTGCTCAAAATTTCTCCTCAGGACTGACCCCATGGCTAAAAGCCTATGTTCTTGTAGCATGATGAATTCATTGCTTTTTGGATGAGCTCAGTCTATTTTGAGGCATCTTCCAAAACTCAGACTGACTATGCTATCTTCCTGGTGCCCAATGGTAAGGTTTTTATCCAAGGTCTCCCTTATCCTAAAGTAGTGGTTCTCAAATGTTAGCCCACATCAAAATCACCTGAAATGTTTGTTAAAACGCAGACTGTGGGTTCCATAGCCAGAGGTTCTGATTCAGTTGGCACCTGGCGTGGCTGGAGAATTTGCATTTCAAAGATGTTCCCAGTGATGCTGATGATCAAGGGCCCACGCTGAGAATCCCTGTCCTGAAAATATGCCCTTTTCCACAACACCTAACACTCTTTCCTACCAGATTTATGTAAACGTTAGTTTCGTCTGGGCCATTACTAACACCTTATTATCCTGTAATTCCTCAATGCTGGTACTAACAGAAATATCATGAAAGCCACACATGTCATTTTAAGTTTTCTAAATTTAATTTTAAATTTAAACAACTTTTTTAAATAATTGTTTTAATTAGCCACTTTAGAAAAGTAAAGAAGGGATGAATTTTAATAATATATTTTACTGAACTCAATATACCAGTATTTCCATCCAACATTTAATAGACATAGTATGTGTTAATCAGCTATTCTACTTGTTTTTTCTTATGTTCAAAGACATAGTAAATCTTTGAAATCTGATATTTCTTACACTTACAGCACATCTCATTTTGGACTAGCCACATTTCCAGTGTCCCATAGGCACACATGGCTAGTGGCTACTGTAATAAACAGTACAGCCATAAACTTTTAGATTCAGGAAAATGAATATTGAGAGTTCTGCTAGGTCTTCCCCTTTTTATGACTTTTACTGCATTTCCGCACCTCTAAATGGGACTGTCTGCTGCATTATCAATTTATAACAGGTTTTAAGAGGAAAAAAGGAACCATTACATCATTAAATATACACAGTGATTTTAAAACGCAACGCCAATGTAAGAATTCTGTTTTTATACACACAACCATATGAACTTGCACAAATCATGATGCACTTGTTTTTCTTCTGCCCCTTTTTCCTAGTCATCTCCTCCCCCATCAGCAATCCCTCCCTCCAGCAAGATAATCCACGTTAACAAGGTAGTATTGGTACTTCTTTATTTTTCCTCTATTTGCATACAATCCTATACCAACAAACAGAAGTTTATCTACATTTGTTTTATTAAAATGGGATCATATTGTACCCACCTCTCTGTATAATGCCTTTCTTATTCAATAAGAGCTCAAGAAAATCTCTGCAAGTCAGTAGGAGAGTGTAATTCATTCTTTTTAATGGCTACTGAAGAATATGGAGCAGCTCATATAATTCATTCAATATGTCCATTATTAGCGGGCATTTATACTTATCCTTTTTGTTCTTAAGAAAAATGCTGTAGAAGGTTGAATAGATGATAGACGGATGGAAGGACAGAGAAATAATTCAGATATTTAGATATATTTAGATATACAGATATCGCTGCCTATTCTGCCTTTTACCATACAATCTTTGTTAGCCTGTAACTTCGATTTTCTCCCACCATATCTGGGCCCTTTCTTTCCAACAAACAAAACCAGTTATCATTAGCAGTCCAAACAGACCAGTTTAAATCATTTTTCTAATGAATCCTTCCACAGTCAACAGCTAGCTCAAGCTAATAGATCTCCCCTAATTCTCCCCAGTGATGCTCTTTATTCAGGTGTTCTTTTTATCTGTCTAGCTTCCTGGTAGTAAACAAGCCTGGGGAAAATCCATGTGGAAATGATTTTATTGTTGTATTGTCACTTACTTTGCAAAAAAAAAAAAAAAATATATATATATATATATACACACACACACACATATACACACACACTAATTGGCATTAGTAAGATTAATTTTTTCACTGATATTCTAATTTTTTAAATTACTTTAGAAGTCAAAAGGCCTGGAATCCATATCCTGCCCAAAGTAGCCTAGATTGTAACTCAGGTAATAATAATAATAATAATAATAATAACAATAACAATCAGCATAATAAATAGCAATATTTATCAAATATCAGTATGTGACAGGCACCTTTCTAAGTACGTTACATGTATTAATTCATTTCCTTTTTCAAAATCTCCGTAAGACAGGTATACTCATTTCAGTTTGTTCCCACTTTACAGCTGGGGACCCAAAGATCACACCTCCAGTAAATGGCAGAAATGGGATTGAAACAGAGAGGGTATGACTCGAGGCCTAATCTCCTTACCTAGTAAATAAGTAGTAAATCACCTCATCTCCTCTCCCTTTGAACCTCAGTGCCCTCACCTGTCAGGTGGATACACTAATATCAGTTCTTCCTAACTTTAGGACTGCTGAGACTATGAAAGTTATCTGAAACCCATTAAAAGCTCTAACAAGGGGAGGGAGTCTTACTGCAGCTTGGAAAATTGGGTAGGACTATTTCATCATTTGAAGCACAAACTGAGCAGATAAAATGTCCTACACAATAGCAAATTAAGCCATGTTCTGACCACACATCCTTCTGAAGGTGAGCCTGGACAGGTATGTCCCACTAATGCAGGGTGTGAACTAAGCCTGATTCTCCCAGCCTGCCGATGCACCCGGAATGAGAGAAAGAGCAGCCAAACCAATTTATAATATTCCACTTCATCCAGATCTTTTACCCTATTGTGGAGCTTGACCACGTCCTTCCTCTCTCCGCTCCGCTCCTTGCATTTTACTTAATTGGAGCACCAGGCTATAAATCTTACATACTTAAGGGCCAGAAAACTCTCCGGAGCTCTCACACTGAAATTTGTGTGGGAGTTCAGCGATATTGAATTTTCAAATAAAATGATTAACAGGCACCTGTAGGGCAGCCTCAGAGAAAACAATCCTTCCTGAATCTTGCCACCTTAATCTGAGGAAGCTTTTTGTTCTGAGGTTTAATAAAATGGTTGGAAAGTAACGTAGGGATGGGTGACTAAAAGCAGGCAGAGAGAGGCACCGCATTCTCCAGGCTGGAAACTCCCTTCAGCGACTAACTGCCCTCTGTCCAGGCCTGACAGGGCTATTGGAACATGATACCGGGGAGGTTTCAGTCACTTAAATTTTAACTGCAATCAGCTCCCATTACTATTTTTTTAAGAAACATTTTCTCCAAGATTGTAATAGTTGGAAATGGGCGTACACCTGATCAGAAAGCCTATTTGCTTTTCCATAGCATAATGACATCTATCGGACTTCATGAAGCAGAGAATTAAAATCAGTTAAAAGGAAGAACATAATCCAATCCAGTTCTACCCACAGACTGAGGCCTACAAGCCTACTATTTGCCGAAACACTGATTTAGATGCCCTGCCAAAGAAATATAGAATGTTTATGGCCTCACACAATAGGAATCTGCCTCATTTATACAGCAGGAAGATCGTTTACAACCAATTTCTAAAAGACACCAAGCGTCAATAATAAATTTTCAAATCAAGGCCAGAAATTGCAATACTCAAAAGGGGACCATTAAGCAACATGAAGTTGTTGTCAGAAGGAGGATTTTCAGGGGCGCCAAACCAATTTATAATCCGGAAGCATCTATAAAGTAGTCATGGCCAGCCTTGTTTTCCTAGTCTCTGGGAAGGAGGAGGCTTGGCTGTAAAGAGGATCTGGGTCGACAAGCAACAAGGACAGGGCATCTCCTCCTGAGATGTCTCAGGGCCGGCCTGGCTGCCCTCCAAGATGATGGCTAGAACCACACTGCCTCCTCGGCCACATCTGTTTCTTAGGAGCAATTCCCACTTTGCAGTTACAGAGAAGAGGTTGAATAAAGCTGCTAGAGGGGCCACTTCTCTGCTCCATGTGGGGATTTTGTAGCCAAATCTTCCCCTTTACATTCACCCTTTTGCCTATTTACCCCTTTACCCACACACTCACACACACACACAGACGCACACATACACTTCTCTCTCCCTCCGCCCCCTTTGAGCAATAGGAATTTAAATATCCTAGCCTTTTCTCTCTAATACGTCCCACGACATCCTGAATGCTATTAAAACTTAGAGGAAAGGAAAAGTAGCTCCTACTCACAGAAAAGATTGACTTCTGGGAGGAAACACAGCAGCGTGGCTGTGTATCCCAGTTCCATCCCTTACCCACTATGTGGCTTTCTCAAAGTCACTTGCAACATTTCTAGGTCTCATTGTCTCTCTTATAAAACAAACAAAATACTAGTTCATGTGAGGAAGAAATAAGGCTGTTCATGAAAATTCTTAAACAGAATTCAAAAAGTATTAACTGAATTCAGTAACGTCACCTGGATTTGGATCTTGTCCGAGTTCCCTGTGACAGAAAGCTGGGAGTCAGAACAGGAGAGTGTTCGATTCTGACTGGGGTTGGAGAGGAAATAACGGTGAGCATAAAGACTGTCCTCAAGGGAAGTAGTCAGCCAGGGGTCAGACTAGGAGAGCTGAAATGTAAGCTCTCTTGCTGTGTGTTCTCTGCCTTGTATCAAGTCCCTTAATCCCTCTGAGCTGCACTTCCCTCACCTGGGCAATGGGATCTGTGATCACCCCCTTACAGCATTAGGGTGAGTATGAAATAAGAAAACATATATAAACATGCTCTGTCAACTATAAAGAATTTTCCCACTCCCAGTCTGGCCCTCAACTACACTGTCTTGCTTCCTTTCTTCAGGGACGGACTTGGAACAGCCATGTTTGTTTCTGTGCTTTGTATCAGGATCCACCCCTACTAGAATATCAACTCCCTGAGGGCAGAAACTTTGTCTATTAACACCTATATCACTCATGTTTAGAGAAATCTTGTTCTGAATATTTATTTTGTGTTCTGATTGCTAGACAAACATACTGGCAGTCAATCCAGGAAATAACTCGAGTGGGTAAAGTTTGCTTCACTTAACAGCTCTCCTCCTCCTCCTTAGCATCAGAACTTTCCTATGACTGGGGAACCTTCTATGCAGAAAGAAAGCCTATCTCTCCCTAGAGAAGTTACAACTACTGGGTTTTTGTGTTCCAGCTTCCCTTGCCGCTAGGGAGCAGGCACTTGACTAACCTCTATCCCCAGGCTCACCTGCTGTAGACTTTGAGCTGTAAACTAGTAAATTCGAGAAGGGTAGGACCACCATCTCCATTATGGCAAGACTAGTGAGAGAGGCAGCTGTGCTGACGGTTCCAGCAGCAGCATCCAGGGTCCTGGGTTGGTGATACTGAGGAAGCAAGCTGCTTTACCTGCAGCCAAGGGGTAGTTTTACTGAGTCACATCTGTGGCATGAGTTTGGCCCTTGCTCCTGAATGTATAACCTCCAAGCTTTGTTCTTTTGGGCATTCTGGATATGCTCTATAAAAAACTTCCTTTAATTAGTGTATTTTAAGCTTAAAGTATCTAGACATGGTTTTGTTGTTTGACTGATAGGATCCTCTCCCCCCAAACAGCCCAGTATCTCCACCAGATTGCGCATGATCCTGGTCCCCTAAGGAACTCCTACTAAGTTGTCCCACTAGAAATTACATCCCCTCTCCAGTCTTTCTCCTTCCCCCAGATCAAACTGCACATTTCCTGGAGCATTTTCCCTTAGGACCTTACTTTGTATTGGAATAACATGATCGAGTAACTTAAGCCAATGTGTTAATTGCTGACACTAATTTAATATTACCCCAGCATCTCGGCAGATACTTTTAATGCATCAAAGCAAAGGAGAAAGGAATGTGTTTTTACCATCACCCAGTGCCAGGTCCTGTGAGTGTTCTACTTTTTGTCTGCAATCTCAAAGGTCCCGCCTCCATCAAGACATATCATGTCTCATCCAACCATGGGTGCCCCGTGGACCAACCATACAATGACACTGGTGCAGTTTATTGAATCAATGTCTTTACTTCATGATTATAGATGTATACATGCATGTGCACGCACATGTGCACGCACGCACGCACACAGACACTCCTACTTAAAATGCTTCAATGGCTCTCCATTGCCAATATAATGTCAACAAGATTATAAAATTCGTGAGCACTTAACAATTGGCTCTTGCAAGCCAATATGAACCACCAGTTCCAGCACACCACTGTCCTCCCAGCCACTTCCTACTATACACATCACTCTAACCCCACAGCTTTTTCCGCTTCCTCGGTGAGTCACACCCTCCCTTCTCCCGCCTGCCCCCACACACACATTTCCATGGACCCATAGTACAAGTTCTCTGCTACAACCTTCCACAGCTCTGCGATCCTCTCCTTCCCAACCTTATTTCAGATTATGCATTTGTTCCTCCATGCAACCATTGTGATGTTTAACATCATAAGCAAGCATGGATCTGCAGGAGATGCGATCAGAGTTGCTATAGACTTCCTTTTCTGTGTAGCTTCTCTGTACCCTTTAAAGCAGGAAATTTCAGGGCTTAGCAAGAAAGAGGATTTTAGTGGCTGAGCAAGTCTGCTCAGTTCTTACAACCACAAATACGACAGAATCTATTTTCTCCTGGTTTCTTTGATTACTGAAGCTGGAAGAGATCACTCCAAATGCTTTCCCTCTGATCCCCATACTCTATGCAGATGCCTCATAAGCCATCTCTCCAAGGCTGAAGCATGAAGATGGGAAAAACGTCCTGCCGGAAAGAACAGGTGCAGGTTCCTCGTGGCCACACCACCGGAAAAGCTCTGCTTTTATATATTCCATATATTGCTCTCCCTTAGAAGATTATTTTGAATAATTTCTATTATGGAAAAGAAAATGTTCACAAACCAGTTTTTATAGTATAAGTGTGCAAAATTAAGTACTTAAAGAAATACAGAGTAATAGAGAAAGCTACATTTCATGGAAAAATTTTTTGTGTAGAAGTAGCTCTAGTCTGCTTTTCCCTCTTCCCTCCTTGCTCCAACTCCCAGTAAATATTTGAATTGCCTTTCCAATTCTATTGCATTTCCAAAAACATGAATCCTTTCTGAGACTAGACCATATGGGGTCCCATTAGTATTTGGGTTATACAGTGCTTAAGGTCACATAGCTAATCACAGAACCATGACTTGAACCAGGACTCTTGAGTTATAGTTCACTTTCATTCTGCTTCTCAGTTGGTATACTCCTAATACCAGTGGGAATTTCACTCACTGCTGCCCAAAGGAAAACCAAAGCCTCACTATCCAAGCAACTTCTCCATGGGAAATTTCTTTTAGTTGTTAGACAAATTGTGTTTTCTGGAGACTATAAGGTTACACAATATAAAACCAATAAATCTGATAAAGATTTATAGAAAAACAGTCTCACTACTATTTAGCCATCAGGCTTCTTAACTCAGCATGCTTCCTCAATACTAAAACCAACCGGACTTCTAAATTCTGATCAGAAGCTCAGGATTTGGGCAATGGAAGCCAGCAATGCGCTCCTAGGCATCTGCCTCTTTTTGCAGAAAATTAAAAGCATTCTATAGATCGGAGAAATTTGAGTTTATATCCCACTGATGCCACTTCCTAGACATGTGATCTCTGGCAAGTTATTTTCTATTTCTGAGGCTCAGAGATAGCCATGTAAACCACGTAAGGTGCATTAAAGGTGAGAATGTGCACCTTACGTGGCTAATTGGAAAGATTAAGTGAGACATATTCTTGGCATAAAGTAAGTGCTCAGGAAATTATTGCTATGTTACTGTTGACAAATATTTCTATACCAATATTACTAGGACTAAGCCTGATATATATGTAAGGCCTGATCTTTCAGTTCAGAAAATAATTTCGTTTCCATTATATAACTAGCTAGTTCATACTATTTAATTCAATTAGATAAAGATTTACTGAGTTTTTAATGTGTGGCAAACACGGTGTTAGGCCTGGACCATAAGAAATCACAGATATTCAGATCCTGTTTTTAAGGAACTGACAGAAGACACCTCGTGTGTTCTTAAAGATGTCTAAGAGAGGAGATCTCACCACACAGCTGGCTACTCAGGTCTCATTTCTCCGAGCGATTCCTGTGTGTGTGTGTGCTTCCAATTCCTTGAGAATCAATGTATCTCCATCTCCTCTTATTTTAGGTGTCAGAAGGAAGAACAGTTGGTCACCATTCTTCACATAATAAGCCTTAATTCCCTGAGAGTTATCGAGTTATTCCTCTGTCTTCTCTTTCGAGATTAAGTAATTTCAATCCCTTTAACCTTCTCTCACAGGTCCTATTTGCCAGCCTTCAGTTTAATCATTCCACTGCTCCCCTCTGGAATCTCTCCAAGTCTTCTGCACTAAATATTTTGCTTTTGCTGTTGAGTTTACTCTTCTAAGCAACTTATTCTTCCACACAAACCAAGACAAAAGAAAACATCTCCCAAAGAAAAGAAAGAGAATAGGTACAAGGATAGATGTACAGAAGGAGCTCACATAGCACACTCATACACTTGAAGCCCAAGTAACATTTGCTGTCACCACTATTGAGGAGGAAGGGATGAAAGCAGGACAGTTTCTAAATAGTGCCAACCACTCTGCTTGACAGTTATCTAAATTACTTTTAAGCAGGTAAGACTATTAAACACAAACTTGAGGCTTTAGTTACACCTGAAATTCTCAGAAGGGTGCTAATAAAATTACTGTTAATGAGATCAAACAGGAATTTTGGATTCTGTAAAATACCTCTGGCTGCCAAGTCGGCCACTGAGGTGGTTATGTTATTTATAGGCAGTGACTTTGTTCATTCCTGGCAAAGTGCAAAGGATCTTTCTTTGCATTCTGTCAATCAATATAAATTAATATTTTCTGAGCTGAGAAAGCAGGAAATTCTAAGGGGCTCTTAAGAAATGATTTAGAGAGGCTGATCAAATGCACACTGATCACAGTGTGACACCAACACATGCAGAAAGGAGTGGATAGGAAAACTAGAGCTCTAGTAAAATCTCTCTCTCAAGACATCCACAGTGACTTGCCAGAAATCGTTCACAAAGATCCTTCCTGCTTTTTTCTCTTATTGTGCTATTGAGATGAACCTGAGCCCTGCGAGCCAGCAGAATGCCTCTGCTTACACATGTACACACACACTCAAGGTTCTGCTGACGAGTTTCCAAGTCCCCTCAAGAAACTGAGAAACTCTTCAGTAGATCACATTCTGCCTGTTTCGGGGACTTCTTTGTTTTGGAACCACTGTTTAGAAACTTTTTTTTTTTCTTTCCCCATCTGTTAAGGAAAAAAGTATACAACTGGGTGAAAAGAAAAGAAGTGAGGAGGTAGAGAGAGAAACTACTGCTTCCTCTGGGGTGGGTCCAGGCAAACAGGTGGTAGTGGTCATCGAGTTTGATTCCTGAAGCTAGTTTGGCTCTGTCCAGATCCTGGCTGGTCTAGAACTGGCTGGGCTGAGAGAGGTCTGTCAACAACAGCCATGAGACAACCAACTACATTCTAAAAAAGCCTCCTTGCCAAGTTCTCTGCAGATTCCCTCTATTCTGGGTCCAGAACAAATTAAAGATTTCATGTGGCATCTTCCCAGGGAGGTGTAGCCCCAAAGACTGTTCAACCTATCAAACAATGACTTAAATTCCAAAACAGTGATCCTTAAATAATCAGCAGTTGGGACGACCAGGAGCTTATAACCACAGCATCATAACAAGAAGCACCATCCTGGGTAAGAGCAGACAGTTTGCTACCATTATATCCCTCTGACTCTTGCTGGTTGGTTCTCCATGAGAACCAGGCATAGGCACATGCCCCGGGGTGTTTGGCCACCAAATGTAGGAAAGGCCTAGGTATACAAAGGCCATTGGCAAGTGTATCCACAACTGAGGTCTGGGAGCTCTAAAACAATGGATGATTAAAGCCCTAGCATATTAAACAGATTTGTGTGGATACATTATAACTTCATAGTTGCCATTTTTATACAAGATTTCAATTATGAAGTGGAACTACAAATCACCCCTGATTTCATTTATTTGGTGGTAAAGGTAATCTCGTAAATTCTTATCAAGCAGTAAGAAACTGAAAGTAGAGCATGGATACTGATGTATGTTACTTTGTAGTGGTTATGGAAAGTGGCCAGGAATGCTGGGTTGATAAATCACGAGTAGACAGAATTCCCTCTCTTTATCCAAATATGTACCTCAGAGACATATACTAAATTGTTTCAAAGAAACAGCAATTTGCACCACCCCACCGCACCTTGGGAAGCAATTTTTATTCCATTTGATTTTGAGAAATGGTATCACCAATACCAAATACTGGCATTTGCAGATTGGGAAGAAAGGGAAAGTAAGGGAAAGAGAAGTGAAAAATTAGGATCGGTGAATTTAAAAAATATCCATCTATACTGAGCAGGTGACATTTTCAGTAAAGCTTTTCTGAATCTGAAAAAGTAAAATAAAATTCCTGCTGACTTTCAAAAGCCAACCATTTAGGTCATTCTTTAAAAAAAAAAAAAAAAAAAAGATAGCCAGCAGATTAAAGGAGCTCCATTTATAAAAATCAAATGAAGCTCTAACAAAGCTTGTTTGGGACATGAATAAATCATCTGGTCATGAATTATTTATTGTTATCAAGAAATAAGCTGGGGATTCCAGGAACTGGGCTTTGGGGAGGTGCTGAAGCCAGGCAATGAGTGAGTTCATTGTCACCTACCCACCACAGGAAGTGAGAGGACAGGCCACGGGGTACCATCACCTGACGCAGACCATGCTAGACCCCCCACTTGAGTTTCAGGGGATGCTTCAGCTGCATTTGCACCCCAGAAGATAAAGCAAATAGAGTTTGATCCATAGAATCATACTTTAGAAAACTGCAAGTACTGGGTAACAGACAAGATTTTCTGAGCATTGGATCTTTTTTTTAAATACACATGGGGAATACGAGCTGTGTGCAAAAGAGTAAAGGTGGATGGTTTACATTTAAAGGAGACGCCGAGAAAATACCTTAGTATTAACTGTGGAGAATAGTCTGACCTACTCATTCCTGGCTTTGGGGGTTGGCTTTTTTACTGGGGTCGGGGATGGAAGAGAAAAAGGGAGCCCCTGAGATTAATCAACTAATCAACGTATATGTGTGTTCCAGGTCCAAACTGCTTTGCAGGAACGACAATAATCCCAGCTGGCATTGAAGTGAAAGTGGATGAATGTAACATCTGTCACTGTCACAACGGGGACTGGTGGAAGCCTGCTCAGTGTTCAAAACGCGAATGCCAAGGCAAGCAGACTGTGTAGGACAAACTCCCAACCGAGGAAGAGTTCTTAGGAGAGGATGCTATGGCTTCTACACTGCACATGTTTGAAACAAAACAAAACCAACAAAAAGACTCCTGCCAGCTACAACAGGGTCACCAGCAAAACCTTTTAGGGTTGACAAAAGTGAATATTTTACTAAGAGGAAATTTCTCTCTTTCTCTCTTGCTATATAAAATATATATAGTATATAGCTATCGAAACCGCTTTTGTAATTATCCGTGCTTGATGGTGACTTGACCACTGGATTTCTGAAACTAAAAGGAAGAAACAGCCTTGTATAGGCTCCTTCTCTGGTGACACCTCTAGCCTGCCAGCTCGCCGTCCACCGATCTGCTTCATTTTTACTCTTCTGTACATCATCACCCATGGCATTTCTCTCTTGTAGAATTTCTTTTTCATATTTAGAGTCCAAGGGGGCAGATTTGACTGCACAGTTCAGTTTGGAGTGTTGTCATATAAGCTTTAGTAAAGGGATATCAGGGGTGAGGACCCTTCCTGACCAGGAAGACGCAAATGCATCCGACCCATCACTTCCCTCGGGTGAAACATGCCCTGTAGGGCTCAGAAAAGGAGGGGTACAGACAGATGGACCCACTGTGGGGGGAGGGTGGCGAGCCGGTGCTTGGTGCAGTATGTGGGAGATCACAATTTAATTCTTACAAACCACACATTTCAGACACAAAACCTTGAAACTGCCAATCAAAAACTAATATGTGAAGAATACCACGAGCTTGACTACAGCATCCAAAGGGAGCCAGGAATTCACAACTGTAGCATTATTAATCACCAGACTTTCTCATGATGCCGAATTTCGGTTCGGTTTGTAACTTAACAGCCTACACCCACTCTGTCACCTGGCATCATCCATACCAGAACCAGGGTGAGTAGCCCCACTGTGAATCTGAATCCTTCTGGAAACTCCTGGCTTTTGAGTTCAGATTTGGCTGAAAGCCAGGAGTACCCACAGGCAGTTTTTATGCTTTGGGACTGTGTTTGCCATGTTTTAGTAATGACCACTCAGCCCTAGGTCTAAAACACAGATTCAGGACACTCTTTCCACCTCAAGTGCTGATTTAAATTAAAGATTAGGGTAGAGTGAGTCTTGCACAATACGATTCCATTTGTTGAACATTTTTTAAAATGTATATATTAGATACTGAACAATTAAAGTGAACCTTTGAAGTGTCTCAAGGTTGCCCTGGTAATGCTGCTCGTATAGTAACAGGACAAATAAAATACACAGGGTATTCGATGCCACCTCGAGTCAAGTGCATATTTGGCGAGTCTTGAAACCACACGGCGTAGTTACTTGCTTATTCCCTCTCCTGTCTTGAAACTAACCCTGACGCAGATCTGGCAGGGTCCTTGAGGAAACTCTAAGGTTGTCTTCATTACCAGTGTTCTTTTCTTTTCCACTCGCACCCCAGCCTGGGCTTTGCCATAGCTCTTACGGAGTGCTGCGTTCCAGAACAAGGTTTCTCAGGCTGAATTCTGTTGATGTTTCAGGCCAGAAAATTCACTGGGGGGGGGGGGGGGCCTGTCCCATGCATTTTTAGGATGTTTAGCAACATCATTGGCCTCTATCCACTAAATGCCAATAGCAACACTCTCGTGGTAACAACAGATCGTCTCCAGACATTGCCAAATGTCCCCGAGGAATGGGGAAGGGACGAAACGTCACCTGGTTGAGAATCCATGGTTTAGAATAATCAGTACAGAGTGCAGCATACCAAGCAAGCTTCAGCTAAGCCCGTATCTTTGGTGAGCCTCTAAGCCCTTTGGGACATGTGCTACTGGCAGCCCCAAGGGAGAGAAGCCAGTCTTCTCCCAGGGGAGTGACGCTTCTATTGTCATAGGTCCACCCTCAGGACATCTTTCTTTAGTCTCATCAACTTGGTTTTCATTTAAAATGGTCAGCCTCTCCTCCCTGGAAGCTCCTCCAGTCTTCAAGAAAGAGTTGTCATTTCCAAAATTAATGTGTCGACGCGTTGGACCTGACACTTCTCACGTACACTGTGCTCGTGTAGGATACAAACAGCCATGCCGGCCCCACCCGAGGAAGAACATCACGCCGCCTTCCCTTAGAACACCAATTTGCAGCAAGGTTGGTGCCTTTTGTCGCCACCATGGATACATCATATAGACAGTCATGAATCATTCATGAACAATTCTGCATGATTTATTCCTGCACTCCAAAGTAAAGGCATTCCATACTTCAGATTGTGTCTAGACAGAGATGTATTAGAGAGCTTTCTTTGCCCTGAGGTTGCCTGGTGCCAGCTTCAAAAATCCACACTCTTGGAAAGAAATAATAATAATAAATGACAGGAATAAAGTTTGAAACCCAGAAAATAACATTAATAGAGCCATGTAGCATAGTACCCTATCTATTATTAAGGAGTTACTATGTCCTTTCTAGGAAACAGAGAGTGTAACTGGGGAGCCAGGGTTCAAACAATTTGCATCAAAGTCTTGGCACAGTGATAGTTGCAGGAAGAACTTACTAGAATGGAGTGTAATATAGATCAAGGAGCTCTTTTTAGAGAGTTTGCAGAATGAAGGCTGCTCTGTGGTCTCTGTTACCAGCCAGAGAGAGGGATTTTTATTGTTGTTGGATTTCCTTTTTCCTCTTTCACTACAAGCTGTTTCCTTTAAGACTTTGTAGCACTGACATTTTTCTCCCTTTAGGGAGAGATGAACCTATACTGTGACAGAATTTCTCACAAACCGATAAACATTTTACAACTTCCTTCTACCCAGGTCATTGAGAAATTCTTTCCAAACTCTGAACAACAGAGTTCTGGTCTCATCTGTTTTGCTTCGTTTCGTTTGTTTGGTTGTTTTCTTTTGAAGGCTTTGTGTGCAGCCCCACCGTCCCCTCTGTCTCCCATTCCTCCTCGTCTTTGGTTCTCTCCATTAACTACAGCTTTGTTTAAATAAGGGTTCAACATCCTGTTTGTCAGCTGATGCCTGTTTAAAATGTTTCAGTTTCTAAAATCTTTGAAAAATGGTGTGCCTGAAAACTAGTGAGAAAAAAAAAAACACAACTAAACACTAAACTGTAAAAAGGGGATTCTAGCAACAATATTTGATGTGTAAAAGACTATATTATTAAAAAATTATTTTGTTAAATATAAAGTGTGTTAACCAGCAAACATTGTTTGTGGTATATTTTCCTTCCAAAATTCTCTCTCCTCTCTACCCTCATCATTTAATAACTAATCCTCAGTGAGTTTTATCATCTGAGAGTACATGTGTCATTAGAGCTATATTCCATCAGATCTAAGCGTCAGCTTTAGCATTTGCCTGCGTGCGTGTTCATTTTTCATAATATAAGGAGATCAGACAGGAAGTTCAAATAAACCAGCGATGAGAGTGCAAGTGATAGGAAAAATATTTTCCTGACCCTGCATCATACACAATACTAACGATAATCTGTAATTGTTGAGTGCCCGCTCTGTTGGCTGGCCCTGTGCTGGGCGCTGAACCCATAGTATCCTGTTCAAGCCACACAGCACGCCTGCCAGGGAGGGTTCTGATGGCTGCTTTGCTGATGAGGAAATCAGAATGCAGAGAGGTTAAGTGATTGGCCCAAGGTCATCGGTTCCTAAGTGGCAACACAGGAATTTTGTACTATAAATATACACAAATATACAAATATAAAAACAAAATATACAAATATAAAAAAATCAAGAAAAGAGTACAGTATAAGGAACCTCCATTTACCCATTGCCCAGACCCAACAGTTATCAAGATTTTGCATAATTCTTCTATTTTTTTTCTTCCCTGTAATATTTTGAAGACTTCACTTATTTTTAGAGAAAGTGAGAGAGAATATGAGCAGAGGGAGGGGCAGAGGGAGAGAGAGAATCTCAAGCAGACGCCACGCTGAGCACGGAGCCCCATGCAGGGGGTCCATCTCATGACCCAGAGATCATGACCTGAGCAGAAATCAAGAGTCAGACACTTAACCAAAGGAGCCGCCAGGCAGCCCTTCCCTTGAATATTTTAAAGCAAACATCAAGCATCATTATCACTCCAGCCCTGCATCTCTTAAAAAAAAAAAAAAAAAAGATAGTTTCTTACCAAACCATCTTATATTAGTTCAACAAAATTAAGTCCAACAAAACTAAGAATTCCTTAGCATCATCTAATATTCAATCCATCTTAAAATTTCTTAGATTTCCTAAGATAGGAGGGATGGGGGTATTTGCAGGATCTAAATCATCCAGAACCTTGCATTTAGTTGGTATGCCTCCTAAGTTCAAAAGGGGGCTTTAACTCTGCCAACTGACAGCTGTGAACTCTGACACAGTCGTGAGTTTGTCATTACAGGGTTTGCGCTGGGGAAAATTACTCTTTTCAAGCTTCATGTTAAACTACCTCCTAGACGCTGAGCAGGGAGAGCGGTGGGCAAGAGGCTTTCTACCAAATGACCTCCGAGGCGCGACACAGCGCCTCCGAGCAAGAATGGCTGTGGACCACCAGCGCCCAGAGGACGGCTGCCTCTAATGTGTGTGTGTAAGCTTTCTTTGGGGAGCAAGAACAAACTGTTATTTTTCTTCCCCTTGAGACAAACATGCTGCCTCACACAGAGCAAAACGGAACAATATTTTATAAATTGCCATCATCTTCGGCACTGTTGAAGGAAGGAAAAAGTCAAGCACTAAGAAAACGTCACCGTGGAGTCCCCACACCTATGTACGTGTACCCCCACTCCACCAACCTTTTCTTAAAACAAGATTAGATTTTTCTTGCTTTTCAATTTCCTGTGTGTCCAATTCTAATTCTCTGCTCCCTGTGTCCCTTGCAAAGGGTTGTTTACAGTTCATTCCTGATTCAGGCTTCATGGACGGGTGCTCCAACACATAGCAGAGGAAGCTATGAACTGTGATCAGACTCCTGGGTTTGCTGTTATTGGAGGGCTTACCACGTTGAGACTGTTACTCTTTTAAAGAAAAGTATTTTCATGATTTTGAAAGACAAATGCTCTGAGCCAGCAACCTCACCTAGACCTTCTTACCGCATTTGTAAGGGATTCGTAACTTGAATGGGAGTGACAGTCTTATCAGGGAGCCTCAAACTCTACTCTCTAGTGTGAGTACCTGATTCTTCCTGACCAAACTTATACATCCAGAAGGCACACTGTTCTTTCAATGAACAGATATAGCTAGTACCATCATGCCTTTCACAGGGTAAGAACTAAATGAGTCAAATTAAAGGAATTTCTTTTAAGGACTCAAAATTTGTCTTATACTTCAAATATTGTCAGTTGCGGCAATGATTTGATGGCTTTCTTTCTAACTTTTGAAAACCTTGAGCTCACGGTTCTTTGAAGCCCAAACTCCAACTTAATTAATCCCAGTACTTGCATTACCAACCTGGCTTTGAGTAGAATTCTACACTTTCAGGAGAGCTATACTTTAAGAATTGAGTTATAAAACTTTCTCAATGAATAGTTGTGTGAGGTGGGTGGGTTTAGGGAGGAATTTGGATAGAAAGTTAAGCTACTCTTTCTTGAGCCCTTTCTGTGTGTCAGACACTTGTGTTGGCTACTTGACATGAGACAATGATTTACATTCATTAATTCAACCATCCTCATAACCACCATGAAATTATACACTGGTATTCCCATTTTGCAGACTGGAACGCTGAGATTCAAAGAAGTTTTATGATTTTTTTTCTTCAGCTCATACAATTAGAATCCAGGGGATTATAAGAATTGAACAGAATACCACCCATAAAAAAGCTTAGAATAGAGCATGGCACATAACAAGAGTTTGTCTTGGTTTGTTATTATCAGGACTGGTGGTAACATAAGAGAGAGTTCATGAATAAAGCAACCTGGATGTGGGTCTTGTAGCTTGAACACAAGTTGAAGGGATGATATTGTAGCATAGAAAAAATGAATAGTCTATTTGGAGTGTGACAAGCAGTCAGGTGTAATGTGACTGTGAGGTTGGAGATAGAGGGATATGGTGAGAGATGTGTCCAGGAAGGAAAACCAATTGTTAGGCCCTGGAAGATCATGCTATGAAAACTGGATTTGGTTTTTTTGTTTTTTGGGTTTTTTTTTTAAGATTTTATTTATTTATTTGACAGAGATAGAGACAGACAGCTAGAGAGGGAACACAAGCAGGGGGAGTGGGAGAGGAAGAAGCAGGCTCCCAGCGGAGGAGCCCGATGTGGGGCTCGATCCCACAACGCCGGGATCACGCCCTGAGCCGAAGGCAGACACTTAACCGCTGTGCCACCCAGGCGCCCCTGGATTTGGTTTTTATTGATACTGCGCATTTACTTCAAAAAAGAAGGTGACATATCCACATTTGTGTCTTGGAGTAAGAATTCTTACAGCAGCGTGAAGGATGGATTAGGGTCTGGAGAGAAAGGGGGGTACGAATGAGAGGCCATTACAAACGTCCAGGAAGGAATAATGAGGATCTGATCCTGTAGTGGTGAAAGTCGAACAGAGCAGTTGAGGCAAAAGGACTTCATGGCGGGTCCAGTGGGGATTCAAGAATGAAAACAGTCCATGTTTCTAATCCAGGCGATCAGAAGGATATTGATGCTAAATAACCACCACGAAAAATGTGGAACCCATGCTTTCCTTGGGGGTGTTAGCACGTAATCTCATTTTAGGACTCAGGCATCAGAAGGTACTGGTAATATCAGGTATTTAGGATCAACCTCAGCTACGCTTATCTCCAGGAAAGCCCACTTTTTTTTTTTTTTTTTTTAATTTGCCAGTGCTGTTTTCATCTCTGTCTGAATAACTGCCGTTGGAATAGTCAAAATTCTCCGCTGGTCTTAACATCTCGTCATAGTATTCTTGAAATGGAAGTGAAAGGTTAGAATGGCAAGAGTCACAGAATTATTCTCCAGTTTGTGGCAAATATTATTCTTACCATAGTGAAGCAATTTATTCATATTGTGATACAAATTGTTTATAAATTTCTAACACCTCTCTCCACAGAATATAAAAATATCAGTTTCATTTTCATATTGGTGCTCATCAGCGTTCTGGAAATTCAAAACAAGGGATTAATTTAGCCATCCACTGTGGCCTGCTGTTTACACACACACAGGACATAGAATTAAATGACAAGTTAGGTCCAGGGAAAGCCTTTTGATTTGAGATTTCCAAGGATGTCCACCTTGCTCCCATTACATTTTTCTTTGCCTTTGTTTGTTTTTTGGTTTCATGCCCTTTTTAATTAATCACAACATTGGGTCAGCCAGACCCATTAACTGCATTTCTCATCTAGACCTTTCAGAGATGCAGTTGCAGATGCAATTTAATTTGTTGACCCATGATCGATAGCAATTAATAGCATCTCTTTAATCTCGTTGAAAGGTTGGTCTCTGGCTTCCAGTAGCTACCATCTCAAGGGAAAGGTATCCACACATGCAGGTGATTTAGCTCCTGGGTAATAGTTGCCCTCAACCACCCACTCTTCTTGTGACTTAGGACGCATTTCACAAGGCACCACTCTCTAGGGCATTTTTAATTATCATGAGGAAGGTCATCTGGGCTCCAAGATTCCTCCGCTGCAAGTTGATCATAAATGTTATGGACCAGGAACTCTGACAAAAATACTATACAGCACTGTTTAAATTCAGAATAGATTTGACTTTTTAAAGTGCATTATGCTAATAAAGCGGTTTCATCAAGTTTCCTGGGACTTTTCCATGTTGTCTTGTGGCTAACCCAATCACTGTAATCCAGTCTTTTCCTTTTATCAGTCACAGTAATTAAAGAGTTTGTTCACTTATTCAATAGGCAATGTTTCAATTAGGAAGCTAGACACTGGTTAAAACTAAATAAGACATTTTTTTTTCCAGCTTTAGGAGCTTATGGTCTGATGAGGCAAAGAGCAAGGCAATTTCCCAGTAACTGAGAGGAAAGTGCTGTGCTCTAGGTATGAATAGGTACCCTGGGAATATTGGTAAAAGGCAGTGTATCATCACGGGCCTGTGGGAAGAGGAGATGGAACTTATCATAGGAGTTTTAAAAGAGGAGTAGACTAGATGAAGAATGACGGAAGGAGCCAATACGCTGTGGCAGTACATAACGTGAAGTTTCTACTAACAGCTCCAACCACGTAACTGCCCCATTTTGCTGATCATGAAATCCATCCAAATCGGTAAATATGTGCCTGGCACCAAATCAAGGGCTTTGAGCTAACAAAAAAAGCAACAACGGGCCACCTTCATATTGGGAAGGAATCACTTATTGGTCTTGGTGTCATGAGCCCTCTTTCTCTAGAGTCAATTTGCTGGCCAGTGGAATTCCTTCTCCTCTATCCCAGTTTGGGTACCCAGTACACTGCCGTTGATCAGAACTCCTCCTTCCATCCTTCAATGGTGTTTGCATCTTCAGCCTCATTCACTGACTTTTCTTACTCGGTGCCAGATTCAGCTGTGGACGGAAGGTTGTGGTCCCGGGGGAAAGCACCAGGAAACAAGCAAGAGATGTATTTTTGAGCAAGAATCCCTTTCCAAATATTTGGAAATGACAACATGAGGATGGACACGTGCTCTGTAAACTATAAGACTAGACTCGAAACCAATTGCCAGAAAGTTTCCTATGTTACAATCTTATATACCAATAATGAAAAGGTGTTAGGTATCACCTTGCAGATAAGATCTGAGGTTACTGGATATATAAACATAAGGCATACGATTTGTAAATTGCAAGTATAAAATGTCTAAGGTGCATATGTGTGTATAGTGGTATCTACATGTCAATAGCAGCAGGTCTATATATCTATAGAAACGTGAACGGCTAGAAGCATTATGGTGGACTGATGGCTGGGTCACGGAGATCACGTACTTGCTACGCTCGCCTCCTCCAAGCTAGTACACTCTACTCCCACTTTTGTACCTAACAATTGCAGGCTTGTTTAGCCTACAGTAATTCTTATCCCACCTTTGCCTTACTGTGAAGCATTTCATTAGTTCTGCTTGTTCATAGATTTAATTTTCCATCCCTAATCATTTGTGGCTCATGTGGTCCATCGATTTCAGAGAGAAGCTGAACATGAGCGAAGGAGAGTTGCAGAGGGGAATGAAAATAAGCTGTCGTGGAGCCTAAGATCAGTGCAGTGACAATGAGATATATGTATAAAGAAGAAAACAGTATCTCTTATTAAATGTGCAAAATATTAACATGAACATATTGTTTGCTTTTGTTTGGGTTTTTTTTCTTTTTTTTGCAACTAGATAATCATTTCTGTTCAAGAGGCCTTATCTTCCAGTTACCTGCTCTGTTTACTATCAGATGTGGCCCTGCAGGGCACCACTCCTAGAAGACGAACAGAGGAAGACTTCCCTGGGCATCTGGGTATGCCTGAGGATACTTGCATGCAGCTGGAGGAGAAAGTTCTCCGAGCCACTTCACTTGTTTACGTGAGACACAGTCCTACCCCGCAGGTTGGGCTTGGTGCTACCTTCAGCTCTCGAAAGAACCCAGCAATGTTCCAGGAGTTTCTTACCACTCAGTTGCCTATTTCTCAGCCTAACAAGTACTCTGCGCTCAGGAATGTTAACTTTAATTGGTTGAGTTTGCTTTAGAAACCCACTTGTATCTTCCAACTCATGAGCTATTGAACAGCTCTATAAGGCATACTTTGGATATAAATAGTAGTAAGAGAGGCCCCAGCACCACTCATGAATGAGAACAGAGATGAACGCTGTTCCGTCCCCCACCCCCTTTCTTCCAGCAGAGTGTTTTTCATCAACAGCCAGGCCACTGGCTACCAAGACTCCAGAGTCAGCATCCTATAATAGCTTCATTAGAACATTAGGACTGGGGCTTTTTGGTTTTGTTGTTGTTGTTGTTGTTGTTGTTTTTAACAACCTTCAGCTATCCTCCAATGAGCAGGGAAACCAGGGTCACAGCAGCAAAGCTGTGAAATGATACATTTGAAAAGCATAAAGTAACTTAAGAAATAGAAGAGGTACACAGAATTATGATATTTCACAACTCCAATGTAGCAGGCAATGATACATTTCCCTTCTTTGCACTTGCCCAAGTAAAACCAGAACATACATCTGTAATCACATATTCCAGCCCATTGATTTGCTCTCATAGAAAATGGAAGGCTAGTCATCAAACTCACATCCCCATTGAAATGATGTCAACTCAGAAAAATACTCTTTGTTTACCATAAAATCTACATTTCAGCACATATAAATCCACGGTATGTAGACTGGCTATACAGCACCATACAGTTTTCTTCAGCTGTCTCCTGGAGAAATAAAAGGGCATATTGGAAATGCATCATGCATGCAGTGATATACAACCTAGAAGCGTGTTCTCTAACCCTCTGCTCGGGCACACGATGAGATACAGATTTTTAAAACTGTTTGGTTAGTTTGAGGTATTGCATACTTAGCATAATCAGACCTGAGGTTGAACTAAATAATCTGGTCCAAAGTAATTTTCTTGGGATGCTGATTCATGTCTATTGAGCTGAATCAAAGACACAGGATCGTTGTAAAGGCCCACTCCTTAACAGCTCCGTAGCTATTGCCAGAGTCATGTTTGCGAGGGCAAATGCTTTCTTCCTTTATTCGTTGTAAGTGAACAAAACCAAAAACCTTTTATTGACTTACATTGTATATTAATAAAAGCACACATATCATAAGAACACTTATAACATGGGATGTATAGCGTGTATCACTGGCACTCCAGAAGCCCTCACGTGACCCTTTCTAGTCCATATCCCTTCACCACCATCAAGGATAACCCCACCAAAAATATTCCCCAACAGAATTCACTTTTGCCTGTTTTGAAACTGTGTGTATCAAATCATAAACTATCTTTTGAACTCGGCATCTTTCATTCAACATTTTGTTTGTGGGATTCATTGTTGCATCTCTTTATTTTATGAAAAAACTTGATTTTATTGCTAGAACTACACCCTTAGGAGAAATTTATTTCCTATGAGAAATGTAATTATTCAGATTAAAAATCTAAAATCTCACCCAAAGATCAGAGACAATGAAGAAATGGAAAATCTACATAAACTTGTAATTTTTTTTCCTCTTAGAGTGATCTAATAATATACATTAATCTAGGAATTTACTGGACCCCTGCATTGGGAGCTGCTTCTAAGCAGAAGTAAATGTTAGAGCTCCAGCAGTGACACTAAGTTTCTGTTTTTGAAGGAGAGGGCTTGTCCTTTACTGTAGTATTTCATCACTTCTAGCTGAATTTGTCACTTATCACCTTCTGCCTTCACTCTTCAGTGAAGTCTTATACTAGCCTAGAAAGAGGAGCAAGACTCCCTGACAGGTGAGCTCAGCAAGGTCAGATTTGAAATTGAGAAGGAAAAAGCATTATGACATCCAGGGTGGGGTCGCGGGAGACTTAGGAGTATTAACACATTTCCTGAGGAGGACAGCTCATCCTAGCAGGAACTGTGTGCTCTGTAATCTTTGCCTGGGAAACCTGGACCCATACACCATTCTCCACTCCTTCCTCTGGTTCTCTTTTCCACCCCTCACTTCTCAGTCTAAATGCCATTCTTAGGGAACATCAGCTTTATACCCTGATTGAGTTCGGTCCCCCAACATGTTCTCCCGTAGCCCTCTGGAGTTCTCTATTTGGAAAAATCCATGACTCTAAGTAAATTATTCTTTGGTTTTCCCTTCTACCAGGCTATACACTGACAAGATGCTTAGCAGTGTGCCTGGTGCATAGCAGATGTTCATCTAATATTTCTTGAGTAGATTAACAAAAGATCAAAATTATTTCAGGAATTCTCAAGATGCAAAATCAATTTTTCCGCCAAAGCTTTGCATTTGTTTCCTCATTTTTGGTGTTCTTATTACAGGGAGGATACGTAAGTCTCTCTAAACAACAACAACAACAAAATCACTATAAATCCACTTTTTTTCTAAATGCAAAGTGTTTTCCTCATTTCCAGAAATATATGCATTACGGGTTCATTAGGTAAGAGGCTCGGCAGGTCAATTTTGGCACCAAAATGCACCAATTAAATGAAAGTTCAGTAGAACAAATATATTTACTTAGAAATAAGCATATCACCCCATCTCAGACAAATGGATCGATGTAGACAATCAAAATGGCATCTTTAAAAAGACCTGTAACATGCATGCCCTTCTGCTCATGGCTGGCAGATCCATTGAAGAGGTGATATTTGGGAGAGAGAAGAGACAGTTAAGGTGTTGTATTTTTATGTGTCTTATGTTAACCTCCTGTTTTGTTTTATTTTCCAGAGAAATTAGATGCTTTGGCTTCTCCTCTACTGTCAAGATCCTTAAACTGTGAGGAAATTTACTAAGATGACCAAGAGAATGTGTTAATACTCCCACATTAATATTCTCATGTTAATAAAGTGTTTGGGCTTTCTTCAAAAGTGCTGCAGATGGTATTTACATTTCTAATATTTAAAATGGATTTATAGTAGAGATTATTATATGTGATAGCAATAGTCCTATAATCCTGGCAGTGCAATGGGTTTACCAGAAACTTTTAGCCAATGTCTTAAAAAATTAAGCTCAAACTTTGGTATATACCCTTTAGGACTTAAAGAAAAAAACAAAAAACAAACAAAAAAAACTCTTAAAACCCGTTTTCAACCTGTAAGTGACACAGAGAATATCTTAAGAATTCTTCCAAGTTTCCTTTTTCAATAGTCTACCCAATTCTCCAAAGCTCTCAGCCAAAGGTAAGGAAGTTCTGTGTAAAATGTATTAATTTAACTCAAAGACAATTTAAGAAACATTTTTAATCCTTTACCAAATGGAAGGCATTGGGCTTCATGTTGAAGGCACTAAGATGAAGACAAAACAGTCTTTTTATCAAAAACTTTATGGCCTAGTGAAGTAGAGACATGCACAAAACTGTCAATAAAATTTCAATATAGAGAGGTTTGCAGAGGATGTGATGGAGCATAAAAGAGGATTAATTACTTCAAATTGGATTTCAGAGAAGGCTTTCTGGAGAAAGGATGCTGCAGTTTGGTCTTGAAAGAGGAACCAGAGCTGACTGGAGGTGGAGATAAGAGCAGGCCGTTGCCTCCTGAGGAAAGGCCATGAATAAAGACACGCAGTGGGAAGCAACACTGCAAGCACGGAGGGCAAATCCATGGTACACTCAGGATGAGAGGTAAAGCTAATAAGGCAGGGGCAGGCCAAGCCAGGGAGGGTCTGTGAGCCCTGTTAAGTTAAACATCAGTCAGTAAATGTTAAGAAACCACTAAGAGATTCGAAAGAGCAGGAGCTACGTGGACCAATGTGCATGTTATCCAGAAGATTCTGGTTCCAGCTACACCATGAAAATGCATCTGGGGAAAGGGACACTATACTGTAAGGAGGATTAGGTGACAGGTGTTCTCAAAACAAGAGACAGTGAGAGTCTATACTAGAGCATTGTTCCTAGGGATAAAAGAAGTAGGTCTATGTGAGCTCAATTTAGGCAATAAAATAACGAGGATTTAACTGAATATAGGAGCTGAGAGGAGGGAGAAGTAGAGCCCAAGCGACACCTAAAATACAAGGCTTCTCTTGTATAGTTTGGGGGTGTGGCAGTCTGACAAGTTAAACTTTGAGACATGTTGGACTGTGGGTGATGGTACAATTTCTAATGAGCTTTTTTCCAGCAGTCCATTGGATATAGGAGTTTGAAGTTCAAGGCCAAACTCAAGGTAGGGACATAGGCCAGAGAGTTCTAAGAATACAGAGGGTAGTTAAAATCAGGAAAGCAGGTAAGACTGCACAGGGAAAACTATAGGGATGGGAAAATACCCATTACAACACGGAGAAACAAGCCAAATGAAGACACCTGGGGACAATGACCAGGAACTCAGAAAGCTATATAGTCACCCATTTTTTCTGTATCGTATTCATGCTAAGGCCCTTACTCCGTGTTTCCAATGGTCAAAATATTCATTAAATCTTGTCTACTTACATTTTAGAGAAGCAAAGCCAAGAGCTAATGATGGATTAATGTTGAGCAAACTTTAAGTGGCCCGAATGAAAACCGATTCTCCGTTATCTCAGAGAGATTCAACAGAATGCTTTGGTGTTACCTAGCCATGTCAATAAATACATACAGTGCTGGACAAAGGGCATGTGAGTAATCTATTCTCATACAAATAATTCTTACCTATACGTGCTGAAATGCTCATTTCTCAGTCCATTAGGTTCAATTTAATGCATATAGAACATGTCTAGGATCGATAGGACTTTGAAGGTTTCATTTTTAATTTTACTCAGATGAAAAATTCCGAGCACTGCTTGCTAGTTCTAGCACTTACGCAGCATCGGCAACAGGCCCCGCAGGAAGCATGAGGCCAAGGTTAAAGCCCTTCTAAGTCAAGGTGCTATGATACCCAAAGAACCAATTTTCATTGTATTGCATGTCTTCTGGTATTTTATTGGCATGCCCAGAATCTGAGAGCAGAAGGGGTGCACTGGGACTCATTTCTGTTGCAGATGTATAACTCTTGGCATTAAATTTTCCTTAACTTTCACAAAATTCAAGGTTACCACTGTAGCTTATTAGTCTTTAGCTAATTTTGTATCATGTACAAAAAAACAAAAGTAGGGTTGCTGCTTTCCTCAAAATACAAAAGACAACAGTGTAACGGGACATGGGGGTTCCAGTTTCTGCTGAATTAGCAAGTATGTGCTAAAGAAAAAACAGCTCTAATCACATCTCCTCATGACTAAAGAAGTGGTTTACTAAAGTAGACAAAGGTGATACCCCTCTGGCCAAATAGCATCCCTTTAAATTGTTTCTTTATTACTAGATGAATTTGCAAATCCCCAGTTATATTCATACCCTCATTTACAAAATGGCAGATGAGGAGCAGGACGAGGGCTGGGGTGACCAAGGGTACAGTATATGAGCCCTCATCCTGGGGAGCAGCTCAACTGCCATCCAGAAAATATCTCTGTGGCAAAAAGTCTCCTATACCAGTCTATTAGCTTGTGCGCCTCAAAACCACCTTTTGCTGACACATCGTCCCTAGTGATCCCCGCATTGGCCTGGCCCAGTAACTTGCTGAAAGATACTTCATCAAAATGAATTTTGTGTCGTACTTTGTAGTTTTCAATGTATTTTCCAATACACTATTTGAAATCCTCAGCAAACACTGCAATGTCAGAGCAGCTGCCCCTGTTGCACACTGCACAAACCGAAGCACCAGCAAGTTGAATGGCTTGCATGGAACTACAGAATTAATAAGTGGTGGAACCAGTCTAGAAGCCAAGTCTTCAGACTTCTAGGCAAGCTTTTTCTTCACTCTACCCCAGGCATCCAGTAAAAATAAATAAAATGAACTCACTGAGGTCTGACTCAGGTGAGGAATGGTGCCTCATGTCATGGAATGGAAGGATTTTTCTTCATGTTTCTCAGCTGGCTGAAGCAGACGGCAGCACAAAATAAACTGTCTTTGACATTCCTACCCCTTTTCTGAGGCCCTCATTTCTCTCATCTTTTCACCTTCCAGATCTGGACTTAGGAGCTCAGAATGGCTCAGAATCTTGACAAGAATCATTCCCATCTCTCCTAGTAAGCAAATTCCCCTAGTCCCTCACAAGGTACAAATGTGGTCTCCTATCTGAAGACTTTTCTTATTTCTCCTGGAATCACTGGTTGTTCTCTCCTCTAAGCTACCAGAGGATAACTTCATTAATACAAATGTCACTCCTTACGTTACTGTCACTCCTTACGTTATGTCTTAATATTTCATTCCACCCATTTTTCCACTGGACTGTGAATTCCCAAAAGACAAGTACCTGTGTGCCATCTGTGTGTCGTACCTCCAAGAGTCTCTGGCACATAAGAGATATTCATAAGGGTCTGGTCCATGGATCTGAGGACTTTTCACTTAAAGTGTTGACCATGTGCCTGCTCACTGCACAGTAACAGATGAATATAAATGTAGAAAGATACTTTCAGAAAGAGCCTAATACTTCCCACAAAGTAATGAAACTCTCATGGTGTAATATCAGACACTATGATAGGAAGGGAGGAATTTAGGGACAGCGGAGTCTTCCTTTTGTTTTTCAAATCATACCACATAGGCAACTTCTAAGACCAATTCAAATTACTTCCAATCAACAAATATTTATAGTGGACACGTGACATTTATAAGGAGTACTTCCAGAGCCCTCTAATTCCCTACTTCACAACATTTTACAAAGGTTCTTAGTTTTCTCCAGAACCATAGTCTATTGAAAATCACCTCTTTCCTTTATATGTCCAAGCCATAAGTTTACCACTTTTTAAATTTTTATTAGATCATGTCTCTTATTTCATCTCTATTCTACACATTAAAAAATTCAGTTTTGAGCATTTGATGATGGCGTGCAATAAAGATCACTTGATAAAGAACAGAGAGCCACAGAGTCACCGTGAGATGCTCATGTTGGGAGCAGCAAAACCTCAGGGCCCTCTGGGGGTCACTTGGGAAAATTCAAAACCACAAACGTTAGATCTGCAAATGCCAGGGGCGCAATGGATAACGAGTACCTGTTACATGCAAAACATTGTGGTGAGTGCTGCAGAGAATTCAATATGCATAACTGCTCCTGTCCTAAACATTCTACTAATTAGTGCAGTACCTCGATCTCTGTTGTACTACCCTTTGAGCTTAAATTTTTATTTAATAGAAGTTCCTAAAGAAATAGCCTAAAGGCTTCCAATCAAGATGGTGCCTTGAATTAATGCTTCAACCTTTTCCATGACACACACACAGAGTACTTGAGAGATTAAATACTTTAAAAATATTTAAAACATGGACATATTTAAAAAAATGTAAATATACACAAGAGCTGGAACTAGAACAGAAACAGAAGTAGGGACCATAGGCACTAAATCAACCAGATTCCAGAACAGTTTACAGTCAGACAGCTGCTATAGCTAAATACTATAATCTGGGTAGCTTCGACAACAGGAATTTATTTCTCGGTCTGGGAAGTTTAAGATCAAGGTACCAACAGTCAGTTCTTGGTGAAAGCCCACTTGCTGGCTTGCATATGGCCACCTTCTTGCTGCATGCTCACATGGCCTTTCCTCAGTGCATGCCCTACCCTCATGACTGAGGGTCATCTGAGCCTCATTACCTCTCAAAGGCCCCACTTCCAAATACCATCACATTGGGGGTTAGGGTTTCAACATATTTGGGGGAAAGAGGGGCAAAGAGCCCACAATAGCACATTCTTTTTTTTTAATGGAGAATTTAAACTGGAAAAAGCAATTGAGATTTTGATTCACATAGGATGTGGAGAAATACCTGAGCCAGGCTAATTGCATTAAATAAAAGACCTGAAATAAGATATGCGAAATATTAAAAAAGAAGCTGAAAAAGCCATACAAATCCCCAGGACATTGGTTTATATGAATCAATATACTTAGATTGGGGGGGGGGGGGGTTGTGCGTTGAGGAAGCCGAAACAGCCACGCAGGTAGAATCCCAGCCAGGGTGTCCAAAAGATCACAACTGAACCATACAGATGCTTCTCCAATATTATCATGGGACAAGAAAACAGAGGCATCAGTATGAAACCTAGCTTTAGATAAGGAGAAGCCACAGTCTGTGTAGAGACTGTCTGCAAAACCACAGACAGGAAAGAATGAGCACAGAGAACATGAAAAGGGATTGTCACTCAAGATAGAATTGCAGACTAAAATTTCAAGTATATGATAAATAACAGAGCGAAGGGAAGAAAATGCAATTTTAGGAATGTCAAAAATGACTTTAAAGTAGGTATATTTTATATCCTCAAAGAAATGAAGAAATAATTTTCATAAAATAACAACACAAATTAAACACAAACTAAAGCAGTCAGATATGAATAAAAAATGAGTAGATAAGAAAAAAGAACAATTCGAATTTTTAGAAATTAAAAATTAGCTAAAAATTTCCTAAAATAAAACTTTCAATATGGGTTATAAATGATTCCCTGGAAACAGACAAAGTGAGAAGCAATTAATTTGAAGGCAGGTACAAAAGTGTTCAGTCAGAATGAAGTACAGAGAAATAAAGAAATAAAATATGAAAGAAAAGTTAAGGTACAATAATGACAGTGATAATGATGATGTTAAACTGCTTAACAGGGGCCCCTGGGTGGCTCAGTCATTAAGTGTCTGCCTTTGGCTCAGGTCATGATCCCAGGGTCCTGGGATCCAGCCCCGCATCGGGCTCCCTGCTTGGCAGGAAGCCTGCTTCTCCCTCTCCCACTCCCCCTGTTTGCGTTCCCTCTCTCGCTGGCTGTCTCTCTCTCTGTCAAATAAATAAATAAAATCTTAAAAAAAAAAAAAAAAAACTTAACAGAAATGTATATAATAAAAACCGGAATCAAATAGCAAACTTTCAAAGTAGTGGTGGGGGGAGGGGTAGTTGAGAAATAAATATCAATCCACATCACAACAATAACAGCCAGAAAATAAGGTAGGGAAAAGAAAAAGCAAAATCAACATGGTAACAGAAAATAAAAGAGATTAATTCAGTTCAAATAAGCCAGCAACAAATATAAACAGATTAAAATTACCTAATAAAAGACCATCGGATGGGATACTTTTCATTTCAGCATTAATCTATTTTTGAGAGAAACACCTAATATGTAATACCAAAAGTTTAAAGGAATCGGAAGAAATGTGCAAAATCAAAGTTATGTTTTTAATAATATGAAGATAATAATATTATCTGCCATTTTCATTGTGTTGACGTGTATACTGATAGTACATTACCACCGGTGGGCAAACTGCTAAAACCAAGGCACTGACGCTAAACTGTATGAGCTGGCGTTTTCTGTTCTACTACCATCCACTTGGAGAAAACAACCCTCCCAGAAAGCCAGTGTTACTTAAGGATGACCTCCATGAAGCGGTGGTATTATCTTATTAAATCTCAACCAATGTATACATATCTTTTTAGTATCAGTGTGACAAAATGAGATGTACATATAAAGCACTGTCTGCTGCATATTGACAAACTCAAGTTGTCTTGAGGAAATCACTGTGTTTTTTGAATTGTAGAATATCACCACTTTTTTCATAGAAAAAAACACTTTTACTTGGAAGAATGACTAACAGACAAATTATGGCTATCAACATTTGGTTTGGGCACACATTTTTTTCAAAACGAGGTGAATCTGTAACTTTTAGGAAAACTGACAACTAACAATACCTACCGCCAGTTGATAAAATTTAAGCTTTTAAGTGAAAATGAGAATTTTGGAAAACTCATAATCATGACCATGAGCTTGATAGTGTCACAATATTTAGACTGTTCTGAGGAGATAGGTGATTACATTAAGGAATGTGATTTTTTTTTGATGTTGTATAATGGAATTTGTCTACGTACCTCAGTGAACCACATGATAATGCATAGTGATAAACAAACCAAGCACAGGTTTAAAGATCTATTCAAAATGCAAAATAATCCAATGGATATTAGAGGAACAGAGTACAAATAAGTTATTGATAGGATTCAGATTTCACTTTGCCGCTAACAGTTTTGATGTACCACTAAAGAAAAATGTCAACAATTATCTTCTACCATTCCCACTGCTCAACATTTCATTAGGTTTCCCAATTAAAAAATAATTTCAAAAGGACATGATTCATACAAAAAACATAATTGTCATCACTTGCAAGTAACATAATTATCTACACTAGAAAATTCAAGAAAATATCAAACTGCAAAAACTAATAGCGTTTTGCAACAGGAACAATAAGCAAAAATTAACTGCATCTCCATCTACAGTTACACTTAAATAGGAAATGTAATAGAAAATGTACACTCACAATCAAAAACTATAAGGTATCTAAGCATAGCACTACCATGTCTTGCATGCTATTAACCAAGGACTTGAAAAAATTAAAAACCATATACTAGGTTCATGAAGGGAATATTATAAAGAGAAAAATTATCCCCCAAATTATCCATGACTTCAATAAAGTTATTATCAAAATCTCCTAAACGTTTTATGAAATTTAAACTGATTCTCAAACTCCTATCAAAGAAAATGTCTAAATGTTAAGCTACATTTCATAGTGATGGCAGAGAATAAAAGGTACTCGATGAGAGACATAACAAAAGATCTTCATGAATATTACAAGGAAATCTTAAAAGTTTTTTAAAAAGAAGACTTAAATATATGAAGAAATACACTATTTGCATGAAAAGGAAAACTCAATATTGCGAAGATGTAAATTGTTCCTCATAGTAACTTGTAAATTCAGTGAAAATCCTGGTAGAATATTTTAGGAGACCTGATAAACGGATACTAAATGTGTTTATGCAATAACAGCGAATACTTAATAGCCTTCTCTATGAATCAGGCACTTTTCTAAAAACTTCACACGCAATTCTTTAATACCCATAATAACCATATCTACAAGGTAGATACTATTTCATTCCTATTTTACATATGAGAAAACTGAGGCACATCTTATACAAGGTCAGACAAATAGAACAAAGACTCCTCTCCAGCTGGTCTCCAGTCTCCTAAGCACTATCCCATACAGCCAAGATGTCAAAGTAACTTTGTGGGAGAACAAGATGGAATATGAGGAAGTATCTTCACTATAACTTGACAGAGTGTGGTATTTATGCATAAATATGTAAGTAGACCAATGAAACAAACTGAAGAACGTATAAACAGCCTACACATTTGACTTATGAGAGGACAATTTAGATCAATGGGAAATGAAAGGCAAATCAAACAAATATTCAGAACAAATGAAATAAAATCCCTACTTCATTCCATAAACAATTCCAAGAGGATTAAATGTTAAAATAGAGGCAAAAACCTTAACATGTTTAAAATAAAATTTATGAAAACATTTATAAGCTTGAGGTAGGAAATAATTTCAAACACATAGAGCAAAAACCATAAACTAAGAATGATAAACTTGCCTACGTTAAATTTAACTTCTGTGCAACAAAATACATCATTAAAACAAGTGAAAAGACAGGACAAGTTGGGAGAAGATACTTATTCATAACCAACAAATAGTTAGTATCTAAAATATCGAATAAACTCTTACAAATCAATAACAATCAATACAAATCAATGGCCAACAGCCCAAGAGAAAAATGGTCAGAAGCACAAACAGAATTTCATATAATAAGGAACACAAATCATGAAAAAACATAGGGAAAGATACTCAATCTAACTGGTAATCAGAGAAATGTAAATACAACCTGTGGTGTGTGGAAGGAAACGTTTGAACCATCATGCTAAAGTTGATTATACCCATTTCTCCCCAACTCCACATTGTCAACATTCAGTGAGGTCATGTTAGTACTTGATACTGGCCATGATGGCAATATTTACACTAAGTAAATGAACAAATGCTGCAAATTAGAACCTTTTTGTCAATTGCCAGTTTACCACCATACACACAGACTTATTACTTTAAAGTTTAAAATATAACAATACCAAATATTATTAACAAGGATGTAAAGTAAAGGGAACTCTCATAATCTGCTAATAGGTCTGCAAAGTAATTTAACTACTTGAGAGAATAATTAAGCAGTATTTGTAAAATCAAAGACATATTTATCCTATGACTCAGCAATTCCATTCCTAGCCAAATAGAGAAACTCTTACATGTATGTGCAAGGAGACATGTATAAGTATGTTCACAGCAATATTGATTGCCGTAGCCAGAAAAATCAGAAATATCTTTAATATCCAGCAAGAGGGGAATGCATAAATAAACCATGATGTATTTATATAATGGCATACTATATAGCAGTGAAAATGAGTGAACTAGAAAACCATATACCAACTTAGATAAATCTCACAAATCATTAAGTACAAAAAGCAAGCTGCAGTAGAATAAAGTATAATAGCTTTCATATATAATTTTTAAATATGGAAGCAATACTATATGTTCTATATGGGCTGTATATGTATACATGTATAGTGTATTTACATACATATATATGACATTTTTAAATTACATCAGATTGTTGGGGCACCTGAGTGGCTCAGTTGGTTAAGCAGCCGACTCTCGATTTGGGCTCAGGTCATGACCTCAGGGTCCTGAGATCAAGCTCCATGTTTAATGTAGAGTCTGCTTGAGATTCTCTCTCTCCCTCTGCCCCTCCCCCGCCCCTCTCACATGTGCTCGCTAAATAATAAAATCTTACAAAAAATGACATCAGATTTCTAAAACCTTAAAATATGACAATATCGAGGACATGGGGAAATACTAATTCTCATATGCTGTGAGAGTATGATTTGGCATTATCCACTTAAAGATCAATTTGACAATATTTAGTGAAAATGGAGAAGTGCCTACCTCTTACCTATCAATCTAGGTTTTCAGGTGTATTAACCCAAAGAAAGCTCTTACAAACATACACACAAAAAAATGCTCAATGATTTCCATTACTTTGTGCAAAATTATTTTTACTAGACAAAACAGTGAAAATACTAAAATATGGCTTGAATATAAACCAAATTAATGGCTGTGTTTGCCTTGGAGGAGGAGTTCAAGAATGATCTATAAATGGAATTTGAGAGAAATATCTGTAATGACTTATTTCTTGAAGAAAAAATCTGAAGGAAATGTTATAATATGTTAACATTTGTTAAATTTGGATGGCAGTTAAATGAGTGTTCTATAAGCATTTTTTGTTTGTTCCCTTTTAAAATTTATATGTATTTTTTCATTTTTAAGAGAAAATATATATATATATATATATATATATATATATATATATATCCCTCAGCTTCCTAAAGTTGTTTTTTGGGAGGAAAACCCACTCGACTTGAAATCAAACACCCAGATTGTAATCCAAGCTCTTCTACTAGATAGTTGTGTGAACATGGACAAGTCTCCTGAGTTTTACATGGAAACGTGGCAACTTCCCCACAGAGGATGGTTAGCTGCTACACCCTGAGCTATAGGGCCTCGGGCACTGGCCACCTGTGCGTATTAGTTTGTCAGGACTGCCATAGCAGTGGACCATCACCTACATGGTTTCAACAACAAACGTGTTGTCTCATAGCTCTGCGGACTAGAAGTTCAATATCAAGGGGTCAATAGGATTGGTTCCTTCTAAGGGCTGGGAGGGAAAGATCTGGACCAGACCTCTCTTCTTGCTTTGTGGATGGCTGTCTTGTCCCTACCTCTTTTCACAGTGTCCCCCTTCTGTGCATGTCTGTTCCAATCTACCCCTTCTTATAAGCACACTGGTCATACTGGCTTCAGACCCACCCTCATGATCTCACTTCAACTTGATTACTTCTGTAAAGACTCCATTTCTGAATAAGGTCGTATTGTGAGGTACTAGGCAGTAGGACTTCACATGAATTTTGGGAGGACTCAATTCAACCCGTAAAACCTGCCACACATAGTTGATACTTAGAACGCATATAAACAAAAAAGGATGTTTTAAGAATATAAAGCTCATCCCCAAATAAAAGTGACTTTAATCTATTGATATTAATTCACTGGTCAAATGTTAGGAGGAAGGGCTGATGAATGGTGGGATGAGGTTTTTCATTTCAGCTCCATCCTTTTCAGATGCATTAGGACACCTGTGCTAGTGAGTCCTGTGGCCAAACAAAATGATGGACCTGCCAGCTTCTCATGTGTCATGCACACCAGTGTGCTGGCGGTTGCAGGGTGGGGAGGCATGGAAGATACTGCTAGTAATGCCAAGATCCTATGTTCAATTCCCATCAGAGCCAATTAGCTTCACTCATCCCTACGCGTAACCGGCCACTTTGCTGTTGCCTGCTGACCCACAGAACAGAGGTCAATCAAAAACAGGGCACTGGCTGTTCAAAAAGCCTTGACTTCTATTCTGAATCCCAGAATTTGTAACCTAAGAGCAGGAAAGAGGCAATGGAAGGCTACCTTTATCCCAGTTCAAATGACACTTCTCATGTTATTTCAGACCTCGGTGACATGGTGATTAACATCGTGATATAAAAATCTTCACAGAATTGAACCAATCAATGGGAACAGCAAACTCAGATAAAATGACCTCAAGATGCCATGGCCTGGGGTTAACAACACTCTTCTTGTATGACCACTTTTCTACCTAATTAAAAATGCTATCTTATTAAAATAATTACAACTAAATTTAAACTGAATAATCATTGCTTATATATATTTTATTCCCATTTATCAACCATTCCAGCTTTTTCCTCTGTAAAAGATTACGCATTCTACAGAATAAGCTACTGTAAACTTTACCTCCAAAAAGGCCTATTATGTCTCTCTTTTGTTTCTTGTTTCCTTAGGTCAAATCTTGGTTGTAAATAAAGACAAGGGCTTCACATTCAGACACAGAAGACAGTAATAACATTCCCAGTTTCTCATGAAAGCATTCCAAACTTCTAAGTTCTTCCTCTTTAAAGTGAGAAACTCTTAGCTTCCTTCTGCTTCAGGTACTCTAAGCTTTAGAAATGATATGGATTATAACGTAGAGAAATCAGCTAGGAATACACTGGATTCTTCAATACATAGATATAATTTGGGGGGGGCATTATTTGCAATTTTCCCCTTGTTAGTATCCTCAGAATGCTGACCACAGAGCCTGTGTATGAGAGTACTCTTGATTGCAAGTAATAGAAACCTACTCCAATCTAAAAAAAACTGGGGATTTTTGACCTCTCATAATACCAAAGTCTACTTCAGGCACTACTGGATCCAGGTGCTTGAACTTCAGGCACCTGTCCCTTCCCTATTCTCAGGTCTATTAAGATAGGCTCTCCTCAAATGGTGACACAGAGCTCCAACAGGAGCTCTCAAATCACTTCCTACCAGTTTAGCAACACCAGAAACAAAAGATAAAACTTCTCTTTTCCAAAATTTCCAGCAGGAATTCCAAGTTTCATTATGACCTGCCTATCCTTGAAGCATAGTATTGTATAGTATAGCATAGTATAGTAATCAGTGTATCTAAGCAGATGTGGGTTTCTCATCTGCATGTGTTATCCAGGTACCACCCCCAGAACCTAGCAGAGGGATCAAACTCCACCCCAACCACATGGATAGAAATGGGTGAGAACCGGTACCCCCAAAGGAAAATTGAGGTGCTGTTATCAGAAGTGGAAATGGCAGGCAAAACCAATAGACACCTATTGTCAGAGTCTTAAGTTGTTATTTCAGAAAAAAATACTATTAGTCACAAAGAGGGCGGAGTCAAAGATGGCAAGCTCAGTACAAACTCATCATCATAACTGGAAAAAATTAATTAAAAATCCATTTTCTACTGCTGGAGGGTCAGCACTGCATTGTCATATGGAAACGTAATTATGATAAGTCATAGTGATTTATCAATTGAAAGCAGCTCAGTAAGTATGAGAAAACAGCAAATGAAGAGCGACTCTGGAAGGCTATTTAACTCATTCCCCAGCCACTGATAAAATCATACCTAAGCCTTCAATTTTTGAAGACCTGCAGAAACAAGGTACTATCATAATCATTCCATTATAATTCCATTATTAAGAAAAACGATATACGTTTCCTCTCTAGCCCTCTCCATGCAAGGGAATACCTCCATCTGTACATGTCATTAATTAATTTTTTGGTAACAATTAGCTTCAATGCTCCTGTGAGGACTGCTAATCTTTCACCAGGGTAAAATGAGGCACTTGGATAAAAATGTTGCTTCTGGGAGGCAGGAATGCCTAGCCCTGATAAGAACTTTTGGATCAAAAGTGTTCCCTCACCCCAAGGACTATTCACGTGCAGTTCAAAAGGCTATAAAAGAGATGACCTCACTAGGTGGGCTCTTTCAGCTGCCAATTAGGACAACTCTCCTATTTGAAACATGGCCCTTTGGTTTATCTGTTCGGTGGTAGAGTCAGTCACACAAATCAGGCATTTTTTGCTCCTGCTGTAATACTCTATCATAATTAATGACAGTGTCACACTGTACTTAATGTAAATTAATTCTACGTTTGTCCAAATAACCCAATACGATTTAAGTTTCCTGCATAGCCAGGTTTTTGAATGCATTATCTGTAAGATGGAAAAGACATTCCTCCACAGAGGGTTTTTTTTTTTTTTTAATCAGAAATTAAATAAATAAAGGGCTCACCATATGTGCAGCCCGGGCCATTGCTTGCAGCATTTAGCAGGGTCAGATTATCAAGTTTCATTATTTGATACATTTTTCAGGCTTGCAACAGAGTCGCAAAGAATTGATGGGAGCAGCAAATTCATTTTAAAATGGGTTTATCGCTTCATCAGGTATTCATTTAAGCAGAATCCACAGCCTAACTGGATCTCTTTGGCCCTATGTGACATGTTTTTCCAAATGGAATGATAATAAGTATAGAGAGATAATATGTAGTTAAAGACTTCCCATCTCCACGAGGCACCCAGATATTCAAAGAAAGAAATTACTTTCATTCTCAAACCACTGCTCACTAGAGGATCAATGGCCAGCTGTTTCAGGGCCCTGCTAAAGAGGAATCTAGAGATGCCACAATCCTTTTGGTTTGAGGCTAATAGCTACCTTATAGAGAAACCGTCATAAGGGACTTAGTTTCTGGTGAGAAAAAAATTATAAATTGAGCATTAAATAAGTATTATAATACATTTTCTTAGAGCTACTAAACCAGATCCAATAGGAAAATGACAGAAATTAGTTGAGAAAATAAAATTACGATATCAAAAAAGTGTTAAGAAACTTCAAGCTATTTCAGATTTCCAGAATATCATAAATTACGCAGGCGATATGCACACCAATCCAAAGTCTACAAAATTCAACTTCTAGTCTCAGAGATTGTTAATTCACCGAGTTCTTGTAGAATGTCTCCCATTCAATGAACTCTATCATGACCTCCCCAGAAAATTCACTTCAACATACAAACTGTTGATTTTCCAAATACATATTGACATTATATTTGGAAAATATAAAAAGCTACAGGTGATGCAGTGGTATGTACAATTGCTTTATATCACAAAGGCTTCTTAGTTAATAGACTTCATGCTTATGTTATCATCTGAAATACCATGGACACAATAATGTGTAAAAAGTCGCCCTTATTACTGATAATGCTATTTTGAAGATCTGCTTAGATCTGCTACGTAAGTGTACTAAGAATCCTGGCCTCAGGCATCAGTGTTTTTTAAAACTACCTAGGTGCTTCCAGTGTGCAGCCCAAAAGGCAATGGTTTGGAGCAGTGGTTCTCTAAGTGGGGTGCCTGGAGCAGCAGCCCCAGCATCACCTGGGATGTTGTCAGACATGCAAATCAGGTTCCCATCCAGAACTACTGAATCAGAAACCCTGGGGGAACTGGCAGTGGAGCAGATGGTCCAGGTGATTCTGATGAACGCTGAACCACGGAACTAACATAATAAAAAATTATTAAAAAATAATAAAATAAAGATTACATCTTAATTAAAAAATAAATAAATAAAATTTGAAACAGCCCATCTAGAGAAAAGTTGGGATCTGCAGAGCAGACACTTACCTAGGACTGTCACCTCTCATTGGTCCAAAGTGGAAAGTCCAGAAAGCCAGGGGTGGATCCAGGCTTTGAAGAGCTTGAAGTCAGTACAATTTTAAGACCTTTTTCAAGAAACCCAAGACATACAAAATTAGGTACAAAGTAAATATCCATTTAGGATGAGAGAAATCACAAGTTTTAGAAATTTCATGCTAATGAGTGTTACGTACTGTAACATAATGCTTTTATTATTTCCTGAGACTCCCCTCTAACATTCTTTACCTGCATTTCTTTTCATAGAATACTCTTTCATTGCCTTTTCATAGCAAAAAGTGTATAATATTTTCAACAGGGATAAAAATAATGATTCATTCTTTCCTCTAGTATGATGATTTCTTTTTCTTTTTCTTTTTTTTTTTTTTTTTTTCTTTTTGAGTTTAGGAAAGGTGTCTTAGAGGTGGTTGCTGAATTTGGGAGGACCTCTATCAGAGGAAACCTCTATTTTAGGGCATTGTAGGTATTACACTGCAGCAACTAACCTTAAATACTCTTTGAAGAGTCTCTAACCAAAGTCTTACAAGCAGTCATTGCAGATGAGGGGAGTAATGCTTTATTCACTTTATGCCAAATCTACCTTGTACAGACCCTTGATAAATTAACTCCCCCAATCAGCCCACCACCGAGGTAACTCATTCTACTTCTGCAGAGAGGAAGAGGAGAGGGTACAGAGTGCTAGGAGCATTTAGGAAAAATTCCTCCTGATGAAAACAAGATGAAGAGAATATTTGTTCCCCGGAAAGAGAAGGGCAGCTTCAGGGGTATCTACACATGGAGAAATGTGTGCATTCAACTGAGGTCACATGACCAGATTCCCTTCTATTTCTCTAAAAAGTGTGATGCTTTAGCTTCTGAAACTGGGAAGTCCCAACGGGGTCTAGTCTAATTTTACAGATATCAAAGTCAAGTCAAGATGTATACTGATGGCATTGAGTGCCAAAGCCTGTTCCCTACTTTGGTGAGGCTTGACTGTTCAAAAATAGAGTCCTGAAGATCTTAACCAGATATATCCTGGGTGAGAATTCTCATTTGGACAAGGTTCAAAATGGGTATTTAATTTGGTTTACTCTCAAATCATCAAATAAGAACATGGGATGTACGGAGGACAAAGATGAAAACACTGATAAAAGCAGTCAATAACATGGCCTCCCTTGCCGCCTCTTTGGGGTGCAGCTGAGGACAGTGAACTAACCATCACTTGAAAAGAGCTTGAACTGTGGATTTGCTGCTTTTTATACCCCCAGCCACTTCAGCACTCAGAATCACATTATTTAATAAATAAAAAAACAGTAACTCTGCCCCTTAGGGAATACTTGTCCAGGTTTCAGTTCTTAAAATTCCTGCCGGCTAGCACAGAGGCAACTTCTCTTTATAGGCACCTACTTTATGGACTCAGGAGCTTTCCATATTTGTCTACTCATGGGCAGAGGGCCTGGAGCATAGCAAGTGTCCAACAAATATTTGTAAAATGAATGAATAGATAAGCTTAACGTTTGCACAATGACAGGATGGGATAAGTACGTATATGAGAAATAAAAAAGTGTACCTGGTACAGTGTTCTATTTTCATTTGATGGCTTAATAAATAGCTGCCTAAATGAACACCTGTTTACAAGCAGTCTTTTATCAGTATTTGTCTGCTTTTAGGCTTAAAAAAAAAAACAATGAAAAAACTTTCTCCTTGGGAAACTCAAGAATGGCTTAATGAAGTAGGTGGCATTTTGGATGGGCCTTGAAAGATGGAATTTGACAGATGACATGTTTTAGAGAGCTATTCCAGATGGAGACAGCCTCATTAGCAGAAGACACAGGAGTAAGAAGGCATGTGGCATGTTTGGAGAAGAGCAGCGATACGGTTTAACTGAAACGCAGGGTGCCTGAAGGGGAGAAAACTGCACTCAAAGTTTGGGTCTGGAGAATCAATCTGAAGAGTTAGGATTTCTTTCAGTAGGAATGTGGGTACCACAGAGAGTTTTCAAATTTTGATGAAAGTTGAAAGTGACATATCAGAACTGTACTTTAAGAAGATGTACCTGCCATCAAAAATGTAGCAAGAGCTAAAGAGAATGACTGCAGACCCGTAAGATGAGCTAGGATGTTAAAGCAACAATCCAAGTACAAAGCATGAAATCTTAACGAGGATGGTGGCTCTGGAAATAGAAAGGAGAAGATGAATGCACAGGACAAGGTGGGGGAAGCTTCTGCCTAATGTCTCAAGCAGGAGAATGAGTGAATAGGGGTAAACAGGACAATAGGACATGGAGAAGGAGACATTCAAGGAAGCTCTGAAGTTTAAAATCTGAAATTGTCATAGTAAATTTTCTGAGAATATACTGCATAATTTCCAAGGGTTGATCGTAAGGACAGGCCAGCAGACCACTGGATGACTGGTCTGGACCTTTGGAAGTCACCTCCAGACCTAAACCTAAGCTCCATAAAGACATGAACTGTCTGTTTTCTTCACCACTAAACACTCAGCACATAATCTGGTACCCACTAAGAGTAGTTATTTAAGAAATATTTGCTAGATAAAAGAATCAAGATTATATCTAGAATCAATTGTAGATTATATGAATGAAGATTATAGTATAGAATCAATGGAAAAGACAGTCAATGTGTAAATTAGGGAAAAGGTTCAAACACGGAACCTTAAATAATAAATTACACTTTGCAAGAGGAAGAAAACCACGTAGGGTCCAGCAGCAGTCCTAGACAGTGTTGAGATATGGCAATAACTCCCAACACTAAGACTGAGCAGGGTATGACTGACATGCTTAGAGTTCACCGGAAGAGAGGAAAGAAGTTGTACCTAGGATGTTCATGGACCGTGGAGCAAAATTTGCAACATTAGAAGTTGATCCTGTTTTTAAAGAATTATGATCAAAAAGGGATGGGGAAGGTTGAGTCACCCATGATAATTCTACTGAATGATCACGCTTTCTGGGTAATCTGTGGTGGAAGAGTTTGGGATATGTGAATATCTTGATGCCACAGTGACCTTTTTATAAGACTATAAAAACTCAGTTTAAAACCTTCCAATGATTTCCCTTTACGCTTAGGAAAAATCCAAACAGCCTAACATCATTCACATAACTCTACAATATCTGTTCTCTGCCGATGTCTCATTTTGTGCCTCCATGTCCTATAGCCTGCCATCTTCAGTCACCCCAAATAGGCTCTGCTCCCTCCCCTTTTTCTGACTGGAACACCATCCTTTCAACCACAACATCTTTGCCCCAACCATTTGCTCTATCTAGTTAATATTTACTCATTCTTCAATTTCAGTTCAAACATCACTTCTTCAGGGAAAAATTTTCCCCTCTCTTTAGGTTTGATTCCTCTGCTATATACTATTAGAGTCCCAAGTATCTTCACTTTACAGCCTTTATTATAGTTTATTAGACACTTTTTGTCTTCTTTTTAAAGTATCATTCTCTGATAATCTACCGTCATCTCCATGAGAATAGCATTGGCTTTGGTTCACTTTTATACCCCTGACATCTAGCAGAGTGACTGGCATATAACGATGGTTTACAAAATAATAGTTAACTTTCCCATATATATTAAATATTTACTAAATCCCAGATATTGTTCAAAGTGTTTACATGAATCGAAGGCAGTGGAATGTGATATAAAAAGCGTGGACTTGGGAACTGACAAGCTGGCTTCAAACCTCAACTTTACCATTTAGTAAGCTTGTAGACTCAGGAAAATTAATGAATTCTCTGTACCCCAGCTTCCTCATCAATAAAACAGAGAAAACATAGAGCTGCATGATGATTTGTTAATGGAGAACCAAAGACATTAATTAACTGGACCACGGTCTGAAAGCTGCAGGCCACAGGGCTGGGAACCAAACCCAAGTAATCTCAATGTGCTATTAACCACCAAATAAGAGAATAATTGGATACAGTTGACCCTTGGTCAATGGGGGGGAGGGGGGAGGGTGCTGACCCACCCAACACAGTCCAAAACTGTATCTTTTGACTCCCCAGAAACTTAACTACTAATAGCTTACTATTGACCAGAGTCTTACCAATAACATCAACAAATACTTAATGTATATTTTCTATGTTTTATATATATCATATACTGTATTCTTATAATTAAGCTAGAGAAAATATTAAGAAAATAAGAGAAAATACATTTATGGTACTGCATTTATTGGGGGGAAAAAAACCCATATAAGTGAACCTGCACAGTTCAAAACCATCTTGTTCAAGGGTCAACAGTGAATCATATATTAACATAAATTCCATCTCTAAAATTACTATATAGATAGGCAGAGACAGCCATAAGCACCTGCACCTACCCTTCACGTCTACCCTGCTCTTTCCTTTTCTTCAAAGTGATAAGTAGGCCATTAGGCCTGGACCCATGAGAAAATATCCCAAGAAGTAAAATCAAGCCAGGATTATCTTTTCCATAAATGTGGAAGTCAAAACTAGAAGAGTAAGACCAACAGGTGGATCAGAGTGAACTGGTGACAAACGCCGCTGCACTTGTGCCTTAAGTGGAATGCCACTTCACTAACCAATTTCAAATGTCACTCCTTTGCACGTACATACCAATATGCTTTAATATTTATCACTTAATAAACACATGAAAGATTGCACAAAATCTGTGTCCAATGATCCTTGATGACAAAGCATTAGTGACCCGATCCTTTTCTAGACATAATGATATTTTGCTCCAGTAGCATACTGCTGTATCTCCCATGAAACAGTAAGGCACTCATGCATAAAATTAATACAGTAAGCTTTCCAGGCAGTGATAAATTTGGAAGCAGGCCCACAGAATCATTTCATCCCTCTTGAAGGCAGATTTCCTATAAAACCTTGAGTCACCTACATCTTGACTTGTAAGGCTCTTTTGAAAATTATGTCATCATCTCTCATGAAACCCAATAGGGCATGTGCAGTCAAGGTGGAAATAAAGGGGACAATGAAGCTGTTGAGGAGATGCTTAGAAATATGACCACTTCATTTTATGTGGAAAAGGCAATTGATCTCTAAGCATTGAGACAGCTTTCGACTTGCCCTTTGCTATTAAGTTATCCTCACCACGCTGCTCCTTTCCGTTCCCCTGGGTATAAATGGGTCTTGAATTCTCTTGTTTTATGTAGGGGTAGCTGAAGGTGATTTTATGCCTTGACAACCTTTGACAAGCAGCAGTATCAAGAGTATCATCATGGAAAAACAGGGTTTTCTTGATTTTGCCAGTAATCACTAAAAAGTACCTCTGCTTCCGAAAGCATCAGTCTCATGAGGACATTCACAAACAAACCCTGTGTGTCCTCACGAACATGTCTGAGTCACCCAAACAGTGAACCCTGCTACTGAGGTTTGAAACAAGTACTCGGAAGATTTTGAAACCTGAACACTGAACAATGTTACATCAAAAAATTATCATTTAGAGGTTTTGAAGAAGAGGGAAGGTAACCATTGCTGCATGGACCCCATTAGACCTTCCTGACAGGAGGAAAATGAAAAGCGTGGTTTGTTTAGGGAACACATTGTTCATTTGCCATGTAAGTCATACTACACTGGGGTAGCACCTGAGAAAAATAAGGGATTCTGGTTGAAATTATATAATTTATCACTGATGGTTGGTTTTACTTGGCCAGACTCAAAACATCTTCAGTTATGAACTTCCGATATCTGTTATGGTATTTTTTTTTATTCTTACTGAGACTCTGGTTACCAACGTGAGTTTTTAGAATGCATGTGTCTCATGTAGCTACTGCACAGAGTAAATTATATATGCAGTGTGCTTGATGGATGCACTTTAATCTTGTTGGTATTTGATGCTCCTTGTGTCATTTCGAAGAAGAAAATGAAAAACAAACATTGTCTTGGAAGGTTCTCTCTCCAAAAGGGGAACTGGCTAACATTCCCTTTTTACCCCTTACAGGTAGGGGTCCTGAATCACAGAAGAGTAGTTTACATAGTAAATTGATACCAGGAGTCTCCATGGAGAAGGAAAGGCAAGCTAACACCCCCCCCCCCCCCAGGGAATTCTAAGGAGCAGAAATGTGATCTTGTTTTTGTATAACCAAAGCATTAATATTAATAGTAAGTCAGGTGTACTTGCTTAGCAAGCAACTCTACTCCCTAAGGTGTTCTCACAGCACTGACAATCCCTACCCGGCATTCTGATTGTTTCCTTACTTTGAAGTCCAGGCACCAGGATGCAAGCCTTTTCTTGGGAGAGTCCTCCTTTTCCTTACAGGTCAGGACAAGCCCCACTCACCCTTCAATTCCAACGCATACTTTGTTCCAGAGTTAAACAGGGATTTCCCTTCCTCCATTCCTAAGGGCTCTTTTTTCTCTATTTTCCCCATCCTAATATTGTGCTGAAATATATAATTTCCAATAGTAATAGTCCTCCATCCCTGAATTACGGGAACTTAGGTTAAGTATTAACTGAAAAATAATAAATTTAAGTGTACATATAAAGTTTCCCCACAAAAAACCAAAAACAAACCACACAAACTACCAGAAGAGAAACTGCTTTCCACTCTGCCATGATCAGATTTCCATTATCATCAGCATTACTTTGCACCTCCCACTTCTTAGTGGTACGGGTCTTTGAAATTTGGAGAAAATAAATGAGAAAATATTGTAATTAGTGATAATTAACATAAGGTGCATTGTTCAGAATGGTAGCTTTTTATGTGTCACAACGTGTATTGACTTATAAAGCATTTCAATAACAATTAAGATTATCCTGTTTCGTACACTGTAAATAAATCATCCTAAAAAGCTACACATAAACATTGGAGCTGCCACAACACACACTGAATCATTTTAGGATTATGAGGGTTTCAGTTTCTTAGCCTCTGTTTTGGCTTTTTCAAGGAAGATCAGATCTCTGTGCAAAACGGAAATAAGGATTTTCTGTCGGTGGGGGGGAATGGGTTGGTTTTTATTTATTTATTTATTTATTTTAGTGGGAATCAGAACAGATGTAAGCTCACTTAAATCTACAGCATTCTTTTCCCTCCCTAATAATTGCATCTTAAGGTAGGCATACACAAATAATTCTCAATATAAGAAAAATAAGTTTTTATCTGCTTAGAACCCTAATGCACTAGAATGTTAAACCTGAAATATTTTAAAGTTCACGTTGTCTACCTTGATCATTTTATAAACGAGGAAGACCCAAAGAGAGAAGTGGTTTGCAAAACACAGTAGGAAAAAAAAAAGTTGTATAAATGTAAAGGAAATATCTGTTAAAAGTAATGTATCGAAGTCTCATATTCATTCACCATTTTCACTAAAATATCAGTAAATGTTTTTAAATATGAACTCGAAATGCAAAAAGAATGAGAAAGGAGGCAGCCTGTACGTGAGAGATTTCACAGATTTCTAGAATGCAGAGAGCTGGATGACGAAAGCGTAATTAATGGAACAAGGCAGAGGGAGCCCCCTGCTCAGGGTTAGCATGTGTGGTCCATGGCAGAAGGCACAGGAAGTCTGAGGGTGTTGGAAGTCCAGCAGACCCAGAGAAAACCTAGCCCTGCATGTAGGAGAGAGACAGATGGTTTTACAAGAAAGGGTTTTGGAATAAAAGGTGAGTGTCAATAAAATAGACGTTTTGAGAAGGAGTGGCAGTGTATATGACAAGGAAGTCACATCAAGATAAAAACAGAGCTAATTTGAAATGACGGGGGGGGGGGGGGAGGTGACAGTGAATCATAATTAGCAGTCAGCCCTATCCCAAAGCAAGATATTTTAGAATCGTTCAGATAATTCAATTTAACAAACATCTATGGAGCATTTATTATAGACAAAGAACTGTTGGAGTTACAAGTTGAATAAGAAAAAGGCCTTATCCTCCAGGAGTTTAGGTCTGGTGAGAGACACAAACATATACACAGCTAGTTATAATGTCATAGTAACACACATTCCACAGGAATAGTGCAAGCAACTTGCTGTGGTAGCTCAAAAAGAGAAAGGTGGTTCAGATTGTGGACCCAGAAAGATTTTATTAGACTTTAGCCTTAAAACACATGTAGGATTCAATAATTCAGAAAAGGTGGCAGGAAAGCCATTCGTGAGGAAATAATAGGAAGAGCTAAGTCATATATGCTAGGAAGAAACCCTTGTGTTCGGGAATTATGAGTGGAATGGTAAGCATCAACCATGGAGAATGCATGTGCCAGATCGTGGAGAGCCTGGGATCCCAGAGAAAGAAATTTGGATATATTTAAAAAGCTTACGTGGCATTGAGCCATTGAATATATATGGTAGAGGAGAAAAGTAATCATATTTTTAAAATCAACCTAATAAAGGTAGGATTCACATCCAGTAAAACGCACCTCTTTTAAGGGAAGGCTTTGACAAGGGTTGACAATGTACATTCTTACGTAACCACCATTCTAATTGAGATATAGCACATTTCCATTACCCCAAAAGTTCCCTCAAGACTTTTCCCAGCCAGTCCCTCCATTCTCCATCCAGGCAACCATTTGATCTGATTTCTATCACTATAGATAAGTTCTGTCTGTTCTGCAAATTTATATAAATAGAATTATACAGTACGTAGTCTGGCTTAGTGCCTGGCTTGATTCACTCAGCATAAGGTTTCTTGAGCTTCATTTCGTCTTGCTGCTCCTTGCCCACATACCTCAAGAGGAAGCTCCTCCAACAGAACTTGCCCATTTTCACAGATCCTATATGCAGCCTCTGTTCCACTCTATTGTTGTATAATAAAGCACCCCAAAACTTAATGGCTTCAAAGAGCAACAAGCATTTTTTTCCCTCAGGAATCAGCATATGGGCAGAACCTGATGAGAACAGCTCATCTTTGCTCCACACAGCATCAGTGGGGCTGGAGTATTTACTTCCAAATGACTTACTTGCATCACAGGCCAGTTAGGGCTGTCTTCTGGCTGAGAGCTTGCCCAGGGCTGGCAGTTGGGGACCTTAGTTCCTCTCCCATGTGGCCTCTCCACAAGGCTGCTTGGGCTTCCTCTCAGCATGGCAACTGGGTGCCAAGAGCTAGTTTTTTTAAGAGATGAAAGTAGATGTTGCCGATTTTTTAAGGCCTGGCCTCAGAAACTGACACACCACCACTTTCACTGTATTCTGTTAGCGAGGCAGTAACAGAATTCATCCAGAGTCAGGGGGCAGAGACATGGACTCTCACCTCTTGAGGAGGAAAATACCAAAGAATTTGCAGACATTTTCAATCTAACATACCTTCCCAGTCAAGGAAGAGGTCTTTTTAATTAAACATTTATTCAACAGAACAGGAAACCTACACTAGCCATCGACACAAATTAGCCTAGTCTTGTCAGACACTGGATGAAAATAAATGCAGGAGAGAGAATGACCAAGATGGACAGACAGAGTAACAGTGGGGGAGACAGAACTGGTACAAATAATTGCAAATACCTTGTTTCCATTCTAATGAACCTCTAATTATCCCCAAAGATAATAGAATAGGACATCCATAGAAGAAGCACAGGTTTGTGTGTGTGTGTGTGTGTGTGTGTGTTTTAAAAGGAATCTGAGAACAAGAATGGATTCCTGGAAATTACATACATATATGTAATTACCAAAATATAAAATTCACTAGAGAGATTAAATCTAAGAATGGATATGGCTGAAGACCAAGTTAGACATCTGAAAGATAACACAAAAATAAATCACTCGGAATTTAAAGCTAGAAGACAAAATGATGAAGCAGAGGAAAATTAAAGCACACAGAGGCTAGATCCAGAAGGCACAACATCTGTCTCCTAGGCGTTCCATAAGGATAATACAGAAAATTAAAGCAAAGAGATGAGCAAAGCAAAGAAAAAATTTCCCTAAAAATTACACACATTTCAGATTGAAAAGTCATCCAATGTCAAGAAGAGTGAATGACAGAAGGTTCCAACTTAGGCATTTTCGGGTGGAATTTCTCAAGTGTGAGACGAAGAGCAAGCTCTGAAAGCCTTGGGTGTGGGGAGGGCAAAGTTGATAGTAAAAAGAATCCAGTGAACGTCAAACTTAACAACATGGAACTCTGAAAGAAGTAATGCCTTCAAATGTGTGAGGAAAAAGGACTTAAACTTATAATTTTATGGCTAGCCTATCAAGCAAATGTGTGGACAAAGGAATTACATTTTCAGACTTGTGAGGACTCAGAAAACTCATGCTCCAAGACACTTTCTGAAAACAGTGCTTAAAGTTATATTCCCACAAAAATGAAGAAATCCAAGAAAAGAAATGGAGCCTAAGAAATAGTAAAAAAATCTCAAGAGTGCAATGAGAGGATATCCCAGGAGTATAGCAGTAAAGTAGGTCAGATTATAATAACAAGTCCCTTGGAAGAATGATTCAATCACATTTCTTAAAGAATATGGAAAATTGTAAGAGTTTCACAAAAAAGAAAACAATGCATTTAGAAATTCTGGGAAGAAAAAAAAAGCTCTATAAGAAAGTCATGTCCAAATAGGAAGCCACCTATTGAGTAAAAGAAGAAAGAATCCATTTGATTTAAGATTGATTGATTGATTGATTTGAAAGAGTGAGCGAGAGAGAAAGAGCGTGCACGAGTGAGAGACAGAGGGAGAAGCAGACTCCCCAGTGAGCAAGGTGCACAATGCAGGGCTCCATCCCAGGACCCTGGGTTCATGATCTGAGTCAAAGGCAGAAACTTAACCAACTGAGCTGCCCAGGCACCCCAAGAATCCATTTGATCTTAACACGGAGAAGATTCTCCTTCAAATAGCACAGTTTAGTGACATAGCATTGTATTTCCTGCTCTCTGCATCTAATAGGGAACTTCTTGCTTTAGTTCTGCAACAAATAAAACTCCCATAACCCTATTATGTAATGTTTATTGTTTTAAGTCTTATAATTAACCTATGGACAAATGGATCCAAAATCCTACAAAAAATATTTTTCAAATATATATATTTATAGCTCTCTCTCGAGGATGTATATAGAAAAATGTATATTTTTTATATATCTATGCATGGGCAATATCTATAGCACGTATAAGTCTGTCCTAATACTCATCCCTATTAAAAACAAAAAGTCAGTGAAACAGCTGACCAGGAGTGAAGAGTGGCAGAGAGTACAGCTGTGCTCATTTCCTAATTTTACATCAATAAAAACTGCTTAAAATTAATGGTTCAAAAAGCCAGAGGTCTAGGTATACAATTTACAGTTCTAGAGTAATAAGTAATTAGAAGAACTAACAGAATAGTACTTTAAAAATCCAGAAGTTAGTGAAAAGTAGCATAGTTACCCTAAATTCCTCAGTTTTTCTAGTGGTTGGTATAAAGATGTTACTTAAAGTTATTAAGTAAAAAAATACATTTAAAAACATGCCATTTGGCACTGTTGAGGTAACGAACTTTTTCGAGGAGGTAGGAGTGGGATGGGAGCCCTACTGCCCCCACCCCCAGGAAGGGAGCAGTTTTTGTTTTTGTTTTTGTTTTAAGCAGCTCTCCGGAACTGAAAGTAAATCCCTCCTGCCAGGCGGCTGGGGACCGAGCTCCTGGGTCCCCGAGGGGGACCTGGGGGCTGCGCTGTAGTGTCCACTGCAATGAGCAGCTGTTTGTGAACAACAGCTCATATAAACGGGATGCAATAATTGGGGTTTTGTTCTACGGAGATTTTCTATATTGCTCGATAATTACGAGGTAGTTCTTTCTCATTTGTACTAAAAATATTAGTGTTTGAAATAGCATGGAAATAATTTCAAATAATTATTTCCAACATGAATATCTTTTTGTAATACTCTCTTACAACCATATGCAATTAGGACATATTTGCTCAAATTCCCCAGAACATAAGACTTCTTCTTCTTATGCAAAATGAAGCTTTAAAATGTGTGAAAATCTCATCTCTCCTAATTACAAATTCTCCGTTAAATTTATTCTACTTCTACTCTGTATCATGAAAATAGTACATATTCAATTCTATCGCTTCACCTATAGGATACAGCAAATTTTGCTAATTCTGTTTCTACTAGATTTATAATTATTGTAACAGAGTATGGGTTGACATTCATTTTCACTCTATGATTTTTTTAAATAATACCTTTATAGTTTTTACAAATTACACATATTCAAAAAATGCTCAACAATGATAGGAAAGTATAAAGAATAAAGCAATCGCTTAAAGTCACACCTCTCAGAAATGCTAACATCACTCTAGATATCTCCCTGGACAGATGGATAGATGAATGATAATAGAAAAACGTTTAGAGGTGCCTGGGTGGCACAGCGGTTAAGCATCTGCCTTCGGCTCAGGGCGTGATCCCAGCATTATGGGATCGAGCCCCGCATCAGGCTCCTCCACTAGGAGCCTGCTTCTTCCTCTCCCACTCCCCCTGCTTGTGTTCCCTCTCTCCCTGGCTGTCTCTCTCTCTGTTGAATAAATAAATAAAATCTTAAAAAAAAAAAGAAAGAAAAAGAAAAACATTTAAATAAATGGGATAACGTGTACATATTACTTTACAGACTCTTTTCTTCACAAAATAATGACTATGTGTCAAATTTTAAAAATATTTGTGACAATCATCATCGGGTCCCTTAAAGGGTCTCATTCAAAAATCACTGTGCTGTGACCTAGTCTTTTTCCAGTTTAAACAACCCAAATAAAATTCTAAGTTTTCATATTTGTTTTGTTTGCATAATAAAAACACTGCTAACATAAACATTTACAATGTGTCTGGCACTATGTTAAGCACTTTTATAAGGGTTATATCATTCAGTGCTTCCTGTATACCCATAAAAATTTGAGTCTGAATAGAGAGGGTAAGCCACATGTCTGAGGTCACACAGCTAAGTATGGAACCGGATCTGAACCTAGGCATTTGGATTCCAGCATCCGTACTCCAAGCACTAGTCCATACAAAATCTATAATCTCTTCATTAAAATAACTCCACACAAGACCGAGAAACTAAACATTCTTCCTCATTTGAATTTACAGTGTCTTCCACTCATGACAATCCACTGTCATATTCACTAAATAATTAAGAATCTGCTAGATATCAGGCACTGTGCTATGGCACAAAGAATTTAAAAGAAGGAAAATGAAAGAAAATGTTTATATAAGGATTTTATCATAAAATTACAAAGTAATGACCAAAGCAATGACTATTCATATATTTTATGATGTTTATATTTACTGATTAGAAATGAATTGTGGTTTATTTCTTACCTGTCCTTTTTCTATACACGCAATATGTAAATTTGCATTTCTTATAAAACTGAGAACATACTTCAACTTCCATTCTGTAGTCTGCTGGTTTTTTCCCACATATTATAGATGAGCATTCCCATATCAATAAATATGATTTTAAAAATACTTAGTAGCTCTTTGGGTATAATTTTAATCGGCATATTCCAGCATGTGGTTGAACTATAAAATATTTAATTATTCCCCAATTGTTTAATGTTTGTGCTGTTCACTTTTTATTATACGACAATATCTTTAATGAACCTCAGGAAGATCCTACAGCAGAAATAAAACGACTCAACTTTTTCAATTATTCAAGACAAGAAATAGGGTGAAAATTTAAGAGAATCTCTGACAATGAGAATCCTAAGTTCATCTCTAAAATATGGTTTTCAAAAGTGGTGCAGTCAGTTAAGCATCCAGCTCCGGGGTTCAGCTTAGGTTGTGATCTCAGGGTCCTCAGATGGAGCCCTACATCGGCTCCTCGATCAGCCGGGAGCCTGCTTAAGTCTCTTACTCCCTCCACCCCTCCCCCCACCTGCACTCTCTGTTTTTCTCTCAAATACATAAATATATCTTTATAAATAAATAAAATATGGTTTTCAAGCCTAAACAGTGTTCTATATTTTATCCTTATGTGAAGTGACAATTGCCTTTTCTTCTTTAAATCTCTTTCCTGTTCACTCTGTTTTCTCCTTTTTTTTTTTTTTCCGTTTTCTGTTTTATTTTTCCTGTTTAAGGGTCACCTTTGACACTGAAAATAGCCAATTAGAGAATACATTTCTGGGAAATGCAACTCTTATTCTTTCTTGTTTTATTGTCTCTTGTTTTCCAATTAATATAAGATTTATACAGCACCGGTCTGTATCCAACTGCCCAGCCAAAGAGTCACCACCATCCCTGAATAAAATTCCAGGCTTTGGTTTACAAAATTCAAGTACTTCCAGCTGAGGTCCAATTCTCTTAAAGTGATGTGACATTAATGGCTTTGGATGTTTTCTTTCCCTTAGCAGAGGGAAATAGTTCAGTGGCTTGATTTTTCATGCCTTCATGAATTTAAAAATAAATAAATAAATAGAATTATCCAAAGGTGATAAATTATTCATCATGTTGCTTAGCCTTAAATCCCTGGTTAATTTTTTTCTATCATTTCCACATATACTTTTTCCTGTTCCATAATACTTCAGATACCAGTTAATAAATATGTGTGCTTGCGTCTTGATCACTGGGTTTAATCGCATGAATGTTTATCAAATCCATGGGACTAATTATAATAAGCTTCCACTGCATCGAGGAGCATTTTGCTGGGAATTAAATATTAAAAATGCAAAAGATCTCTCTATGTGAAACGTAAACTGATATATTCTCACAAGAAAAGATAGTATAAGCCGAAAGAAAACTGGCAAAAGAAAACAAAATATGTTCTAATTGGCTTTCTTGAATCCATTTTGATTTTCTTTCTTAATAGAGTTGCAGGAGGAGCCATTTAAAGTTTGCACAAAAAGACCAGAAACCAGTCATCCATACAGGACACTAAAAATGCTTCTGGAATTCCCCCTACTACATGTTGGGGTTAGTCATTATAGTCACAAACATTTGGGTAAATAAGTGGTAACCAATGCTTAAATACAGAGTATGACTTGTTGCGTATGAAAATGCAGCTCTTATGGGCCAGCTAGTCCAGAACAAGGCTTTTAAGGCTTTTACTGGTATAAACATAAAACTGGAAGACCAGAAACACTTGTGGGACAGATATCAGCATCATCAGTTTTGTTAAATGCCAGCATGTGCTTGAAGGATGCAAATTGCCTCATGGCATAACAAGATCATGGCTAAAAACAGCCCAAAGTTGAGGGAACACTTGTATTTGACAACATTGGACCATTTTATAGAATATCTATATGCACTTTTGCTGGCTATCAGCACTGGGAATAGGTCTCAGAAACCATTTTGCCCAGTGGTTTTTAAGCTGTATTCCCTGGAGCCCTAAAAAAATGTCCACAGAGGTGACATGGAGAACATGGAGCATGAGGTGAAGGCTAAGCAGCCCTTTCCTATCTTTTTAACCAAGTTGCTCTGCTTCTGTCTATCAATTGTGGGGGGAGGGGGGATAGAATTTCCTTTTAGACACGAAAAATAAAATTCTTTGATCCTATGCCCTCATTTTACAGGTGAGAAAACTAAGTACCAGACAGATTAAGTGTTTGCTCACACTGCAATTATCTGGTGGTAAAATCAGATGTGCTACCCAACCATTTTACCCAGCCCAGCACCAGGAAGGAAGGAAGGAAGGAAGGAAGGAAGGAAGACACCATTTAGATATTCTCAAGAGTCTACTAGGGATTGAGTTTCTAAAAGTCAGGTTATTTCTGGCCAGCTTTCTTTCCATAACTTGTTGAATACAACTGGGAAGTCAAGCATGGAGAGAATGATCAAGCATGGAGAGAATGAGGGAAAGATTTTATTTCAGTGATCCTACTTTCCTTTTCTATAGGAATGTTATTAGGTCCGTGACTTTAAATTATTAAATTTTCTTATCCCTTAAAGTCTCATTTTTAAACTGATGGTGCTATCCAATATATTACAACAACAATCCAATACCATTTCACACCTATCAGACCAGCAAAGATAAGAATCTGATGATATCAGGTATTGCTGAGAAAATGGGGAGGTAAGAACACCCAACCATCCTCATGGGAGGATAATTTGGTTTAACCTCTGAAAACACTTTGGTAAAATCTAATAAAGTTGACAACATAGTATTTCATAAGCCAGAGATACTATTTCTAGTTATATATACCTAAATATCTTACAGAAGAGCTCTAGGAGGATGCTTACTGTAGCATTATTTCTTAAAGTAGAAAACTGGAAAAGATGTCCATCAACAGAGGAATAGGAATGGCAAGTTTTCCAGTTGCCCGTTTAAGGAGTTTAGAAGTTAGAAGTTCAAACGAGTAAAAAGCTGTACAGACTAAAAAAACAACAACTCTTCTTGGATCCATAAGAGAGGGGAGGACACAGAGCAAACTGAAGTCCCCGAGAGTGGAGAGACAAACAGGCAAATACAGGCGTTACGGCTTACCAAAGCAGAGACTCTCAAGGAGGGGAATCCACCGGGGAAACCAGCTCTGAGGAGGAAACACCGAACTGTAACTGATGAATTTCTGAAGGCTCAGTGCAGACAACTCATAGGGAAATCCAGTCATAGTGGGGCTCCCACAATATTGTGAGATATCCTCCAGGAGCTCGAGCATATTTACATAAGTAACACCCAGTAAACATTAGAGAAAAACCCCCTCAGACTTCCGGCAGGGGAAGAGGACGAGGAACCATTTTGAAATCTATCAGAACATGCTTCTTAATAACACCTGCTGTCAGGGGAAACTAGTTAACCTGAGACTAACCTGCTGGGATATGATCAGTGCCTAAATGATCTGGTGGAAACGAAAAACACAACTCCAGCTGGATCTAGCCGTCCCACTGAGCGGGGAGTGAGAGGTGGAAGACCAGAAACACTTGTGAAGTTTGCGGTCCAGAGGCATAGGCTCACTACAAGATTAAAACCCAATCATAGGCCTGTAGAACACTTCCCCTACCCCCACACCTCACCACCACAACACTAAAGGCCTATTTACCCACTACATCATGTCCAGCTATCAGGAAAAAATTACAGGACATACCAAAAGGCAAAAAACATAATAAGAAGAGAGAGTAAGCATCAAAACCAGACATGGAAGGGATGTTGGAATTATCAGACCAGAAATGTAAAACAACTGTCATTAATAAACTAAGGGCTATAATGGAGAAAACAGACAACATGCAAGAACAGATGAGTGACACAAGCAGAGAAATGGAAATCCTAACAAGGAACCAAAAAGAAATGCTAGAGATTAAGACAAGAAAAGAAAAAATTGTAACAAAAATGAAGATGGGCTTATCAGTAGGCTGGACGCAGCTGAGGAAAGAATCTCTGAGCTACAGGATATATAATAGAATCTTTGAAAACTGAAAAAGACAACAATGATTGAAAAAATTAGAATAGAATATCCAAGGACCATGGGACAGCTGAAAAATATATAACATACATGTAAGGGGAATACCAGAAGGAGAAGAAAAGAGAGAAAGAAGCAGAGAAATATTTGAAGCAATAATGATGGAGAATTTTCCCAAATTAATGTCAGACACTAAAACACAGATTCAGGAAACTCAGACAACAGCAAGGAGAATAAATATAAAAAACAAAACAAAACACAACACAAAAACAAAAACTTAGGCATATCATTTCAAACCACAGCAAATCAAAGATAAGGAAACAACCTGAAAGGGAGGGAAAAACAAGAAACAAAAAACAACCTTACCTATAGAGGAATAAAGAATTACATCCAACTTCTTGAAAATCATGCAAGTAAAGACTAGAATGAAATATTTAACGTGTTGAGAGAAAAAACCCCACAAATCCAAAATCCTGTACACTGTGAAATTATCCTTCAAAAATGAGAGAGAAATAAAGCCTTTCTCAAACAAAAATTAAGGGAATTGTTGCCAGGAGATCTGCTTTGCAAGAAATGTTAAAAGTTCTTCAGAGAGAAGAAAGTAGTATAGGTCAAAAACTTAACTCTGCCTAAAGTAAGGAAGACCAATGAAGAAGGAATAAGTGAAGGCGAAATAAAGATGTTTATTTTTCTTATTTTTAATTGATCTAACAGATAAGGTTGTTCAAAAAATAACATCAATAGCGTATTTGATTATATGTACTTATATGTATGTATACGCCATGTATGCTATATATGTGAAATGGGTGACAACAATACACAGGGATGAGAAGGATGAATTATAAGGTACTCACACTCCCTATAAATTGGCATATGGTGATTTGAAAGTGGGCTTGGATTAGCTGTAAATGAATATTGCAAACTCTAAGGCAACCACTAAAAAATGTAAGGAAAAAAAGCATAACCGATATGCTAAGAAAGGGGAGAAAACTCGTTATTTGTATGATGAAATATTATAAGGCAGTTAAAATACATAAATTAGAACTCTGTGTATCAATATACACAGTAGAGTGACCATGTGTAAGTTATTTAATCTTTTTGTCCCTCAGTTTCTTCATCAAAGAATGAATTTGTTGTGATGAGCACTGGGTGTTATATGCAACTAATGAATCGTTGAACACTACATCAAAAACTAATGATGTACTATATGTTGGCTACCTGAACATAATAAAAAAAAATAATAATGGTAAACTGTCTCATAGGGTTGTTGTGGAAATTAAATGAGTGGAGCTATGTAAAGCGCTTAAAACAGCTTGGTACATAGTGGGCTCTTAAGAAGTGTTTGTTCTTGCTATAATACACCTGAAAACAATATTGCATGAGAAAAACACGTAGCAGGAGTATACCAAGAATCATCCAGTCCTTGAAGCACAGGCCTGTACCTCTGAAACCAATAATACATTATGTTAATTAAACGAATTTAAATAAAATTTTTTTAAATTAAAAAAAGAAAGAAATGTCTGCCTGTTGAAAAAAAAAATCATTCCGTCTTTCTATATTCTGGGCAGATATTAATCATCAGGCTTTGGAATGAAAAATTCAAATTCTCAGGAACTCCCCCCAATCATGATTTATTCTGTTTTTCATAAAACTTTTTTACAAGTTTAAAAAAAACCTTTTTTTACAAGTTTTTACAATAATAATAAGTAGCCACAAAAATAAACAGGGAGTCATTTTTATGTGAAAGGGTTATATTAAACATTTTAGAGGTATCTTATAAAAAAATAGCAATAGTAATTTACATATTATTAACTCCTTTAAAGTGACACAAATATATTTTAATGACATATAACGTTATCTCCACCTGATATAAATATTAGATAATAGAAAACATTTTAAAATGCCCATAAAATGCCCAAAAAGTCATGTTTTTAACTGAAAGATAATTAAGATTCCACATGTAGAAAAATGGCTTTCATTTTCTATTAACACTAGTCAAATTCTAAAGGTGTGTACAAGATCATACTCAAGTTGGATGTTAGGATACATGATGCAAAACGAGAACTAATTTCCTTTGCATCCAAGGACAATATTTTATGTGTTTTGCAGTAAACTATAATTTATAATGAATATTCAAATACGGAAAAATGTCAATAAGCATTACTGGGCAATATTCAAATAATGTAATGTTTGAATCTCCTAGCAAGGTAAGAGCACTACTCAGAATCACGTGCCAAAGTTGCCAATTAAAGGACTTATTTTGCTTCTCAAATTTGTTTCTTGGGGGGCACCTGGGTGGCTCAGTCCTTAAGCGTCTGCCTTTAGCTCAGGGCAGGATCCCAGAGTCGTGGGATCGAGACCCCCATCGGGCTCCTCCGCTGGGAGCCTGCTTCTTCCTTTCCCACTCCCCCTGCTTGTGTTCCCTTTCTCGCTGGCTGTCTCTCTCTCTGTCAAATAAATAAATAAAATCTTTAAAACTAAAAAAACAAAACACAAAACTTGTTTCTTGGGACATCACTCCTAAGATTTGTCTGAAGTATATTATGCATACAAACTTGTAAATACTCCGTTTACTTACAAGAATGACTCACCCTTAGCAGCAGACAGAAACATGAAGACACATACGGCTACAGTCACAAGTAAGACTATCTGGTCAGATGGTGACCCCTTCTCTCCTACACACTCCTGACCTGGTTTCTGAGGATATAACTAACCTTCAACTCCACTTGTCAGTATTTCTGCCTTCAACTTGACATGAATGGATTCCTTCCAACCAGCAATGTCTCTGTTGATCACTAAGCTTTAATTCCTGCAAGAGAGTTATATTTTCCCATTTTCCCAATTTCCCAACTGATTTTCTCAAGATTTAGAATTCGAAAAAATATGCAAATTTCCCAAGAAACGTTAAGAAGAATTCCCACATGGAAACCATAATACACACTATAAACCATGGAATCAAGAAATGTTCACCATGTTCCTGACTGTGATTATAGCTAAGAAGTGGCAGAGTGATCAGTATATAAAAAGAAATTATATAGGAGCTTAAATTGTGTCTGCAATGTGCTCTTTTATGAAAAATTCAAAGCAAAAATAATAATGTCATTAGCTCTAGGGGAGGGTATGCGTGTGTTTGATAAGTTATTCTGCTTGCCTGGGTTTTTTAAATCTTTCCAGAGGAATTGTTAATGCTGCTTCCTGGGCCTCACTGCCAGAGATTCTGATTCTGTGGGTATTGGATGAAGACTAGGAATCTTCGTCTTTACTAGCGGACGAGGAGGCAGAGGGCACTACCACCAAACTTGGGTGAACGCTGACCAAGTCCAGGGAAACCCAGATGCGAACTAGAGGTACCAATAAAGAATCCTAAATAGTGGCCAAGCAGGATTTGCAAATTGCATCGCAGGCTAAAGGAGCAAGCCCCATCAGCAGGAACAGCTGGGTGCCTTTGCCCTGGGCGTGAGTGGTAGGAAAGGCCTCCCAATCCTCGTGACATAGCACAGGTGGACGCCTTTCACAGCTCGGGTAGACTGGCAGTGCTGCGACTGGGCCAGCTCCCACCCACCAGTGTGTGCTGGTTTCAATAAAAACACAGCAGGGTGGGGAGGTGAAGAAAGGCAGAAGATAATGCTCTATACCGAAGGGACAATATTTTAAGAATTTCCAAAGTCCTTTATGAAAAGGAAAAGTCCAAGCCATATTCGTACATCTGCTTTCTTGAATGTACTTAAAAGGCACTGTCTGACCTCACTGTGTTTCTTCTAAGTCTTTTCATAGCACTTTATGCTTTCTGATTGCTTTGCAATCATGAACCAGTTAATAATTAAATTACTAGTTTCGAGCCCTCATTATAAAGCAATAATATCAACGTCCTTGTTTCTCTTGATTGCTTGATTTTAAAATTTTTAACTCAGTACCATTAGTTAGTCCATATGCTAATATTTGAGAAATATTTATGCCATGAGAAATTTATGTATGTTTTATACTTCAAAGTGCAGCAAGAGCTAGTTTTAGGGCTTATGATGATTAAGAGAAAATGAATCCATTGTCCTGAATTCTAAAAACAGTGTGTGTTTTTTCTTTATTCTCTTTGTATAGAAAAATGGGGTATTAATTTAAAAACAACAACAACAAAACACAAAAAAAGGAAGCATAGTCACCTAGAGTTCTGTGTTTCAGATCATGGAAAAATCCTTGTTTCTCCATCAATCCTTTGAGACTTCCAACAACTGAGCCTCTGCAAGCTTGGTAAACTTGACCTAAGCTTCTGACTTCTGCACCCAGACGTTTCTCTCTTTCCTCCCATCCCATAGCTGGTGCCAAACTACAGGAGGACTCCCCTGCCCCAAAGGAACTGATAAGGCTCATTGTCATCTTGATCAAAGCTACACCATGTGGAAATTACTTGGATATTTATCCAAATGCCATGGAGTGAGATGCCCTCTGTACAGGGAGTTGCTGTGACTTCGGCCTTGAAACAATGCCACAAGCTGCTATTATAGCATAATGGGGCTATACCAGCCACATACACAAACTTTCAATTATTTAAAAAAAAAAAAAAAAACTTTCTTTTCAAATTGTGCTTCATGACTTCCAGGGGACGAAGACATCTATCTACCTAGGAGTACCTGGAATATGCCCTTCCCACTTTCCACTTAAACTCAGTGTTTACAAGTAGCACTCACAATTAACACTGTCGGATGGCCCAGTGCCAGAATCCGAGTGGTCTTTTCCCTAACTCTGAGGCCTGTGGACTGAAGAAAATCGATCCCGGCTCTGCTTCATGAATCACAAGCTGCATGAATTAAGGTTCAAGAAGACATGTCCATTTCCTTTGTGGTCCGTTCCCTGACTCTAGAGTTCTGTCGTGGGTGCCGACGAAAATCCTGGGCAACCACCCTTCGCCCGCATGAGACTACTGTTCTTCAAGACAAACAAAGCACCGTACGCATGACCCTGTCCTCACCCTCATCTTTTACTATGCATTGACACAGTGCATTCCATAGTGCAACCAGGAGCAGCAAATGTGGTGGTAAAAGGTCAATAGGACAGCCTTGGACATAGACACTGCAACTATTTATGAGAAAGTGCTCTACATGGAGGTGGAGAAAGGAATAAGGCTGCTAGCAATCCTTGCTGGAAAATACTATTATTTAGTTCATTGTTATGAAATATATGAGGAAAAAAGAAAAGGGAAACCAGTAGGAAAAGCTGGCACTGCATAAAACAGAATTAGATTAAAGTGCTCTTCCATGGATTATTGCTTTAATTCTCATCACAACCACATGAGTTAAGCATTGTGGGCTGGAAAAGTTCATTTTTCTTCTAAAGTACAGCAGGATCTAGTCCCCAAGCACTTTGGAATCCACTCATTAATTTAGTACATATTTACTGCCTACATGGTCCTATGGCAAATATCAAGCCAGATCAGAGACAGAGGGTATGCATGTCACCACATGTCCAGCTCCCTGAAAACACAAATAACCAAAATGCAAGTGAAAAAACATTTAAGTGACCTAAGAGAAGGGAAAATAAAGTGTTACGAGCATGCAGAGGAGGAAAGAGGGTACTTCAAGGGGAGGGAATTATGAACTTTGAGTTTCCTAGCAGGGATGAATGGAGATGAAGAAAAGCATTCCAAGCCAAGGCACTGACAAGACCCATGCAAAGATCAAATAAGGAGCAAAGATTACAATTGAAGAGGTAGAGCAAGTGCGTAGACACGGAGGGCCTTGAACGCTCAGCTAAGGAGTACTCCTCAGAAAAAAACCTACAGATTTTCTCCACTGAGAACGGCGCTGGTGATTCTTGAAGTGTAGAGTTCAAGTATCAGAGCTGTGCTTCAAGAGTCAATAGAAAACAGACTGTAAACTAGATAGGAAGGGAGGATTGAAGGAAAGTAGAAAAAAAAAAAAGCCTATTGAAATAGCCCAAATGAGATTTACAGAAAGCTTGATTTGGCGTTATGTTGCATTTTACAGATGAGGACCCTAAAGTACCGAGGAGTTAAGTAGCCTGTCAAAGTCACACAAGTGGTTAGTGAAAGAGTCATGTTCCGTGTCGGGGGAATCTGGTCCAGAGTCCATACTCTTAACCATTCTGCTATAAGATTTCTCAGTATTAAGACTTTTCAATAATATACTGCCCCTTGCCAGTCATTCCTAAAGCGAAGGGCATAACCATGACATGACATGACATTTAATAAACAAATATTTAAGCTACAAATAAAAGTAAAAATAAAAATATGAGCAATCTAAAAATTCTATAATAGTTAAGAATGTGGGTATCAATTACGAAACATACATACCATGGGCATTACAATGACATCTGAAAGAATATTTAATGATATAGGAATAGTTTCTATGAAACTGTTAAGCAATAAGTGAACAAGTCAGATTACCAACCTACATCTATATGTGCATAGAATAAACAGAAGAATGATTTATACAAAAATATTTGTCATTTTTCTTATTTATCTTGAAGGGAGGTTTGGAATGATTTTTATTATCTTTATTTTTCTGCATTTTATGGTTTTTCTGCTTTCTTCTGTAATAAAACTGCACAATTTTCTACTGCTAAATAATGAATTTGCTCAGCTTTTTCACCTCTTGCACATATTTCTCATGTAGACAGGGCCTCGTGGCTTCCTGTTTAGTTTCTTAAAGTATTTGGGCACTAAGCAGGTACCAGACCCTGTGTTAAGCACTGGAGGTACAACTGTGAATAACAAAAACAGAATCATGAACCTCACAGCCTGGTAGAGAACAGGATATTGAGCAAGTAAATTAAAATGTGCTGGAGTAGCCATGAGTATGAAGAAGGACTGGCTAAGGAAGGAGGTTTAGGATGAAAAGTAGATGCAAAGCAACGTGTGGGGGTAAAAGTATCCCAGGATGAGCAAAGAGCATGCATGAAGAGGAGAGGGAGTATGGAGATGGTGAAAAAAGACCAGGATTCTGAGCAGACAGTGGGGATCCTGGCCAGTGTGGAAGGTGGAGGGTCTTGGAGAGATGTTAATGATGGTAGCATTTGTCCTGAAGGTAATGGGGAGCCCCTGTTGTCCTGTGGGGGCTGGTCTGCAGAAGGGTAAGAGAGGCTGCTACGGGACGAGTTGGGAGGTTTTTCTAGAATGGTTGGTGGCTTGAACCAGGAGAGCTGAAATAGTTAAGGAGAAAAGCAGAAAAGTCAGGGGTATTTAAGAAGTAGAATCAGCAGGACTTGAATGGATGAGGTTGTGGGGGTAAGTAAACTGTCAAAGATGACTCCCTGCTGTCTGACTTGATCAACTGGATAGACAGGTAATTTGCAGAGATAGAAGTCACTAGAGGTGGAAGAGGCTAGCAAAGAATGAAACAGAACCTTTACCTCTAAAATCTAAACTCACTTAAAATTCTGAAGTAATGTCTACACTTCCTAATGAAAAGCTAAACTGGCAGAATAAGCAGCTTGCCTACAGCATAATTTTCAGGGACCTGGGAATGACTGGCTAGCTTTCATAAGTCCTTATGAAGATATCTAGTCCTCCTGGCAGCTGGAATTTGAAAAGAAATACAGAATTTCAACCACTTAAATAAGCAATGACTTAAGCAGAGCTTAGCATCATTTTATCAACCAGAGAGTCATCCAGACAGGTGCCTCTTTCTGCGTGGGTTCTAACTGGAATCTGGAGGTATGCATCTTAACTCAATTACAATAGCATGGTGCACCACTTACTTTCCAGAGCATGGTAACAATGTTACTGCTTCAAGATGGAATCTGTTTTTATTTTATTAGTAAGGAGCTTTAAAGATATTGTTTGCAAGTCATTTTATAAAACTTTTTTCAAAATAAACACTTTTGTGATCTCATTTCCTTAGGGGTTCTTCATCAGCACCATTCAGGGATGTCAATGACTGATTAGATTTCTATATGGTACCTCATAATTACCAGACAGGCAGATCAGAAAGACCATAAGGGTTAAGAGCAAAGCTTGGAAAATTAAAATGCTAACCGGGCAAGGCAAGCTATTTGAATGATTGTTGTAGGCTCGATATAGAAAAGAAAAGAAAAACAAAAAACAGAAAACCCCTGTAAGCAATGCTAAATGATAAATAATACATTGCTGCAGAGTTGGTAAATGCTAGGGAGTGGTAGGACTATAGCATTATGGAGTGTCCACGTCCTATCCAAAAAAAAGCTTATCAGCTGATTATTGCCATGCAGGAATATGAACCTTGAGTTTCTATCTCTTTTTGTTCTATCTTAGATTTTTATGTGAGCCTCTTGATTGGTACATATTATCAATTTATTCAACTTTTTAAAATGTGTAAACCAAATAAAACAAGTCTATCGGGGTGCCTGGGTGGCGCAGTCATTAAGCGTCTGCCTTCGGCTCAGGGCGTGATCCCGGCGTTCTGGGATTGAGCCCCACGTCAGGGTCCTCCGCTGGGAGCCTGCTTCTTCCTCTCCCACTCCCCCTGCTTGTGTTCCCTCTCTCGCTGGCTGTCTCTCTCTGTCAAATAAATAAATAAAAATCTTAAAAAAAAAAAAAAGTCTATCATAGGCTATCAATTTGTAACTGGGCTAGGGCAAAAAAAAGCAACTTTGCCAATATTTCTCAGTCACACCGTAGTTAAAAGAGGTGGTTACTTCTGATTTTGAATATTCTTAATATCTGGCATTCTCATATACGCAGAAGTCACGAATCCTTTGTCCATGTGCCACTGATAGAAGGAGATGCTGGACAAGTTAAAACTTTGGATCATATTAGCTTATAAGACACAAGGCTGAAAAATACCTGTGGCATTGTCAATTTCTGTAGATGAATTCTAACTAATGAACCAAATCCGTTTTTCAAATTATTTTTCAGTATTTGTTAGGCAGTAGCTCAAGACAAAATGGAAAATGTGGTCCATGCCCAGGGGGTATGAAGTCTACACAAGGAAGACAAAACATTCCAGAAATAAAAACACCAGCTGGGAAGGAGACATAATTAACGAAATAGTGCCAAGATTGTTGTCTTGCTGCAATTACCAGGTGTTTTCCGATACTTCAACAGAGACTGATGACTCATGGTGAAGGGGGCAGACCAGGGACTCACACACTTTGAGTTCTACGTGGAACTGAAATGGAGTGTAAAACTCTCATATGCTGCAGTGCCTCATTCTGTCAACAAAATGCAGCAAGGAAAACTAACTGATTTGCAAAGCACTGTAATAGTCTCTAATGATAGTCGTTCTACAATTACACAATTGCCTTGACCTTTCCAGAAAATTAATAGCGCTAAAGTGACTTACTTCTTCCAGATTCACCCCAATTTATTTTTTTACAGGACTTTGTTATTGTTGTCCAACTTTTTAAAAAGACTTTAATAAAGGATAAGGGGAAAATAAATGGGGAAACATACACTGTAATCAACAGAATACGACCCCAATTTTGCTTTTATGAAATGTATGTAGGCAACAAAAAAGGCTGAAAAGAAAGAAACGAAGATGCACTGATTATCCATGGGCGGTTGTTACCTCAGGTGACTGACAGCGTAACAGCAAGCAGAAACCAACCATGTTTTCTCTGCATTGTTTCTAGGAATCCACTCTCTGAGTTTGCTGTGCCCTGCCCCTTGGATGGAATTTCATGGAGTTCCCATAATTTTTTCTGGTAACTCTTAAATAACAGAGGAATAATCTCTTTCTCTGGATAATAAAATGTCCAATCCAACCTAAGAATCACACAAATCCGGTCAGGTGTAATATTAAAACTCCAAATTCTTATCCAACGTTCTCTCTACCCATAATGACCAGTAATTCTCGCCCCACTTTAAACCAAATCCTGCATGGTGGAAAAGGGATGGCAGCTTGGCTTCTTCTCTCTTTGCATCCTCCACAACTTGGCAGCTGAAATGTGTGGCTTCCTGAGAGTTGGCTGAGCGCGAAGGGTGAGGAGAGATAAAGGTACAGGGAAGGTTTTTCCTAATGACTCACTTGCAATCTGGTATTGGGGCCCTCTGGAAATGGCAGCACAGAGCTGACTCTTCCTTTCAGAGGGATCTTTTGCAAATTCCTCAAACATTCATCTCTGGGGTACTTCTGACTATAGCTCCCTCTCAAACCCTCAAAACTTCTCCAATGCACTTCTGACACCCCCATGGCCCTGGACATCCAGCAGTCCACATGCAGGTTGGAGTCATACATCCTTTCATATGGTATTCTGGACAGTCTATTTCAATATAATCTCATCTGCTCCTTTCAACGGGGTCTGGTCTCCAAGGAAGAATACACCTTTGTCCCACTGTCAAAGGAAGTGCAGCTTGCTCCCAGGGTCCCTGGTCAGTCTCTTACTTTAGGATTTCTCCTGGAAAGAATCAGGCCCCAGTTCTGAGTCCACCAAACTCCAGGGGATGAATATCAAGTCCTCCAAGTAAGTCTTCTGAAACCCCTTGACTCAGTTGGCTACAGTGAGGAAGAAGCAACTCAACTCTTCTATGCCGTCCACATGAAAGATCACCCTGGATTAGCGCTGCTGACCGATTCCTCCATCTCCTAGTAGGTCCTGCGTACATGGTCCACATCTCACTTTTGAGTGTGTGGTACATGAAACCGATTGTATTGTTCTTAGCCTTTCAAGTTTCTGCTGAAACTCAATGATAAAAAAAAGGGTACTGTTTTACATATTGCTGCATTATTTTCTTTTGTATGTTTTCCTCTTTTCTCTAATTTTCCTACATGGATTATTTCACATGAATTATTTGACTATCAGAAAAAAAAAAAAAATGAAGGACCCCCGGATGGCTCCGTAGGTTAAGCATCTGCCTTGAGCTCAGGTCATGGTCCCAAGGTCCGGGGATCAAATCCCGCATCGGGCTCCTTGCTTGGCAGGGAGCCTGCTTCTCTCTCTGCCTGACAAATAAATAAATAAATAAAATCTTGAAAGAAAAAAAAGAATATATTTTTCTTAAGAGTATCCAGTCCTAATTCTGCAGAAACAATTTGGAAGCAGTTGCATACATTTATTCAACAAAAATTTTAAATATTATTTTTAATTAAAATCATAGAATAATTATCTTGAAATTTGTAACTATAGAAATTCTTACAAGTTTCTTTTAAAATTTTGCTACATGTGGGGCGCCTGGGTGGCACAGCGGTTAAGCGTCTGCCTTCGGCTCAGGGCGTGATCCCGGTGTTATGAGATCGAGCCCCACATCAGGCTCCTCCGCTATGAGCCTGCTTCTTCCTCTCCCACTCCCCCTGCTTGTGTTCCCTCTCTCACTGGCTGTCTCTATCTCTGTCAAATAAATAAATAAAATCTTTAAAAAAAAAATTTTTGCTACATGTATAGCCAGAACAAACCACCCCTATAGCACATCACCATGCCTACATCGAGGCCATTCTTCCTCTCTCCCCATTAATATTTCCTGTAGTAATTTTAAAAAGTCATGGTGATAAGGTCAAAGGCTAATGGAAGACTACCTGTTCTCAGAAAAGGTTTCCAAGTGTAGCAGATCTCTAGTGAAATCATCAGTATCCAGGGACTTAATCACAGCTCTTTAGTCTAGAAATTCAACATAATTAGGGAAGCCAGAATTTATCGGACATGGGATAACCAAACAAAATCATCTAAGAGTGACATATATGATGTATCTAATGGGTCCAAATCTCAGATCATAAACCCAGTTGTTCAAGAAATGTTTCTTTCCTTTTTCTTCCCTATCTTCTGCTTTGAAACTTTATGTTGTCGAGTGGAGAAATTTTATATTGGTTATTTCATGGTCATCTGTTGATTTTAGGATTCCTTTATTGATTCAGGGTATCCACACAGGGTAGGGGTGGATGGCTGACACAACTCTGGGGAAAGGCAATCTGGTCTTCCACTATCCTTGATGAAACATCCCCCTCCCCAGGAAAAACAAACAAACAAACAAACTTTCCCTGCCTCTTTCTCAGCAAGCTCCCACCCACTTCCTCCAGCACTCACAGGTTGTCATTAATAGAAGTTGGCAGCTACCCCAATGGAATCACTCTAAAAAATAGCCTAGAGCCAACCTGTATAAGAAAAAAAAAAGTATAAACAAATAAATCAGAGGGGCAAGAGGCAGAGCAGGAAAAGTGGGGAAAATGTGAAAAGAAGTTTAAAATTTATTCCACTGCCTGTGATTTCAAAAGCCATGATAAACTACTTTACTATTTTCTAGCTTTGGAATCATCCAGGTGGATGTAGGGGCTAGTACCAAGAAAGACCTCGCAATCCCCCCAAAAGACAGTGCAGTGTTAACTATAAGCAACTCATCTTCTAGAAAATAACTGAGCTGGTAGAGGGTGATTTAATAAATTATAGCACTAAATGGTACCTCTGTGGCCTGGGGAAGTTAATTTTTTTTTAAAGTTCAATAGGCAGCGACCATATAGCTACCCTGGTGGAATCTAACCCAGAAAAATGTTGGATCCAATTCTTTAACAGCACATACTTATTACAAGCCTACAATGGAAAATAGAGTCAGTTCAGAGACAGAGAGTGTTTATGGCTGGGCTCCCAGAGAGCACAAATAACCGCAATACACTTGAAAGGTAGCAAGTGCCCAAGAGAAGAAAAGATGGAGTGTTATGGGATCTGAGAGGAAGGTGTAGTATTTCAAGAAAGGGAATTGGGAACAGCTTCCTAGGGGTTTGAGTTGAGTCCTAAATGACAAGGATACGGATGTGTGGAGGTGATGAAGAAGGGCAGTGCAAGGTATTGGCATGAGTAGAGGCAAAAAGCCAGAAAGGAAAGGACTGTAGAAGAAAGAACAAGGTTGGAAAGATAGGCTGGAGAACAGACAAGGAAGGCCTGGAAAAACCACCTAAGGACTTTAGAGGATTGTTCCGGTGTTTGTTTCTTTGTTCACTTGTTATTTTGTTTTCCTATGCTGGGATGCACTTATGATTACTGAGTTAGGGAGTGCAAATATTAGAGCTGTGTTTCAGAAAACGTTTGAAAGGAGATTGTAAAAAGGATTAGGGGGGTGGGAGTGGAGGCAGTGAGAAACCAGAGTCTATGGAAATAGTCCCGGTGACATCTGCAGAAAGCCTCACCTGGGACTATGTCACCCTGCCCCTTTGACAGAACCCACCATTGACTGCAAGAGCTAAACAGGACGGGTTTAAATGGTCATTGAATGAGGAAGATGAGGGAAAGAGTGAATGAGTCAAGTTCTTCACCTAGTAAAAGATTGGAAAGTATAACTTGAGGAAGACAAGTGAGTTTTGAGAAAAGGACACTGATTCTTACAGACAAATCTAAAACTACATGCAAAGGTCAAGGTCATCTAACAGGTGAGAACTTAGGGTCATGAATGATGACAGGATCTTGGAACTCTCTACTCACTGGCTCTCTCTCTCTCTCAGTCTCTCCATCACAACAGGAAGAATAATTTAACAGGTATATTCTCTTTCTTCCCTTGTAACCTGGTGTAGCTCAGAACATATACAACAAACATAATTTTCATTAAAACAGAAAATAAAAAACCTACTTGATTGTATGTTTTCTAGATACAAAGATATCATCGGCTCGCTAAAGGTAAATTAATTAATGACTTGAAAATTTCAGAAAATTACTTATAGCTCCATCCCCAGAGATAAGCACATTCAACTTGTATAAATCCTTCCAGCTATATGTAAATATATGGAATATAAGTCACTACTAGATTGGTAGATTTATATATACAGAAATATATATTGCCAGGTAAACTTTTCATTTGGAATGATCCTATCATCCACTATCTGAAATAAATTCCTATGCACTTTGTTATCTTAAAATTTTGTCATGGTTGCTTTTACATCTCACAGAGTCATCTCAAGGTTAAAATCTACACCCAAAGTAAAGAACTCCATTTAGCTATCTCTTGGACCACATTCCTGTCCTTACTTTAATTAGTTATAATATGTATATAGGACATTTGCTGCAAGGGAGCTGGCAGCCTTGTCAACCTCCAGGAAGTAAGTAGGAACTACTTTTAATCTCAGTGCTCAGATTCATAAATGCAGGCATCCAGCAGTTCATAACGAGCTCAAGGTCACCTGGTCCAGGAGAAGCGGGCCTGGATATCAAAGCCAGGACTCTGTAGACTGAAACTTTTACCTAAGGATGGAAATCTCTTCACAGAATGTTTAGTCTCACAGATTTGGACCCGAGAGCCTAGTTCAACCTCTTCAGTTTACAAACATTGAAACCAGGGGCGCCTGGGTGGCACAGCGGTTAAGCGTCTGCCTTCGGCTCAGGGCGTGATCCCGGCGTTATGGGATCGAGCCCCACATCAGGCTCCTCCGCTATGAGCCTGCTTCTTCCTCTCCCACTCCCCCTGCTTGTGTTCCCTCTCTCCCTGGCTGTCTCTCTCTGTCGAATGAATAAATAAAATCTTAAAAAACAAAACAAAACATTGAAACCAAAGTTGTTGAGAGGTTTTATGGCTTGTGTGGGTCATATGGGTGGTTAACAACTGATCTAGTTCTTCCCATTGTTTTACAACCGGAAAAAGTACAGAATTTCCCTAATATTGGGGAGAAAAGGAATTAAGAAATGCTCTTCAAAATTTAAAAAAAAAGTTAATAATTAAAAACAAACCCTTATTTAGTCAAAAATTAAAGTTCATTAAAACGAAGAAAAGATAGCTTATTTTGACTTGATGAAAACGACTTAAAAGCGAATTTCATTTTTTTGAAACTCAGTGTCTATTACTTCAATGAGTTTTTAAATTAAGTTATTAAGTCAATACATGTTTTATGATTTTTAATTAACTTCACTTTTTAAACATCGCATCAAGCTTTGCTACACATTAGAAACAGATTTTGTCAACGTGCAAAAGGATTCTATATTTTTAAAAGTGTGGGGGTGGTTGGGGGGATTGTGTGTGTGTAGTGGTTTGAAAGGTCATACGTCAAAATATTTACAGTGGATGGTAGGATTTCAGATCATTTTTATTTACCTTTTTCTTATCTGTGCTTGCTTATTTTCTCATTTTTCTACAATGAATACATATTTCTTATACCATGCAAAAGTGATCTTGCTCGTTGTGGTAGAGAGTGTGGAAGCATAGGAAGTACATAGTGTTTGGAAAGCTGAAAATTCTATTTTTAGAGTCCTTTGCAGCTAGGGTTCCAGATGAGACTTAAGTTCTGCCAATCAGATGCCCTCATACGAGGCTAGAATTGGAAAGTGAGTTGAATGAAGGGGGGAGGGAGGCAGGTTGTGGGGTGCAGATGGAGGCCAATCACTGAAGAGGCTGCATGCTTCTTCAGTGCTTGCTCCCCGGCCTCCTGCCTTGGCAGGTCCTTGCAGCAGCCATAGCAACTGCACTGATGACAAGAGAGACAGTATGATTCTGGGGCCAGGAGCTGTTCCTGGAAATTCTACCTACTGCCTGTTCCTTTGGCGTTTGCAATAATAATTTTTCTGATAATATCTCATACATAGTAAAAACCCCATTCTGCTTAAAACCAGCTATGATAGTTCCGTTGCTTGCAACTGAGCACTAACCCATGGCCATGTTCAAAATGTTCTTATAGACCCTCTTTCCAGTTCTTAACTCTACACTTGCTTTTCCTCCTTTTGCAGTTACAATAATAATAGCTGCCTGCTGCAAAAAAGAAAAAAGGAATCAATGCAAAAGTTATACATTGAAAAAATGAAAACCTGTACTCATGCTCCCCACCCCTCAGCTTATATCTCAAAGCAATCCACTGTAAATAGTGTATTGTTTCATATCCTTCCAGATTTTTTTTATGCCTATAGAAAGTGTAAATACCCAGAGAGGTGGGTTTTCTTTTTCATTTTTACAAAAATGACATGATACCACATATACATAAATCCTGCAACTTGATTTTTAAAAATCTTTTTATCTGTGCGTATACTGAGCTATCCGGTTCTTTTGAACTACTATATATTATTCTATGCTGTGGAGAAACAAAAATATATTTCAATGTCCTATGAATGGACATGTTAATATTTATAAACAATGTTGTAATAATCACCCTTTATGAGATATCTTTATGTTCATTTGAATATTTCTCAAGATAAATTCTCAAATCTAAATGCAAAACATTCAAATGTTAGAAGATTGCATTTAGCGATGTTTTTAAAGAATAATGTCTGTTTTGCTTATTACTGTATTACTGGTGCTCAGAACAGCATCTGCCATGTAGAAGGCACTAAATAAATATGTGTGAAATGAATGCCAAGTGAATGATTGAAAATAGATTAGGAAATGCATTAATGCAATTCACCACATGAACGGATTAAAGGAGAAAAAAATAAACACATATAAAACCATTATGATGGATATCCCCACAAGTCGGGTAATACTCCATATCCATTCCCGATTTTTAAGAAAAATTATTCATCATGAAATAGAAGAAATATCATTAACCTGATAAAAGGACTTATCAGAAACCAACAGCAAAATATATTTCTAAATATTTATAAAAGGATAGTTATCACCTTCAAGGACTCAATTATAAATAAAAATAAGCTCACAGACCTGAGATAGGAAAGGAAGCAAAAATATTAAAATGAGATATAAAATATTAAAAACCTATATACTTCCCCAAAGAAATGCAAAGCAGGTCTAATCAAAAAGCAAAATCATCAGCCACACAAGTGCATGGAGTTTACTCTGAGGAAGTTCATCATATTGGGGGCAGGCTGGGTGGCCCAATTTTAATATCTAGGAAACTACATGGTCAGACAAGGAAACACTCTCAGGAAGCAATGAGTAGCCTGCAGCTGTTCTGCCTCCTCTCCGATACTCCTGGTCTCGTCAGCAGAGACAAAACCCATTCCTCTCTTTTCCCTAATGTTCTGCTGTGTCAGTTCGAAATGCTTCTCATCCCCTAACTGGGGTCATTTGTAGGATACGGTCAGACTAAGAACAAGACTCCTTTTAACTTGAGGAAGCTCTTGGATGTAAATTCAAATTACAGAAAACAATCAGGTGTCCCAAAACTTGGAATATTACATAACCATTTATTTTTTTTAAAGATTTTATTTATTTATTAGAGAGAGTGCATGCACACACACACACCAGCAGAAGGGGGAGGGCAGAGAAAAAGGGAGAAGCAGACTCCCCGCTGAGCAGGGAGCCTGATGTGGGGCTCCATCCCAGGACCCTGAGATCATGACCTGAGCCAAAGGAAGACGCTTCACCGAGATGCCCCAATTACACAACCATTTAAAAACGTACACAACTTTCTATGTTCTTATAGGGAAAAAATACTCGAAGCTGTGTTAAATGAAAAAGTAGGGTAGCAGTGCGTATAGCATGATTATATATGCGAGCATTTTTATTTCTTTCTAACAATTTTATTGAGACATTATATACATTGGTTTACCTATTTAAATTGTGCAATTCTGCTATTTAAGTGTATTTACACAGCTGTACACTTATCACCATAATCTTATTACAGAATCTTTTCATTATCCCAAAACGTAACTCTGTACCCATTAACAGTCACTCACAATTCTCCCTCATCCAGACCCAGGTAAACACTAAACCACTTTCTGTTTTTATAGATTTTCCTATTCTGAACATCTGATATTAACGGAATCATGTAATATGTACTCTTATATACTGGCTTCTTTCACTTAGCATGTTTTCAAGGTTCACCCATGTTGTTCCATATATTAGTACCACATTCCTTTTTTATGGCCCAATAATATTCTACTGTATGGATACACTACATTTTACTTATCCAGTTGTCTGTTGATGGACATCTGGATTGTTTCTACTTTCTGGCTGTTATGGATCATGTTTCTATGAGCATTAGTGTAGAAGTTTTTGCCTAGACACATGTTTTTATTTCTCGAGTATATATCTAGAAGTAGAATTACCGGGTCATAGGGTAACTCTATGTTTAACATTTTCTGGACCCGTCAGACTGTTTTCCAAAGTGGTTGCATTTTATATTCCCACCAGCAACACAGGAGGGTTCCAATTTCCCCACACCCTCACCAATATCTACTATCGTCCATCCTTTTATTGTACCCATCCTACCAAGTGTGAGGTGACATCTCACTTTGGTCTTAATTGCGTTTTCCTAATGACTAATGGTGTTGAGCATCTTTTCATGTGCTTGTTAGCCACCCACATATTTTCTTTAGAGAAATGTCTGTTCCGAGCCTTTGGCCATTTTTAACTTGGGTCCTCTGTCTTTTATTATTTGTGGTCATATAGTCATATAGTTTGAATATATGTCCCTAATCAGATACATGATCTGCGAATATTTCCTCCCATTCTGGGAGATCTTTTCACTACATTGATGATGTCCTTTGAAGCACAAAAGTTTTTTTTTTGTAATTTTAAAACACAATTTCTCTCTTTTATAACTTTCACTTTTGGTGTCATGTGTAAGAAATTGTTGCCTAAACCAAAGTTTTGTGTACATTTTCTAAAGCACATAAAAACCCCTATGTAAGCATATGTGCTTTTTCTTCTCTAAAGATTCACAGAGATGTTAGTAGTGGTTAACTTTGTGAAGAAGGACAAAAGGAAGGAGAGAGAATTTTATGTTATACTTTATTCATGTGTGCGGTAGAAATATTTTACCATCTTTATGTATCACTTCTATTTTAAAGTTTTTTTTTTAAATTCACATTGAATACTAATAAATAGCAATTGACTATTATTGGCATTTTAGAAGGCCTAATAAATGACTATACTGTTTTCTGCCTGAATCAAGAATTGACTGAGATACAGATACAGGAATCAGATACAGGAAGCCATAATGTCAACCCAAGTTCTGATAAAGCACTGGCTTAGTGTAAGAACCAAGTAGACCTGTTAAAACACCCTGACCCTCCTCCCCCGCCTTGAAACAGTCTACTTAAGAATAAGTTTGCGTCGGGGCGCCTGGGTAGCTCAGTCAGTTAAGCGTCCCGCTCTTGGTTTCAGCTCAGCTCATGACTTCAGGGCTGTGAGATGGAGCCTCGCGCAGGGTTCCATGCTGGGCATAGAGCCTACTTAAGATTCTCTCTCTCCTTCTCCCTCTGCTCCTTCTCCTACCCTATCTCTCTCAAAACAGAAAGAAGAGTTTTTATCTACTAGCTCGACCCGATAGAAAGCTGTGAATCGATGCCGTTCATGCACCTACTATTGGCTTATCCTCATCCCACCTCCGCGGCAAGAACTAATGTCTGAAGCCAGAGGCTAAAACATTTAAGAAGACCTCTCTCCATGAGCTAGAGAAGCAGGAAAATAGGCATCTCTCTTTCACAACTACCATAAAATTTTAAGCTACAGTGGATAGATCTTTGTACGTAGCTATTGTGCCTCCTTATGTCTTGCTCCTGATGATCGCATGACAAACCTGCTACGCGCATGCAAGTAATTGCTAATTAAGTCACAAACTGAGGACCTAAACCACTTTGGAAACCCCAAGGCATCTGCACAGGCACCACATTTCCTGTGGAAGAAATTTTGGGAAAGAAGCTTAAGATTTCAGAATATAGGATTTACACTCAGAAAGCAGAAAATGAGCATTTAAGTTTTAAAGCACAAGAATGGAGCTGGGAGTAGAAGTCTTTCCAATACAGAAAAGAAAGTGACTGGACTATTCCCTGCTAACCAACATGATGAGCACTGAGTTAGGCCAGAACTTTCCAACCTATGTGCTACAGTGCCTCGTGCTCCAAGAGACTGATGCTCTCAGCCCTCAGGAAAGATGGGCAGAGCGTGGAGTCTTTAGAACCCACAGGTTGGTCACTTCCAGCCAGATCAGCCTTTTTCATTTCCCTGGTGTGTCACTGAAAGATCAAGATTTGCAGTGTTTGCCTTGACATGAACAATGTTGGAAAGCACTGTGACATTAAGATACAGTAAAGACTCAGGCTTTTAGAAACCTCACTGTTGAGTGAGACAGACATTTAAGCAAATAACTATAGTTACTGAAAGGCAATTTAATAAGTGTTAAAAAAAAGAAATATGAACGGATGACAGCCTCATTTAAGGTCCCACAACAATAGCTTATCTTTGTTGAGAAATTACTGTGTGTGAAGCACTGTGGTAAGCAGTTTACAAACATCTCTATTGTGCGTAAGAACCCTACTAGGTAGGTTCTATTATAATTCCCTTTCACAGATGAAAAGATCAAGACACAGGAAGGTTAAGTAGCTGAGTTTCATAGCTAATAAACAGGAAGTAGGATTTGAACTGGAACCTATGCCCTTAAGCACTGACACAGACAACTCTGACCACCCAGTCGTGGTCAAGAAGGAAGTATTTAAATATGGTACTAAATGATGTCTCTCAAATGCCTTCTCACTGAATTCTTGGGACATTTGGTTTGAGTTGATCCTTGCTTAAAACCATCAGGGTGCATAAATAACACGACATTTTGAGGGTCTAAACAACCAATGAACAAGATAAAAGCATCACATACCTTTAAGTGTAAAGCTCCAAGTTGTTCACAGTTGAGCAGACTCACATCTTCATGAGGACAAGGCAGGTACGGTGTCTTTTTCTTCTTGGGTTCTTAGCACAGTATCTAGTGTAGATGAGGAACTCAGCAATACTTATTGAATAAATGAAGAAGAAATAAACAAATGAAAGAATAAATTAAAATAGTTGAGAGACAGGCACAAAAAAAATGACAACAGTACAGAGGGGAAATGAGGACATCTCATTATCCAAACAAAAATAGTAGTGTCTTCATTATCTCCAATGATACAAAAGTTATATAAAGGCCATAGTGCATAGGGGTGCCTGGTGGCTCAACTGGTTAAGCATTCGAGTTTTGATTTTGGCTCAGGTCATAATCTCAGGGTTGTGAGATGGAGCCCCATGTCCGGCTCCACACTGGGCATGGAGCCTGCATAAGATTCTCTCTCTCTCTCTCTCTCTCTCTTTCCCTCTGCCCCTCCCACCACACACACAGAGACTCTCTCTCAATAAAAAAAAAAAAAGTCATAGTGCATAATGTTGACATTGAGTTTATTATATTGTTTGAATTCTAGAACAGTACATTTTCAAGAGACATAGAAGATATCTAGTCTGACTCAGTTTTAAAAGCCTCCCTTATAACCTAACAGGATGTCATTAGCCTCAATTTACATACATGCAATGGTAAAAAGCTACTTGTGACCAGCTGAAATGGTTTAACATGCAGAAGTCTTCCCTATCTTGACCCAGTATCTGCTTTCTAATCCTAGTTCTACTAATGGAAACCATGTAGAACATTCTAATCTTTCTAGTTCATGATGCCCCACCAAATATTTGAAAACATCTATCAGGTTTCCTCGTTCTCATCCCCATCTCTTTATGTTATCCTAGAGTACCACTTCTTTCTATTAATTTCATACAACATATGTATGTGTATTAAAACAGGATGGTAACATGATTAGTAGAAAGTAGCCACAACCACAGTTAGAGGCTTGAGAAGTCCTTTAACAGCACATATTTACAAATTTTTAGAGACTATATTACATGCTCCTTGATGGCAACAGAGCTTTTCAGGTCTCCAAAGTTCCCCGTGAGAACAATATAGGTAAATACCACTTACCTCTCTTCCCACTAAGAGGATTCTGCCAGGCATATACGCTCACCTTCACATTTTCTTGGGGCAAGTTTTATATCCTCACGGCCTCTTCTCTCCTATTCTTGAGACTGTGTTTATATACTCAACAAGCACAACAAAATAATGCAACATGACCCTAAGTGTTTAAGGTGAAACTAACTGAAGAAAAGTCAAGTTTTCAGGAATATCCCCTCAGCCAGTCAAAAATTCAGGTCTGGCTAAGTTTCATTCCTACATACCCAGATTTTTTCCCCATATTTTCTCTCATCCTAAGTCCCTTTCTCTGGTCTTAAGTTTTCCCATACTCAGTTTTCTGTTCCAGGAGAATGAAGGGCCCCACACACCCTATGCTTAATCAGTACTGTTGTAGAAAAATCCATTCAGGCTCAGAATATAAAAACAAGACCTTGCTGTTTATACGAGTTGCCCCGCAGGAAGTAAGAAGCCATGAAAGAAGGCACGGTGCTCCAGTTCCCTGACACTACATGACAGGCTTGGTTGATACTGAGCACAGTCAGATGTTCCAAGATTTGCTTTGTGATCAGTAGAGGAGGGGATGTGACATGACATTCAGTTAAGAAAAATGAGATCTTATGACATTCAATAGGAAAAGAAAGGGCGGGATACATACAAGAGGACACTGCAGATTTATAAAGGGGTCTCAATATCTGTCCAGGAGGATAAAATATTAAGGATCCCTGTTAGTTGAGAATTTTTATTCTTTTGAAAATAAGACAAGAGTCTGTAGCCTTGTAAATCCTGTTTCTCTCTTCAATATGGAATAGGCTGTGAGTCTCATTTCTAAAGGGCAACTCGTTCCTTTCCCTTTCCCGAGAGGAGAAGACTTCAGTGGGTACTACATTTAGAGCTGTTTTGTTCATGGTCTCACGCTCCCCCCACCTTTTGGCCACAGGGGACTTTTAATGTTTTAATGTGGGCAGAGAATGGTTTCAAACTGTCATGACTGAACAAAAGTCCCATTAAAATTTTTTTCTATATATTTAATCTGGCTCTTAAATCAAAATTATATTAAGGAATTGCTTCTCTCTTTTAAGAAGTCATTTTTTTGCCATTTAGTAATGAAACATAATTGCACAAATCAATGTTAATTTATAACAATGAAACAATAAAATATTGATGAAATAAAAATCCCCAGACTTCAGATATGAAAACAGGCATTTAAATCAATTCTTCACACGGCACCAAAGCAATCTTTCTAAAACACTAACCGGTTTGTACTTCTTGCTTAAAACACTTCACTAGCTTCCTGCCATTTGTAAAATAAAGTCCAAACTCATTAGTATGATAAAATATTTCCTTCACAGTTGATTCTTGCTTATTACTCATATCCCACCATTCTTTTTTTTAATAATTTTTTATTACGTTATGTTAGTCACCATACAGTATATCCTTAGTTTTTGATGTAGTGTTCCATGATTTATTGTTTACGTATAACACCCAGTCCACCATGCAATATGTGCCCCCCTTACTACCCATCACCAGCCTATCCCAGTCCCCCACCCCCTCCCGTCTGAAGCCCTCAGTTTGTTTCCCAGAGTCCATAGTCTGTCATGGTTCATTCCCCCTTCTGTTTACCCCCACTTCATTCTTCCCTTCCTTCTCCTACCCATCTTCCTGCTATTTCTTATGTTCCATAAATGAGTAAAACCATATGTCATATCCCACCATTCTGATGCAATCTCTTGTTTCGTACTACAGCAATACTAAGCTACTGACAGTTCTCCAAATACACCAAGCTATTTTATGCCTCCTTGCTTGCATGTTTGTCATTCTAATGGAATTCTCTTCTGCAATGTCCACCCAGTAAAATCTCATTCATCCTTCACAATCCAGCCCAGATTTTACCTACTCCAAGAAATCTTTGTATTAGTGCTTCCCTGAATGAATCCATCACTCTTTCCTTTCTCTGCCACTTCAGCACTTCATCCATATTTCTATTGTTTTCTTCAACCACAATGTCTTGTACACTCTTTGGGAACAAACTAATTTTTGTGTCATAGTATATAGGACACTCTATAGATGCAAGCACTCCACAAAAAATTTTAAATTGGATGACAGTTTAGACTATTTGATAAAAAAATACTTTATATTTTCATAGACCCTCCAAAATGAAAGCAAATACTAGTATTTAATGTTATATAGCTCAGACTTGATCCTCACAGTAATGTTGCAAAGTGAGCAAAATAAATATTTTTACCTCATTAATACAGAACACCAAATAAGTGGAAGTACTAGAATCAGAATCTAAGACTTTTGACTCCTGCATTGCCCAATGCTCTACATACTACCTACTTTGACCACAAAAAATTCACTCTCAGAGACTCTTCTGGTCAGGTAGCCTGATGGAAAGGATCCCTCAGGAATGAATCTCTAATTATGCTGAGGGAATGAAGCCATATGAAAGAGTATATATCATATGATGCCATTTATATAAAATTCTAGAACAGTGCGTCTCGAGCAGGGTCAGTTTTGTCCCCCAAGGGGCATTTAGCAATGTCTGGTGACATTTTTGTTCGTTGCAACTGGGGCAAGGGTGCTATACACATTTGGTGGATAGAGAAAAGGGATGCAGATAAACCCCCTGCAATGCACCGGACAGTCTTCTACAACAAAGAATTATCTGCTCCCAAATATCAATAACACTGAGGCTGAGGTTGCGTTTGTCTGCTGTAGAAAATGCAAACTAATCTATAGTGAGAGAAAGTAAATTAGTAGTTGCTTAGGGATGGGGGGACCAACAAGGACTGGAGGAAGAGATTACAAAAGACCATGAGGAAACTCTCAGGGATGATGGATTCATTCACTTTCTTGGTTTTAGTGATCATTTCATGTGTGTAAACATATGTTAACACTAATAATTTGTACGTTTAAACATTACTTATCTATTATGCCTCAATAAAGCTGTTCTTTAAAAAAGTTTAAAAATTAAGTGATAGAACAACAACAAGAAAAAGTCTTCTCCCACATTGTACAAGGGTTGGTGTGTGTGACCAATAAAATACAGAAATTATGGTATATCACTTACAAGATTAATTATAAAAAGCACTTTGCTTGTATCTTGGCCTCTCTCTCTCATTCTCTGTCTTTGATATGCACCCCAGAGTAAGCCAGCTGCCGTTTCGTGTCTAGCCCTACAGAGAACCCCATGTGGTAAGAAACTGAGCCTGGTGACCAAGAGCCAGCAAGAAACTGAAGCCTGCCAACAGCCATGTGAGTGAGGCTCCTCCAGCCCCAGTCAAGCCTTCAGATGACAACTTAACTACAACCTCATGAGAGATCCTGAGCCAGAACCACTTAACTAAAGCATTTCCTGAATTCCTGACCTTCAGAAACTGAGTGAGATAATAATAAGTGTTTGTTGTGTCAAGCTAAATTGTGTTATATGGTAAGAGGTAGCTACTACACCAACCTCCTCCTCAAAAATGGGAGTTAGGCATAATCCTATATTCAGTATGTATGTCTTAGGATGCCCACACCCCAATCCTTACCTGACTGTTCCAAGCAAACAGAGTAAGGGCTAGAATATTATTCACAAATTAAGTAGAGACTTAACAGCTAAACAATTCACTTAAAATCGCACTGTTAAACCCACAGCTTTGGATAGAAAAAAAGCCATTGTCTACACAAGACCCTAGTTAAAACACCACATAGCAGAGGAGCAAGAGCCCTCTTCCATTAATATTATGGCAGAAGACGGGTTGATTAATAGTGTTCATTTCCTCTTTTTTCTTTTTTCCAAAAGGTACAAAAAGAAGAGAAAGAAAAGTAAAATAGAGACCAAAGTTTTTTTCAACTGGAGTGTTATCAGGGGCTGTTGATTAAAAAATAAACAATAACAATAACAAAACCACAAAAGTGATTCACAACCTAACTGCATATGGGACTTACACAGGGGCTTTAAAAAATACTGATGCACAGAACACACTCTAGATCTATTGCTTCGGTATCTTTGAGGATGAGAAGCGGTCAGCCATGTTATTTTTAAAAGCTCCCTGGGTGATTCCAATATGTAGCCACGTTTAAGAACCACTGAGCTGTGGGATATGAGACATCCAAGAAGAACACTGAAAGAGTAAGAAGAGAAAGAAAAATAAACCACTGAATTCAACACATTTGGCCCACCCCTTTCAAAAGAGAGCTTAAATGCTCTAGCTGCCACTATTTACTTGACAACATAAACTCATCAAGCTATCTCAGTATTGTATTCCTCATTTTTCACAGCACCAAGCATGCTGTTAACATTCTATAAGTGTTAAAATAATAACAATGGGTTGCTGTCAGATTTCTCTTTGTAGTTGTCATTACTGTAGAGCTAGATGGCAGGCAAGAGGTTTTGTTCAGTAAGTTCCAATTATTTGGACATCACAGTACTGGTCAAATCATAGTCTACCACAGACCCCAAGGCAGTGTAGGTGCAAGTAGGAGTGTCAACAGAAGCAGTTCCTGGAATGTCACCTTATTTTTCCTACAGTTACATGGCTCCATTGGCTTTCCAGAAAATCCGGGTCTCTATCTCTTCTCCCTCATTTTGTAGCCATCCTAGATTTCTCCCCATTGTTAAGATGTACCATGACCTGGACTCAAAATCCAGCAGACTCCCAGAGAACTGGCCCTGTGGCTCTTCTCCCTCTTCACAAAACATTTTCAAAAAATCACCTGCTCTCAACATTTTGGGTAGTTGTTATAAAAGGAACACTGAAGTATATTAAGTCTGGGAACCCTTCAGGTGTTGATAAGGAAAAAACAATTAAGGATCAACGCCTTAAGAAAATTACATTTCCAATGTCATACCAAATGACCTTTAATTGTGAGTAGTTAAAAATTATTCCACATGCAGGCTCTCATGTGTCTAAATTATCTAGTATCTTTACATTACAAAATCCAAGCTTCTGCTTTGTTTTAATAATGTCTTTAAGCTTCCACTGGGAATTTCTTCAATACACAAAGATGTTAATTGATGAACAAGAAAAGTATTTGAAGGACTTCATGACCTACAATTATTTTTTGGGAGAGTTAGATATTTGTTTTAACATATGAAAGAATATGTGTGCCTCCTCTTCTCAAGGAAAACCTGTAGGCATAATTCGATCAGCATGTGGCTATCATATGTTCTAGAATTCTGAACAAGAATTCCCTCTGTCAGAGGTAGCATACCAATACAACTTAATGGAAAGTAAGGCAAGATAAATGCAATTCTCTCGTGAATGCAAACACCTAATTCAATGAATTACAGAGTAGACAAAAAATGAGGAAAATGCAAACAAGGTTCTGGTTCTTCATTTATACAAGAAATATTATTTGTTTGTGCGTGCATGCACACACACACACACACACACACACAGGCTCAAAGTTTCAAGTTTTCTTCTTTTCTAATCTAGAGACCAAAGAAGTTCAAGAATGTAATTTCTTTTCTTAGTAAAAAGGACTTTTACCATAGTAATACCACATGTTATTATACAGATCCCATTGAGAAGAGGTAAGGGTGTATTATAAAGCAGTGTTAATGTTTAGCGGTAATTTGTGCTCCTGAAGGTCCTTATTATAATACTTTGAACCTGGGAGATGCAATTATTATGTAGCAATAAAGGACAATAGCATTGAAGGCTTACTTGCTCATTACCTGGGTTTCAGGTACATTTTTATTGGTGCTTTGTGCAATTGTATGATGGAATCTGGCACATGAAAGCACAATGACATATATGCAAGGCTTTTGATTATAGCACTGTTTGTAACTGCCAATAACCAGGAAAAACTAAATATCCATCAACAGGAAATATTTTAAATAAATGATGCTGTATCTATTCAGTAAGATACTAAGCAGCTGTTAAAACAATGTGATGATTCATGAAATTCTCTTTAACGGATATAATTATAGGAAAGTAAAAGGTGCAGTTTAGTATATATAATATGCAATCGTTTGTGGGACTAAAGGAAGATTAGATATGTATATTTAACTCATATATGTATAGGCCAATAAGAAAAAATAGTAATAATTACAATGGAGAAGAGTGAAAGAGTAGGAATTTCTAGGGGCAGAAAGGAGAATTTTTTACCTTTTTTTTTCTGTGTCGTATGTTGTCTGCACTTTTCTTTAAAAGACTTTAACATAATGTGACTTACATGTGCCAATACAATATTTTTAGCTTATTCCTGTAACTGGGATGGGGGGGTTAGTTAATACTTGAAATTCCTTAGCATTGAAATAATTATTAATAGTGTTTAGTTTTTTAAAGTGCTAATCATTGCTGCTATGAACAATGGGGTGCATGTGCCCCTTCTTTTCACTACATCTGTATCTTTGGGGTAAATACCTAGTAGTGCAATTGCTGGGTGTAGTGTAGCTCTATTTCCAACACCTTGAGGAACCTCTATACTGTTTTCCAAAGTGGCTGTACCAGCTTGCATTCCTACCAACAGTGTAAGAGGGTTCCCCTTTCTCCACACACTCGCCAACATTTGTTGTTTCCTGTTTTGTTAATTTTTGCCATTCTAACTGGTGTAAGGTGGTATCTCTTTGTGGTTTTGACTTGTATTTCCCTGAAAGCTAGTGATACTGAACATTTTTTCATGTGTCTGCTGGCCATTTGTATGTCTTCTTTGGAGAAGTGTCTGTTCATCTCTTCTGCCCATTTTTTGACTGGGTTATTTGGTTTTTGAGTGTTGAGTTTGAGAAATTCTTTATAGCTCTTGGATATCAGCCCTTTATCTGTAATGTCATTTGCAAATATGTTCTCCCATTCCGTGGGTTGCCTCTTAGTTTTGTTGACTGTTTCCTTTGCTGTGCAGAAACTTTTTATATCGATGAAGTCCCAAAAGTTAATTTTTGCTTTTGCTTCCCTTGCCTTTGGAGACATGTCTTGAAAGAAGTTGCTGTGGCCGATGTCAAAGAGGTTAGTGCCTATGTTCTCCTCCAAGATTTTGATGGATTCCTGTCTCACATTGAGGTCTTTCATCCATTGTGAGTTCATCTTTGTGTATGGTCTAAGAGAATGGCCCAGTTTCATTCTTCTGTATGTGGCTGTCTAATTATCCCAGCACCATTTACTGAAGAGACTGCACAATGTCCACAATAGTCAAACTGTGGAAGGAACTGAGATGCCCTTCAATAAGATGAATGGATAAAGAAGATGTGGTACATATATACAATGGAATATTATTCAGCCATCAGAAAGGATGAATACCCACCATTTGCACTGACATGGGTGGAACTGGAGGGGATTATGCAAAGTGAAGTAAGTCAAGCAGAGAAAGACAATTATCATATGGTTTCACTCATATGTGAAACATAAGCAATAGCACGGAGGACCATAGGGGAAGGGAGGGAAATCTGAAGGGGAAGAAATCAGAGACAGAAATGAACCATGAGAGACTATGGACCCTGGGAAATGAACTGAGTGTTTCAGAGGGGAGGGGGGTGGGAGAAGGGGATAACAAGGTGGTGGGTATTAAGACGGGCATGTGCTGTGATAAGCACTGGGTGTTATATGCAACTAATGAATCATTGAACACTACATCAAAAACTAATAATGCAATACAGTGGCTAACTGAACATAATTAAAAAAATACAAATACAAAAAATATAATAATAAAAAATAAAAATCTTAATCAGGGGTGCCTGGGTGGCTCAGTCAGTTAAGGGGCTGCCCTCAGCTCAGGTCACGATCCCAGGGTCCTGGGATGGAGTCCCACATCAGGATCCCTGTTCTGCCAGGAGCCTGCTTCTCCCTCTCCCTCTGCCTGCTGTTCCCCCCCCCCCCACTTGTGTGCTTTCTCTCTCCCTGTCAAATAAATAAATAAAGTGTTTAAACAAAATAAATAAAAAATAAAAATAAAAAATAGAAGTGCTAATCAAAAGCCCACAATCCATAAAGAGGCTAATATAATCACATGATTAGTCATGTTTTCTGATCAATAGCAAAGGTCATATTAGTTTAAAAAATAGATTATATTGATTTATTCATATTTAACAAATATTTATTGAGCAACCATGTGAAAACTAGTATTTTTAGCACTTTCTCTATATCAATGAACAAAAGCAAAGGTTTGTATTCTTCTAGTGATCTATACACTTTTTAAAGATTGTTTTCATTAATAAGATTAGTGGGTTTGACTTCTTTTTCCAGCTATGATGGGTTAAATAGTATCTGACTTTACCCCCAATATAAACAATTAAGTAATTTTCTGCAGACACTGAAAACAGGGGGCCCAGGAAAAACAGGGGAGTCCAGGGAAACAAATAAAATGACTCCTACGTGTTGCCCTGGTTTTCTGCCTAGAGGCACTTTCCAGAAAGTAGCATAGAAATTGGAACCCCAAGCAAACCACAGTGGTCTTGCTGATCAGAGCCATGGGGAGCTGAAATTTCCAGGAAAGAATATTGGAGAGGAGGGTTCTACACAAAGGCAGAACTCAAGAAATCTGCACAGGCAGCCCCCTGAGTCAGAAAAACTAAGGATGACTATAAGCTGAATAATTCTCTATGCTCACACGGGGCTGGGAGACATCCAAACTCCAAACAGATGATGTGGAGACTTCACTGAAGCACTGGTACATTCAAGAGACCCCAGAAAGGCCCTGCCTTAATAATGAGGTTCAACTACTGTAAATGGAATCTATTCCTTGATTTTTCTTTCTGCTGCCTCGTTATTGCTGTATAGAAATGCAGCAGACTTCTGTGCATTGATTGTATACCTGCCCCTTAATTCCTGTATCAGCCCTAGCACCTTTCTGGGTGCAGTCTTTTGGGTTTTCTACATTGAGTACCATGTCGTCCACGAAGGGTGAAAGTTTGACTTCTTCCTTGAAGATCTGAATGCATTTTATTGCTTTTTGTTGTCTGATTGCTGAGGCAAGGACTTCCAGTACTATGTTGAACAAAAGTGGTGAGAGTGGACATCCCTGTCCTGTTCCTGACCTTAGAGGAAAAGCTCTCAGTTTTTCCCCATTGAGGATGATACTAGCTGTGGGTCTTTCATTTATGGCTTTTATGATGCTGAGGTATGTTCTTTCTATCCTTACTTTCTTGGGTTTTTTTTTTTTTATCAAGAAAAGATGCTATATTTTGTCAAATGTTTTTTATGCATCTATTGGGAGGATCATATAGTTCTTATCCTTCCTTTTATTAATGGGGTGTTATCACATTGATAGATATGCAGATGCTAAACCACCTCTGCTCCCAAGAATAAATCCCACTTAATTGTGGTGAATAATCCTTTTAATGTATTATTGAATCCTATTAGCTAGTATCTTGGTGAGAATTTTTGCATCCATGTTCATATCAAAGGATATTAGTCCGTAATTCTCCTTTTTGGTGGGGTCTTTGTCTGGTTTGGGGATCAAGGTAATGCTGGCCTCAAAGAATAAGTTTAGAACTTTTCCTTCCATTTCTATTTTTTGGAACAGTTTCAGAATAACGGGTATTAATTCTTCTTTAAATGTTTGGGGGAATTCCCCTGGGAAGCCATCTGGCCCTAGACTCTTATTTGTTGAGAGATTTTTGATTATTGCTTCAATTTCCTTGCTGGTTATGGGTCTATTCAGGTTTTCTATTTCTTCCTCTTTCAGTTTTGGTAGTTTATGTTTCTAGGAATTTATCCATTTCTTCCATATTACCCAATTTGTTGGCATACAATTGCTCATAGAATTCTCTTATAATTTCTTGTATTTCTTTGGAGTTGGTTGTGATCTCTCCATTTCATTCATGATTTTATTTATTTGGGTCCTTTCTCTTTTGGTTTTGATAAGTCTGGCTAGGGGTTTATCAATCTTGTTAATGCTTTCAAAGAACAATCCCCTAGTTTAATTGATCTGTTCTGTGTTTTTTTTTATTTCTCTATCACTGAATTCCACTCTAATCTTTATTATTTCCCTTCTCCTACTGGTAGGCTTCATTTGCTGTGCCTTATTTTTTTAGCTCTTTTAGGTGTATGGTTAGGTTGTGTATTTGAGACCTTTCTTGCTTCTTGAGAAAGGCCTGCTTCCCTTTTAGGATTGCCTTGGCTGCATTCCAAAGGTTTTGGACTGTCGTGTTTTCATTTTCATTTGCTTCCATGTATTTTCTTAATGTGTCTTTAATTTCCTGGTTGACCCATTCGTTCTTTAGTAAGATATTTGTTAACCTCCAAGTATTTGTGGTCCTTCCAAATTTTTCTTGTGGTTGACTTCAAGTTTCATAGCATTGTGTTCTGAAAATATGCATGGTATGATCTCAGTCTTTTTGTACCAGTTAAGGCCTGATTTGTGACCCAGTATGTGATCTTTTCTGGAGAATGTTCTATGTGCACTCGAGAAGAATGTATGTTCTGAGACTTTAGGATGAAATGCCCTGAATACATCTGTGAAGTCTATCTGGTCCAGTGTGTCATTTAAAGCCCTTGTCTCCTTGTTGATCTTCTGCTTAGACAATCTGTCCATTGCTGTCAGGGGGCGTTAAAGTCCCCTACTATTATTGCATTGTTATCAGTGAGTTTCTTTAAGTTTGCTATTAATTGATTTATATATTTCGCTGCTCCTAAGTTAGGGGCACAAATATTTACAATTGTTAGATCTTCTTGTTGGATAGATCCCTTTATTATGATATAGTATCCTTCTTCATCTTTTATTACAGTCTTTGGTTTAAAATCTAGTTTGTCTGATATAAGTATGTCTGATAAACCTCCAGCTTTCTTTTGGTATCCATTAACATGATAAATTTCTCCAAAAACCATATGACACCTAGGAATAAATCTAACCAAAGAGATAAAAGATCTGTCCCCTGAAAACTACAGAGCACCTATGAAAGAAATTGAGCTAGACACAAACAAATGGAAAAACATTCCATGGTCATGGATTAGAAGGACAAATATTGTCAAAATGTCTATATTACCCAAACCAACCTACACATTCAATGCAATCCCTATCAAAATAACACCAGCATTTTTCAGAGAGCTGGAACAAATAATTCTGAAATGTGTATGGAACCAGAAAAGACCAAGAATAGCCAAAGGAATGTTGGGGGAAAAAAAAAAAACTGAAGTTGGAGGCATCACAGTTCTGGACTTCAAACTGTTATTACAAACCTGTAATCATCAGGGTGCCTGCTTCTTCTCCCTCTGCCTGCCACTCCTCCTGTTTGAGCTCCCTCTGTGTGTGTGTGTGTGTGTGTGTGTGTGTGTCAAATAAATAAATAAAACCTTAAAAAAAAACTGTAATCATCTAGACAATATGGTACTGGCACAAAAACAGAAACATAGATCTATGGAACAAAATAGAGAACCCAGAAATGGACCCTCAACTATATGGTCAACAAATCTTTGACAAAGCAGGAAAGAGTATTCAATGGAAAAAAAGTCTCTTCAACAAATGGTGTTGGGAAAACTGGAGAGTCACATGCAGAAGAATGAAACTGGACCACTTTCTTATACCATACACAAAAATAAATTCAAAATGAATGAAAGACCTAAATGTGAGACAGGAATCCATCAAAATCTTAGAGGAGAACACAGCCAGCAATCTCCTTGACCTCGGGAGCAGCAACTTCTTGGTAGACACATCCTTTGCTAGAGGCAAAGGAAATCAAAGCAAAAATGAACTATTTGTCTCTCAAGATAAAAAGTTTCTGCACAGCAAAGAAAACAAGCCACAAAACTAAAGGCAACCTACAGAATGGAAGAAGGTATTTGCAAATGACATTACAGATAAAGGGCTGGTATCCAAAATCTATAAAGAACTTATCAAACTCAGCACCCAAAATACAAAAAATCCAGTCAAGAAATGGGCAGATGAACATACATTTCTCCAAAGACATACAAACGGCTCACAGACACATGAAAAAATGCTCAACATTACTAATCATCAAGAAAATACAAATCAAAACCACAATGAGATTCTACCTCATACCAATCAGAATGGCTAAAATTAACAACTCAGGAAACAACAGATGTTGGCAAGGATGCAGAAAAAGAGGAACCATCTTGCACTGTTGGTGGGAATGCAAGCTGGTGCAGCCACTCTGGAAACCAGTATGGAGGTTCCTCAAAAAGTTAAAAATAGAACTACTCTATGACTCAGCAATTGCACTACTAGGTATTTATTCAGAGATACAAAAATAGTGAGTCAAGGGGGCACACATACCCCAATCTTTTTATAGCAGCAATATCTTTATAGCAAATTATGGAAAGAGCCCAGCTGCCTATCAACTGATGAATGGATAAAGAAGATAGTGGATTACTCAGCCATCAAAAAGAATGAAATCTTGCCATTTGCAACAACATGGATGGAACTAGACGGTATTATTCTAAGTGAAATAAGTCAGTCAGAGAAAGAAAAATACCATATGATGCTGCTCAAATGTGGAATTTAAGAAACAAAACTGATGAACATAGGGGAAAGGTAGTAAAAATAAAATGAGATAAAAACAGGGAGGCAAACCATAAGAGACCCTTAACTATAGGGAAAAAACTCAGAGTTGTTAGAGGGGCGGTTGAGGGGAGGATGAGGTAATTGGGTGAAGGGCATTAAGGACACTTGATGGAATGAGCACTGAGTGTTAAATGCAACTGATGAACCAATAAATTCTACCCCTGAAACTAATAATACATGATATGTTAACTAACTTGAATTTAACAAAATCTAAAATAATAATAATTATGATAATAATAACGAGGTTAAACTAGGCTTACAGTAACGACGACACAAAACTCACTTTAAAAAAGGAAATATGGGGGCACCTGGGTGGCACAGCGGTTAAGCATCTGCCTTCGGCTCAGGGCGTGATCCCGGCGTTGTGGGATCGAGCCCCACATCAGGCTCCTCTGCTATGAGCCTGCTTCTTCCTCTCCCACTCCCCCTGCTTGTGTTCCCTCTCTCGCTGGCTGTCTCTCTCTCTGTCAAATAAATAAATAAAATCTTAAAAAAAAAAAAAAGGAAATATGGCTAGAATCCTCACGATTCTGTATTCAGTATAATTTCCTCAGACTCTTGAATTTGAAGCCAGACATTGCCATAAAAAAATCATCAGATTCTTGGCATATGGTTTTTAAGTTTCTGAAAATCTCAAATATCACTGACTGATTCTCTGTGCCTATTTCCTATTTGGAAAGGAATCTATCATCTCACACTTCCCAAAACAGTCGCAAATGGGCTTTCTTAGGAAGAGGTTCTTGACACACATGTCAGTCAATGCAGGTTTCCAAATGCAAGGTGACAGCAGAGTCATTAGGAGAAAATATACACTTGGTGTGACTTCACATTCGAGTGGCTTTTCAGTTTCTCATTTGACAGTATGTTAAAGGCAGTGAAAAGTGAAGATGTGCAACACAGAGAAAACCAAACTGTTCAATCCTTACTGTTTGATTAAGTCAACTTTTAGATTTAGAACAGTTTGTTGTTGTTTTTTTTTTAATGGATTCTTTTGGGGGCACCTGGCTGATTCAGTGGGTGAAGCATGCGACTCTTCATCTTGGGGTTTTGAGTTTGAGCCCCACACTGGGTGTGGAGATTATGTAAAGATAAAATATTTAGGGGCACCTGCATAGCTCAGTCGGTTAAGCATCTGACTGGATTTTGTCTCAGGTCATGATCTCAGGGTTGTGGGATCGAGCCCCCGTCAGGGTCTGTACTCAGCAAGGAGTCCGCTTGTCCCTCTCCCTTTGTTCCTCCTGCTGCTTGCTCTCTTTCTCTCTTAAATAAATAAACACATACATACATACATATATAAAATGTTTTAAAATAAAAATAAAAAATAAATCTCAAAAAAATAGACTCTTCTGCCTATGACTGCATGAAAAATAAATTCAAAAACACGTCACTTTTAATAGAAGTTGGAATGTAGTCAACAGAACTGTATGGGGTATTTTGGAGGCTTTAGTAAAAATGGTATTGGGTTTATCTTCTGTTTTGTCAATACTTCTAATACTCTGTACCAAGTGTAGCTGTCATTGCCCCCATCAGCATCATCAAGAACCCTGAAGGGAAATTTCCTATGAAATGAATGAATGAATCAACCAATCAATCACAGAAGTTTAGGGAACTGAAAGCTGGTGATTAGCTCTGCTGGTCAGTACAGGGCCTGGATTTTGACTCGGGCCTCCCTCCTCTACAAGGTCCCTTGGTGCTGCTTCACTCTCTCTTCTGCAACTCTTGTCTTTTTTCTCATTCTCTTTTTTTCTTTTTGTCTTCATTTCCTTTCTCTTAGGTACACAGAATTAAGTTAATGGTGCTCTGCTTATGGCACGCCATCATCCCTAGTTTATTCACTTTATTTCATTATCTGTCTCCTTTGTTTCTCTGTCCGCATCACATTTCCTGTCCCCATCTCTAGATGCCTATTTCACTGTTTAAAGTAGCCCCAAATATACTGTCCTCATGTGTATTAGATTAATATGCATCCCTAAAATATTGTTTTATGAAATTTCACAAATGATACTAGATTTAGATTTAAATCTCATCATGTACTAGTCTTTTTTAAAAATTTATACTGCTCTTGAGTTCTAACCACCTTGTTATTTGTTAATCTAGCTGATTAATTCTGACAGCAAATATAATAATGTACCATGCGGTTATACCACAGTTTAAGTCCCATTCCCTTAAACTGTCATCTATCAAGAACCAAATTTTGCCCAATAAAAGTGCTGCTGTGAGCTTCCTCAAACACGTCTCCTTAGGAGTCTGTGCCAGAGTTTCTCTGAGGTATACACACAGGAATGGGCTCATGAGCCCTAAAGTTACATCCATATTTAATGAAATGAAGCACTGTCAGGATAGATACTCCTCAAACGACTATATATAACAATTCCTGCCACCATGGGCTCTGCATCCTCACCATGACTTTCTCACCTTTGATATTTGGCAAAATTAGTGTTGTCCATCAATTTAATTTGCATTTCTCTAATTATTAAAAAATTAAACATCTCTTTATATACTTCTTAGCCATTTAATTTCCTTTTCTCTGAATTACCTATTCCTTGCCTTTGCCCAATTCTCTATTGGGTTTTCTTTTTTTTTTTTCTTGTGAATTTACAGACATGTCCTCTATGTTCTAGGTATTAATCCCTTCTTATAGTCTAGAAATTGCAAATATCTTGTCTCAATCTAGCATATTTTAACTTGTGGCAAATTTTGTTCAACAAAAAAAGTTAATTTGTGATAAAATTCAAACACATGAAGTTTTACCTGATGGTTTGTGCTTTGGGGAATCAGATTTTTTTTGTCTGTCCACAACCCAAGGCCATAAAGATATTCTCATTCATTGTATTATATTTAGCTTTATAATTTTATCTTTATCAGTCTAAATCTTTTACTCATCTGAGGTCCATCTGGTATTAGTGACCCAATTTTATTTTTTTTCTCTCCATAAATAGTTTATCCAAGATCATCTATTAATAATCTGTCCTATACCTATTGATTTATAATGCTAAGACTATCATATCCCAAATGCCCATATATGTGTGGATCTATTTCTGGGCTCTTTATATTCTTTCATTAGTCAATTCTCTTTTCCTGCGCCAGTACCATCTTGTTTTTCTTTCTTTGTAATACATCCCAGTATTTGATAAGAGTCTATGTTTATTCGTGGACTTTAATTTTTTCATCTAAATTTTAGAAAACCATATTCTCAAAGTTCATCAAAGAATCCTTTAGGAATTCTATCTGGAATTGCATTGAGTTTATGATTAATTTGGGGGGAGAAATACATCTTTACTATGTTACATGACCTTATCCTTGAATATACTATATCTCCTGATTTAACTTATTAAATTTTCTTTTACTAACATAACTTTAAAAAATTGTTCTACTTGAAGATCTTGTACATTCTATCAGGATTATTGGACATTTTATAATTTCTGTTGTTATAATGAAAGGTATCTTATTTTCTCATATGTTCTAATTGGTTTTTATTATATTTAGCAGGAGAATGCTACTGACTTCTGTATGTGAAACTTATATCCAACATTTTTTATTTAGGTCTTTTCTCCCTTCCATTAACTCTTTTTTTCTCTTTCTGGGGTTTCTGGGGTGCATGGTGCTCAGTCAGTTCACCACCAACTCTTGGTTTCAGCTCTGGTCATGATCTTAGGATCATGAGATTAGCCCTGACTCCATATTGGGCTCTGTGCTTGGTGGGAGTCTGCTTGAGATTCTCTCTCCATCGGCCCCTCCCCCCACTCACATTCTCTCTTGCTCTTTCTCTAAAATAAAAAAAATTGTTTAAAGAGTTATTGACATTTCTATCTCTAGCCTTCATATTTCTTAATTTCTTTCATTCTTCCCATTTATTACCCTTTTCTGATGCCTTCATAGACTCCCTCAATCTGATTTTCCAATTTATTATTCTTACTTCAGCTGCCTTCATTCTTCACTTTAACCTATCCACGAGTTACCGCAACAGCTCAAATGTAAACTGAAGTCCACTGAGTAATTGATGCCACATAGTGTAAAAACAATCACCCAGGTGATCTCTGCCCAAATTTCTGAAGCACAAAATTGTGTGATAAAATATCTTCTTAAAGATTTCATAAGTTTGGCACAGTTTGTTACACAACTGATAACCAGTTCATCATGAGATGGTGATAAATAAAGTTGTTACTTTGAGAGACAGATGAATCAAATTCCACTGTGGATTTTGAAAAGAAAATTTAAATAACCTAAAGCTTGTTTGATGTAGTTTTTAAAAAGAAAATAAAAGTCTGGTTCCCATGCAGATGATCTCTTCAGGGCTCTAACCTCTCAATAGTGTCATAGGATCATGGCATCATAGAAATGTCATGTTCCCAGGGACCTTATGCATCACTAGATTCATCTGTGTGGACCATTTGGGGGGCACTTCTGTTCTTAGTGTTATGGCCTATTTATTAACTGAAGTAGCTAGCCTCATCATGAATACATCAAAATGTGCTTGTGTTTGCTCCTTGGATTCTCAGAGTGATCTTTAAAACACCTTTTTGATATGCTAAGAGCCTTGAATGAGGACAGAAACCATCAATGCAAAAAAAAAAAAAAATTAGGCTGCAAAAAGAATAGCTAACTATCTTTACTGCTATTAGTTGACAGTCCACACATAGAGGTCAGACAATGGATTGTCATTTGTCAATAGGCCCCACTAAACAAGACAACCTACTACTGACCTTGAAGAAAACAAACATGTATTTGCCTTTAATTTGCCTGGATTATGTAAAAACTTCAAAAGCCAGTTCCCCAGGAGGCAGCAAGGATGTGAGGAGAAGTGGGGGTGGAGTTAGATATGTCCAGCCCACTGTACTATGTGGATGGAGTAGAAAGGTACTAGAGAACGTTTTTTTTTTTTTTTCCCCTCTACTTAACCTCAGTTTCCTCATCCATGAAAGGAAGATAATAATACCCATTTACAGGGCCAGTGTGAGAATTTAGTGAGAATTTATATCTAAACTGCCTGAGAAGCACTCAATAAATGGTAACTGCCACTTTTATTATTACCAACATCACCATTAGTAATAAGAGAGGATGAATTTCAGTAATTCAGAACAGGGTTAAAACCTAGAAAGACCATGGAAAGGAAATCTTTTGTCAAGACGTCACTCCCAAACCAGAGAAGTTATAGATTATCTAGAAAACCACCAGAAATACCATGACTAAGTCACTTAGAGGCACCATCCAGAATCCAGGAAGTCAGTTTAGTATTCAAATGGAGTCAAGAGGATGAAGAGCTTCTAGAGATCTGAGTTGTATAGGCTGTCCCTCTCTCTGACATTTTGAAAGGGCAATTTATCTTGATTAATTCCTACTATAATATTCAAGAGCAGAGAAATCATTTTGGTGAAGGGGTAATAAAAATAAAATGGGAGGGAGAACTGTTATCCCCAAGAGCTCCTCTTGAAGAGAACATTCACTTTGAAAAGAAATAAGGGTAGCAGACACTGGTGGTGCTTAGCCTAAATCTTCTTGGATCCCACTTCCTGTTTCTTTGTGCCCTTCTGTGCAGCTTCAATGTGTACTTGCCTCTCAGGGCCCACAGTTGTACCTTTTCTTTGCTGGATGGACCTCAGTCAACGGAAGTCCTTAGCCTGTACATACACAGAGCCTCAAGTACATGAGAGTTTATTACCCTTCAAGTTGGCCCTTGGTCAATGATTGATGGTACCAAAACATGGAAGTCCAGCCTTCTTGCCTCAAGATGCAAACTATGAGGTGTAATTTATACTCCATAGGACCAGATCAAGTCTAGGACTTCACCTGTGGTTCCACCCTTGCTTGGCTTCTTCCCTTTTTGTGTTCTACTCTCCTCACTCCTTTCCTAGTTTCCCCTGGGGACACTTTAAATAAATTAGTTACACTAAAATTTTCATCTAAGGGTTTGCCTCTGGGAACTCAACGTGTCAATGAGCCTTTTAGGTACTGGCTGCAATCCCAAAGGCATACATTAAGTAACAAAAGATAATTACTATCTGCCTTCTAAAATTGGTGGGTCTTATTAACCAGAAGACTCCGTGTTTCAGTGGGTTTGAGAATATAAATTTAGTAGTAGTTGCTGAGAGAAAGCTAGTGATCCATGTTAGAGAACCACTCCTCACCACCGCCACATACACACACGTATACAAATCATCTCCTCCATGAAATATCAAGTAATGTCTATGTCATACTCTTAAGATGCTCAAACACAAGTGGATTCTTCTGAAGAATTGGACCAAGTGCTGAGGTCTTCACTGGGATGGGCAAAAAGCAAAAACAGAAATTATCCTGTGCACCAACACACGGCCAGAGAATTAAGGCACATTTCACTCAGTTACACATAAAAAAGACAAGATTTTAAGTTGTGATCAATAACATGGAATGGAAAAAATAACAGTAATACTATTAGCCTAACCCTAATCTAGTTGTTCTCTTTCATTATCGCTTTAGAAATCTACTCTTCCCATTTTAACCAAGCTCCACTCTTCTCCCTTCTGCATTCTCCTCTCCTTTACATTCATCTGGCCAATGCAAATAATGCATATATACTAACATCTCAAAATGCTTAAACCATTTGTGCCAAGTTTCACATTCTGTTATGAAAAGTCTAACATAATTAAAACATTTTCTTCCCTCCTTCCTTCAGTGATCGAACACTATGCTCTAACCTGTCAACTCTTCGGCAGCTCTTTTCCTGTCTTTCCATGTCTCCATCCTTTGGGTGTCCTCCTACCTTCCTATAATTGAAGGCTGATGTCATCTTGAAAGAACATGCACTCTCTATTTTCAGAGGCTCTGTCATCAGTGCAGCTGTCTGGCATCCTGTCATTGCCCATCTCTGTCAGTTAATACAGGAACACAAACGTTCAGTGACATTATGCAAATGTGTAACCTTCCTTGGAGACTTTTTGCCTGGATGCCAATATCTAGGTTGCACTGAAATAACACATTGTCCATTTAGACAGCTATAACCTACTCTAATGTGTGTCAGAAAAACAAAGAAAAATTATCTTGATCTCATCTGCTAAGGGAATCTATAATTTCTAGAGTAGAGTAATATCCTAGACCAAAAGTCCCACAAGGGAAAATGCCTTTGGAATACCATAATCCAAGCCATCTAAGAAAAGCCTTCAAGAGAGGTAGAATTTAAAATTAATTGAGCAGGGGCACCTGGCTGGTTCAGTTGGAAGAGCCTGCAACTCTTGATCTCAGATCGTAAGTTCAAGCCTCGTATTGGGTGTAGAAATGAAGAAAGAGAAAGAGAAAGAGAAAGAGAAAGAGAAAGAGAAAGAGAAAGAGAAAGAGAAAGAGAAAGAAGGAAGGAAGGAAGGAAGGAAGGAAGGAAGGAAGGAAGGAAGGAAGGAAAGAAAGAAAGAAAGAAAGAAAGAAAGAAAGAAAGAAAGAAAAGAAAAGAAACTTAAAATTCATTGAGCAAAATTGCCTCTTCTGATACTCCAATAGGCAATGTAGGCTTTTCATGATCCATACCATATCCAAATAGAAGGGAAAACAGAGGAAATCCACTCTTTCCATTTTAACCACGTTCCACTCTCCTTTCTTCTCTATTCTCCTCTCCCTTAGGTTTATCAGGCTAATGCAAGTAATCAAGATATACTAACATTTCAAGATATCAAAGCATACAAACTATTATCATTCCCTACAATTGCTCCTCATGGCCATTTTAGCCACCAATATCCCTAGTTCTCCCTTGTATCCCTTCTTCCTTGTACTCAACAAATACTTCTTCACTATTAACTGTTTTCAAACACTTAATAAGTCCTGGGAAAAATACAATGTTGAATCACCAAGGACTGGTTCTCAATGAGCTTCCATCCTAGTAGAAGAACTAAGACATGAAATCAGTGAGAGATCACACACTGTTTTGATAACCAGACATGTTTCAAGAAGGTAGCATTTATAAGCAAAGACAGAGAAGAAGATTATAATAATTTTCTTGTTGCCTCTGTAACAAATTACCACAAACTTAGTGGCTTAAACAACACAAATTTACTCTCCTACAGTTCTGGATGTCAGAAGTCTAACGTAAGTCTTAGGGAGCAAAAATAAAGGTGTCAGCAGGACTGGCACCTTCTAGAGGCTCCAGGGGAGAATCCAGTCTTCACATGGTCCAGCTTCTAAAGGCTACCTTAGCATTCCTTAACTCATAACCACCTCACTCCAATCTCTGCTTCTGTCTTCATATCACCTTCTCCCAATCTGATCTCCCATGTTTCTTACAAGGATGCTTGTGATTACACTAGGCCCACCTGGGTAATAATAAATAGAATAATCTCCCCTTCTCAAGACCCTTAATTAAATCACAGCTACAAGCCCCCCTTTTGCTATGTAAGGTAACATAATCACAGATTCCAGGGACTAGGACATGACCATGCCAAGAGAGGACATTATTCAGCCAACCCCATGTGTTGTAGGTCATGAAAGTTTTCTAATTAAAGGCATGGAAGCAGGTAGGGATATCACCATGTGAAGAATGGCAAGGTGAAGGGTTTATGCAATGGAGATAGGGAATCTCCATGTATGTGGTAGGACACAACTCTACTAAAGAGACTGTAAACTTTATTTAAAGACAACTAGAAGCACTCAAAAGTATGGAGAAGAGTGTGTTTAAATATTAATGTGGCAGCAATGTACAGAATTATTTGGAATAGAAGTCTCAAATATAAATGCTATAGGAACCAAGCAGTACCTTAATGAGTGAGATGCTCTTAGCAGAAAGAGAACATGGTCCTAGGAGAACTGAGGAGGACAGGAGGACATAGGCTCCATTCTAAGAAGGTCAGGACTGGGCAGTCTAGCCAATTGCTGCCCCAGAGAATGTAGGCCCATTGGCATCATAGCATTAGATTTTTCAAAAGAAGTGAGAAATCAGAATTTTATATATTAGCTCCCAATGTTTCGATATTAACAGCTATTCAAAAAAATGTTTAAACATTTTAAGAAACATGAAAGAAGGCATTATCTGGAACTCCACACAGCCCACAGCTAGCCGTTTGCAGCCCCTGGATTAGGGGAAGGCAAGACCAGCCAGCCAGCCTCACTTAGGCTCAGAGCCAGTCTCTGCTTTCTCCATGGCATCCTGACTACATTGTGTTTTGTTTCACTTTGCTTTCTTTTTTTATAATTTTATTTATAACAATTTCTATGTTATTTAGTTGTAAAGGAATTCAGCTTGACTACATTGACTACATTTTTTATGCATGATTCTGAGTTAAAAAGTATAGAATTCTCTGTCCCTATTTGTTGTAAATATATAAATTATTTTTATTAGCAAATGTATCATTTCTGATCATCCTGCAATATGTATTTTCTGCGAGTGCTCATATTGTATGAAAGTCCACTACAGTTTTAAGAAGCTTACATGTATTTAGAGGGAAATACTGTAAACTATAACTGCCGAACAATTTTCAAAGTCACAGATAAACATAATACTATGAATACTTAATACTATTCCACAAGTTAAAATGCAATCCATTTAATGACTACTTTACACAAATGCTACCCTAGCAGGGCCTAGTAAGTTACATTCTTAGGGAATTTAACCAGGAAGAGGTAGCTGCTTGCTGAAACACTAATGCTTCAAGTGTCTCATAAAATACAGTATATATTTTATGTGTGTGTAAGTTTTTTATAATGTAAAAAATTATATTTGGATTCCCAGATATACATTATCCTAGTGGCCTGGATTAGTGGTTCTCAGTATTTTTTTTTAGCTTTGACACCTATGATAGGAGATGTTCACATGTTTACATTTCCATGGTTTTGCAGATTTTGCTGAAACAAACAAAAAAATAACTGGTACCTGAAGCATTTTTAAACAATCCCATTGATGTAATGTAGAATTAAGATTCACAGTCTTATTTACACTTTCTTAATTCTCACTTTCTTCCTTATTATAAATTTACTCATTTGGTAAATTATTTTTAATAATTAAAATTGTAACTTACACATACTTAAATGATTCATAATCCCTCATTTATTACCAGCACATTAACAACAGTTTCATTCCAAGGTCAAGGCTGGGAATTATGAGTGATTTCCACTCAGATAATGAATTACAACTCAACACTTTCTCTCCCATACCAGAAAGCAGGCGAGAAAGATAGGCTTGGGTCCACCTTAATTTTTAACAGAACGTAACTCATTTATAAACTTTGGTACTCTTGTTAGTAACAAATGACCCATACTGAGGTTCACCACCCATTTTATCACAGCTATATAAATGTGGCTTGACATCATTTTGAGAACTGCCAGCCTGTTAAATGCAAACTAATGTGTGTTTGCAAAGAAAAAATTCAATTTCATATGTTTGTGCTTTAAGTGGGGGGATAAAAAAAACCGTGCCCAGCATAGTAATTCTGGATCATCGTAGAACATGCATTTGGAGAGCAGGGTCAGTGCACATTCATAATTTTTACTATTTTCTATCTCCTAAAGTCACTGTATTCATTCTACCTATGGACCAGAGTTTAATGAAAATATGCAATGTTATTACAGAAGAAACTGCATAAGAAAATTCATTCACCATGCAGATCCTATGCTGATTTTAAAAATCTCATTATGACTTAATATGCAATTTCTAATGTTCTTCGTGCCTGGTGATACACAATGGTGTGCGGTGGGAGGGGCAGGGGGTGGCAGGGAAGCAGTGGCTGAAAGGATTTAGCAGTTTTCAGTTGATAGCAAAGCTCAATGAGTCAATAGTGGCAGGAGGCAATCGAAAAATCTCACACATTCTTTATTAGAAATGTAATGTTCACAGTGAGTTCTCTTCTCGGACTCTCAGACTATGCCTGGATTAATATGTGTTGTTTGGGGCTCACCTTCCTGAGTGGGCTATGGATAAACAGAAAAAAATTCAGAGGAGTGAGGTTAGTTAGAGGGCTTGAAATCCTGTGGTAAAAGAACTGCTTGAGGGCATTATGCTAGGTGACATAAGCCTTACACAAAAAGACAAATATTGTATGACCCCATTTATATGAGGTACTTCGAGTAGTCAAATTCATTGAGACAGAAAGTAGAAAGCTTGCCAGGACTTAGAGGAAGAGGAAATAGGTAGTTGTTGACTGGGCATAGAGTTTTGGTTTTGCAAGATGGAGAGTTCTGGAGATTGGCTGCACGATAATGTGACTGTACTTAACACTCCGAACTGTTCACTTAAAAATGGTTAAGACCGTAAATTTTATGTTATGTGTATGTTACCATAACTAAAAACTCAAAAAGAAATCTGCTGAAGGAAGGAAAAGAGAAAAACTTATGGAGGAAAAGATTAAAAAACAAAGAGGGCAAATCTGTCAATGAAGGGTCACTATTTGGAAAAAAAAAAGTAAACTTATTCTTATGATTTTAAGAAAAAGTCAACACCAACCAGTTTTAGTTATTGGTAGATACAGATTTTAGCTCAACACAAATATGAATAATTCAACAGTCAGAATTTAAGACATAAAGATAAAATGAACTATCAATATTTGTGGTCCATGATATTAGTTACCCTGGAATAATTCATGCTTCAGGAAGCAGTCGGTGGCAAGGAACCAGTTGGTAGCAGTGATGTAGGATGAAAGAAAGACCGTTAGGGAAAGACTCAGAAGATGTACATGTAAGCCCACTTTGTCACTTACTACCCATGTTATAGCTTAACATACCGTAATGTACCTTCATGTCCTTGTTTGTAAATCAAGGACCTGGGAAGGATTTCCAAGTTAAATAGCATTTAACTCCACTCCACCAGATTTTTATTCAAATAATCAATTGGGGGAAAAATTGTGTAGCAATGTCAGAAACTAGAAAATTTGGGGCGATATAGTACACGTTGGTTGGAGCAAAGGAAGACACCAAGATGCTACCCACAACTCTTACCGGTGAGAGAGAATCTCAAGAGTAGAAAGACTCTTGGAGCATCACATTATCAAGCTAATTATCAAAATAACAGAATCAAACCTGAACTTACGGCTGAGTCTGTGGAGAGATGGAAAACATCACTTGGAATCACTACAGAGCAACAATAGATCAGATATCCAAGACTGTAGCTTGACAGAGAATATGTTTTGTCTCCTCACTTTATTGAACCCCGTTCAAAAGACAGTGAAGGATAAAAGACCTCTAAGATTAAATACGGGTCTTCAGCAGATGAGCTATTTCAACATATTTGTAGAAGAGAAAAACAGATGGAGGAATGTTGACAAATGAGACAGAATTGTGGAAGCGGTAGCCTAGAGTTTAAACAAAATGGGATTCGGTGCCACAGAGAACTAATCGAGTCTCTAGACATAAAACAAAGAGCAGGTACAACAAAGGACAGGAGGGGAAAGGATGGAGGGCAGAAAATAGGGTAACTGATTTTAAGTCTATGTACACTACGGAAAAGATGATTCCTTTCCCACTCTACCCTCATATCCCCATACTTGCATTGGTGATCTTGGAATAACTAGGATAGCTCGTGAGTGTGTTAATATCCTTGAGTGTATCCCTCCTGATTCTGACACTGTGATTGCTCCTTCAACCTAGTATATTTTTTCACTCTGGAAAAAAAAAAAAAAAGAAAGATTTAAGAGCCTGATGTTACTAACCTTGCCCATACCCATAGAGCTTTCACCCATCAGTCCCTCTTTCTAGAATTTGACTGAATATCCAAGGTCAACATCCAGAAGCTGAGGAAAATCTGTAACATTAAAGATAAAAACCAAGATAAATGACCCCAGATAAAAGGGAAGTTATTTTTGTGTCTTCAAAGATATTAAAGGGGATACTGCATGCAGAGAACAAGAACGAAATTGGAATGATGATTTTTAAGATTCTTAGCATTTTCGTAATAAACCTGCAAAGAAATTTTCTTCACTACAATTTTGAAGTCAGGAATATTCTCTAGGGTTCCAAATTTATATATTTTTTCCTCATCATTGTTTTAAATATCCTAAAGCTTCTAGGAAACATTTCTAGATCTAGATAACCTATAGCCATGTTAATTCCAAACAAATCTAATATACCCCTTGAGAGGACATCAAGGGGGACAAAAAGAACATAAACTGGTAATATTTAGAAAACAAGAGCACTCAAAAATTGATATGTTTTTGAAATAAAATTTCTTTTTTTTTAAAAAAGATTTTACTTATTTATTTATTTACTTATTTGAGAGAGAGGGAACACAGATGGAGAGGGAGAGGGAGAAGCAGGCTCTCTGCTGAGCAGGAAGCGCAATCCAGGGCTCAATCCCAGGACCCTGGGTTCATGACCTGAGCAGAAGGCAGACACTTAACTCACTGAGCCACCCAGGTGCCCCTGAAATAAGCTTTTTAATAGATAAGTTGGAAATGAGGCAAGGAAATCTCCAGAAGGCAGACTAATAGACAAAAGTGTGAAATTTTTCAGAAAGCAAGAAGAACCCAGACGTACAAATTATTTGGACAGATAGGCATATTAAGAAGAGGGAAAATAAGAATTTAGAAAATGTATCTATTCTGGCTGCTCCTTTAAAAATACTTATCTGTGCATAATACTTATCTGTGTATAAGGTTTTATACGCAAAGATTCTGATTCAGGCTATCAAGGGTCTTACCCTGGAACTGTAATTTTACAAGTTGCCTCAGATTGTTTTTATTTTAGTGCAATTGTTAAGGAAAGCTATTACTATTTGGAATTATCTTCCACTGGAAGGTTGGATAGATGTAAATGTAGAGAAGAAAAGGATATTGATAAACCAGAAGAGCTAATGAGTACTCTTACCAAAAGCATTTCCCCCATTTCCTATTCTTAAAGGATATAAAGTTGTATCCACGGGGAAACATAAATGTTTATATTTCACCTCAAGGCTGAACAGAAGGTCCAATGCAGACTTTTTGCTTTGATTTTCTGACAAAGATTTCTTTGCAAAAGAATAAGACTTGAGAAGGACTTATTAGAGAAGATGTAGAGTTACAAGAAAAGAGTTCCAAGACAATAATGAGAAGATCCAAATACTGTGAAGATATTGGCAAGGGGAAAGACCGGAGGAAGTGAGCCCTCCTAGAACTATACGATGCATCCCTTCCATTAAAGGTAACCCAAACCTTCTGCAGCACCATTGATTGCCCTATGCTTGACAAAAAAGGGAGAAATCAGGTCCTATGAAGTTCACAAAACTCTTCTCAAGACAAAAATTCTAGCTTCCTCCATTATGGTACACTGCCACTTGGAGGAAACATATATAAATGAGTTTCTTCAAGAAAAGCTATAAATGCAATAGTGAAAAAATGAAGAAATTGTAGGAAGTTACTGGCTACCATGTAGAAATACTTTTAAAAACATTAGAAGGCTGGGTTCCAGCTTATATTTTGTTGGAAAAAATTATATATATTTCGATCAATAGTGGCAGACGAATAATAGTAGTAACAAAAATAATAGTTAATGCTGCTGAACACTTTGTGCTAGGCACTCTCCAAGCACTCGACATGTGTCTACTTATTCAAGCTCACAGTAACTTGGTGAGGTAGGTTTTAAGAGGGGAAGTGACTTACTCCTGTTCTTACAGTTGGGGTCAGATGCAGAGCAAGAATTTGAAACTAACAGTTTAGCTTCGAAATCCATCCTCTTTAAAAAAACAAAAACAAAAACAAAACATGTAATGTATTATTTGTTTCAAGGGTACAGGTCTGTGTTTCATCAGTCTTACACAATACACAGCATTCACCACAACACATACCCTCCCCAACGTCCATCACCCAGCCACCCCAACCCTCCCACCCCCCTCCACTCCAGCAACCCTGTTTGTTTTCTGAGATTAAGAGTCTCTTATGGTTTGTCTCCCTCTCTGGTTTCTTCTTGTTTCATTTTTTCCTCTCTTCCCCTATGTTCTTCTGCCTTGTTTCTCAAATTCCACATATCAGTGAGATCATATGATAATTGTCTTTCTCTGATTGACTTACAAAATCCATCCTCTTAACCACTAAACTCCTAAGTCTTAAGCTGACAATGGCAATGGAGAAAACACCATAACAATATGACCGTGAGATAATGGGGAGGTTAACAGCTGTGGCAAAAAGAATAAAAATAGAAGAATGAAAAGGATAAGTGGTAAGAACAATCATTTTAACTTTAAGTATACTGGAACAAAACATGGGAAAATTGGAGACAGAATTGTACAGCAAAATTTGCATATTACCTTAGGTATCTCCAAGATATGGGGCATAGAAATTGTGGCTAAAATGTTAATAATCCAACAATCAGATCAAATAGAGAAAAGAGCTATATGTAAAGAAGATATCACATACTTAAAAAATCAACACATTTGAGAGTGGGATCATGTGATGGAGAACATTCTGGTAAGAATTAAAGGGAAAATAAACAAGTGGGAGTTTTGAGAAAGTAGAGAACAGGTTGCACAGCCTGGCTATGGCTGGTATAGTCCTAATGCTTATTGTAAAACTCCCAAAATGTAGTCAGGATAGGCCATTCCCTTTGCCTCTTGGGAAGAAGATGCAGTGGAAAGGATATGGCCTCGGACATGGCACAGAAGTGGGTTCAAATCCCAGATATATCCTTTGTTATTGAAACTTTATTCAAAATTACTTAATTTTTCTGAGTTTCACATGTAAAATGGAAATAATTTTCCTTACCATATGGTTTTGCAATAATTTAAAATAACATATACAAAACATAGCAAACTCATTAAATTTTAGATCTTTTCTACTGAAACACTTATTATACTGAAAGTAGAAGATATAATACACGTTTGACTTCTTTGCGGTCCTCACTGCTCTCTCAAGATGAAGAAGAAAAAAAACTGGTATGTTTCAATGATTGCTGAACAGTCAGGAAAACTGGGATCAAATCAGAAGAACTATAGACTATTCTAGGTGGTGAAAACATGATCAAACCTTGGGAAGATCTACCCATACCATCTTGGAATATATAATAATAAAGGAACACAGATGTAAGATGAATAGAAGCAATGGCACGTTCTATTAATTGGAAGTAACGTTTTTAGAGTAGGATCTGCTCCATACTATAAATTATTAAAATTCGTATTCGGCATTTATTTTTCCCCTCTTTATCTTATAATCCGACATCAAGAGTAGATCTACACCTAAATAACCAATGGATCAATAAAGAAGTCACAAGGGAAATTAGAAAATACTTTTATATTACTAAAAATGGCAACACAATATACCAAACTTTATGTGATACAACAAATCAGTTCTTAGAAGGAAATTTATAGTTCTACACGTCCATATTTAAAAAAAAAAAAAGATTTTGAATCAATAACTTAACCTTGCACGTTAAGAAACTAGAAGAAGGAAAGCAAGCAAAAAGAAAGAAATAATAAATATTAGAACGGGTATTACTGAGACAATAGAAAAGACAGTAAATCAATAAACCCAAAAGTTGGTTTTTTGAAAAGATCAACAAAATTGGCAAAACTTTACTTAGACTGGCCAATAAAAAAAGAGAAAAGACTAAAGTTATGAAAATCAGAAATGAAAGAGGGGACATTATTACTGAGTTTACAGAAATAAAAAGGATTTAAAGAGAATACTAGGAACAATTGTATGCCAAAAAATTTGATAACCTAAATGAAATAGATAAATTCCTAGAAAGATATAAACCGAAACTCATGAAGAAAATTTTTAAAAATCTGAAGAGAACCATAATGAGAAAAAGAGATTGAATTCGTAACCAAAAAATTTCCCACAAAGAAAAAGCCCGGGTACAGATTGCTTCACTGGTGAATTCTACCAAACATTTAGAGAAGGATTAATACCAATCTTTCACCAACACTTTCAAAAAAAATAGAAGAAGGGGGAAATTTTTCCAACTTCTTCTATAAGGCCAGGATTACCCTGATACCAAAACCAGACAAAGACATCACAAAAAAAGAAAATTGCAGGCCTCTATGAATATAGTCATAAAATTCACCAACACAGTATTAGCAAAAGGAATCCAGCAATATATAAAAAGGATTATTTACTATGACTAAGTGGAATTTATTCCAGGAATGAAAGTGTCTTATGATATACTAAGGTTTATCAATGTAATATACAATATTAATAGAGTAAGAATAAACACCATATGATCAACTCAATAGATGGGGAAAAAAGCGGCAAAATCAAAATCCTTTCATTACAAAAACACTCGGAAAATAGGAATAGATGGGAATTTCTTCAACTTGATAAAGAACATCTATTAAATACCTGCAACTAACATCATACTTAATGGTGAGAGACTGGTTTCCTGCTATGATCAAGATAAGGATGTCCACCTAGCCACTTCAATTCAACACTGTAACAGAGTTTCTAGGCAGGGCAATTAAGCAATCAATCAATCAATATAAAAATGAAAAGTATCCAGATGGAAAGAAATAAGTAAAACTATCTCTATTCACATATGACATTATCTTATATATGGAAAATTATAATAAATCCACAGAAAAACTATTAAAGCTAATAAATGAGTTCAACAAGGTTGCAGGATACAAGAGCAGTATACAGAAGTCAGTTGTATTTCTACACATTAACAATAAAAAAATCAGAAAAGGAAGTTAAGAAAAGAATTACATTTTCCATAACTTTAAAAGGAAAAAACTACTTAAAAATAAATTTAGCAAAAGATGTGTAAGGTTCGTACACTGGAAAAAAAAAAACACCATAAAACATCACTAAAATAAGTTAAAGAAGAACTAAATAAATAAAAGACACACCCCATGTTCAGGAATTGGAAGATTTAACATTATTAAGATGGGAATACTCCCCAAATTTATATGAAGATTTGATACAATTCTCACCAAAATTCCAGCTACCTTCTTTGCGTAAATAGACAAGCTGATCCTAAAATTCACATGGAAATATATGAGACGCAGAATAGTCAAAGCAATCTTGCAAAAGAAAAGCAAAGTTGGAGACCTCACATTTCAAAACTCAATTTTAAAACTTACTGGAACACCACAGTAATTAAGACAGTGTGGCTTGCATAGGCTAGTCTTCTAGATTAAGGAATAGAATTAAGAGTCCGAGAATAAACTTTACATTTATGATCAGTTGATTTTTGATAAGGGTGCCAACAAATCAATGGGAAAAGAATCACCCTTCAACAAATGGTGCTGGGACAACTGGATATCCACACACAAAAGAATGAAGCAGAATACTTACCTTAACACCATACATAAAAATTAACTCAGTGGATCAAAGACCTAAGTGTAAGAGCAAAAAGTGTAAAACTCTTAAAAGGTAACATAGAAATAAATCTTCATAACTTTGGATTAGGCAATGGTTTCCTATATATGACACTAAAGCACAAGTGACAAAAGAAAAAAATAGATTTAATCAAACACCATCAAAATTTGTTGTTGTTGTTGTTTTATAAAAAGACACCAACAATAAAGTAAAAGGACAGTCACAGAATGGGATAAAATGTTTGCAAATCCTATATTTGATAAGGGACTTGTAGCTAGAAGTTGTAAAGAATTCTTATAACTCAATAATAAAAAGACAAAGCAGTTAAAAAATAGGCAGAGGTAAGGAATAGATATTTCTCCAAGGACAATGTACAGATAGCCAATAAGCACATGAAAAGATGTTCAGTATCATTAGTAATCAGGGAAATGCAAATCGAAACCCAAATGAGCTGCGGCTGTACAGGCCCTCGAATGTCTAGAATCAAAAAGTCAGATAATAAGTGTTATGGAGAATGTGGAGACTTGGAACCCTCACGTACTGCTGCTGGCAAGGTAAAATGGCACCACCTCTATGGGAAACAGTCTAGACATTCTGAAAATGATTAAACATAGAGCTACCATACGAATCAGCAATTTCACTCCTAGGTACATACCCAAGAGAAATGAAAACAGGTATCTACACAAAAACTTGTATACACATATTTACAGCAGCATTATTCATAGTAGCCCAAATGTGGAAACAACTCAAACATCCATGTGCTGATGATAAACAAAACATGGTAGATCTGAATAATGGAAATTATTCCGCCATAAAAAAGAGTGAGGTACCCATCAATGCTACAGTATGGATAAACCTTGGAAGTGTTATGCTGAGGGAAAGAAGCCAGTCACAAAAGGCCTTATTGTGTAATTCCACATATATGAAATGATCAGAATAGATAAATCTACAGAAACAAAGAGTAGATTAGTGTTCCCCAGGGGCAGGAGGTAGGGCTAAATGGGGAATGATGAGTGTGAAGTTTCTTTGCAGGGTTATGAAAATGTTTGGAAATTAGATGGTGGTGATGGTCCCACAACACTGTGGGTATACTAAAATCCAGTGAATTGTACAGTTCAAAAGGGTGAATTTTGTGGCATGTGAATCATGTCTCAATAAATGTTATTCTTTTTTTTTTAAAGTAGGCACCATGAGCATATAAACACAATTCAAATGAAGAAAATAAAATTTCAGGATTGTATTTAAATATTTCTATTGAGAAGGTGCATGAGAACTGTGCTGCCAGCCTTCCAGGGCAACTTCTTCCCAGATTCAGCCACAACATGGCAACACGTCTGCAAGGAAAATGCCGGTGTCTGCCCTGAATCCTCTGCTCCATTAAAGTCAGTGCCCAACAAACTGCCCCCCACCCGCCAGCTTTCCACTCTCCTGCGAGGACCCCTTTGCGCTGGATGTCCTGTTGGTGCAAAGCCCAATGTGATGATGGCCACAGTGCCCTTGCTTCTCCCCAGCCACCTCCTGCTCAGCCTGCAGTTTACCCTGGAGTTCAAGACCAAGGGTGTCATCAGAGAGCACTGCAGGGACGGTTACTGGGTAAAGAGGTGTGGGCGCTAGTTTCTCTACTATAAAGCAAACCCAAAGCACAAGCAGAGACAGATGTAATTCCTTTCACTGTAAAATAATGTGCAAAATTGCATCACTCCTTGAGGAATGGTGCCACCTTACCAAAAGAAAAATAAAATTTAAAGTGACTTAAAAAAATTGTTTACATAAAAATATTGCATAATTTTCTTTGTATCAAACATTGATTATGTTAGTTGCATTTTACTTTTTATTTAATTTTAGTTAGATTTACTCATTTTCTGCTTGGGACTCTCAGTAGTGCTCTGATAACCAAAACAAAAAAACAAAACAACCAACTTTCTTTGGTGTAGTCTTTGACAAATTATGACTTAGCAAACGACAGTCAGATTATCAGAAGTCAGCTTTAAAGTTTTGTTAACTTTCCTTGCATGTAAATGACCATGTGTGCACACAATGTTTCTTTCATTGAAGTCACCAAACAAGTGCCAGGCCCAAACGAAAACAAAAAAACACCCCCAAAAAACCAAGAATTGTGTTTAATGTCACCCATAGAGAAGATCTTTATCAACATTGACTATAGCTTCATTCAGTTTAAGTCGAAGATGGAGGATGTGCTTAGCAGATAATTCAAGTGAGATTAAGCTTGGCTCCTTATAACAACAAAAATCCAAAACGAAGTAGCTTATACAAGAAGACACAAGTTTATTTCACATAAAAGAAATTCTGAGGTTGGCCGTCCTGAGCTGGTGTAGGCTCTCCACAATGTCATCAGGGAACCAGAGTCGTTTTGGCTTCCCACTCCATGATATCTGCGTGTGACCCTTGTCTAGCAAATCTATCTGCTTTGAACAGTAAAATGAAAGAAAACAAGAATGTTCTTGTTCAGCAAACACTTCTTGTGACTGACCATTAGCATTTAATCACACAGCTAACTTCAATGGACACCTGGAAATGTAGTCTTTTAGTTAGGCTAAAAGATTATAAATCTATACTAAGGAAGGAGGAGAGTATGAATTATAACAGGAAACAACTAAAAATCTCTGCTCTGGAGATTAGGTGTAACAATGATCAAAATTTATATCAGCCCACCAAGTCTAATCAAACAATGAGTGTAAACAACTTAAGTTTTTTGGGTGCCTGGGTGGCTCGGTTGATTAGGCGTCTGCTAAGCATCTGCTTTCAACTAGGATCATAATCCTGGGGTCCTGGGATGGAGCCCTACATTAGGCTCTCTCCTAGCAGAAAGCCTGCTTCTCTCTCTCCTTCTGCCTGCTACTCCCCCTGCTTGTGCTCTCTCTCTGTAAAATAAAGATATAAAATCTTTTAAAAAAAGATGTAAGTTTTTTCTTCTGTTTTCATGGGCTGATGGTAATTATTTTGCAGCACTTACACATATTTTCCCAAAGCTATGTGCCAGATCAAAAAGTCACAATGTTTGTTTGTTTATTTGTTTGTTTAGAGAGTGCAAGTGGGGGAAGGGGTAGAGGGTGAGGGAGAGAGAGAGAATCTCAAGTGGACTCCAAGTTGAGCGTGGAGCCTGGTGGCAGGGCTCGATCTCATGACCCTGAGATCATGACATGAGCCAAAACCAAGACTCAGATGCTTAACTGACTCAGGAGCCCCCCAAAAATCATGATGTTCATTCAGTGAACTCTGTTTTAAATCAATAAGCAATGAAGAAGGATGTTTAGAAAAAGCAAGTAATCTAAGGAACAGTAGAATCTGAAACAATGTGTAGGATGCCATGACAATGTCTCACCAAACATGGAGAACTGTCTTCCTGCCATGGATTAAAGATGGCTATAAATGCTTCAATTCTTCCTTCCATTGAGATGTGGGCTTTATTTCCCCTCCCCTGGGCCTGAACTGACCCTATGATATGCTTCAATCAATAGAATGTAGCACAAGTGATAATGTGTAACTACTGAGACCAGGCTTCAAGAGATTTTGCTTCAAGAGCATTTTCTTCCTTCCCTGCTTAAAATACTACTCTCCTTTGGAAGTCAGCTGGCATGTTCTTAGAAGTCTAAAACAAATCTAAGTTGAGAGACCACATGGAGAAGAACAAAGACACAAGGGGGTTGTGTAGCCAATACCAACTGCCAGTCACATGAGTAATACGTATTAAAGGACTCAACCTAGTCAAATCTATAGATGTTTGCAATCTCAGCTGATCCCATGCTGCCCAGAACCATCTAAGTGAATCCAATCAAGCCATAGCTGCACGAAATACGACCCATTTTTTAAGCCAATAAGTTTTGTTAATGGTGATACGTAACTGACACACATATACCCTCCCATGTTGGATAAGTGGTAAAATACAATTTGGTTTTGTCTTAGATTTTAAAATTTGGCCGATTTGTTGCCTTTTAAAATGATTCTTAAACTTGTTTAAATCAGGAAAACTTACCGTCATTAATCAAAAACTTTGGCCAATTTGTTGCCTTTTAAAATGATTCTTAAACTTATTTAAATCAGGAAAACTTACCGTCATTAATCAAAAACTATGTCTTCTCATCTTTAATTCTATAGATCCTACATATGACTACTGGTAGACATGGTCATCAGGTAAATATTTACTTAAGAAACAATGCTTTTTGAAAGATACACATTTATAATATCAAAAGTAAATAGGGTGTAAAGACTTTTTGATAAGTAGTGTAAAAATCTTAACGAAAGGCTTATTCTTTTAGAAATTATTTTGAGCATTTTGAGGAGAATGATATTTATAGATGGAGTGTTTTCTTTCAATAATCACAAAAAATGAAAAAGAAAGAAGAAAGAAAGAAAGAAAGAAAGAAAGAAAGAAAGAAAGAAAGAAAGAAAGAAAGAAAAAGAAAGAGGAAGGAAGGAAGGAAGGAAGGAAGGAAGGAAGGAAGGAAGGAAGGAAGGAAGGAAAAACATTCTTGGTAATCACTTACCATCTCTTTGTTAGTCATATTGAATTGACCTTTGATTTCTGATTACTCTTCAGAATATATTTCCTGAAATGTTATATAGAATTTTACAAGTTTACAAGTTCAGAGCTAAGTTCTGATTTCACATTTTTTTACTACACTGTAGAAAACAAAACTTCAGACTACAAACATATTTTAGATCCCTTCATGTGATTCCTTTGTGAACTTAATAGTCTCTACCACTTAAGGTCCCCTTTCTAATACTTGAAGGAGATACTGAATCCGCTCATAATTGAGAATCCAATGTAAAGATTAATCTTGATTGCAATTTATGGTTCTCTGATACCACTAAGATTATGTAATTAGGAATAGCTCAAGAAAACATCCTTTATATTCTCTTTAAAAAAATTATGAGGCTTAGGGGCGCCTGGGTGGCACAGCGGTTAAGCGTCTGCCTTCGGTTCAGGGCGTGATCCCAGAGTTCTGGGATCGAGCCCCACGTCAGGCTCTTCCGCTATGAGCCTGCTTCTTCCTCTCCCACTCCCCCTGCTTGTGTTCCCTCTCTCGCTGGCTGTCTCTCTCTCTGTCGAATAAATAAAATCTTAAAAAAAAAATTATGAGGCTTAAAAATAAAACATTTCATCAAATAGTATCTCCTTATTTAAAAATGTAAATAACCTTTTTTCAAGAAATAATGATCTTAAAATCATACAAAGGAAGGATAATAAATAAGCTAAGCTATTAACAGAATAGCATCACAGTTATATCTTGGTGTACAACAAAAATATTCCATAACTGTAATAGAGTAGGAGGCATTTATTAAAGATACCATTCGATTTACCTTTGATTACATGGCATCTATAAAATATTTCAAATTTAGATAGGTTGTAAATATTCTGATAATACTACTACAATTATTGCAAACCTATATCTTGGATCTGGGGAGCTTCTGGAGATGCTATGCATCTCTAAAATACCAGACTTATTTGATGTCAAAAACCCTTCCCATTTCTTTTGACAGCCAATAACTTTGTCTGCCTTGGTCAAGTACATCCATCAGCTATTTTTCCCCCTGACAGAATAAGCTCTGAATTTAGAAAAGCTAGTAGGTTGTCAGAAGCCTCCTAAATTATAATTCCTTATATCTATAGAGGACCTTACAATTTACACATGCATTATTACTTGATATACAAAGCCACTCTGGGATAGTAAAAGACTATTATTTTTTGACATGGGTCAAAAAAACAAGAAACTGAAAGGCCTTGTCCTGGTTGACGGTAAATGGCCCAGTGGGGACTCAATCCAGAACTTCCAACTCCTGGTCTAACGCTCTTGCTACTGTATCATGCTGTTTCAAACCACAAAATATACTTTAACTCGAGGGATTGATAGCAGAGCCTACAAGTGCTGGCTTGAAGAGGAAAGTGTAAATTTATTTTATGTGGTATTAGAAATTACAGAATATTGTAAAGGACAGGGACATAAAGTGTGGTTATTGCCAAAAAGAGCCTTTGCAAAAACAGTGCTCACAAGAATATATATTTCCTTCTCATGTGTCTTCTGATTCACATCTGCTTTGTGTACTCAGAAAAAATAAATTTTTTACTACCACCACCTCTGCAGAACCCAGATTGCAAGAGGAGCAAAACACATGCTATTCTTTCTCATGAATCACAAATAATACTAAATTTTGATTTTAGAGTCACCATGGTCGGCAATGATATACAAGTCAAAAGGAAACCCTCATTGTTAAGAAAGAAATGTTTTCAAGGCTATGTTCTTAATATATAAAATAAACATAAATACTTGGCCAAATGTTGTATTTGAACCTCGTATCAGAAATACTTAAATTTGTTCTGATAGAGACAGAAATGCTTGACATCTTCAGTGGTGGATATAAGAGTGTGCTCTGATATAAGAGTGGCAGTCACAGATCTTATTAACAGGAGATGGGTGATTTAATTTAATACATCCTTGACTTTTATGTGGCAGAAATATGTAGCAAAGCTCCAAGAAATCGAGAAACATTGTACTGGCCCAACCATGCCTAGCAGTGATTTGAAATTCGGTAGAGCAGAATCCTTCAAGCCATGGAGTACATCTACATAAATATCAGGAGCTTCTGTAGATTGCATCAGCTCTTATCTTTATAATAGCAAAAACCCAGCAGCTGAAGCCAGCAAACTCCATCAATGCCACAGGGAAACTGGCCGTACTCGTAATGCAGAAAACAAATATGCCTATCTTCCTCCAAGGCCAAGGACAACTCAAGCCTATAACATTAAAAACTTGGTTCTGGATTTTTGGCAACATCCAGACAGCCCAGCACTTAAATATTTCTCCAAATTTTTTAATGTTCTTTTCCCACTAGATGGGACAAATTTTGCCTCTTCTATGCATTCTTTATTACTAGTATATTTTACCTAATAAGCAAGAATCTTCTCTGAAATGACCTGGATTATGAAAGGGTAAAAATGAATGTTATCAGATCAGAGGCAAAAGAAATGTATACAGGCCACTGTCCTCTCTCAAATGCAGGCATATTAAAATCACATTACTTTCATATTTTAAAGCAGATAGGGGGAAAACCATAGTTATCTTTTTCAGCCAGGCCATTTCCCAGCATTATAAGAAATTTGCCATTAGTGGTGAACCTGGACATTATTCTACATGGGTTATATTTGTTTCATCCATCTTGCATTGGAACTCCTGTAGAGTCTATTACTTAACTTCTCAGAGCCTGTCCCATTTTTAAAATGGGACAAAAATAGTACTGAGGAAATGAAGGCTGTTGTGAGAATTATTTAGCACATATGAAGCAATGAAAATGGTGTCTGGTCATGGTAGGGCATGCAGCAAGAAAGCATTCACTGCTATGATCGCTACATAGTCTTAGCTTTAAGGAGGCTGTATAAATTAGATCACAGTTTCTGTCATAAGAGCGAAAGGATTACTGATTTTCACCAGTAACAAAGTAAAACTTTTGGCAACTGTTTGATAGCTACATTGAGTAAATGTTGAAGTAAAAGCCAAAATCTGGGGAGGAGGGTAGAGGAGAAAGAAAGAAAACTAACAATATGGGGGGGGGGGGGAGTAGTAGTATTCCATTTACTGAAGTAGGAGAACTTCTGATGGCTTTATAAAAGTAGACAATTCCAAGAGTCCTGTGAAACATATTTTCGTCTTGGATGACAAAGCTAGAAAATAACCGGAGAGTACTGAAGATCAGATATTTGAGACTAAATGCCACTGAATAGACAACAAGGGGTACAAATACAGAGCAAAGCAGGAGAACGGCAGTATCAAGGTAAATGGAAGTCTGGCAGAAGCAAAAAAAAGGTAAGTAAAGGACAATGCAATCAGTCTTCTGTTCAATATATAGGAAAAATATGGAGGCAACGAAACATAGGAACACAGGGGAAAAAAGGGACAGGTCAACCATAAAGCGGACTCTTAACTATGGAGAACAAACTGAGGGTTGCTGGAGGGGAGGTGGACAGGGGATGGGTTAAGTCAGTGATGGGGCTTAAGGGGTGCACTTGTGATGACCACTGGGTGTTGTATGTAAGTGATGAATCACTAAATTCTACCCCTGACACTAATATTACACCACGTGTTAACTAACTGGAATTGAAATAAAAATGTAAGGAAAAAAAAAAAGGAGAGATGGAGGCAGATAATTTACAAGAAGAAAAAAACTTATTAAAAATATCTGGTGACAGAATGGCAAGGAGAAAACACCCAACTATAAAGTGGAGAGAAAGGAAAATCTGATCATCAGGAGGGAAAAACTCTGAGCTCTAGTTCTGTAGCATTTTTGCTTACATGTGATGCAACGTTTGAAACAGACAACTGAAGCAGTATGCTATTTTTAGAGATCCTGAAGATCACCTACAAATGGAAATGATTTATAAAGGAACAAAATTTTGGAAAAGGTTCAAAACAAAAGGAGGAAATGGCTCAGGATCAAGATTCTAATTCAAGATTTCCTGACACTCAGCACATGCTGATGATTTTAGTAGGGATGGTCCCACGAAAGACAAATTTAACTCTTAAATTCCTCTTTTTTGTTCTATGGATTCCTTTCCTTAAAAAAATTATTATATGATATTTAAGATATTCCACAGAGGTAACCACTTGAATCTGATATTTCTGTAGATTATTTACTACCCAAAGTAGGCTCAGTGGCTTATTGTACAGATGAAAAGCCACAAGATGACAAGCTTATCTTTCAGTGAGCAGGCTTAGCTTACCTGCCAATTCTTTTTTAAGAGGCATAACTGACATACATTATATTAGTTTGAGGTACCTGCACAACATGATGATTCAATACACACATACACACACAGAGAAGTGATCACCACTGTGAAGCTAGTTACCGTCCGTCTTTATATACTTTTTTTCTTATGATGAGAATTCTTAAGATTTACTCTCTGGGCGACTTATAAATATGTATTACAATATTATCAACTATAGTCACCATGCTGTATATTACAACCCCATGACATTTATTTTATAACTATTAGTTTGTACCTCTTCACCCATGTCTTCAACCCTCAAACCCCCTCCCCTCTGGCAACCACCATTTTGTTTTCTGTATCCATGAGTTTTGTTTTGTTTTTAGATTCCATATGGAATAAGTGAATCCATGCAGTATTTGTCTTTCTGACTTATTTCACTTAGCATAATACCCTCAAGATCCATCATGTTATCACAAACTGCAAGATGTCATTCTTTTTTATGACTATATACGGCCATTGATGGGACAGGTTGTTTCCATATCTCGGCTATTGTAAATAATGCTGCAATGAACTTAGGGTTTCCTGTATCTTTTCAAATTTGTGTTTTCATTTTCTTTAGATAAATAGCCAGAAGTGGAATTGCTGTGTCATATAGTAGTTCTATTTTTAATTTTTTGAGGAATCTCCATACTGTTTTCTATAGTGGGTGCTCTAATTTGCATTCCTACCAATGATGCATAAGGGTTGCCTTTTCTCTACACTTGATATTGCTTGTCTTTTGAGGATAGCCATTCTAACAGGTGTGATGGGATATTGCATTGTGGTTTTGATTTGCATTTCCCTGATAATTAGTGATATTGTATGTATCTTTTCATATGCCTGCTGGCCATCTGTAGGTCTTCTTTGGAAAAATGTCTACTTAGATTCTCTGCCTTTTTTTAAATCTTTTTTTGGCTTTTTGCTGTTGAGTTGTAGGAGTTCTTTATATATTTTGGGTGTTAACCCCTTATCAGATATATGACCACTCAGTAGGTTGTCTTTTTACTTTGTTGGTTTCCTTTGCTGTGCAAAAGCTTTGTTTGAGGTAGTCCTGCTTGTTTATTTTTGCTTTCATTGCCTTTGCTTTTAAAGTTAGAGCCAAAAAATCATTGCCAAGGCCCATGTAAAGGAACTTACCACCTGTTTGTTTTTTTGTTTGTTTGGTTTTGGTTTTTTGAGTTTATATTTATAGGTCTTACATTCAAATCTTTAATCCATTTTGAGTTAATTTTTGTATATTAGGTAGTAGTCTAGCTTTATTCTTTTGCATGTGGCGGGCCAGTTTTCCCAATGCCACTTATTAAAGAGTCTGTCATTTCCCCATTGTATATTCTTGGCTTCTCTGCCATAAACTAGTTGACCATACATAGGTGGGTTCATTTCTGGACTCTCTATTCAGTTCCATTGATCTATGTGTCTGTTCTTATGCCAATACCATGTTTTTGATTACTACAGCTTTCTAGTACAGTTTGAAATCAGACAGCATGGATGCCTTCAGCTTTTTCTTTCTCAAGACTGTTTGGGCTATTTGAGGTGATTTACGGCTCTATACAAATGTTAGGATTATTTATTCTATTTCTGTTAAAAATGCTTTTGGAATTTCAATACGGGTGGCATTAGATCTGTAGATTGCTTTGATTAATATGGACATCTTAACAATATTAATTCTTCCAACCCATAAGCACAGAATCTTTCCGTCAATTTCTTGTATCTTCTTCAGTTTCTTCTGTCAAGTGTTTTATAGTTTATGGTGTTCAGGTCTTTTACTTCCTTGATTAAATTTATTCCTACGCATTTTATTATTTTTGATATAATTGTAAATGAGATTATTTTCTTAATTTCTCTACTAGCAAATTGTTAGTATATAGAAACACAAAAGATTCTTGCATACTGATTTTGTACCTGGAAAATTTACTGAATTTATTAGTTCTCACAGTGTTTTGGGGAGGGGGAGTATTTAGGGTTTTCTATATACAAAATCATATCATCTGCAAATAGTTGACAGTTTTACTTCCTTTCCAATTTGGATGTTTTTTCTTTTTCTTGCCTAAATGCTCTGTCTAGGACTTCCAATACTATGCTAAATAAAAGCAGTAAGAGTGGACATCCTTGCCTTGTTGCTGATCTTGAAAGAAAGATTTCTGGCTTTTCACCACTGAGTATGAGGTTAGGTGTGGGCCTGTCATATATGGCCTTTATTATGTAGAGGTACATCCTCTCTACACCCACACTGTTGAGTTTTTATCATAAATAAATGTTGATGTAGCTAAGGGACATTTTAAGGGCCCTGGATTTTTTTTTCTTTTTCCCCTCTAGGGCTAGCAGAAAAGGAAATGATGCCTAATGTCCTTCTTGAATTTTACCCAGCATATTCCCCTGGCCGCAGTATAAAGGGCTGGGACCTGCTGTTGGGGCATGTAGAGTATATTCCCTAATGATGATGATTTCAGCAGGGATGACCTCATCATCACAACTGGGGCTATTTTTCCCCCACAAACCCAAGGGGAGGGCCACCCTTAGCTAAATCCATCCTAGTGACTTCAGTGGAATCCTCTGGGAAGCTCAGGAAGGGGTTGGCTGAGTTATAAGCTATTGTATATTATGCAGACAGGTATGGCTTCTCACTGTCTCCCTCTTCCTCATGTGAAGGAAGCAAAGGAGGCGGCTTAGGCAAGACATCCCGCCTCCAGACTACTCTGCAGGCATAGGTCCCCACCTGAGAAGTATGACACCCCAAATCCTCAGCCTTTTCCTAAACTGAGAAGCAGTGACAGCCAAGGCACAGTCACACTCCTTGCACTTTCCCTATATCTAAGAGAATGCAGGGGGAACACTGCAATAAAAGCTCGCCCCTCCCTCCACAGATTTTAAAGTCCTTTTGTATTCCACGAGAAGTTGTTTTTAGGGGGAACAGGAGGTCAGGAAAGCTGAATTTCAGAAATGCTGTTGTAATGGTTTTTAACACTTTTACTCATCTTGCTGGTGCTATTTTGTAGGATAAGGAACGACGTTGACAGGTTTTGTGGGAATTTTTTGTACACTTTTTTTTAAAAATCACAGACTTCTATTTTTATGTTTTAACATTTTCATAAATAAATTTTTTGTACCTGGAACCATTTAACAAGTATGGGGGAAAACTGTGCCTTGTTTCAACAGTTTTGCTAATTTTTAGGCTGAAAGATGACAGATGCCTAGAGTTTACCTTATGTTGAATTAAAATCACTATTTCTCTTTTAAAATGGGGCGGTGGGCACCTGGGTGGCTCAGTCTGTTAAGTGTCCAACTCTTGATTTCGGCTCAGGTGATGATCTCAGGGTTGTGAGACTGAGCCCCAGGTCCGGCTTCACATTGGGTGTGGAGCCTATTTGAGATTCTGTCTCTTCCTCTCCTTCTCTCTCTGTCCCTCCTCCCCAACCCCGCCAGCTCACATGCATGCACACTCGAATGAATGAATGAATGAATGAATGAATGTTGAATTTTGTCAACCGTTTTTGCATCTATATAGTTTTGATCCTTCATTCTGTTAACGTGGTGCATCACCTTGATTGATTTGTGGATGCTGAATCATCCCTGCATCCCTGGAATAAATCTCACTTGATCATGATGTATGATCCTTCTAATGTATTGAATTCAGTTTGCAAACATTTTGTTAAAACTTTGGGTCTATATTCACCAGAGATACTGGTGTGAAATTTTCCTTTTGTTGCAGTGTTTTGGTATAAGGGTAATGCTAGGCTTCTAAAATGAGTTTGGGAGCATTCCCTTCTCTTCAATTTTTTGGAAGAATTTGAGAAGGATAGGGATTAAATCTTTGAATGTTTGGTAGAATTTAAAAGTGAAACTGTCTGGTCCTGGACATTTGTTTGTTGGGAGGTTGTTTTGTTTTGTTTTGTTTTTAAAGATTTTATTTGACAGAGACAGCCAGCGAGAGAGGGAACACAGCAGGGGAGTGGGAGAGGAAGAAGCAGGCTCATGGCAGAGGAGCCTGATGTGGGGCTCGATCCCACAACGCCGGGATCACGCCCTGAGCCGAACGCAGACGCTTAACTGCTGTGCCACCCAGGCGCCCCTGTTGGGAGGTTTTTGATTACAATCTCCTTACAGGTAATTGGTCTATTCAGATTTTGTATTTCTTCATGATTCAGTCTTGGGAGATTGTATGTTTCTAGGAATTTATTTCTTCTAGGTTGCCCAATTTGTTGGTATGTAATTGTTGAAAGTAGTCTTTTAAGATCTTTTGTATTTCTGTTGTATCAGTTGTAACTTCTCTTTCATTTATTTATTTGAACCCTCTCTCTTCTTTTCATGGGTCTAACTAAAGGTTCATTAATTGTGTTTATCTTCTCAAAGAACCAGCTCTTAGTTTCATTGATCTATTCTATTGCCTTTTAAGTCTCTACTTCACTTATTTCCACTTTGATCTTTGTTATTTCCTTCCTTCTACTAACTTGGGGCTTTGTTTGTTCTTTTTTTACTCCCTTTAGATATAAAGTTAGATAATTTCATATTTTTCTCATTGGTTTTGTTTTGTTTTTTGAGGTATGCTTGCATCCTGTGAACTTTCCTCTTTGAACTGCTTTTGTCCAGATTTCATACAAAAAACTTTTGGGTATCCACATCTCATAGATTTTGGTATGTTGTATTTCCATTTTCATTCGTCTCAAGGTATTTTTCTGATTTCTACTTTGATTTCCTCATTAACCCATTGGTTGCTCAGTAGTATGTTGTTTAATCTCCACATATTTGTGATTTTTCCAGTTTTCTTATCACTGATTTCTAGTTTCATACCATTGTGGTCAGAAAAAAATGCTTCATATGATTTTAATCTTAAATTTATTGAGTCTTGTTTTGTGGCCTAACATATGATTGATCCTAGAGAATGTTCCATGTGCACTTGAGAGGAATGAATACTCTGCTGCTTCTGGATGGAATGTTTTGTATGTATCTATTAAGTCCATCTATCTAACACTTAAGGTAAATGTTTCCTTATTGATTTTCTGTCTGCATGATCTATCCATTGATTTAAGTGGGGTATTCAAGTCCCCTACTATTATTGTATTGCTGTCAATTTCTCCCTGTAGGTCTGTTAAAATTTGATTTATTTAGGTGCTCTTATGTTTGAATACACAAATATTTACAAATATCATATCTACTTGTTGGATTGACCCCTTTATCAGTAAGTAATGCCCTTCTTTGTCTTTCACTACAGCCTTTGTTTGAAGTCCACTTTGTCAGGGGGCACCTGGGTGGCTCAGTCGGTTAAGTGTCTGCCTTTGGCACAGGTCATGATCCTGGGGTCCTGGGATCGAGCCCCGCATTGGGCTCCCTGTGCAGTAGGGAATCTGTTTCTCCCTCTCCCTCTGCCCCTGTTCGTGTTCTCTCTTTCAAATAAATAAATAAAATCTTTAAAAATATAAAACAAAACAAAGTCTACTTTGTCTGATATAAGTATAGCTACTCCAGCTTTCTTTTTGTTTCCATTTGCATGGAATATTTTTTTCTATCCCTTCACTTTGCCTTTTTCCTTACATCAGAAGTGAGTCTTTTATAGACAACATATACAGGAGTCTTGTTTTCTATTTGTGTGTTCTTATCCATTCAGCTACTCTCTTTGGATTGGAGAATTTAGTCCATTTACATTAAAAGTAATTATTGATAGGTATGTACTTATTGCCATTTTGCTCATTGTTTTCTAGCTGTTTCATAATTCCTCTCTTTTCCTTTCTTCTTCTCTTGCTCTCTTCCCTTCTGGTTTCATTTCTTTAGTGCTATGCTTAGTTTCCTTTCTCATTATCTTTTGTGTATCTGCTATAGGTTTTTGCTTTGTGGTAATCACGAGGCTCATATATAACCGCCTATCTATACAACAATCATTTTAAGTCAGTAGCAACTTAGTTTTTATGAAGGAGCTGCTCAGCTAGTTTTCAGGTCTTTTTCAGGGGGAACTGTCCCATACGTAGCTGTAGACTCACTGTATTCCCAAGAGCAGGTGCGTTCAGAATCTTGCTAGGCTGCCATCTTGGACCACCCCCTCCACATTCCGGATACCTGCCAATTCTTAAGAAACTATTATAGTGTAACAAAGCAAGACACAAAGCAATTATTCTAAATATTTTAATTTGTCCTTTCTTCCTCTGTCCTCAACCATGGTTATAGGAGATTAATAGGTTTTCCACTTGATATTCCACTTCCCAAAATGCCCCAATCTTTTTTTGGATTATACTTGATAGCTCTTTCTTATGCTTTTTAAAAATCCTCATTACTTCCCCTACATCTAGACGACTTCCATTGCCTTTTAGAAGATCTCCTATCAACACTGCCTTTACTTTTAGGTTACAAGATTTATAAATCTCAATAGTTCTACCTAAAGAAAAAACCGCCTGGCCAAGAAACATCAGACTGAAAGACTTGCTGCTAAAAAGATTATCCATGAAGTGCTGATATTTTACATATAAAATACTACAAATAGAATCAGTGGGCTTATCAGGGCAGGTAATGATTCAATCATTCAAAATCATCATTCAAGGGCTCAAATCTCATTCAGAAAAGAAATCGTTTATACATTCTGTTAGTAAGTTGCCCAAGCCCCATGTGACTAACCTGCCTTTTTTTTTTTGTCAAACATTACTCTCGAAGGGCCACATTACATCATTTTAAACAAGAGTACACCCAATTATTTACAAATAGCATAAGTAATCCAAAGCATCCTTTTATTAACTATATGCAAAAGGTATAGTTATATACAGCTATATATAAAAGGTATTCGAAAGAATGAGTATAGATGTTTAAGACATTGGTCCACTGCCTGCACTTTCTCTGGCTGAAAACCACTGAGTAATCTGATGTAACCCTCAACACAACATATGGTAAGTGAAAGTGACTTCCTAGATGGGAGGAAGCTCAAACAAAGTGCCTGCAGATGGGCACAGACAAGAAGGGAGATGCTGATTCACTCTCTGAAACCCCACTCTGAGGGAAAACAACTGCCATCTAAGAATTATTTATCAAAGCAAAGTCACAGGTGATAGGATGAAAACATTTTTCAGCAAAAATACATACAAACTGTATTCTTTCTCATGAAGCTGCTAGAGAATATGCTTAATCACGACACAGGGGTAAAGCAGTAAATAGGGACTCCCCCTGCCCCCAATAGGGAAGAAAAGCAAAGGAGTTTCCTAAGATCTGAAAAAGCAGGAACTCAAAAGATAAAAGCTCTGCAGATTTCATTAGCAAGCAGACCACAATGGAAGAGAAGACAGAAGCCTTTAGGAGGAATGTCTCCAGGAAAAACAAACTAGTCTGTTACCTAGTTTTGTCTCAGACAAAAATAATATTGTGAGACTTTTTTCAAAGATGTCAGAAAGTATCTGAAGATATAGACACAGGTTCAAACCTTTAGACAGAGATTTTAAAACTACTAAAAATTTAAGGAAAACAGGGGCGCCTGGGTGGCACAGCGGTTAAGCGTCTGCCTTCGGCTAAGGGCGTGATCCCGGCGTTATGGGATCGAGCCCCACATCAGGCTCCTCTGCTATGAGCCTGCTTCTTCCTCTCCCACTCCCCCCTGCTTGTGTTCCCTCTCTCGCTGGCTGTCTCTATCTCTGTCGAATAAATAAATAAAATCTTTAAAAAAAAAAAATTTAAGGAAAACAAAAAGGTCTATAAAAAGGAAATACAATCACTACGAAAAAAAAAAAAGAACATGGAAGACCAGAGATATGTCCATACTCATCATTGTGAAAGCCCTGAGAAAAAATGTATCTGCTTGGAATAATTTAGAAAGGAAAGAAGGAATCTTGGAGTGGGGAAAAAAAAAAAAAAAAAAACCAGCTACCATAACAGGAAATCACAGATATCTAAAATAGGTTAATCAAAAGAACGCAGTACACCCATACTTACATATGTAGGAGGCAAATACCAATGTAAACTACTAAAAGAGTACAAAGCGATTGTTTCTGAACAGAAAGCGATTGTTTCTGAACAGAAACTGAGAAAGAGGTATAGGGGACTGATATCTTTTAGTCTAAATCTCTTAGCACTTTTTCACTTTTTAAACTATGCACACAAATTACTTTACTATAAAATAGAAAATTTCAAAATGTCAACAATTCATTTAAAAAACATTTTTTACATTAAAAAAAGAAAACCTTCCTTCTAATGACTACATCTGAATTCATAGAAAACGAGCATGAATACTAAAATGATGCATTTTTTGAAAAAGGTAGATGAGATAAATCTGGATAGCTTTAACTACTGTTTAAATTATCTCGAGATTAAACTTGCTAACTTAGCAAATTAAACACTGATAGCAAAAACTCATTTCCTATTCATGGCTTCAGCAAGCCGCATTTCCTATTTCTGACTTGTCTTCCTAATTAAAAGAAAAAATTTAAAAAAAATAAAACTCTCTAATAAAATATTGATAAAATATCATTCTCTTCTGCAAAAGACAAGAAGTATCACTCAAGGGGAATCAAAAAATGCTTAGTGAATATCATGGTGAATATTAAGTCATCTGATCCTAAGAAGGAGTCCTAAGTATCCTTCCAAAAAATACTTATGTCCAGAGCAAACACTGTTGCTTCTTCTGCCAAGCAGGCAAGGTAGACTTCTAGAAGTATGTCCTGACATGGAAAAGCCCATTAGCGTGCAGCTCGCCACCAACACATCCCTTCTGCACAGGTCACAGGGGTGTGCCTCACCAAGAACACTGCCTGTGCAAGCTTCACCTTCTACTTTACTTCTTCACTTGTTTGGCTCCCCTGGTAGAGAGCAAGCCCCTCGAGGGCTGTAGCCATGTCTTATTCACCTTAGTTGTTCCAAGTAAGCAACACAGCCTGATATCCAGTAGTTTCCCATAAAAATCCAACGAATCAATGTACAAATTTGTGAATGAATACACCAGTCTAGACTCTTTTTCAACCTCTTTTGAAAACGTAAAACCAGATACATTTTTAAAAAGACAAAACTCATCTGTGTAACTGCTAGTGAATCTTTGCATAGCACTTTCAAAAGAGGATACTTACTGGAAGTCCACTGCCTGCTCTTTGAGCTTCTGTCACGTATCTGCAAAAGAAAGGCCAATAGGCAAAAAAATCTTTAGATCTCGTTTACTTTTCAGAATGTAATAATTCCCTTTTAAAATAAACATCGCACTTGCTAATTGTTACTTCTACTGCCCAGAAAAATAATCTGAACTTACTACCAGGTATCAGAACTTTCGTGCTCACTGGATAAGGAAATGATGATTACAACGGGAATGGTGATGTTACGGCCCATGCATCACCATGGTCTACCTCAAATTCCACATGCCTCAGCTTCAAAAATGTAGGTCTTGGGGAATCAGACACATTACATACGTAATATATGTGAAATACAATTTCACAAGGAAATTTCCAACACTAAAGCAGTGCCAAGCAATGCCTTGCAACTGTGTTAAGTGCAGGCATAAAAATCACCTGGAAAGCTTTTTTAAATATATTTCTCCTTCCTACACTCTCCCTGTCTTGGAGGTTTTGCTTTTTGTTATTTTTGTTTTTGCTGTTGTTGTTTGGCCCCTTTAACTCCCAAGTAGGAGGGCATGGCCTGCCAGCTGAGAATCATTTCCGAACTGAGCCACAGTTATTGACTAGAATATGTCCTATACTCCAGGCAGGCTGGGGGGACAGCAACAAATCTATAAAGATCACTTAAGTTTTTAAGATGTGGTTCAGTTTGGTGATGGTGAATACATTCTAGCTGATAAAACAACTCCACCAATTGGTGTGGTTGCCTGAGACAAAAGTCGAAAAAAATTTTAAGTCCCTTTTTGGTCTCAGAAACAGATGCAGGAATTAGGAATGTCTGCTGAGGTAGAAGTAGAGGCTACAGCACATTTGGGATGCCCCTTCTAGATGGCATAGGCCAGCCTAATAAGTTCATTCAAGTAAAAGATCAGAGGCTCCTGTAATAGCAAACACTTTGATTTACTTAAAGAAGTAATGTAGCTTGGGAGGCAGTATGGCAGGAAGAAAGGAACACACGTGCTTCATCTGGGCCCTGCCAACGAGATGTGTGATCTAGAGTTCTCTGGGCCTGTTTCCTCATCTTAACACAGGCAAGCTGATCTCTGAGGCCTCTACCAGAAGGCCTAAGATTCTTTTTTTTTCCCTTTCCTTTTCTGGTTAGTTTCTAACCCATAAGAGCTAGAGTGTTTGAACCTTACAAGCAAAGTCTCATCAATTCATGAAAATCATAGCAATCAATTAAGGCTCATTTTCTAATTTTTGTATTTTAAGCATAACTAGAGGTCTTAATTTAAATGTGTAGGGCATGCACTGCATTTTGCAGAGATGGTAATGACAAACGGTGACTTAGTTTGACACTTTAAAGAAAACCTCCTTCCCACAGGACCAAAATTTATCATAACAATATTTATACAGATTTATCTATGACTGAAACAATCCAAACACAAAATAGCAGGGATTTAGTTTTTAAATTATCATACATCTTGTTGATAGGCTACCATACAAGTATTGGAAATTATGTACAAGAATATTTAATTACATGGGAAAATATGGGAAGTAAAAGTATATTCGGGGTTTAATCCCTTAATTATAAAAGCTACATGTGTGTGTGCTTGAAGAGGAAAAAAAAAGAATGTTTTTCTGGGTTGTAGATCAGCTCTGTATGTCCAAAGCCCAAGGAAATGAATAAAGGGGTGTGTATCTCAAGTGTGGAGGCCTAAGCAGTCCTGGGATCCAAAATAAATGTATGCATGGGAATGAAGGCTAAACAAAATGTTAGCTGAATGGATAGGACAGGCCACACAAATGGAGACAATTCACTCAGAGATGGGGAGAGAAATCAGAGGTAAGAAATTAGTCAGACAGGCTGGGTCCTAGTTGTTGTTAAGACTAAACCCATCAGTAGAAGAGAAATAATAAAGATTAGAGCAGAAATCAAAGAAACAGAAATGAGAAGAACAGAACAGATCAAGGAAACTAGGAGCTGGTTCTTTGAAAGAATTAACAAGATGGATAACCCCCTGGCCAGACTTATCAAAAAGAAAAGAGAAAGGACCCAAATAAAATCATGAATGAAAGAGGAGAAATCACAACCAACACCAAAGAAATACAAACAATTATAAGAACATATTATGAGCACTACATGCAAACAAATTAGGCAATCTGAAGAAATGGATGCATTCCTAGAGATGTATAAACTACCAAAACTGAAACAGGAAGAAAGAGAAAACCTGAAAGACCCATAACCAGCAAGGAAATTATAGCAGAAATCAAAAATCTCCCAACAAGAGCCCAGGGCCGGATGGCTTCCCAGGGGAATTCTACCAAACATTTAAAGAAGAGTTAATACCTATTCTTCTGAAGCTTTATCAAAAAATTGAAATGGAAGGAAAACTTCCCAACTTTTTCTATGGGAGAAGATATTTGCAAATATCGTATCACATAAAGGGCTAGTATCCAAAATTTATAAAGAACTTATCAAACTCAACATCCAAAGAAAGAAAATGCTCAACATCACTCAGCATCAGGGAAATACAAATCAAAACCACAGTGAGATACCATCTCACACCAGTCAGAACGGCTAAAATTAACAAGTCAGGAAATGACATGTTGGCGAGGATGGGGAGAAAGGGGAACCCTCCTACACTGTTGGTGGGAATGCAAACTGGTGCAGCCACTCTGGAAAACAGTATGGAGGTTCCTCAAAAAGTTGAAAATAGAGCTACCCTACAAGCCAGCAACTGCACTACTGGGTATTTACTACTTCGGATACAAATATAGTGATCCGAAGGGGCACCTGCACCCCAATGCTTATAGCAGCAATGTCCACAATTAGCCAAACTATGGAAAGAGCCCAGATGTCTATTGACAGGTAAAAGAAGATGCAGTGTGTATGTGTGTGTGTGTGTGTGTGTGTGTGCGCACGCGTGTGTGTGTATAAAATGGAATATTACACAGCCATCAAAAAAATATGAAATCTTGCCATTTGCAATGACGTAGAGGGAACTAGAGTGTATTACACTAAGCGAAATAAGACAGAGAAAGGCAATTATCACATGATCTCACTGATATGTGGATTTAAGAAACAAAACAGAAGATCATAGCAGGAGAGAGGAAAAAAAACAAGACAAAACCAGAGAGGGAGACAAACCACAAGAGACTCTTAATCATAGGAAACAAACTGAGGGTTGCTGGAGAGGAGGGAGGTGGAGGGATGAGTTAACTGGGTGATGGACCTTTAGGAGGGGATGTGATGTAATGAGCACTGGGTATTGTATGAGGCTGGTGAATCAGACCTGTACCTCTAAAACCAGTAATACATTATAGGTTAAATGAATTTTTTAAAAAAGGAAAAAAAAAAAAAAAAACTAAGCCAACAAAGTAAAGACAGGACAGCCCGTAGCTGAGCAGGGGTTGGGGACAACAGCCAGGACGATTCAGGACAGAAATGAGCTCACTACCACAAGTCACCTTTTAATGAGCTGCTTTTAGAGAGGTCTCTGATCCATATTGCTCACCAAGGTTTTGGAAGATAATCCTGTAAATGCCCAAACGAGGCTGTCAAAGCTTTTGTCCATCTTTATGCCCATGTTAGATGAAGAGTATTTCGACTCCCACTTTATAACTGCAGACACAGGTTAGCAAAACTAGTAGAGATGATAAACCCAGGTCCAACTGATCCAAAGCCTGCACAGAAGTCATGCCCCAGCCCCACCCCCATATCTATAATCCAATCTCCAAGCCTGACAGTAGACTTACTGACCTTCTGGAAGTGACCTACACAGGCCCACAGGAGCACTGGAGCCAAAGTCCTCTTCGGGTCTGGGGAGTTAGTCTTCAACCTTTTAAGCCAAGTCAGGGTCCAAAAGGTCTACTGCCTTCAACTTCCCCCACATTGCTCTTCTAGTAACAAAATGGTGTAGTATGCCTTAGAAAGCTACATAATCAACAGTCCTTAATTCATAAGATAGTATGTATTAGTTACATACATAATCGTATTAATTGACTGAAAAAAATTAGAACCGCTTAGTTTTCAATTATTAGGTGATCATACATTAAGTCCACAATTTGTAGTTCCAACAAAATAGTGGCTTACAGTTATTAAAATAAGCACAATTTCCTGCCATTTTGTGTTCTGGTTAGAGAACAGAATACACATTTGTGGCTGTGGTAAGGTCCACGAACCTTCAGATCACAACGGACTCTTTTTCTGCCCCAACCCAAGGAGGTAATTACAGCTAATGTGTAATGTGACTGCCCCTCCCTGCATCTTATTCCCACAAAAACATCAAACCTCCCAAAAGATAATCTTCACCTATACAGAGGTCACTTAACCACCAAATTCACAAAACAGGCTCAAAAGAAATCAAGACAGGTAGAATAAATGGTAAATCTTTTCTACAAAAATCTAAGTATCTGCTAGGTGAATCACCAAAATCCTCACACATTGCTTACTTATCCTCATTTCACTCATAATTCTAATATGGTTCCTGCCTGGTTTTCATTCCTTAGCAAGTCAAAAGAAAAATAATTGGATAGGGTAAAATATAAATGGAGATAGGTAAGTAGGGGGGTGCCTAGGTGGCTCAGTCAGTTAAGCGCCTGCCTTTGGCTCAGGTCATGATTTCAGGGTCCTGGGATCGAGCCCCACATCAGGCTTTCTGCTCAGCGGGGAGTCTGCTTCTCCCTCTCCCTCTGCTGCTTCCCCTGCTCATGCTCTCTCTCTCTCTCAAATAAATAAATAAAATCTTTTAAAAAAAATTTCTTTTTAAAAGGAAATAGAAAAGTAGCCACAAAGTAGTGGCTTCCAAGGGAAGAAGCTGCAAAATGCAGGCAGAAGCAGAAAGCAGCCGCGCGTGATACTGCGGACAAGCTGCCGATCCTCTGGCTTTAATGGAACCATGAAGGAATCACTGTGTGAGCACTGACCCTCTTAATGATGTTTCCAAACTATCAAGGTTACACCGTATTTTAACAGACAGAGGTATTTAAGGTAATAAGGTATCTAATACAGTTTAGAAATATTTCTATCCAAAATTAACCACAATGTGTTAAGTGTTCCAAAAGGTCAGCTTTTGTTAGCTCAAAGGTTTCCTCCCAGGACTTACTGAGTCTTACTCTTCAACAGCCCAGAATAAGTAAACTACTTCTATAGGAAGATACAGAAATACAGAAACACAAATAACTTTAATGATTTATAGTCAAGAAAAAGGAAGCATGACTCTGTGATTAAAAAATGAAAACAGTTACAAGTGTATCTACACAGAAATTACAAAGTTCAAGAGCTTAACATCAACCAACTGCCGTCAAAATAAATATTTAAAGGAACCAAAAATAAAATCGCTTAACAGTGGGGAACAAAATATGACAAAGAGGGAGGGGGGATAAACCAAGAAAATGAATGAAGTTGAGTGGGCAGCAACCTCCGAAGTTGTTTTACAAACAGGGATTCAAATCAGAGGAACAGACACAAACCTGTCTAGGAATGTGACCGATGAGGCAATAGAAAGTGACCACAAGTCAGTTATAAATCAAAAATGACAACCAAAATCCCAGAGAGTCCTAAATTATTTAATCCAGACATTATCTAACCCCTCAGATTTGCTTGGTGCTATGGTGTTCATCATTCTCCATTAGAATGAAATGTGGGACAAACACATTACTGGTCGGAGAGGGCTGCAGAACTAATGCATCTGTGAAGGTCAGGGTTCGCAGGTTATCACTGCGTTTACACAATGTGTTTTTTGATACGGAAGTGACATGTCAAGGAAGGAATTACATTAAGATTCATTTTGAAATAATCAGCAGAATCTCAAACTTACAAATAAATTAATCTTACTATGTTCATTCACTTCAGACTCCCAGTATTCTCATCCAGTGCTTAACAAATCTCCACCCCATGAGGGACCAAACCTGGCAGGTCCCACAGTGTCTCCCTTCCCATGTCTTTCATATTAGGAGTATATTCAGTTTCTAGGAAGACTTATTAAAGAATTCTTCTTACAAATATTTTAAAATGATCTAATCTACCTTGTCGATTCATTCACAAACAGGAACACTCCCATCAGAGTAACCTCCCCAGGACTCCCAGGCTCAGGAGTCCTGTGTCCGACTCTGCAGCCTTGACTGTCGTGGTATGAGGAGTGAGCCCTTTCCACTCCTGCCTTTATAGACTTATTGTGATGGCCTTTTGTACCACCTGCACAAAATCTGTTCTAATCAGATAATCCCCAACTTCTGCCTCCACAGCCATCTAAAAATGGAATATTAAAAACTTGGCAAAAGAAGACCTTCAAAAACAATTATTTTAGCAATATGTAGCGAGGTCTACCGAAAAAAGGACTGGCCTCTAATTCAACCAACATCTGATTGACAACTTACTAATCTGGTGAGACCTTCTAAGGAATATTGATACTAAAATGTGTTAGAGAAAACGCTCTACGTATACATGCATATACTGCAGATAAACACGGTCACAAATTGATGGTTAACAATAAGCAAGTATATACAATAAAAATATGTACCATAAGTCCAATGCTGATTTTCACCACCAAAGAATAATGCTATGGTTTAAATCATGATTTCTTGATGAATACCTAAGATAAAAGAAGGGATAAAAACGAAGCAACCAGCTTTGCGCACTGGCAGTATCGTAGCCAATGAGTTTATCCGAGGTGCGATTATTGCTAATTGAAAAAACGAAGGAACTGACATTCACGTAAATTGTAAGAAACTAAATGCAACGTAAGATGAAGACAACTGTAGACAGAAGAATTTAACACCCCTGGTGGTACACTCAGACCAGGTACTCTATGACACTAAAGCCAGACTCACTTATTTGACAATATTCTGTTTACCAAGGATGGGAAGTACTTCTGCTGGTGCCCAGTGTGCATTGTCTTCATCAAAGAACATTAAAAGGCTGAGACAGAAACAACACGGCTTGTATATTTAGCCAATGGTTCTAGTACTCTCTCATTGATCTTTGGTAGCTGATAAATGAATAAAAAGACATGATGAATCCAAATATACACCAGTTTAAAAAGAAAAATCCTTCAAAGAATTTCAGCATCTAAATGGTAAACACAGAATGAATTCCAACTCTGGCATAAGTTTTGTTTTGTTTTGTTTTGAATTCAAGGAAAAAATATGTATGAACGAGTATACCTAGTCATAAAAATGTGAATGATCAAAACAGTGCAATGGCTGGGTTCTCACACCATGTGAGTTCAATCTGAAACGTTCATCTGTTGCAATATTCAGCTGTCAAGAGGGAGCAACTCAAAGGACATCACACAATCGATAAACCAGCTGGAAGGAGCCATCCAGACTTTGCCCTGCCGAACCCTCTCTGAGCGATGATTAGACAAATCTTCGTAGATGATATACTGTGTGCAGAAGCGCTGATCGGAATCGGGTCTTGCGTGGTACGCGACCGTATTGATGGTCTGAGTCACGTCACTGTCTGGCTTGGGCTTTCTACTGAGGACCTGGCCCCCAGCTGCAGCAACAAGCTTAATAAGGTTGTCCTTTGGATGGTGTTTGAAGGTGCCCCCAAAATAGAAGTAGCACCCATCAAACAGCTTTGGCAACTGAAATAACAAGAAAAGGCTCGTTAAAAGCAGATCAAAATATTTAAAAACACTGCATATGAATGAGGAAAATAAAGATAAATAGTCATGAGCTGTTAAGAAGCTGCTTAAATGAAGTGCTGGGCTAAGCTGTATTTCAAGTACATTATTTGGGTCAAGAAAAGTACTTATGTATTTATAGGTTTCCTAGTTATAATTTTTCTCCTAAAACTCAGTCACCATCTCAGGAACTTCACTCTCCTCAGATTTTAAGTGTTAGGTGTGCTGTGTGTGTTATGTTTCTGATATACTGCACATTTTAAAAAGCAAACAGAAATCAAACTTCCTTTATCAGATGCTATTCACATTTGGTGGGACATGAAGCCCCACGAACTCCTAGGGTATCTGAAATGTGGTTCAGGGATACCTGGCTACACTTAGTAAGATTGTATGAGGAACACCGTTTCTGTGGATCCTTACTCAGGTCCCTGTATGCGACCAACCTCCGGTCTCGAGGATAGCCCTGGTGGGAGTGTGGCCTCCAGGGTTCAAGATACATATTCCTTGCGGTACAATACATTATGAAGCCAGGGCTAGGTATCCAATTAGCTATGAAACACACCGCTTTGTGCTCTATGAAAAAAAAAGTTCCACAATTGCCTTCTATGAAAATTTTTCTTCATCATTTCTAATATATATGTACACACAGGATGATGGAATATTAGCCATTAAAACTGCAATATGTGGCAATAAAGACATATGGGAACTAAATCCGAGCAGCAGCCGTAAGTCTTCTTTCAAGTTACTCTTGTATCTGAGACTTACCGCAGATTCTGAAAGGTTTATGGGAATGTTCAAGATGCCAACAATCCATTAACAGTATGAAATCATCACCTTCTGGATTTTACTGCTCATTGTGATCATCTCTCAGAATCAAGTGCTTGAAACAAGCACAATTAAAATTTTAATCAGTCACCTGTACTTGTTGAAAGGGCAAGAGAAGTTTTTCCTGATGGTGATACTATTAAGTTATAATAAGACCAATGAAAGCAGTATCAAAAGACAAATACCAGCTGTTCCTTGTTGAGCCTGCTTCGCTGTGGTCCTTCAGGAATCTCGTACTTTTCCTCCTGTTCACATGCTTTTCTCTGTAGACATGCTTTCACCCCTAACAAAAAACAAGGGTAAAATGAGTACTTGTTTCTCACTGAAACAAGTAATTTACCTAGGTGGTTTTTCTTCTCCATGGTTGTTTTAACTATTGTTCTGAAACAGAAATAGAAACCTTACTCATGTTAAAACAAAATGTAATAAAAATGGTTTTCCATATAAAGAACACGTAAGAAATCGTTCCTTCAGAGAACTGAGCACTGAAGTGTACTGAATACGAATTTTAGTTTCTTTTCTGAAAAACCTAAATCAATATGCTATTTCACATGCAATTACAAAAATCTAAATTTTTATTTGTAGCAATTACCAAAAGGAAGGTGGATAAAAAGTCCGTCATTTAGTTCAGCCCACAGTGATTTGAACTTGAGGGCTGATCTCCTGCACTGCTCGTTTCCACAGTCCTGTGTCTAACCTCCTGTGAGACTCTGACGTAGGAAAGGTGCTTCCGCCCACAGCACCTAGCTCAGATGGCCACCCAGCAGAGGCACGACAGCACCTGTTGAACAGTAAGCAGACCTGGGGACATGTCTGCAATCTGACAGGTACACAACTGAAGTCTCTAGTCTAGAGATGACTTGACGAATATTTCAAATGCTTTAGAGATGCTTCAATAGACACGTTCCAAGATACTGCTTAATATAGAAAAGTCAGAAGATCTGAACAACTGAATCCTCCATCTCTCCAAAAGCAGAGCTTGGTCAAGGGATTGAATTTTTTCTTAACTTGGGACTGTTAATGCATATACAAATTCAATGTTCAACCTTGGGATGGCTATAATTCCCTATCGTGTGATTCTTAATTTTGCTTATGTTTTGGTGTCCCTTTCCTCCAATGTTTTTAATTCAAAAATCCTATTTAGCCAAGTTTGTTATGCTGAATTTCTGAATCTTACTATTCTCACCAACTTATCATAAATACAATTGTTCTATAAAAACTGTTGGGTTTCTACATGTAACAAAAACTGCATTTTAAAAATATAATTTTTAGTAATTGCCCACTGAATAAAAAACAGTCTAATGGAGCTAATATTAAAATATGTGTTATATATGGAAAATGAGTCTCAATATTTTTGAGTAGGTCAAAGTATCATACATACCAGAAACAATGCCTGTGTGCTTACATTGCATCATACACTGTATCTAATATTAAAAACCAACCTAAAAAACATTAGCAATCTAGCTCAATCATGGACTTACCTTAAACTCATTATTTTACATGTAAATTATTATTTTTACTCTATCACTTAAGCATGTAGTCCCCTTCCTAAATCTCCTTTCCTGATGACACTTGTAGAGCATTCATACCAGTATCTTTAGATGAATGAACAGGACAGCATATAAAGCCAAGGACCGAATACTCCTATGGTAACTACTGTAACAAGAAGAGCAAATGTCTTCATTACAGAAATACAGAAATGGGCTGTGCTTATGCTTGCTGCATATCCATTTTACAAATTCATTTGGTTGATTATATTTAAACTGTCAAAAAAGCATATTACGATGTATCTATTGACTGAGCCACCCAGGCGCTCCCAAATAATCCCCTTTTTAGAGCCGTGATTAAAGACTAAACTTTTTTTTTTTCAAACATCCAAAATTTTTTCTTAATAATCAAAAAAACTCATACTTGGTGTTCTTTAGTCATATATTTAAAGTTTAAATAAGTATGGAAGAATTTCTGTTTTGACTGGTAGGACAATCACACCACATCAGACTGCACTTGCTAGGTCTACAGAACTGGTATAAAAGATCTGGTGTATCTGACTGCAGCAACATACACACACACACAGGTGCTAATTTCCCTGATTAAGACTGAAGCCCTTACGTATCCAATTAATCTTCGGAAAGTTGAAAAAGAAAATGAACTTTCTAATTGTCATGAGAACTTGAGAAGCTGAATTTCTTCCTACAGCCTTGGATTTCATTTAAAAGATACACATTGGGTTTTTTTGTTTGTTTTTTGTTTTTCGGTGGGGGGGAGGGAGCAGAAGGAGGGACAGAAAAAGAGAGCCAGAGAGAGAGAATCTCAAGCAGCCTCCACACTGGGCACAAAGCCTGCGGCATGAGCCGGGGCTCAACAGAAATCAACAGTCAGATGTTTAACAGACTGGAGACGTCCAGGTGCCCCAGACACACATTGTTTTTTAATACATCACAAACAGGTCTCTGCCTATCAATCCACCAATGTTTTCTCTTGACTGTCCTTCGCCTGTATGCATTCACATATTTACATGTTTTTTTGTTTTTGTTTTTAAGATTTTATTTATTTATCTGACAGAGATAGAGAGGGAACACAGGCAGGGGGAGTGCGAGAGGAAGAAGCAGGCTCATGGCAGAGGAGCCTGATGTGGGGCTCGATCCCATAACGCCGGGATCACGCCCTGAGCCGAAGGCAGACGCTTAACGACCGCGCCACCCAGGCGCCACACACACATTTATATGTTAAAAGTAAATATATAATTGTTTTATGCTTTTTAAAAATTTCAACAATCCTGTTTTTTATAATACTTTTAGTCTTAATATTTGTCACATAAAAATATGAGTTTTTTCAGAGACTATATTTAAACTTTTCTTAATTATTTCCGATTTAAGGTTATTCCCCCTATGTCCTACTACTGGAAATAACAATGAAAGTAACTCTTTTCTTTCTTCTGTATTTCTTGCTTAGGACAAATCCTCAGAAGTGGGACTATTAGATCAAAAGATGTTATTTTTTTTTAAATAATTCTTACAGAATCTTTGAAGGATTTCAGTAAACATGAAGTTGCCTATCAATTTTAGTTGATAGAAATGCTTTGGTATATATTTTTTTAAATTAGCAAAGTTAAAATAGAACTGAATAGACTCTATTCTATTTTACTGAATAGAATAAATTCGAAGAAACGAATTTTAATAGAAAAGTGTAAGTCTGTTAACCTGATTGTGAGGTTATTTATAATATGATGGTATAATGATTGTCTTTTAGATTCCATCTTCCTCAACTAAAACAGAAACAAAAAAACACCCTACTTGGTGCTTCCTCACCTCACAGACACCAGTCCAGTGTAAAATGTCTGGCACATTCCCATGGCAATGACCTCAGGTGCTAAGGACTTTCAAAACTTCTCCAGCAGCTAAACTTAGAGGAGAATGGGGAAGAGGGAGAGATTATTAAAGAAAAGATGACAGCCATCTGCTCTCCTCTTCACATTGAGATGAGAAGTGAAGAGGCAGAATTAATTCTTTTTAAAAAAGGTCAGGCTAGAGGAAATTTTGAAAGCAGTGTACTAAAAGGATAGGTCAATGAAAGATATTTCCTCTTTTTGAAGGCGAGTTTACATCTTTAGGATGTAGCTCCACCATATTCACAGTGTAGAAAGTGAATAAAAATCACTTATTTATGCATCTTCTGTTTTTTCATTCTAGTCATGTCTTCAATTATCCAAATTCACCCTTGTATGATGATGGTTCTAAGTTGCATGTGAGGAATTAGCACCAGAACCAGGACTTAAGCAGGAGCTCAGCCATAAATTTAATCTTAAAGGAATCTTCCTATCTGTATCTCCCGTTTCTGTAAAATAGCTATAAAATAAATATGATGAACAAATGGCTGGCACAACAGTACAACTAAGCCTATTCTCAGAATCTCCACTGTGACGCTGTAATATACTCTACATATATAATGTGGGAAAATAAGAGGTGGTCACCAATTAAGACAAACGTGGTTAAACAGAAAATTTCCAATAGCTAAATTTAGACAGTTATAATTCTTTTTTGTTAATTTGTTTAAATTCGTTTAATTTGTTATATTATTTTGGTAATTATCTACAGAGAAAAGTTTAGATAGAATGTCTTCTTGAATCTACTTGGTTTATGGAAAATCCCATGAAAAGATAATATTGAAGTTTCCATATAGTTAAACAAGTAAAGATTTTGTCTACCAGCAAACCAATGGGTATCTTCAACCACACGACCCACTTTTAATAAGTCATAAATCTTTACAATTAATTTTGAAAGCTTTGTTCCATGTCATGTTTCTTCAATATACATGTTTGTTTCAGAGAGTTTTGAATAGATTTGAACATTTTAAAAAATAAAAATGACGTGTCTGACACAAAAAACAATGTAGTGAGAAATATGTACTCAGACAGAAGGTATTTGCAGTTTCTTGCCTTCTCTTGATAAACCCAGGGAATATTTACAGTAATTATCCCAAACCCTGACCCTATTTCTCTTTGGACTCTTTGTTAGAAAGTACAAGAATATGAACTTCAGTAAGAGACTCCATGCAACGAGGGCACTGGGTGGCTCAGTTGGTAAAGCATCTGCCTTTGGCTCAGGTCATGATCCCCACGGTCCTGGGATCAAGCCCATGTCAGGCTCCTGCTCAGCAGGGACCCTGCTTCTCCCTCCCTCTCCCCCCCCACTGTGCTCTCTCTCTCTCAAATAAATAAAATCCTAAATAAGGGATCCATGCGGGGTGCCTGGGTGGCTCAGTCGGTTAAGCAGCTGCCTTCGGCTCAGGTCATGATCCCAGGGTCCTGGGATGGAGTCCCGCATCGGGCTCCCTGCTCCACGGGGAGCCTGCTTCTCCCTCTCCCTCTCTGCCGCTCCCCCTGCCTGTGCTCTCTCTCTCTAATAAATAAGTAAATCTTTTAAAAAATTAAAAATTTACAAAGAGAGAGAGAGACATTCCACACATCCATTATCCTGCAGAACTACTGACACTGGAGAGTGTTACTCACCACTGTAAGAATCACCAAACTGCACACTACTGAGTCAGCCTGAGTCCTTCGTGATTCTATAAAAATGACATGGCCAAGCCATTAAGATGACAAAACTTCCATTTCTTAAAGAAGGCAGATTTTATGGAAATGAATCATGTAGCCTGTATATTTAACCAGATGCAAGTTGAACATATTCACAAGAACAAGACTTAAACTGGCAATGCCTTAACATTCAAAATCTCACATGGCTTCTTTACTGTTAAGGCCTTGTTATTACGGAAATCTGTTCCTTCCTATAACCACTGGCAAAGCTTCGGAGCAGCTTCAGTGAAACAGCATCTACAATCATGAAACCAATTGTTTTAAACACTGAGGCCCAATGAGACTTTCCACGGACTTAAAAGGGAAAAGAAGTTCAAAAATAAAAGTGAGGCAGAAAGGGAAACTTTTTTTTTCTCTGTACATATTCAGTCAGTCCAACTGCTTATCATACTTCTTAAACTGGCCATAACCAAGACAGACTAATCACAGATATGGATGAGCAGAGACGAGTGATAGTGCTGGTCACAGCCTTAGCTGGATCTGACCCATCAGTGGAGACTGGCAACTCAAGGACAGTGGTAGCCGCATTTGAAAAGGACATGAACACCAACTGCTAAAGGGAAACTGTTCTACAAACCAAATTAATTTCACAATTAATAACACAATTAAGATCTTGATAAATCAAGCATTTCTACCATAAAACCTTCAAAGCACAAAGCCATAAAGTTTTTTTAAAACTAACTCGAGTCCATCCTCTGCTTCTTAAAAAGAAAGTTTCATTAAAAATACCTGCTATCCTTTTTTAACTTTTTAATCTGAAATAATTATAGATTCATAGGAGGACATGCAGAAATGTACAGGGAAGTCCCATGCGCCCTTCCTCCAGTGTCCAATCGAACGCCCTACACACATTTAGAGCGCAATATCAAAACCAAGAATTTGACACATGGATACAATCCATAGAGCTTATGCAGATTTCATCAGTTATACATGCACTCAGGTCTGTGTGCGTGCATATGCATGCAGATCTACACAGTTTCATCATGTGTGCAGCCCTGTGTAACGTAACCACCGCTAGGATCAAGGTAATCAGCCCCATCATCACGGGACCCCTGTGGACCCCTTTACAGCCATTATTCTCTTCTAAAAAAATTAGTTCACAAAACAGGTATACCCACTGTCCTATTTTAACTATCGTATGCAAAGCAGATAGTTTAGCTATTGAAGAGTAGAAATAACCCTGTATGAGCTTTCTTTTTGTTTGAAGTCCTAAGTGAAGCCAAGGGTAAGAAAAGCAAACAAGTGAGAGCAGGGAGGGTGAAAGGCAGTTCTGAGAGTGGTGGTGCTTGACCACCAACAAGAAGCAGATAAGGACGAAACATCTTCAGCAGAGGTGTGGATAACAGCTGGTGTAATCACTCCAAATCAGGTAGTACCAAGGGAGTCTAAACTTCCAGCAGTTTCCTTAATTACACTGGATCAGCTAAGAAAGCATACACAGTTTTTAGAAATCATCAAGTGAGGGGTGCCTGGGTGGCTCAGTCAGTTAAGCGAAACTCTTGGTTTCGGTTCAGGTCATGATCTTAGGGTGGTGAGATTGAGCCCCAGGTTGGGCTCCGTGCTAGGCGTGGAGCGTGCTTAAGATTCTGTCTCTCCTTCTCTTCCTTCCCCACCCCTAAAAAAATGATAAATGAAAGCTATAAACTATTTCACATCATGGTAGTATATTTAAAACATGTGTTTATTAAGTTAAATATATCATAACACTCAAAGTCTACTATATAATCTATTCACTCTTTATTAAAATAGTTCATAGTGTAGAAAAAAAAACTCTAAAAAAGACTAAAAAGCACTTCTATGGACACATCAAGAACATCTAATTGATACCATTAACATAAGCTTTTTCAAAATGCAGTGACTAACCAGAGGTTTAAAAAAAAATTAACATTAGGTTCCTTAAATAATTATTGGCAGTAGAGCAGCATAAAAAATGAAATTAGTCAACTTAAATTCATTTTGTAGTTCTCCCAAGTCCAGTACTTACATTCAAATTTTAAGATCCAGCATCCATTGAGAATCCCAAGCATACATTTTAGGGTACTTTGAACTGTATCCCCAGGAACAATGACATGAGTTACTGGAATACAAAAAAAGAAGAGAAACAGAGATACAAAACAAAATAATTCTTTAACTGTTATAACCAGTTGGTCTGAGCTTCATAATCTGAATTTTCTTCAAAAGCAACAATCTTTATACTTAGATATAAGACTTTTTAAATTTAGTATTATTCTCCATCCTGGCCAAGAACATGAAAAATAAGATCATAAACCATGTATCTTTAAAGCCACATTAGGAAGTATATATTTTTCTTTTATTGTCAAATTATAACTAAAGAAATAAAGCATTACACTGTACACAATTTGTCACCAGTGAACTCGTAAGTTTGCCCTTTTGACACTGTTCTGTCCTAAAATCTGTGCAAAACTTTAAACTTCGTATTTCATAACTAAATTAGGCCTGTATGTGGTTTATAACTATAAACACATTTTCAATGTATTACAAGATTCAAAGTATACTGCCAATCCCCAATGGTTAAAACATATAAATTATTAAGGGAGGTCTACAAAGGGATTACCTATTTGAAAACTTTTTGACCCAACAATAAGTATATAAAACTCACCTGTATTGTCAAATTCGGCACATTTTTTAGCCTTAAGAATTGCTGCCAGCTCACTGAGCATTTTTTGTTGTTCTGAAGAAAGCCCACTGCCTATAAGCACAAGAGGTCCATCCCTACGCTGACCAGTGCTCATCTGCTAAGAAAGGGGAGATACCACAGTGTTAAAATCATTTAAAGACTAGAGAAAGATATTAACTGACTTGCACTTGATAGAAGCTTGAGTCTCAGTACTTATCTTCCTCTATCTGGTAATTTCCCACAATTTCCACCAAATCGTCACTCAGAGCCTTAATGGTCAATACATTTTATTAGTCCTTTATTTTTCCCCAATAAAATGCTATTTGGAATAGCAATCTCAAACCAGGGCATCTTGTTTCCTCGATTCTAAATTGGATCTCCGTAGGATTTTACAACTTCATTTGGTCTCCAAGAAGCCTTTTTTTTCCTTAAGTAACCCAAAACACCACTTAAAATGATCAATTCCCTATCTCCCCTCCGCTAACTTATTCCCCTAAAGTTAAAACTCAGTTCGGTGTTTTTATTTTAAACTGAGATTATGTGAAAAATCAAAGAACACTAAAGCTTCTAACAGCACTGAACTCAAAAATTGAAAACAAACTCTTAACATCAAAACAGCTACCTATCAAAACTGAGAAAATTAAAACAGACAAGAGAATACAAAAGTTAGATCAGATCCACCAACAGTAATAACTCAACGTAGCTCATGGAAAGGAAAGAATTGCTTTTATAACGACCAATATTTTCACTTGAAGAGAAAGACATAGAACTTACAGGAGACAAAAACAACAAAAATAAAGAGAAGACACCAATGGATAGCATTTGAGATTAGAAGTGAAAGATTCAAAGAAACAATGAGATAATGCCTCGAACAGCAGCCAACAGAACTTAACAAATGCAACTGGAATGAGAGTTAGCCACAAGCCACCCGATAAAAGACAATCAATGACCCAGCAAAGAAGAAAAGAAAAAGCAAATCAACACCACTGTATTAGAAGACAAAAAGCCAAACACAGTACTGTAAAATTTTCAAATACAAGACATAGGGCCCTCTGACATGTGTGACTTTATATGCAGAGGATTTTTCTGGGTTCTCAAAAGCTCTGAAGAACACAAGTGAAACACTGAAGGACGATCACCAGTCCCGTCCAGCAACTAGTCCAGCAACTAGATTCGAGGAAGTTAGTATTTAAATATTCACTTCACATATCAGAGTAGTGATAATCCAGTCTGATGCCCTACAATGTAACACCTAAGCCATTTAGCTACACCGAGCTCATTCATTCAAATCTATTGAATGGATTCCGCTACTAAACAAGCTTGTATGTACACAAGATTTTTTAAAAGATTTCTATAAAAGGTCTTTTTAATGGCAATATTTAGCACTTAAAAGTTCAGTTTCCTGAATTACTTATTCATCTAAGGTTCAAGGGGCAAAGGTTTTACTGGACAAGTTCACATATATTTACATCCCATTTCTCTATACGTATCTTCCCCATTCACTAAGTTATAAGGTGGTGTAACCATGTCTAACCTAAACACTGTAAATATTCCTTAAGATGAAAACAGTGCAGTACACTTTATGGATCATTCAATTACTAAGTAGTAAAAAATAGTAACTCAAAAATTGTCAGTTATACAAATAAGTGCCACAAAAATAGCTCTAAATGCAACACATTACTTTCCAATTTATATAACTCCACTTCAGCTAAATGAGTTCTCTGCACAAAATACAAGAGTGAAAAGATATCAATTCTAAATATAGCATATGATACTATTTCCATCAACCCCAGAAAAGCACCAAAGTGGGTCAAGCGTTTTCCTATCATAGTTTCTACATTTGAATAAAAAAAAGAAACTGGCACTAATTTCTCATAGTTAAGGAATACTATTAAGAAAAAAAATAATGAAACAGCCACCAAAGCCACACATTTGATTTGGAACAGGAGGTGAGGGGTGGGCAAGGAATTTAGTTTGAAATAAACAGAGATCTTAGAACCATGAGGTTCAAAAGATGTTCAGAAAACACTCCAAGGGTTCAATACCCTGATTCTATAGATAATAGTTACTATGTACAATGACATTAAGCAAACTCTTTTTAAAAAAGATTTTATCTGAGAGAGAGAGAGAGCGAGTAAGAGAGCACAAGCAGGGAGAGGAGAAGAGGGAGAGGGAGAAGCAGACTCCCCACTAAGCAGGGAGCCCACCAAGGGAGAAGCAGACTCCCCACTAAGCAGGGATCCCACCTGGGATCATGACCTGAGCTGAAGGCAGACACTTAACTGACTGAGCCACCCAGGTGCCCCCTGTGTCTCCACCTTCACTCTCAAACTGAAGTGCCAACCTAGCAGAGATCACAGTAACCCCAAGTGCCTGGAACACTGACTGATATATGCAGACACCCAATAAATATTTGTCAGATATGTGAACACATTCGTCATCTTGCCTGTATTGCTGTTTCGCATAAAACAGATAAATATGTCTCAATACCCATGCCATTACCTTAAGGCCCTGAGATAAGGAGATACAATCTAAGAAATAAAAATTCAGAGTCTTGGGTCTGTTGGTATCTGGGTACTTGGCTATGGGCATGTAAGAACAACGGGGGTAAATCCAATAAAATAAAAATGTATTTTGCCAGATGATTAGTGGTACAGGAAAATGACGCCGGGTTGGGAGGATAGGAAGTGCTGGGAGGTTGCTGTGTGAGATACAGCAGTACAGAGCCCTCCCTGACAGGACTACACCAGAGTCGGCTGCCCTGTGTACATCCAGGTCCCCACAACCGTTCCTGGCAGAGGGGACAGCTAGTGCAGAGGACCGGAAATCGAGTGTGTTTGGTGGATTCAAGAAACAGTGAGGCAGCCCAACATGGCTGAAAAAGAGTGAGTGAAAGGGAGTCTGACAGCAGTTGGGGGAAGACACATTCCAGAAAAGACACAACCCTTTCAACTTAGGACTTCTACACATTAGCTTTTCCTTAGCCAAAAATTTACCAGTAAGATAGTAAATAATGATACTCTCGGGCCATGTCCATGTGACATGAGGAAAGTATAGGTTTCTTGCATTTAATAAAAACACAACAGTAACTGGACAGTAGAATTGAGGATAACCAATTTCCTCTTCTTTGAAGGACAGTACCATTTTCACACCTCAAGAATACCATGACGACACCCTTATTTTTGACACATTTAAAACAATCCTCCAGCTTTTCATAAAAGCAACATTGGCAAATGACAACTTAGTTCTCAGTTCTATGTTCTGCGGAGAGAGTTCAAGTCCAAATGAATAAAATAAATGCTCATTTATTTTACCAAATTAAGTATGGTGGCACTGAATGAGTACTGACCTAAGATAAAGAAATTCAAGTTCTAACTGATCCATTAAAAAAAAAAAAACCTTTTTTTTTTTCTTTTTTTTGTAATGGCTCCTTAACCATGAGCAAACCAGACTAGGTTTCAGCTTTCTCATTTGTAAACTAAGAAAATGAAACTGCTGGTTTCTACTTTCTCTCAGTTCATTATCAAAATTCCAGCTTGGTGCCCATTTGCACAGCTGATGTCCAGGAGAAGGCAGGAGATAGTTCTCAGAGTACAAAGCTAACTAGCCTGTGACAGCACCTATGATCTCCTCAAGTACCTTAGGTCACTTCCTCATCAACAATGGGATCAACCACTGTGCCACTGCCCTCACTAGACAAGCTCAGGACCTCTGGTCACAGACATCAACTCATCCCTTCCTCTCATCTCCCCCTATCTGGGCAGTTGCAATGTGCCCACCACACCCCTCTCCTTCCCTCCCTGCCCACATCACACCACCTTTTCTCATCAGAGCTCTGTCCACCACACAGCTTCCTGACCCGTCTTTGGTCTCAGCCCACTCCGAGCTGTCCCCTGCAGTAAAACGCACTGAGAGTGCCCCACTGAGTAGGGCAGTAATGTCTAAACTCCTCCTCAGGGGATCCAAGGCCTTTCACAATCTGATCCCAACCTCACTCTTGACCTCCGGTTCCTCTCTAATAATACACCTTGTGCTCCTCTCACACTAAATCTAGTTTCTCAGATTTCGAAGGTCCTTTACGCCTCCTTGTCTTCGAGCTGTTGTTCCTTAGATTTGGACTGCCATCCCCACTTTGAACGCCTGATCACAGAGGGGCGATGCCTCACTGGATCCATGCCTCACTTCCTCCACACTAACAGAACCCCAATTTTTACAGATGTCCACTCTTCAAGGACTGACCCTGTCTTCAACCACAAGGTATGTCAACACCAACTGTGTGGCCAGTTATGACCAATAAGACATTAAGGGGAAGTCCAGTGGAAGGCTTCTGGGAAAGATTTTCGTCCTTCTTTTAACAATGGACACTGTCACATCTACAATTGTGGCAATCATCCTGTAACCACCGAGGGGAGATTAGTGAGGACAAAGCCATCAAGCTGAGGATGGCAATGCAGAAAGACAGAAAGAAGTTGGGTCTCTGGTGCAGCCATTTAACGGCTGAACTCACCAAGGAAAGCTCTCTTATACTGAGATTATCTTTATGTAAAGATAAGACACTGCCTTTCGGCATTTGGGAAAATGTTTTGTTATTTGCCGCCAAGCACATTCTATCAGACGCCTTGCTAAAGCTTTTACCTTTACGAGTTTACATGCCTTCTTTGTCACCTTCTCTGTGAAGTGCTTCTGATCCCTCCTGAAGTCAGCTTCTTCCTTCTCTATGAATCTACTATACATTTTTATGGCTTCTATTACAAATTTATTACAGTATGTAATGAACTTTTCTAACATCTCTATTCCCCCACTATATCATAAATTCCTAAGGAATAAGCATTCTTTCCACTTTCTCTAGCTTATAGCTCTTTCCCAAGCTACAGACTTACCTGCCTGTTCAACCTGACAGACACAAAATTGGCAGAGAATTACTGATTTCCTTCTCCACAGCAGGGAACAGCACCACCATCTACCACCCCACTGCTAAAGTCACACTAGGTCTATTTATTCACACTTCATATAAAATCCATCAGAAAGTTTGTTGCCAGTAACTCAAAAATATACACTAAACCTCATTACTTCTCACAGTCTCCACTGTCACTCCCTTAATCCAAGTGACCACACCCCTTCTTGTCACAGTGAAACAGTCCTCAGTAATCGCCCCGCTTCTGCCCTGTCTCTTTACTACGAAGCAGCCAGAGCGAACTTTCTAAAACATAAATCGAATCATGTCATTCCCTTGCTCTAAATCCTCCCAGTGGTTTCCATTACTTTTAGACACTGACTAGTCACCAGCAAGTATGACCTGCTCTCTAACCTTCAAACACGCCAAGCTCATCCACTGAGGGACCCTATACAACATTTGCTATAGGGAACACTTGTCGTCCAGACAGCTGTTCGCCTGGATAACTCCTCCTCCTCCTCATTCAGGGTTCAATTCAAACATCAGCCCTCTGGAGGACCTCCTCAATGACCCCAGCTAAAGCAGTGCCTTTTCTGGGGCCCTCAACCTCCATTCAGTTATACTCTACACACATTCACAAGTTCCTGAATTTATTTTATTTTTAGCTTACATATTTACAGTCTCTTTCCTATCTCTCATTACAATGTCAGCTCCTTGAGAATAAGAGCTCCATCTGTCACATTGGTTGCAGTATGACTGTCCCTAAAATATACAGGAGGGTCAAAAAAATAGTTGCTGTTAGATTTATTCTGATTCTAATAGTCTTTGAACTCACAATTCCTAATACAAAGGAAGTGTTCGATAATTGGTGATTGAAAGCAATTTACTAACTGAAAATTTTCCTACTACGTTCCTTTCACAACCAATTCCAATAAAAGACATAAATTTCCCAAAGCCTAATCCATACTTACTACTGAGCAATGGCGAGTTGATGATGATTCATTCTTCTCTGGTAGCAGCAATAGTGATTTCATATTTTCATCGTCTGCATAATCCACAGGCCGCAAACCAAATATGTTACTGGTAAAATAAGTGCAGATGGGTTTAAGTAAATAGAATGTGTGACTTGATTTTTAACTAAATGGATACACCAGGGGAAGAATTTTTTCAACTTCCTTAATAATATACAACTTTTACTAAAATAAATGACTCGGAATTCATATAAAGCATAAGGATCAAGTATCAAAAGCTGCTGAATTCAATGGAAAAAAGATGTGAAATTTCAATTTGACATCAGACCATTCTAGAGAGTATTTTTAATTGAATATGTTGTTACTTACACATGAATTTTTTCACAACTCTGTATTCTTCTGTATTCATATTCATATTTTTAATATAGCTTCATAATCATTAATCACCAAGGGCAAGATGCTTTCAAATGCAAATAAAAATAATTTACCATAGCTATTATAAGCTCTATATTCTATATAAACAAATACAGAAATTAGATAAATACACAGGACAGGCATGCAGATCTGCAGAAAGAAAACCACGCCACATGACAAACCAATGAATACAGCAGTGAGCAGGGCACTTCTAAAATTAACTTTAATATGTATGTACATTGTATAGTCATCACAGCCATCAAGAGAATCAACTGGTGGTTTAGGGAACAAGTTGACGCTGACTTTTCAGCACGTACTAATTCACAAGTCATAGAATATGCTAAGAACGATTTCACATTTGCAGCAACGTGGACGGGACTGGAGGAGATAATGCTAAGTGAAATAAGTCAAGCAGAGAAAGACAATTATCATATGGTTTCACTCATTTATGGAACATAAGAAGTAGGAAGATCGGTAGGAGAAGAAAGGGAAGAAGGAAGAGGGGGTAAACAGAAGGGGGAATGAACCATGAGAGACTATGGACTCTGGAAAACAAACTGAGGGCTTCAGAGGGGAGGTGGGTGGGGGAATGGGATAGGCCGGTGATGGGTATTAAGGAGGGCACGTATTGCATGGTGCACTGGGTGTTATACGCAAGTAATGAATCATGGAACTTTACATCAAAAACTAGGGATGTACTGTATGGTGACTAACATAATAAAAAATTATTACAAAAAAAAAGAATATGTTACACTGAAAGAGAACTCAGAAATAGAAGAAATCTGCTATTTCATAGACAAGAAAACAGAAAGAACAAGGTTCCAGTGACTTGACTCAGGTTGTGTTTTTCTTGTTTATTCCAAATAATAGTCAATATTGTCCATCATTAGTTTTTTAATTATAAGTAAATTGTTAAAAATATACAACTTTTGTCTACTCTTCCACTCCCTTACATATGGTTTCAGAATAATTTTAATATATTTTATTATGACAAAAAAGTTTCCTAAAATGAGCATTTCTTTTAGATGCTTTTATGGTTTTTAAGATTATGGTATATCCATGTAATGGCCACTAAAGTGCATGTGAACATGCAACGTGTTCAATAGGACACAAAACGATAAACATGGTACAATACCAGTTTTTCAAATTGTACTGTACTGAATGTATAGAAAAAGATCTGGAAGGAAACAGTGGGAGGAAGGGGAGGGAGGAAGGTGTCAACTCTGATGCTATGTGAGGCGCACATAGATGAGGGATAGAAGAACCAATCTGGTTTGGAGGCAAGGTCATTAATGACCTTGGAGAAAGTGGTTCTGATGGCATAGTAGGAAGAGCTAGCTAGTGCATGAAGAAATGAACCACAGTAGCCGTTTCTCTAATGACTGCTACTCATGACTATCAGTTCACTCAATCTTCTTGGGATGTGTCCATAAACATTGATAAATTAGTACTCTCAGATTTCCCTTTAGGCCTAGGTTCAATAATTTGGAACCTTTCCCTGGCAACAGTCTTTCTCCAGCCAAGAACTATACTGTGTTTCTGCTTTCTGGTTTACAACGAAGTGACAAGCCACTGTGCTGGGTTTGGGGTCTTTCCAAATTCCCATACATTAGAGCAGACAATCTCAGTTTATTTCAAAAGGCAGCTGATTTCATCCACTATAGCTGATACTTCTTAATTTCATTCTCTTACATTACTGTGCTCACATGCCAAATAAACAATCCCCTCACACATATATTCTGTGAGTATGACAATCAAAATCAAAATCTGAGATAATGAACCAAAATTCTAGGTCTTAAACCACCAAGTACAAAAATGAACAAACAACAAAAAAAGATGTCACACTATATGTCATCAAAAAAAAAAAAAAAATCACCGTATACCAAAGGACTTTTTAAAATAGACAACAGTAAATTTCACACTTCAAAGAAAGAAAATGTAAGAGCCTAAGCAAGTATACTTTAATAAACAGTAACTGCAGTATACTTGTGTTACACAGATATGAATAACCACTATGATAACATAAAACAATGTTAATGAAAGTATTTCCTGAAAGTACCACCAGCAGCCAGTGGGCTTCAAACAAAAAGTACCCAGTAAAACAATGGTCTGAACAAGTGAGATGCTTGTACTGTCTAAAGTTCTCCTCCATAAAATGACTGGCAGGATTCTAACTTACATTTCAAGTCCTTACTACACAAAGCTCACTACCTCATATGATCTTAAACATGCACTTGGATTATGGACGCTTCTGCTTATACACAGCCCACTAAATCCTTAGCCCTCCTGTATCGCTAACGAACTGGAGAACAGCACATACAAATGCTACAGATTGAAAGACAATCGGTTAAACCTCAGTCCTGCATCACAGGAGACGGAGCCTATTAAATCCTGTCATGTTTCTGCTTTGTTGTGGACCACTGAAATTTGAAATTAGAATCAAGTTTTTCTGCGGCACCTTCAAAAACCCACACCAGGAGGAGACAGGGCACGTAAAATTTCTTCTTTATCGCATGGACACAAAAAAGTCATACCACTTTTTTCCCCAAAATGATATATTTGAATGAATGGACTAATAACACTTTCTTTAGACTTAGTGTAAAAAATAACTGGTTTTAAATGTACATAATTAGGGGTGCCTGGGTGGCTCAGTGAGTTAAGGGACTGCCTCGTGGTTTTGGCTCAGGTCATGAGCTCATGGGTCATGAGATCAAGCCCCATGTCTGGCTCCGTGCTTGGTGGAGAGTCTCTTTGAGATTCTCTACCTCCTCCCACTTGCGCTCGCTCTCCCCCCCACAATAAATAAACTTTAAATAAATACATAAATAAATGTACATAATTAATTTATCTTCTTTTTTGAAAAAAGGTAACACTTGGAAAGTCACATGCACAGAAGACTATCAATGTGACTGATAATTAATTGAAGACAGTGAGAATAACTTTCCTCACTAGGATTCTTTTTGATTACTAAGACTAATGAGAAGGAAGTTCTTATTAAAGAGCTGAACTGTTGTGTTTAACATTGCCCAAAGGCAAGAGTTCAGAATACAGTATAACCCTTTAGTGTCCTTTCCACTCAAGAAGATGGTAGAACCTGCCCATAGGTAGGCCCCAGAGAAGGCTCGCCACCCAAAAAAAAGGGAGGAGGAGATGGACAAATTCTAATATGCACTTACACATACAGATCATTCAGTCCCAAATGCTCATGCAAAAAGGCATTTTTACTCATACTAAACCTATCACTCATGACAGGCTGCCAAGAGAGTCCATGAATGAAATCCTTTATGAATCCTATAAAATTGCAAACACATAGATTTCAATTTTTCAAGTCACTTGGCTTGCTGTGAAGCAGGAAAGGCACAGAAAGAGCAACATTTCTTTTTCTTAAGCTACAAAACATAAATTATCTTTCTAGAAGATTAATTTTTTAAAAATTAACTAGGGCAGTGGGACAATTAATAGATCCAATGGTCCATGTAATATTTTCTAATTACGAATTCTACACCCTTGCAAAAAACACTGTTAGTGGCAGACCAAGTACCAAATCCTAAACTTTAAACATCTCTTTAAAAAAAAAAAAGGCACATGTTATTCTCCATACACTCAAAGTGGTTCTGATGGGACGAAGAGCTTTTGTTTTAGGTTCACAGTGGATGATGCACTGAAGGCAGTGGGGAAGAAGAGCCACTGAGGTTTTGACCAATCATCAATATAAATATTCTCAGGCAACAATGAAGCAAAGAAGATATGAACCTTTTCATCTGAGGTTCAAACAGAAGTAATTTTCCCTCTTGGGTAACGGACTCTTATTTTAGTGCATAAGAGGTAAATTTCTCAGGTAAAACATAAGTAAAATCAAAGTTAAGTGAATTAATATACTGCATTTAAATGCAAAATGTATTTTAAAAAGTGGCAAAGTTTGCATAGCAAAAGCCCAAAAGCACATAAGAAAGTATTCTAAACGAAATGTGATTTAAAAAGCAGTAAGGTGTTAGATTAACATTAAATCTAAACAAAATATAAAGTCTGAAGTAGATATATATAACTTTCTACTATATACATATCCCTCCATAATCATAAAGACTTAGGATCCCAAAACTTTGTAGTAGGAAATTCATAGTTAAGGATCATAGCCTCCACAAGGAAATTCAGGACTGTGAGACTTCACTGGTGAACTTACCAAAATCCTTGTATTTTTTTAATTAAACTATGAACATGGAAGATAAAGAGTAAAAATGATAGTACTGTATGTAGTTAATTCTTAGTTACCTTTGTCTTGCCTTACTTACAAGGTTTCAAGATTTCCCTCCACCAGTATTCAATAAGATGCTTTTAAATTCATTTAGTTCCCTCCACCAGTATTCAATAAGATGCTTTTAAATTCATTTAGCTTTGCAATAAATCATATTCCATTCTTTCTTTTCCTATAACTGGTCTTCCATAGACATTCAAGGCCTAGTTATATTTCTGAATTGTTGACTCTCTCCACCTCCTAGACTACAAAAAGATTCTGTTATTTTCAAATTTTAAAAATATTACTAAAAAAATAGCTCTTGAGTCTTCTCTCCAAAATCTAAATGGTCTTAGCACCATTTATGACAACCTAATACAAGAACGTATCAGAATACATAACTTTCTAACCTGGATCCCTCAGCCCTCATATACAAGCTTTGCTCCCTTCTAAGACATCCAAAAATAATTCTAAGGCTGGATTTTGTCTCTGGTTTTCTTCTCCCTACCAGGGCTAAGTTACAAAAATTTTTACTCCTCTCTACAAGTTTGCTTTACACACAACTGAAATAATTCAAGTTGAATTCTTATAGTAGCAGAAAAGGTATAAAGTCAATCCAAAAATATTAAACGTTGGGGCGCCTGACTGGCTCGGTCAGTAGTGCATGGGACTCTTGATCTGAGGTCTTGATCGTAAACCCCACGCTGGGTGCAGAGATTACTTTAAAATACACATATACCTCAAATGTTGAGTAAGAAGAACCTATATTTGGTGTAAGGACATATGTCTTCCATCAAACATGCTTTCTTTTTTTTTTTTTTTAAGATTTTATTTTTATTTATTTGAGAGACAGATAGAGACAGATAGTGACAAAGATAGCGAGAGAGAGCACAAGCGGGGAGAAAAGGCAGAAGCAGGCTTCCCGCTGAGCAGGGAGACCAACGTGGGGCTCAATCCCAGGACCCTGGGATCATGACCTGAGCCAAAGGCAGACATTTAACCGACTAAGCCACCCAGGCGCCCCTCAAACATGCTTTCAATAGAAACTACATTAGCCATGACTTCCTTGCGTCTATAGTGCAATGAAAACCAATGGACTCGAGACAGGCTTATATGCCTCCTTCAGCTTACAGGGCCCTGAAGTATGTGGAAACAAAGACAGTATTTTTTGGCATTCAGTACTCAAGAACTATCACAACACTTAACTAAAATATATAAAGGCAGACCCAAAGCTTTATAGGTTTGAGATACTCTGCTATCCATACGAGAAATACAATAAGGACAGTATTTCCTCACAGACCCTGGCTCACTGGAGTGCCCTGTGCTAAGCATCAGTAAGATGATCTTCGTGGGCATCCTCTTACAAATCACAGCCTTAGATAAAAGTGCAAAATAGGTAAACTACAGGGACTACTTAAAGATAAATTTAATGAAATAACAAAAAGTCCATCTTCTCTTTAGTACCTGTATTCTACTATTAATATATTACTATTTGAGAGTGATAATTACTAGTAACATAATTAGAGAAATCTTCAAATATTATATACTATGCAAATTATAAAACTGACAATGATGTGCCAAATGGAGGCAGAGTTTATTTCTGTAAGATACTCCATTCATGTTCCAGTAACCAGAGAAGGTCAAAAGCATCCTTGATTATCTTTAAGAAGCTGAGTAGGAGAGGCTGGGAAGATGGTGGAGTAAGAGGACCCTAAGATCACCCTGTCTCATGGATACAACTAGATAACACTCCTGTCAGTGTAAATAACCCAGAAAACAACCCAAAGACTGGCAGAACAAACCCCACAATGAAAGACAAAAAAGAGGCCACACTGAAGAGGGTAGGAAGGGCAGAGACGTGGTGGGAAGCTAATAAGACCATGGCATCCCCAATAGGGAGGGAGCCGTGGGCACAGAGAAGGGAGAAAAAAACAGACTGTCACCAGGGAGCTCTCACAGGGAAGACAATTCCCCATAACATTTGGCTTTGAAAGTGAGAGGAGCCGAATTTCGTGAGTTCTTACAACCAGAGGGAGTTAAAGCCTTAAATTCTAAAAATCACCCAGCTGGGTTCTGGGAGAGCCCAGAGGGCATCAGGAAGCAGAGTTCCCACCCTTAAAGAAAGTTCAGCAAACAGCCAGGGGAGATGCAGCACAGAAAGAGCAGTTTAAAAAACGCTGAGTCATCTCAGAGTGAGGGGGAGGTTTCACAGGGAGACTCCACCAGGAACAAAGGAGCTGGCAGGTGCCATATCCCTCCCCCCTGCGGCCAGGCACAAACAAACAGCCACGTTGGGGAAACAGCACAGCACCAACATTCACTAACTTGCTTATACCAAGCCCTGCTCCCTGCAGCCCATCTCCTCTCAGTCCCAGCCCCCGCCCCCGCCCCAGAAGACCTGTGTAAGCCTTGCCAACACCGGGTCTCCCTACCTGCACACACTGCAGGGCCTTGGTCTCAGCGGTGGCGGAGAGCCCCCATGGAATACCCTGTTAAAATTATGCACCTCACCCTAGCTAGGGACCCAACACTGCCCACAACTGGCAAAGGGAGTCACTGCAGATGACTAGATTGAGGGGGAAAAGTAGCCAGGACACAACAGCAGGGTTCATGCTACACACACAGGAGACACTCCTGACGTGCCAGGTTCTGGTGAACAGGGGACACTGCACTGCAGGGCACCACAGGACCTCTTCTTCATAAGGCCATTACTTTCAAGAGCAGGAGCTGTAGCTGACTTTCCGAACACACAAAAACAGACACAGAGAGTTAGACAAAATGAGGACACACAGAAATACGTCCCAAATGAAAAACAGGACAAAATCACAGCAAGAGACATAAGCAAAACTGATATAATATGCCCGATAGAGAATTTCAAGTAATGACCATAAAGATACTCACTGGACTTGAGAAAAGAGTGGAGGACCTCAATGAGACCCTTAATAAAAAGGTAAAGAATCAATCAGAGAAGACTACAATAAATGAAATTAAAAATACACTAGGTGGAATAAGTAGCAAGCTAGAGGAAGCAGAAGAATGAATTAGCAACTGGGAGGACAGAGTAAAAGAAGTAATCAAGCTGAGCAGGTGAGAGAAAAAAATACAAATGATCTTAAGAGAATATTATAAAAAATTATATGCCAATAAATTGGACAACCTAGAAGAAATGAACAAATTCCTAGAAACATGTAACGTATAAAACTGAAGCAGGAGGAAATATAAAATCTGAACTTGGGGCACCTGGGTGGCTCAGTTGGTTAAGTGTCCCTGCCTTCAGCTCAGGTCATGATCCCAGGATCAAGCCCTGTGTCAGGCTCCCTGCTCAGTGGGGAGTCTGCTTCTCCCTCTTCTTCTACCCCTCCCCCAACCTCACTTGTGTGCTCTCTCAAATAAATTCTTAAAGGAAAAAAAATATAGATAGATTATATATATAAAATATAGATAGATAGATATATATCCGAACAGACCAATTTCCCAGCAATGCAACTGAATCAGTAATCAAAAAACTCCCAGCAAACAAAAGTCCAGGACCAGTCAGTCAGCTTCACAGATGAATTCTACCAAACATTTAAAGAAGAGTTAATACCTATTCTTTTCAAACTTTTCCAAAAAATAAAACAGAAAGAAAAACTTCCATTTACATTCTATGAGGCCAGCATTACCTTGGTACCAAAACCAGATAAAAACACCACAAAAAGAAGAGAACTACATGCCAGTATCTCTTATGAACACAGATGCAAAAATCCTCAAACAAAATATTAGCAAACTGAATCCAACAATACATTAAAAAAATCATTTACCACAATCAAGTAGGATTATTGCCGGGATGCAAGGGTGGTTCAATATTCACCAATCAATCAATGTGATACATCACATCAAAAGAGAAAGGATAAAAACTAGATGATCATTTCAATAGACTCAGAAAAATCATGTGAAAAAGTGTAACATCCGTTTATGATGAAAACCCTCAACGAAGTATAGTTAGAGGAAGCATACCTCAACATAATAAAGGCCTTATATGAAAAACCCACAGTGAACACCATATTCAATAGAGGAGAAACTGAGAGCTTTTCTCTGAAGGTCAGGAACAAGTCAAGGATGCCTACTCTCACCACTTCATTTGTATCCAACATAGTAATAGAAGTCCTAGCCACAGCAATCAGACAACAAAAAGAAATAAAAGGCATCCAAATTGGTAAGAAGGAGATGAAACTTTCACTCTTTGCAAACAACATGAGGCTATATATAGAAAACCCCAAAGACTCCACTGAAAAACTACTAGAACTGATAAATGAATTAAGATCACAGGATATAAAATCAATGTGCAGAAATCTGTTCCATTTCTATACACTAATAATGAAGCAGCAGAAAGAGAAATTAAGAAAACAATCCCATTTACAATTGCACCAAAAAAATAAGATACCTAAGAATAAACCTAACCAAAGAGGTGAACACATGTATGTACTCTGAAAACTATAAAATACTGATGAAAGAAAGTGAAGACGACACAAACGAAAAGACATTCCACGCTCATGGATTGGAAGAACAAATATTCTTAAATTAAGATGTCTACACTAGCTACCCAAAGCAATCTACAGATTTAATGCAATCCCTATCAAAATACCAACAGCATTTTTCACAGAACTAGAACAAACAATCCTAAAATTTGTATGGGACCATAAAAGACCTAAATAGCCACAGCAAACTTGACAAGAAAAAACAAAGCAGGAGGCATCACAATTCCAGACTTCAAGTTATATTACAAAGCTGTAGTGATCAAAAGAGTATGGTACTGGCACAAAACAGACACATGGATCAATGGAACAAAACATACACCTCAGAAATAAACCTACCATCATATGGTCAATTACTCTTCAACAAAGAGAATGAGACAGTCTCTCTTACAATGAGAAAAAGACAGTCTCTTCAACAAATGGAATTGGGAAATCTGGACAGCAGCATGCAAAAGAAAGAAACTGGACCACTTTCTTACACCATACACAAAAATAAACTCAAAATGGATTAAAGACTTAATGTGAGATCTGAAACAATTAAAGTCCTCTAAGAGAGCACAGGCAGTAATGTCTGACATTGGCCATAGCAACATTTTTCTAGATAGGTCTCCTGAGGCAAGGGAAACAAAAGCAAAACTAAACTATTGGGACTACAGCAAAATAAAAAGTTTCTAACACAGTAACGGAAACAACCAATACAACTAAAAAACAACCTACTGAATGGGAGAAGATAATTTGCAAATAATATAGCCGATAAAGGGTTAGTATCCAAACTATATAAAGAACTTATTACAATTTAACACCAAACCCCCACCCCCAAATAATCCAATTAAAAATAGGTACAAGAATGGAGCGCCTGGGTGGCTCAGTCGTTAAGCGTCTGCCTTCAGCTCAGGGCGTGATACCGGCGTTCTGGGATCAAGCCCCACATCACGCTCTTCCGCTATGAGCCTGCTTCTTCCTCTCCCACTCCCCCTGCCCGTGTTCCCTCTCTCGCTGGCTGTCTCTGTCAAATAAATAAATAAAATCTTTAAAAAAAAAATAGGTAGAAGACATGAACAGACATTCCTCCAAAGAAGACATCCAGATGGCCAACAGACACAGGAAGAGATGCTCAACATCACTCAGCATCAGAGAAACGCAAAGCAAAACCACAATGAGATACCACCTCGCACCTGTCAGAATGGCTAAAATCAAAAACACAAGAAACAAGTGCAGGAGAATGTGGAGAAAAAGGACCCCTCCTGCACTGTTGGGAATGCAAACTGGTGCAGCCACTATGGAAAACAGTATGGGGGTTCCTCAAAAAATTAAACATAGACAAAAAATTAAACCCTACAATCTAGTAATTGCACTCCTGGGTATTTACCCAAATTTACCCAAACAATACGAAAACACTAATTTGCAGGGAGACACGCACCCTTATGTTTACTGCAGCGGGACCTACAACAGCCAAACTATGGAAGCAGCCCAAGCGTGCACCAATAAATGAATGAAGAAAGAAGATGTGATGTGATATATATTTATACACACACATACATACAATAAAATATTCTTCAGTCCTAAAAAAAAGAATAAAATCTTACCATTTGCAAAGGACATGGATGGATCTAGAGTATCAAGTTATGCAAAAATAAGCCAGAGAAAGAAAAATACCATATGATTTCACTCATATGTAAAATTTAAGAAACAAAGCAAATGAACAAAGGAAAAAAGTAGAGAGAGACACAAACCAAAAAAATGTCTCTTAACTATAGGGAACAAACAGATGACCAGAGGGGAGGTGGGTGGGAGGATGCATGAAACAGGTTAAGGGGATTAAGAATATATTTACCTTGATGAGCACTGGGTAGTACATGGAATCGCTGAATCACTATATTGCACACGTGTACTCTATTGTACACCTGATACTATAACACTGTGTGCTAACTACACTGAAATTTTTTAAAACGCCGCAAGTATAATTTTATTATCAAACTCTGAGGAAAAAATTTAAAAATAAAAACAGATCATTTCAACTTTTAACTATAAAAGCAAAAATACTAAATAAAATACTAGCAAACTGATGTAAAGTATTTGTTTAAAGAATAGCACACTATATTAAATCAAGTTTACCACAGGAATACAACATGGTTTAATATTTTAAATGTATTAATGACATCAACAAGCAAAAGGTCCAGGATCATCTCAGTTTAAGCTAAAATTCATTTAATAAGGTACAGTCTTACTAAAAAATAGTAAAATAACTAGAAGATATTTATTTTTCATATTGATTTTAATACTGACTGAAACCTACAGTCAATATTTTTTAAAAATGAGAATAAAACATATATGCCAACTATCACATTATTTTATAGGATTATCCTAGAAACTCAGACAAATGTGGTAAGAATAAATGGTAATCCGATCCTTAGAATTAGGTGTTAGCTAGATGTAAGAGAAATGTACTAAAATGAACAGCTTTCCTATATACCAGAAATAACAAGTTCTATTTATTAACAGAACATCCAGTTCACCCGAGCAACACAAGAATCAAATACCTAGAAAATCTCAATCAATACTAAGTGCACCCATAAACATGCATATATATAAAATCATACATATATAAAATAGATGAAAAACTTTACTAAGAAGTGTAACAAAAGGCTTAAATAAATGGAAAAACATGCTATGTTCCTGAGTGAAAAATCAAGTTTATTAAATCTACTATAATCCATACCCTTACTCAATTTCAATTACAACCCTAATAAGATATTTCTTAACACAGTGTATCAGACTTCATGTGAAGGAAGAAGGAGATAAAAAGAGTGAACTCCTTCCCTCTGCCATAACTGTCCGTCCGCTTCACTACTTTAGCTCAGACTCACCCCCCTGGATTACCGGACGCACCTCTCCACTGGGCGCCCAGCCCGTGTGCAGGAGGAAGTATTCAATGTAAAATTTGAACCTCTGGCACACAAGCCTCTCTGCCTCTGTCACCTTCTCCAGCCTTTTAAGTGGTCATCCTCTTCCCTTTCATACGTCTTACCATCACTAACCAAAGCTGTTAGAACTGAATGAACAAGTGGCCCTGGCTACCGTGTAACTTAACACCCACCAACTCCTTCTGTAAAGCCCATCCTCCTATTCCTCTTCTTCAAAATTCAGTGGAAGTGCTCCTTCCTCTAGAAAGCCTTTTATGACTTCCTCTAGTCACATTTATAGCTCCTAATCTAGATTTTCACCATCTTGTGCACCGACCCACGAAAGCACTTGTCACACGGCTCTGTAATCAGTGTAATCTCTGTTGGTCCGCTCCACTAGAACACAAGGAGCAGATAAAACAACAGGGGATGAGGAAGTAATGGAGCAGCAGCAAAAGCATGAGAATACCCAACAGGATGTCACTGAAGACCCTGGAAATGAAGGCATCCAAGTAAGAACACTACTTCAACCTCAAAAGAATGAAGACGACTATCAAAATGTCTGTTATACAGCTGAAGATTGCCCTTCGGAAACTCAGAAAAAGCAGATAGACTCTACCCACCTACAGCTTCGATTAGTCAAAGTACCAAGCCATCAAGAGGAAAGGACAGAAAAACAGCCTTCACCCTTTCTGGTTCCAACCCTTCTTCCTTCTTCCAGGGATAGAAAGAGTCTAGTCCTGGTTATTGAAAGAAGAGTTCCACTAAGAGTAAAAAAGACATAAACAGAAATAAAAATATAAGAGAAATAAAAATATAAGCAGAGAAAATAAAAGTAATAAGCTTGCCAACTCAGATTCTAGAGTCAGAGATATGAATGGCTTAAAAGGAACAAGAGCTAGCTTCAGGCAAAAAAAAAAAAGAGAGAGTAGTAAGAAGTTCATACAGCCCCCAGGTCTCCCTCGCCATGTTCTACTCTTAAACAGAGAAAGTCAAGGAATGAACTCCATCTATTGTCACTTGTCAGTACTTAAGTCAAAAGACAATATACAGAACACTGGCAGAAAGAAAAACAGATCTTAAAAATGTCAAGGCTATAGGAATGGAAGCCATGAACCCACAAAAGGTAACATACTATGGATGCCCAATGGACAAGAGACAAAGGATTCTGCCCAAGGAGCCCACCATCATTTATTCTAACATCTACCAGGAACCAGTGCTACCACCCTAGAAAAGGTGCAGCTTATGGAAACTTGGTTAGACTTTCACTCCACACTTACAGTGAATTGGGGAGCAGGGGGAGGCAATTCCTATTGTCATCAGATCTGACCCTTTTTCAAAAGAGAGGAAAAAATGTACCATGTTTTTATGCATTCAAATACTCACGAATTTCCACTACCAATGAATGTGGGTACAGACTATGTTAGGCACTTGGCAGGACCAGGAGAGCAGGCACGATCTGGAAAGGCTGGTATAAAAATGCTGAAGGGGAAGGCGGATGTGAGGGAGAGCAGCAAGATGAGGCTGGAGAAGGTAGTGGTGCCACACCATCCACGGCCTTATGAAACTTGTTTTGAAGTTTATTTTAAAAACATTAAGAGGTGCCAGTGAAGGGTTTTAAGCAAGTAAGTGATTTAGCCACACTTCTACTTTTTAAGTTCTTGGGCTGCAGTGTGGAGAATGAACAAAGAAAAGTAATCTGAAAAGGAGGAGACCAGTTAGGAAACTGGTAAAGCCAATCAGGTGAACAACAACTACTATGAAATAAAACAGTGAAAAACACAGCAAATACCACAGTATGATGACCACCAGTCTGGAAAAGAAGGAATAACAATATTTAGAAACAGCCACCACACAGTCTTACCCCCTAGAGTAAATCTACCACTGTATTTGCACCCTACCTGCCCTACCAACATCTACCCAATACTATCCCCAACCTCTCACCAAATAAATGCTCTTTCCACACTATCCCAACTATATCAACCAGCTGTCCAATTCAGTAACCACTTGGCCCATACGGCTATTTAAATTAATTAAAATACATTTTCAAATTTAGTTCCTCAGTAGCAACAGCCACATTTCAAGTCTTCAACAGCAGCAGATGGCTAGTGGCTACTGAGTGCCCAGCGTTTCCATCACTGCAGAAAGATCTATTGGATGGTGCTGGGCTACAGATATACCTAAATCTGCCACTTTACTAGGTAAGCCTATTTAAAAACAACACATTTATCTGAGAGGCACCTGTGAAGGCAGACTCGGCTCACTGTCTAATGCCCAACACCTTGTATATTAATAAGCTTCACAGTGTAGTGAAGAATCATGGTGTACAAACCACCAGACAGGCCCTGCGTTTTGGCTCATTAATCCTCACTATGCTCTGAAGAAATAGAAAAGCAGCAGGCATCACCCATGTTTTATAGGTGAGGACACCAAGGCACAGAAATTAACCTGCCTGAGGCTATAAAGTCAATAATGGAGTCACAAATAAAAGCTGAATTCCCTAACGCCCTGACCAGTGCTCCATTCATTAAAGTAGTCATGGCTGATTTAAGAACCCAAGGACGGAAACTATTCAGTTTCACCTGACCCAAGCAACCATTTGCTTTATCAAATGGCTGGCTGTACCCACAGGAGGGTCATATCTGTTGGTCCACATGTACATATATGTCATGTGTGTGTGCACGCACATGCACGCGCAAGCCAGGAAAATAAAAACACAGAAAAACAGGTACCCCTTGAGTTTGTCCCAGCTATCTCATCACATGTGAGAGAAAATAAAGATATTAGACACACTTACTGAAACTAACAGCACCAAGGTATGGTACACTCCTGCATTATTAGTTTTTCAATTATGCTATAAAAAATTACAACCTAGAAGCTCTGCATTTTGTAACTCTTGTCTGCCTCTGTAGTCAAAGTAAGCATGACTTTCGTGTGCTCTTTCCAAACCCATATAAGCAACGGGGACATGAAGAGACAGTTCTTCTATTTCCATTTCAACTCCCTCATTAACTGAAAAGAGTAAAATAATATATAGGGAGACATGCACAAAGTTCTAGATTAAAGATGTAAAATCCACATACGGCAACTGCTTGTGACGCTCCTGACAACACGACTCTAAACTGCAGCCGCCCGCGTTCACTAATGCATCTCCGTGCCTGACACCGCAAAACAATTTACCCCGAGTTTCATATGAATGGTGTGAAAAGTGTAAGAAATAACTCGATAGCACTCGCCCAACATCTGAATTCTTAACAGATTTTAACTAAATATGCAGAAAAAGCATAAAAGTAGGATTTTTAAAACAAATTCCTGTGGGTACTGACTCAGGACTACAAGTCAACTAAACAACAGTGTTCAAGCTGAACGACTTACACGGCATTCCTGGAGGCTCCGTAGGAAAGTAAGAGCTTGACTATATCCAAGTGCCCATTCTTGGCGGCATCATGAAGCGGCGAGTCGTTCTGATAGCCAGTGGTGTTCACCAACGCCTTGTGCTGCAGCAACAACTCCACCACCTTCACATGCCCGTGATTGCAGGCTTCGTGCTAATTAAATAATAAGAAAAGAAGGGAGAAAAGTGATGAGGAAGAACGATGCATCGTATCATAATAAAATTGCACTTTTTTTTTAAAGATTTTATTTATTTATTTGACAGAGATAGAGACAGCCAGTGAGAAAGGGAACACAAGCAGGGGGAGTGGGAGAGGAAGAAGCAGGCCCATAGCGGAGGAGCCTGATGTGGGGCTCGATCCCATAACGCCGGGATCACGCCCTGAGCCGAAGGCAGACGCTTAACGACTGCGCCACCCAGGCACCCCTAAAATTGCACTTTAGAAAAATAAATGTGAACTCAGTCAGTAAATTGGTTCTTACCTAAATACTTATACAGACTGTTTAAGTGTTGGCTCAGAGTAAGCCCTGTTAATAATCTTAATGATAAGATACACGATGATCAAGATCTGTGCAACTGATGGGAAAGGGGGTTATTTATCTGAGCCTTTGGTCAACAACTCTTTTTTTTTTTTAAAGAAGAAAACGCAGTTGACCAACTCTATATATGTATAAACCAACTCTAGTTCCTAAACTGCTCCATAGTAAAAAATTACAAACAACAAAAAACTTAGAAAGTATTTAACAACTAGATCATGAATAAAAAGTAAAATTCTCCATGGCTGAATAGAATTCACTGAATCAGGTACTTAGCCATATGCTGAGTGGTGCACCCACACATATACATAACCACCCCACAAAGTGAATATCCTGGAGAGAGTATTTACAAGACAACCTCTCCATTTGCTGAAGCTACAGATTACTGTATGGCTGGTGTCGATGGTAACAGAAATAACAGAGTAAGTGCTTAAAAAAGAATGAATGATGAAAAGGGTAACAATGCAATGTTCAAAGATGCCTCACGTGCAAATCTTTCCTTATGTCTAATGAACTGAAAATGATGCTACTATGTTGTCCTCCAATAAATGTCAGGCATTCTGTGTTTTTTTAAGTACATCTATTCGATTCATAATAAGCACTACCACACAAAATGTCTGTACGTCTATTTCTAGGAGAAAGGAAGCCAAATTAGACATCAGGTCCTCTAATAAATCACTCACCAAACTTTACTACAATTTACCTTACTGGCTTAAAACAAAAACAAAAACAAAACAGACGGGAAAAAACAACAACAACAAAAAAAAACCTGACCTTTCTTTGAAAAGGTTAGCTAGCCTGTGGAGTCAAAACAGCAGAGGGACTCCGACCCAGACTAAACCCTCCCAGCTTAGAAATCTGCTGGGAAGTTCCTATTCAAAACTGTAAAGCTTGTTTATACCTGGCCTCATGAAAATCTCCCAATTTCTGTGATAAATTTCCAGATCACAGGGTAAGGGCTTACACCTCCTGTGTTGACAGCTCTACGGCCAGCTGTCTTCAAATTGCCCGCAATGAGCCCAGGTAGCACTTGTCCCCATGTACTGGTGCCATTCCTTTTCCAGACTGTACTTCACATTGCATTTTTAGTAATAATAAAGATTTTTTTAAATGTTTAATCCAAGCCAAGATGTTCTACTACTTCTATATGTTTGCAATTAGCTAGGATATCAATGAGGCTACAACGGATCCTCAGTAAGAATCACTGCCTTGTGATACCCTGTTCTGACCTCTCTTTGTTCCAAGAAATCTGGTTCTTTTTTTTTTTTTTTTTAAAGATTTTATTTATTTATTTAGCGGAGAGAGAGACAGCCATCGAGAGAGGGAACACAGGCAGGGGGAGTGGGAGAGGAAGAAGCAGGCTCATAGCGGAGGAGCCTGATGTGGGGCTCGATCCCAGGACCCTGGGATCACGCCCTGAGCCGAAGGCAGACGCTTAATGACTGAGCCGCCCAAGCACCCCCCAAGAAATCTGCTTCTAATGACATGCAATGTGGCAAAAGGGAGTCTGCTGTCAGTTCTAGTAGTTACCTCCACATGTTAGCTGCATTCAGCATATAGTATAACCAGATTCCTAAATCTAAAGGTAGTCGGTGAAAAGGGAGCCAATTTCTTGCCTGTCACAACTGAAAAGCTCAATGAAAAATCATCATTTTCCATTAGTTGGTGAAAATATAAGTCCTTCAGATTAAAAAGAGGGTGAATACTGCAGAGGATAATATATAGACAACTACATAACTATAAAGTATAATAACTATAAAACATAAAATGAGAATAAAAAACAAATGGAAAACTACCAATGGTGTCCATCCAGCATGGTCTTTAACATTTGGGTCGCTTCCGTTTTGTAAGAGGTACTCAACAGAAGGTATGTCGCCCTAGTAGAAAAATGAAAAAATAAAAAGAAATTAAAATCATCAAGAAAAGAAGATATTGAGATTTGGGTTTGGTTTGGTTTGAAGCTTCTGTCTTCTTAAAGATAGTATCAAACTTAAATCTTTTCTCTAATGCCTATTGCTCATGAATAATAAATAAGAAGTCATGTATGGATGAACTGTTCTGAGGTATCAAATCATGAAGTCATATAGTCCATCCTTGAATATCAAGTACAAAATCCCTGCGATTAGCAACCCTTATCAAAAGTCATTTCAAAATACCAAATAAAGGGCACTAGCCAAAAATCAACTGATGATAATGAAGTATTTAGTCATCACTTCATTTGTGAAAAACATCCTTTTTGAGCTTGCATTAAAATGATTCCCAAGTACTGTTTAAAGCAAAATTAAGACTGAGAAGGTTACTCAGTTACAACTGCCAAAAGTTGTTATCTTATTGACAGTTATAACATTTATCCCTAATACATCAATTTAGTTTACATTCACCTGATTTGCTCTAAGGTATTTTTCTAGGCAAAAGCCAGGCTTATTTTCTCCAAATACTACTGACACAGCTTACCCTGAAAAAGCCTGAATAAATAAAAGTTACATATGGCAAAAGTTACCTATGACAACGCTGTGTTAACTGGTTTTATAAAGAGCTTCTTTAGGGAGAAGGAAATCTCTCCCATTCCCACTTCCAGCCCCAATATTCTTCTGAAATGAGCTTCTCCCCTATTAGATTGATTATCTAGAAGTCATTAAGTCTCCTAAAAACAGTAACTTTTATTTGCTTGTTTTGGGATACCTCTCAAACACAGCAAATCTTAAATGATAGCTTACTTAGTTTTCTAAAAAAAAAAAAAAAATCCATTTGCAACATACATCTTTATGTTTCTAAATTAACAAAATGACCCTAAATACTTAATGGATCTAAAAACTAAACATTATATATGTTTCAAATCAATTGCTTCAATTTCAGTTAAAAAAACCATTTTCCCATAGTTTCTTAGGGGTGCAAATTCTATACCTCTAGTACAAGTTAACATTTATTTAGCAACATTTGCTCTGTCTTCAATTCCCAATAAAACCAGGAACATCTGTCAAGATACAAATTTGAATTTTTTTAAACAATCCCATGAATATTGAGGCAGATGAACTGCCAGAACCACATACATTCATACATTCCCAACCTTCAATATGAAAGTACACACACACACACACACACACACACACACAAAGCCTTCTGAAAGATTTTCTCATTCTAATTCTACACAGTAGCCACAAAAACATATTAACCTAAAGAAGCCCATCAAATAATATAAACACAACTGTGGGATGAAGAATCACAGGGAACAGTCACACAGAAACAGACAATCGAAAGACTAAAAGCAGACTCTCTTGTAAGGTTGCTGGACAGTGGTGTTTTTCTTTCATGTCACCTCGTCATACTATCCAAGTGTCTTCTGTTAACGAACCATCCCTAGACTTCCCCAAACACATACCCAATTTGCAAACTGCTTGTTATTTATACCCAATCTGCTTTCTCCTCCCTAGTACTTAAAAGTTTGTCATAATTCATTGGTCTACTTTATGTAAATTTAATGTCATGCACATAAATAAAATTACGAAAATTAGGTAAGAGTCCACAGCAACTGAGTAAGCTTGAACCAGTATGAAGTTTCTGGGAAATAAATTAATTTCTGCTTCTGATTTCTTTAAATTACTGTCTTTGCTAACAGTATTTTCTGAGTAATAAGTAATCACTTTTAGACTCCCCACAGCTTAAAAGAATAATTGAGATTTTCTTAAACCACAGCAAGAAAAAAAAATCATCTAAGAAAAGTTTTTGCCAATGCTTGTAAGAAATTTTAAATGGATTTGGTATTTTCAAGTAATACCTAAGAGGCTGAAAATAAAGGGAGATGTGTACCACAATCACTTTTCTTATTGCTAACCTTTAGTTCAAAAAGATTCTTCACACATCCATACATGTTACAGCAGTATAAATTAACTTTCCAAACACACACACACACACACACATTTTTCTTTATTATAAAGATTAGCTCTTCTAAAATACAATTAAGAATAAATATCTTGATAAAAATGGTACAGGACATTACAATAATGATGACTTACCCCAAATGGTTAAGCTTTTCCACATAAATGAACTAACCAGCTACATAAAACTTCTTCCTTTGGCAACTAGGTATTGTTAAAAAAAATTTTTTAGTCATCCAGAATGAAGCTCTAAAATATATTAAACAAATTTCTGGCTTCTCAGACTTTACTAAATAAAATATTTTCACAGATGATTCTGACAACCTAGCCCATGATGCTAAGTTCCTGATATTAAGGAGGTTCAGTTTTTAAAAGGGGTGGGTGACAGAGGGAAAAATGGATACTGAGTCTAAGAGATGTTCTAGAAATTAAAATCTTGAAAAGATCATAGATGCGAGTTTGCTTCTGAGTCCTTTGCTACTTTCTCAGGAAGGTAGCAGGAAGGACACGTAGGAACATGACTTTACGCACAACATGACTGCCTTAAAATGAATTACAAAGTCAAACCCTGAAGGAGACTCCTCACAAGGGATGTTCTCTCTACCCAGGAGATTCCCATCACCTTTATTATGTTAAGTATATCATGCCTTGTAAGTTGCCTTCAAAATATGATTCATTGTGTCCGCATTTAAAGTGTATCATGACATGCCAAGGTCAAGCCTTTCTTCTATTCCATGATACATTCAATGCTGTGGCATGAATTATGAGTGATCATTACCATTTTAAGAATCTGCTAGAAATTTGAGGATGTTTATTCCAGAAACTACAAATCTTCAAGCAAAGGTGACATAATAAGATAACAAATCAAAATTTTCTCTATGTCTAAAGAAATGTCAAATACTAAGTCTTTAAAAATTAAACCAGAAGAATAAATAATGAGTGCTTGTCTGAGTTTCTACTTAGGTGTAACACTTTCTCATAAAATCTCACATTTATAACATAATGTTCTCAGGAGCATTTTAGCCATAGGTGACATTCACATTCAAATACAAATAGAAACACGGGCAATAAAGAGAACCGACTGGATCCCAACGTTTGTCTGGTTAAATGAGAACATGCACAACATCCCAGACATCATATTAATGAATACTCTGCTTGAAATTCCACAGTGTAATAAAACAAAAGTATAAATAAGGAATTCAAGAATAATTCTGTGTGGGGTTTGCATTCAAATAGTGCTGAATGTCCAAAACCTAGATGGCTCACCTGTAAATCCATGATTCTGAGGGAAAAAGGATTTGAGAACTAATAATACAAACAGAATTTGCCAGCAGTGCAGTAGATGTCTAGGATCAGGCAGCCCGAACTTCAGCAGTCTGGGTATTTACTAAGACCCTTCTACTGCCAAGTAAGGAAGTTAGCAAGACAAATAAGGTAACAGATGCCTTAAGGTAACTCAGGAGTCCACTTCTAGGAATTTAACCTAAAGATACACCCACTTAAAAAATAAAAAAAATTTTTTTAAAGATTTTATTTATTTATTTGACAGAGAGAGAGACAGCCAGCGAGAGAGGGAACACAAGCAGGGGGAGTGGGAGAGGAAGAAGCAGGCTCCCAGCAGAGGAGCCTGACGTGGAGCTCGATCCCAGAATGCCGGGATCATGCCCTGAGCCGAAGGCATATGCTCAACGACTGAGCCACCCAGGCACCCCAAAAAAATAAAATTTAAATTAAAAAAAAAGAAGAAGAAAAAGAAAAAACACGAGAATGGCCCTCAGCAGAAAGTCAGCAAGAAAACAGGATCTCAGTTCTCCAACCACAAGAAACTATCCAGTTCTGTGCAACATCCCAAATAACCAAGGAGCCTCTAGAATGTAACACCACTGACAAACTGATTTTAGCCCAGTGAGACCCATGCTGGCCTTCTAACCCTGTATACAGAACTGTAAATAAATAAATAAATAAATAAATAAATAAATAAATAAATAAATTGCCTTGTTTTAAGTCACTCAGTTGTGTTAACTTGCTGTGACAGCAACAGGAAACTAACATGCAACGGTCAGGGCAAGAAAAAGTAAGTAACTCCCACTAGGGTAGTAGCTGTGGAAAGGTTATGGCCAAGAAGGATCCAAGGGGTGGGTCCGTGGCAAGGTATTAAAGAACTTTATTAATAATGTTGCCAAGGTCACAGATGATCTGTAAAGGCATAACTGCAGCAAGAGAAGCTAACTAGCCCTACAGAACTTCAGGGGGGAGGGAGGTCTCGGTCTCTACCCTCAGTGCACACACACCAAGCATGTACCCTGCAACCGTGCACTTTTAAAAGCTGACCGGAACAACAGAAATGGCAAGTCTACGAAGACACTTTGGGGAAAAACAACAGGCACAACAACAACAACAAAAATCTACCTTTGACAGCCAAAAACCTGGTACTGCCCCTTATCTGCCTTGGCTGCCTGAACTGTTCTCAGGTCTACATTCCGTTCAACCACCGTAGCTCTTTCCTCTCTCCCTGCTCCTTGTTCCATTTTTAGTATGTGAACTTCAGAGTCACCTCAAATCTTTTTCTGAAGTAGGTGGGCACAAAACATAAAAGCAGAATCACAATATGTGGTTTTCTAGTACACACAGATCATTCATTCTTGGCAGCAAGTGAGAAAATTAGGGCAGAAAATGAAATGAATACTATTTATAAGAGAAAAAGCCTGATAAATCCACTGCTTTTTTTCCCCCCAAGTATTTGTTCTATAAAATCAGCCTGGGTGGGGCATTTACACTCAACTCACTAACAAATTTTTAAGAGTGTGTTTTTGTTAAACAGTGATTTAAAAAACAACCGAAATCAATTAGCTTTTCTTAAATGTACTGTATCAGTACAAATGTACTGTATCAACTAATGACAATAACAGTATTTGTTAAGTTCAAGAGAATCAAATGGGTAATTTTAATACTCGCAAGACTTCCTACGTAAACTAACAATCCGATAAAACTTGTATGAAGCAATCTTCAATGGAGAAAATTCACAAGATAGCATCATATTTTTTTCCTGGTCTTAAGAGTCTGTGTCTTTTTTCCATTGCTGAGGCCAAGGTTGGCAAACTATGGCCTACAGGCCAGACACATGATTTTATATGTCAAGTTTTACTGGCTTACATATTGTCTGTCTATGGCTGCTTTTGAACTGCGGGCAGACATGAATAGTTGGAGAGACTACAGGGCCTGCGAAGCTGAAAATATTTATTCTGCCCCTTTAAGAAAGAGTTTGTCAAACCACGGCCTAGCTCCTGGAGATCTTCATTAGTAAAGATAAATTATTACTATAGTTAAAAGAAAAATTTCTCTACCAATGTAAACAGAGGCTTGCCTGGTGGTCTGAAAATAATTACCAGAAAGTAAAATGTAGAAACTAAAGCAGTCTACATTCTTACGTATTAGTCAGAAAAATGAAAAAATTATTATTATGCTAGCAACTTATGTCTAATGAAGCATTTATAACATTATAAAGATCATAATAGCTTTATGTGCATATATATTAAATATATAACAAGTAGGACAAAAAATATAGTCTGATTTTTTAAATCAAGCTTTGCAAAAAATAAAATATAATCAGGACAAACTGAAAATTCAAGTTGTTCGAAGGATATGTACATAGAGACGAGCACGTAGTCATGCTGCAGTTTTCCTCCTCCCAGTATCAGAGACAGAGTATTCTACATTCATCATTTATTAGAAGATAAAGCAAGGGAAAAAAAGAAAAAGAAAACCCTAACAGATGGGGAAACTCCTTTTTGTGCTTTTCCCTTTCTCCATACAAAGTAGAGGAATGCCTGGACTCAATGTCTACTCCATGTTCTTCCCAGATGTTTCATGTTGCTGACCAGCCCTATGTTTGAGGGTCTCCAATGGCTTCCAGATCTCCCAAAGTTCTCTACCCATGCAAAAGGCCCAAGGATTTCCTGGTGAATTTACTAAAAGATCATAAAAGCTATCCTAATTCAGTACTAAGCTCTCCCATATTTTATTTTGATAACACTTGCATGAAATCACAAAGTCTATGAAGCTATGGTGCTAACTCTCCCCATATGTGCAGTTCTGGAGTCGGTTGCAAAGATGAACCCTTGCAAGTGTATCTCATGCCCGAAGAACAGGCTAGGTTCCCAAAAACTCACACGGCCACAGCTCCAGTGTTGAGGCAGTAAATAAAGAGAGGTAACTTTAATGAACAGGCTAGGAAAAGAAATGGCTGGCTGTGGGATACAGACAAACTCATTCACGGCCAACCATGGGAGCCATTTCTGAGAGTCACATATCCAGGTCATTGGAAAAATGTACAAACCACATCCTTCAACCTTGCAAATTCTGGCAGTGCCCACTATAAGCATCTGACATACAGAAGTTTGTCACTTGCCACACAGTCCCTAGCTCTTTGGCTAGGTAAAGACATGCTGCCAGCAGGAACCTGGCAATTATCTACATTCATACAGCAGGAGAACGTGGTAAAAACTGAACAAAACCATTATGGAATAGACCAATGAAAGCCCTTGGCAAAATAGAAGCTGAAATACTGAAATATTAGTTTTCTAATCATGCTCCTCAGGCCCAGGGGCCACTGCTCTAACAGGTGGGGATGCAGACCCTGTGAATTTTCTTCTCTGGTTCAAAGGAAGTGTCACGTGCGGTAGGCTAAGTATCCCAGTCATCTCACGTCATTGTTCATAGGCCCCACAGAAACTGTTTTATGGCTGGTCTCATTTCAAAATTGTTATTTCGGGGTAAGCATCCTACCTTAATTGAAGCAATATGAAGCAGAGTCTCTCCTCTATGATTTCTTTTCACAGCCATAAGGCTACTGGGTGACAGCTTCACGGCTGCGGGGCTAGACATCATCCGTCTGTAACTCGGGCTGTTCAGCGCAGAAGGCGGTGTACCTGGTGAGAGGCTCAGGGACTCGTCTGATACATTACTGTTTTTCCTCCTTAATGTGTCACCAACTCTGAGTTTGCCTGAGGGTGGTGAGGAGTGGCCAGGCAACGGTTTGTTTTCTGAAAGCACTATGTGCTGCCTACTGGTGCCAGGAAGGCTGCTTCTGCACCTCTTAGCAACAGGACTGGACCGTCTGCTGCGAAGCCCACGTCGCCCGTTGGGACCTGATGGCAAGGACGGCTCAGGTGGAAGAGGATTCCCGCGGACATTCTTCTGGGGAGTCACGTCTTCATTCCTGCCCTCCATTTCTGGAGACTCTATTTGCTCAGCTAATGGTAAAGAGACTTCAGCGAAGCTGCTAAAACACTGTGATTCCGTGACAGAGCCACTTGCTAGTAAGTCTATTTCACCATTTGTCTGAGGACCAGCAATAACAGACGGTTGGCTACAGAAAGACACCAGCTTTTCCTTAAATTCCTCTTTGGAGTCAAGTTCACCATCTTCTTTATCTGCCTCTAAGTTCCATTCTTGGTTGATTTCAGCTAAAGTTTTCTTTTTTTGTTTTTTTCCAGATTTTGTAGAAGCCTTTTTAGCCCTCTCAGAAACACCTGTTGGAGGACTTGTAGAAACAAATTCGTACATGGAAGCCTGCTGAGCATTCTCATCATTTATCACTTGAGGCTGAGTTTGCACTGAAATTTTACTCACAACATATCTGACCTTCTTACTTCGAGGACTAAACCACATTTTTATTGAATTCTTCTTATTTTCTGCGTCATTAAATAAATTTTCCCTAGATGCATCTTTTTTCAAATCTGATGATAAAAAAAAAAAAGAAAAAGAAATCTGTTAAATGAACTTAACCTCCCCCATCCTGAGCTCACAAAGAATTGTTTCTAGTCCTCCTAAGTTGTATCACATTTCTGTACCTCTTTCTCCCCTCCTAAACTATGAACTCCTTGAAAGCGGATATTCACTTACTGAACAAATATTTACAGAACCTATTTTAATTCCAGACAACATTCTAGGGATTGGCGATACAACAGAACAAAACATGGAACTTAAATTCCACTGGGGATGGGCAGAATATACAAATAAATAAATGGAGCATACAGCATGCTGGCGGTAGTAAGAGCCATGGAGAAAAGATATACTAGATAGGTAGGCAGGCAGATATGGGATTTAATAAGCAGTAGTCAAAAAAATTAAGACTTGTTAAATGATGCTTAATTTTTTTAAAAGACTTATGGAAAACAATCAACACACTACAATAATCAATAATTCACTACAACAATCAATAATTCACTACATGGCCAAATTAAAGGAAAACCATATGATTTTTCTCAACAGATACGAGGGGGAAAAAAGGCAAAATCCAATATCCATTTATGATTTTAAAAAAGAATCAGCAAGTTAGGAATAGAAAGGAACTTCTTCAACCTGATGAAGGACATCTACAAAAATACACAGAGCTACTATCCTCCTTAACAGTAAAGGACTGAACCTACCATTTTGTTCCTACTATCAAGGAAAAGGCAAAGATGTCTGCTCTCACCACTTCTATTCAGCAACATACTGAAAGGTCTAGATAGCACATCAAAGTAAGAAAAAGATATAAAAGGCACACAGACTATACAGGAAGATACAAAATTTTATCTATTTACAACTGACTTGCATCACTACATAGAATATCCCAAAGAAAAAATTTTTTAAATTAATGAAACTAACAAGTAACTTTAACTTACCAAGGTCAGAGAATACAAAGTAAATATACCAAGTTCAACTATATTTCTATATAATAACAATGAACAATGATATTTTTTTTTAAATGGTAGCATTTACAATAGTATGAAAAGAACAAAGTACTTAAGGTAAATCTAACAAAGTATGTACAAGTTATGAAAATTATAAAACACTGTTCATGAATAGTTAAGACTCAAAATTGCTAAGATGTCAATTCTCCCCAATAGATCTATAGACTATAATATAATCCAATGAAAATTCCAGGCTTTTTTTGTACGAATAGACAAGCTGATTCTAGAATTTACATGAGAAAGCAAAGGAACTATAATACGGAAGGGCAAAGGCCTAGAATAGCCAAATCAACACTGAAGAACAAAATGGAGGACTCACACTGCCTGACTTCAGACAAAATGAATCTAGGGGATTAAAGACAACAGTCACAACTCTTTAGGTCCATCTAATATAACCTCAAGCTATGTAAACCAGAAACTCAAGGGAATGAATGAATACAACTACATACTCAAATATATTCTTGAGCAAAAGAAGCCAGATACAAAATACATAAAAACAGCTAAAATCAATCTGATATGTTAAGTCAAAATAGTGATTATCCAATAACTATGGGGAAAGGAGTTAGTGACTGAAAAGGGGCAACAAGAGAGGCTTCTGGAATACTGTTGATTCTTCTGGGTAAGTTCAGTTTGTGAAAATTCATGAAACTACACGGTTATAACGTGTATACTGTAAGAATTTTTTTAACTTTTTATTAATAATCAGATACTAAAACACAAAGATTCAGTAGAGTTTAAAAAAGAAAAGAATCACTGCCCCTAGTGCCCCAGGTGCCACATTTTGTGGGTGAGTATTCTTTTTTTTAATAAACTTTTTTTTTAAGATGTTATTTATTTATTTGACAGAGAGGGAGCACAAGCAGGGGGGAGCAACAGGCAGAGGGAGGAGCATGTTCCCTACTGAGCAAGGAGCCTGATGTGGGGCTTGATCCCAGGACCCCGGGATCATGACCTGGGCCGAAGGCAGACACTTAACCGACTGAGCCACCCAGGCACCCCGCGGGCGAGTATTCTTGTACAAACACCTTGCTGTGTTAGCTAAGGTCATCAAGGAAGGCCTCTCTATGAAGCTCACTTCTAAGCTAAGACCTCAAGACAAATGACAAAAGGGAAGCAGCCACATAAGGATCTAGGAAAAGTGGTTCCCAAGTAGAAGGAAGAGCAAGTGCCAAGATCCTAAGTTGGAAAGGAGTTTAGCACATTCAGTGGACAGAAAGCCACTGTGGCTGGAGCTTGGAGAAGGAGCAGAAAATTGAGTCTGACAGGTAAGCAGAAGCATTCTATAAAGAGCTCAGCCTCAAGTTTTTCTGCTGGTGTTCTTCATTCCATCAACCTCTGAAGTGGGAGGGCTTGGGGCTTCTTCATCCGCAGTCACTCCCTTGGTAACCTTACATCTATCTACGTCCATGAACAACTTCAAATGTGTACGTCCAGCCCAGACCTCTTCCATGAACTCCAGACTAGTATCGGACTGCCTACTAAACAGCTCTTACATGCAAGTCTACTCCTAATAAGTCGCTCACACTGAACGTGACCAAAACTGAGCTCCTGATCCAAATCCTCCCAAACCTGCTCTTCCTACAGTTGTCCCCATCTCAGGAAATGACATATCATCGATCCAGTAGCTCAGGACAAACACCTTAGAATCAAACTTGGCTCAATCTCTGTCATATCCTATATGCAAAATGCAAGTTCTATAGTTCTACCAAAATGCATTCAAAACATGACCACTTCTTACTGCCTCCATTCCTGCCAGCATGGTATAAGACACCATCACCTTGCACTAGATTATTCTAATAACCTCCTAAATAATTTCCCTGGTTATGTACTTGCTTCCCCCCTCACAAGTGTATTTCTTTCTTTTTTTTTTTTTAAGATTTTATTTATTTATTTGACAGAGAGAGAGGCAGCGAGACAGGGAACACAAGCAGGGGGAGTGGGAGAGGGAAAAGCAGGCTCCCAGCGGAGTAGGGAGCCCGATGCAGGGCTCAGTTCCAGGACGCTGGGATCCTGACCTGAGCCAAAGGCAGACGCTTAACAACTTAGCCACCCAAGTGCCCTCCCCAAGTGTATTCTTAACACAGCAGTCAGTGATCCTCTTATAACTTGGTCATATCACGTCACTAAAACCCTCCAGACTTCCGCTCTGACTCTGAATAAAAGCCAAAATGTTCGTAGCCATCTAACAGGTCAGAAACAACCTGATCTTCCACTATCTTCCTGATCTCATCTCCTGTTCTCTCCTTACTCTATTCTAGCCACTGGACCTCCTTGCTGTTTCTCAAACCAATAAAATGTTTTATGTATGTCAGATAGCATGACTACATCTGTGTTTTACAAGATCAGTCTTGACTGGAGAGAAAACAAATTGGAAGAAGGCAATGGGTAAGAGGCCAAAGTAGGAGTATAAGCAGAAGATAACAAACTGGGGAGGTGGTAGAAGGGGGGGGGGAGAACTCTTTGGAAAGTGTTTAGGAGATAAAATTTACAGAATTTGGTGATGAAGTGAATACAAGAAGGCGGCAGTGACAAAGATGATTCACGTTTCTGGCTTACACTACTGAAGGCCCCTACAAACACTGATGTGGGGGGACACAAGCTGCCAGGGATCCTGAGAAACCTGTATGTTTCTGCAGGATACGCCAAGAAGGCAAGGCCCTGGCTGCACTTTACCCAGACCACTTCTCAAGACTGTGCTCGCAGCAAGCCTCTCTGAGGGATGTGATAGCGTCTCCCTGTGGGGGAAAAAAAGCAGGTCTGTTTCTGTTTACTATGAAAAGTCAATTCCCCAAGGTTAGAGTTCATTTTCTGTATTGCAACCCATTGTGTGTGCAGGAATCGTGATGAGGCCTTTGCCAATTGTGATCAAAGATGCAAAATTCCTAAATAAAACATCAGCAAATCAAATCCAGGAATTTCAAAGGCAATATGGTAAGATATTTGCAAATTTTAAATCTATATACCTTTTCACAAAGCAATTTCACTTCTAGTCATCTTTCTTACCAAATATAGAAAACATCCATCTATGTACCTGCAAACATAAATGTGTTAACAATGTTAACTGCAGCAGTATTTGGAATAGCATAAATTAGGGAAAAAAATCAGTATTCATCAATCCCCAATCAGTTAACTATGGAGCATTCAGACTACAAAATCTTATGTTCTAAAAGTTCTATTGCATTTATGTCCAAATATCTTCATAAGTTTATAAAAGGGAAAGTAGAAAGTTAAACAATGAAACAGTACCTCTGTAAAAGAAAGGGATTTTCTACTTTTCAGCTGAGGGAAAAGAGTAGAGGAGGACTTCCACACTTTATACACTTGCATATAGCTTGATGGGTTGTAAAAAAGAATGCTCTCTTATTTCTTATGTAAATTAAACAGAAAACTTGTTTAAGATTATAAAGTGGGTTGCTGACAGCTGGAATTTGAACTAATACCTATTTTTACTAAATAAACATTAAAACTTTTCACTAAGTACACACTAAATGTGATAGTGTAATTTATCGCAAGAAAATATATTTGGTCTTGGGGCGCCTGGGTGGCTCAGTCGTTAAGCATCTGCCTTTGGCTCAGGACATGATCCCAGGGTCCTGGAATGGAGCCCCGCAATGGGCTCCCTGCTCAGCGGGAAGTCCCTCTCCCACTCCCCCTGCTTGTGTTCCCTCTCTCACTGTCTCTCTCTCTCTCTGTCAAATAAATAAATAAAGTCTTGGAGGAGGAGGAGGAGGAGGAGGAGGAGGAGGAGGAGGAGGAGGAGGAGGAGGAGGAGGAGGAGGAGGAGAGCAGTACAGAGGTCCAAAAAGCCATGTAATTTCCTAGAGAAACCACAAGGGCATCTGTTGTTCTAAGTATTTAGTCAGGTTTCCAGAGTGATAAAGAGGAAATGGGTGTCTTCTGTTATTCATCGCATCTTCTTTCAACCACAACTAAATTTATTCTAATGAAGTGACTTCTGGAGTCCCTCTAAGGATGGGGGGTGGATGCCAGGGAAACCAATCAAGATGAGAGTTACAACTTTCAGTCTCACCCCCCACCCCTGACCTTCAAGAGGGGAGAGGAGCTACCCATTGAATCAATCACCAATGGCCACAGATTTAATCAATTGTGTCTATGTAATGAAGCCTTTAAAAGAAAAGGCTTCCAAATGGAAGGGTTTGGAGAACTTCCAAGTTGGTGAACAGGTGGAGATGCTGGGCGAGTGGCACACCCAGAGAGAGCACATAAGCTTCACACCCCTTCCCACACTCTTTGCCCCACTCAAATCTTCTCACTGGCTGCTCCTGAGTTATACCCATTTATAATGAGCAGTAATCTAGTAAGTAAAACATTTTCTTGAGTTCTGTGAGCCACTCTAGCAAATTAATCAAACCCAAGGAGGTCATGGGAACCTCCAACACGCAGTCAGCATCTAAAGTGGGGGGGGGGGCGGTCTTGTGCAACTAAGCTCTTAACCTGTGGCTCTGACATTATCTGCAGGCAGGCAGTGTCAGAATTGAGTGAAAGAAACTGTAGGACACCCAGTCAGTGTCACAGAATGGCTTAATGTGCGGAAAACCCACACATCTGGTGTCAGAGTGAAATAGGGGAAACACACAGGCAAAGTGAGTTTTTTCCTCACACTATATATATTATAATCTCTATATGTATTGTATTTTTTTATACCTACCAATCTTGCCCATTAACAGATGCTTAAGAAATAGTCAGTGAATGAGTTGAAGAGTGATCTACTTTCTGATTCTGCCAGTGACCCCCTTCAAGTTGTCTTATTTTGTTTTTGCCTTTAAGCCCATTCATTTTTCTTCAAAAAACATTCCCTAAACATTCCTTCCTCCCACCCCACACAGACAGGTAAAACCAACCCAGGTCAGCCTAGCACAGTGGTGAGCACAATCAACGATGTTCAAAAAATACTGATGAATAAATGATTTGATACCTGCTCTTAAACCCTGACAAGTATTTATATGAGAGGATAGACTTAAAGGGCCAGAAGAAAACTTGAGAGTCATACATCCAATTCTCTCATGTACAGATGAGAAGTTAAAAAGAAAGGAGAGGGAGGTCAGTCACCCAATCCAGCACCCCCCTCCGCCACACAGGAACTGAATTACCAAGAGACTGTTACAGGTAGAAGAGCGAGCACAGGAAAGGCAGGGGAACTGGAAAACCACCACCACCACCACCTGACAGGATTAACAATGCCTAACAAATAATTTCTTACTGCCTGATACTCATTCTCCAAATTCACACAGACTTAATCTCCTTTGACCAAGGAGAGTACTTGGAATATGTTTTATTCCTCCCACCTAAAAAAAGAAGAAAAACGAAGCTATCTGATTCTGTTTTTCTCCTGAGAAATCACTCCTCATTCAAGATAAAGTGAACTCTTTATAAGCCTTCTCTTACAGTACAGAATCCAAAGCAAAGTTTTAACAAACTTAGTTCTAGAACTAAGTTACTTGAAGAAGAAAACCAATGGCATCTTACTCCTAAGAACTGGTAACATCTGCTGTGTAGGAAATAAATGTGTCTGGTGCTACTAAGGTGTTATATAGAATTGTCAAGTGTGCTTACTCCCGAAAAGTTTTAATACTTAAGAGATAAAATATAATTTTAGTTTCATTTTTATTTGTTTCTGGGAACACATTTCTTCTCAACATCCTCATGTCTTAAAATATCAGCAAGAGAAAATTATGAAATATTATTTTTTAACTCCTTTTAGGTATTTTTTATTCACACAGAATGCTATTATTTTATCAGCTTAAAACTATCAATACACCAGAGGATTAGTAAACTACAATCTCTCAAATCTCTGAAGTTCAAAATTGATTCTTCTATTCCTGTCACCCCATATTACTTGAGCATAAAACTCTTATCTTTATAATATAAACAGATCTGCCAAGTAAAAATAGCATTTTAGGGGCGCCTGGGTGGCACAGCAGTTAAGCGTCTGCCTTCGGCTCGGGTGTGATCCCGGCGTTGTGGGATCGAGCCCCACGTCAGGCTCCTCTGCTATGAGCCTGCTTCTTCCTCTCCCACTCCCCCTGCTTGTGTTCCCTCTCTCGCTGGCTGTCTCTATCTCTGTCAAATAAATAAATAAAATCTTTTAAAAAAAAAAATAGCATTTTAAACAGGTTAGAAAAAATGAAAAATAGTGGATTATAAAAAACAAATAATTCATATTTAACTCTGTAGAAATTTCATAGAGTGGTTTTCTCAGAAATATTTACATTCAATACTCTGCCTTATACTTATACTCTGCCTCGCAAAGGAATTCAGTCAAACTCCATTCTACTCCAAAGAAGCAAACGGAAGCATTACTGGGTAGACGGCGAGCCAACAAACCCAGCTGATAGCAGGAGTGTGTATTTGAGTAACGTCAGGCTCTGGGGCACCCTTCTTATGTCCTGGCTGAACATCAGGCGATCCGCAGTGTTATTAGGTCAAGATGAGCTTGGAAATAAAAACAATTGGAATGAGGTATCCATTCATACGAAGACTTCATGTCTAATTTCTAACAAGGTCTTTTCTCTGCAGTGATTAGTAGATTTCAAAAGACAGTCATTTGTGATACAATCTCAAATCTAGAGGGAAGGTCAACATGAAATGAAACCAGGACTCGTTTTTTAAGACTCGGGATTATAAAGACTGAAAGGTTAATCCCCTGGTAGTCTGTAAAAACATGTATTTGATGTTCTAAAACTTATTTTAAAGATAGATGATGACATTTGCAGTTAAACACAAGTCAAATGTTGAAGTCCTTAATACTTATAAAATTTACAAAATGTAGAATTAGGCACTTAAGGGAAAATTAAGGCTTGTAAGTAGCAGCAACATACTCGACTGACTAAAAAATCTAAACCCAAAATTTAGAACAACAATTTCATACTCAGGTGTACCTACCCCTTAACTTATAAAGAAGTGAATGAAAAGAGCATATGTTCATGTGAATTATATGTACACAATGATTTACTAATCACCCAGTAACAATGCATACACTCACGAAGATTTCATGTTGACCTCTCTAGATTTGAGAGTCTATCACAAATGACTTGCTTTTGAAATTATGCATCTTGTCCTAACTAAGCAAGGACCACAACAGCAAATGTGATTGTAAATCCTGGATTTTACACAGCAGATCTAAGTTAGGACTGTAAAAAGCAAAATCACCACCTCTGCTGGAACATAAATCATATTACTAACAGCTACAACAATTTTTATGAGTGAATGCTTTGAAGCACGATAAACTGTCATATTCATTTCATGAGGAAAAATACTGGTCCTTCCTCCACATAGTAAATTTCTTAATGATGACATTTTAAAATTCTATTCTCTGAATATAAATATTTCTGAGAAAACCACAAAATACCGAGGAATAGAGACGCACATGTTGCTAAGGAGCAGCTTAGCCAAGTTTTTTCTTAAAATTTAATAATAAACTATAGAAGGAGGAGGCAATTAGAAAATGTGATTTAGCTATCATTAATCTACATCAAAGGATTATAATGATGTACATTGTGTGCCTTTCAAATTATTCTCTATTATAGGTTTCACAACAGAAGTTGAGAAATCTCTTTGACAAACTAGTCCCTTATTAAAAATCAAAGGAAAGTACTTTGCTACCATCTGTGCAACATTAGCGCCTTCACTGAAGAATGATTATTTTGTAAGTTAAGAAGTATTCAGTTCCATTTAAAAAAAAACAACAGCAACACAGCTATTCAAATGTTCATCTTCATCTATTATAAAAAAGTCATAACATATATGAAACACTATGTAATTCACTCCAGAAAGACAAGCATCTCTCTGGAAACCAGAAAACAGAAAGGGAAATTGTGATCCAATGAAAGCAAAATCAAAGTGTTGGTTTTTGGGTTTTTTTTTTAACTGCTCCACCACCAACACATTCTTCACAGAGCCTGACCAGCACCTGCAAGGTCTGATTTAATATGATGGGAAGCAATATAAAATACAAGCTTTTAAATTTAACTCCATTGGTAGAAAGCAGATTACATTATAAAGAATAAGGTAAAATTATCCATAAATGGTTGTCAGAAAAATATGTGACAGACAATCTTTGCTCTTTAAAGTACACTGAACTAAGGAAAATCTGTTCGAGTATTTAGAAGCTCTTTTTAAAGAGTATTACTATAAATCAGGCTTCTTTATCTCCAGTATACCATATACCATGTCCATGATTTGACAAGTTCTTCCTAATTACCCACCTTAATTATGGTAATTATATATTTTATAGTAAATGCAAGTAACAAGGTTCCTTTGAAAGATAAATTGTGAACTACAGGGTTTAAGAAAAAAATAGAGATATCCAACCATCCTGCTTAATTTATCATCCTCAACCCCCATTAACAGAACCATATGATTTTCAAGCTAGACCTTAGGGATCACTTAATTTAATACCCTTATTTTATGAGATCCATTTCCAATTTCCTTATTATAAAAAGGATAAACCATTATTTGTCCCCTACTGTTTGCTGCCTGTACCTATTCACCTGGTACACCTTATACTGCGTTAGTTTTAGAAGTACTTGCTACATAAACCAACATGAATTACTACAGAAAATATTGAATACACTATAAAGAAACAAAGAGCAATAAATACTCTCATACTCAAATGCCCTTTGAGGCTAGTTTGTTTTGGGGCCCTCAGGAAAAGTTGATGACAATGCAACTGATAAGTAGAAAAGGCTCTGCACCATGTAATTTACAGATCTGGACAATATGCTTATTCTCTAGATGTGTCATCTTCTATAAAAGGAGCAAAGGAGGAAGTTACCGTTATAAAATGAACTGATGAAACCAAAACCTAAGAATTTGTTTTAAAATTGCTTTAATTAAGTTTAGTCTTTGGGATATGAATTAAGCCTTAGCACTCCAATTCAACAAATATAATGAACACCTACACTCCTCACGAAAGCCTTGAGCTAAATGATAAAACTGTAAACAAGAAACTTACAGTGTCACCTCCCTGCATAACCTAAGTCCTCAATTTCCTCACCCACAGAATAAGGGATTCAAGACGACCTTACTGCTCCTAAAATTCTGATTATATGTTATCCAAACTGAAATTTCAATTCATCTTAAAATGAGTAATGTTGAAGCCAACACTGCTAAAGTCTGGTAAGGACAAAAATAGTTATTACTCACTATAATAAGGAAAATGAACACAAAATGGCTTTCGAAAAATTAATCACAATAATTCCCTCCCCAGACTCCACATCCATTTTTAGATGAGAAAGACTGCATGCTAAAAGGCCTCAGGCCCCATACAAAAACTGGTTCTAAACTCAATGATCTTCCTAAATTATCTTTAGTAATGATGAAATGTGGAGGCATTTCACAGAGTCCACAACATATGAAAACCATACTGAAGACTCAAACATCACCAACCACAGTAAAATTTCTGGAGACGTTCCCTAGCTTATTCTTCTCTGCACTCCAAAGTACCATACTACTACTCCATTATGCCGTAATTCACTACCCATCAAGAGTTACCCTACTCCCTTTTTATCAACATTAAAAATGTCACATTAAAAAAAAAAGTCACATTACTTGTCACAGGTTAAAACCATGTTCCTCACAAATTCATATATCCAAGTCCTACTCCCGGTACCTCAGGATGTGACCTTATTTTTGGAAACAGGGTCATTACAATGTAATCAGTAAAAATGAGTAGAGTGGGGCTCAACAATACAGTATGACTGATATCCTTATAAAAAGGGGAAATTTGACGCAAACAAACACGCATACAGGCAGAACACCACATGGACATGAAGGCAAATCAAGCAGAGAGGCCCTTCCCTCACAGACAACTTTCCCTTACAGACCTTGAAAGCACCAATGGTACCAACACCTCCATGTAAAACTCCTAGGCTCCAGAACTGTGAGATAATAAATTCATATTTTTTAAGCAACGCAGTTCGTTACTGAAGCCGGAGCAAGCAGCTATATTACTATATAGCAACTGGAGAAGAATCAAATCAAAACATCCTGACAGACAGAATTCTCAGAGTAGCACCCCAAATGTCAATGCATGGTCAACATTCCTAATAGACCACACCTCTTTAAGAATCTGATGAAAGCCACTTTCATGCAGACATGAACATTTTTCCTATTGTACTTAAAGCAAGAGTTTAGGGACACCTCGCTGGCTCAGTTTGTGGAACATGTGACTCTTGATCTTGGGGTTGTAAGTTTGAACCCCACACTGGGTGTGAAAATTACCTAAAAATAAAAAGTCTTAAAAAAAAGAAAAAGAGTTTAATTCTACCCCCCTCTACCCCAAGCATGGCCAAAGATGCATGGACTCTCTTTAATCAATGCTATCTGTACCATTGTGGGGGGGGGGCAGATGATATACTAACCTTTTTAATTAGAAAATAAACACTATCAGCCCTACCCCTGAGTAAGAAAGAAAAACAGATGAACTGATAATAAACCTTTTCCTCACTGTGCTCTTAAAAAGATTTACAACAGGTATTATTTTTTCAAAAAGGTAAGTACTTTTTGAACTGTGTATATGTGTATAATTACATTGGAAAATAAGTAAAACTTTATCACTATAGTACATTTTATCCTAAAAGAATAGAGTCTAATACAATGATCAGATGAAAAAAACTTTTCATAAGTAGACTATAATTTAAATTCTTCTTAAAAATATGGACCTGGTCAATAAGACTCAAAGTTTTGCCATGTTTCTTTCTTTTGTCTAATCAACTTCACCTTTAGCAGCTGACAATAATACATCACGTCAGAAATCTAAGATAAAAAGTTTTAAAAACAGAAATTCAAACATTTTACATAAACATTATCAATCATTCACAGCAACCTGCCAGTCAAGAAAAGGTTATCCTATAAACATAAGCAAATGACACGATCTGGTCAATAAAAAGATAATTCTAATATCTAATTATGAAGATTCAAAACCCTTTACTTTCTTTCCCCAGCTAATTAGTTCTCAGCAGAAAGCACAATGGGAAGATATATAATTAATACACACAGTCTAAGAACAATTTGAAAAACATTAACCCCCATTCAAATAGAAAAGAAAATGAGTATTAGATTTTTGCTCTTTCAAAATGTGCTCATCTAATTAATTCGGTCAGGAAAAGTGATGCGCAGAAGGTTGTATTCTCTCTTATAAAAGTGTATTTAAGTGAATTTAAGGACAAAACCTCTTTTCCATATATATTATACAGAAATTATTGTAACTGTAAAGCAGGCAGTGTAGGTGGTGAAGTGTCTGGACTGACACTCTGAAGAAATGGGCTCTATTTCTCCTGCTTCTGGTACTAACTACACATGTGACATTAGGCGAGATCATTTAACCTCTGTGGACCTTGGTTTCTCTAAGTTGTCTTAAGTCACCTCTCACTTCTCAAAATAATTGCAAACTGTAAATCTTAAAATCTGAAACAGGTCATCAGAATTCCTGATAGATGTTTACATATTTTATGTGATCAATATGACTTCATCAGGTTTTTAATGAAGAGAGTCAGCGATATTTCTCACCTGAAAGCTTATCACCATGTACCAAATTCCGAAGCTTACTACAAAGCTGGATCATGCTGTCCAACTGTCTATTTATCTTCACATCTTGTATCCAGGCTGGAGTATAACACACTGGACATCCGGTTCCAATGCAGTCACTTACACAATTACTTAAAAAAAGATTAAAAGAAAAAAATATATATATATATATCAATGTATTCAGCAGAATCTTAATTCCAAAATATAAATAGAGGTTGAACAGAAGTAAATGAAGTAAAGGTTATCTTAACAAGCAATGAGCAAACATAAAATATTTGTTAAAATAATGTTTCTGAAAGAGTATAATACACACACATAAAAATCTAAATCTAAAGTTGCTTAGGTAATTTGATATGAAGAGACTTTACTTAGCCAGACATTAGTCTGCATAACTTTTAATGCAAATAAATCTATAGCTTCTAAAGGGTAAGAGTACAGAGAGGGACATAAATAAACATATTTAGTACGAATGCATAACAGCCATGCATCTCAAACTTCTGTATCCTAAATCTTAAAATTGTGCTTCATGGAAAATTACTGCAAAGAGACTGGGAAAGGTATTTTTTGCTTTGTTGCCGACAAGTGTCTAAAGACTTTAATGTAGTTTCTGAGTAAAGACACTTGGTTCTTTCAGACACTTTTATAACCTATAGACTCAATTAAATAACCTCAAGTTATCTGTCTAGGAGTTAAAGTCTCATAGTTGGGGGGGAAGGGGTTCTTAATTTTAGCAGTTACAAATCCTTTGCAAATCTGATGAAGATATACATAAACTGTTGTAAAAAAAAGGGGGAGGGTTCATAATCCCCCCTCCAAAGCTTATCTGTGGATTCAGAAATAAGAAACCTAAAAATCCACTCCTTCCTTAGCCTCAGCGGAGGAACTCCAGCAAGACTGGTAACCCAATAGCAATGAAAGCCACATCTCCCCCAAACACCACATTCCTTTCCATGGGACCTACTCACTTGTAGGCACAGAGGATTCTTATAATAGTCTCCTTCCAAAAAAAGTCTGTGGCATTTCTATGCTATGCATCTTAGACTCTGGCATGATTCTGATGCAAAGTAACTCAATACATGTTATAAAACGAATCTGTAAACCATTGTAGAGCCAGGAGAGACTACTCAATAAATGTCAAATTTCTTTCTTCCTTTCTTTTTTTTGGGGGGGGGGGGCTTGGGCAGAGGGAGAGAGAGAATCTTAAGCAGACTCCACGCTCAGCAAGGAGCCCAACATGGAGCTCAATCTCATGACCCTGATATCATGAAATGTCAAATTTCTGTAGCAAAGAAAGGAACTTCTTAGAGTTTCTTTGCTTGTAGTTACGAACTCTTAACTTAAACCCGCAAAACATAAAAAGGGGAAACTGATTCCACAAGGAATTTAAATCATCAATTATTGGGGGCGCCTGGGTGGCGCAGTCGTTAAGCATCTGCCTTCGGCTCAGGGCGTGATCCCGGCATTCTGGGATCGAGCCCCACATCGGGCTCCTCTGCTGGGAGCCTGCTTCTTCCTCTCCCATTCCCCCTGCTTGTGTTCCCTCTCTGCTGGCTGTCTCTCTGTCAAACAAATAAATAAAATCTTAAAAAAAAAAAAATCATCAATTATTGTGTAATACTTAAGTAGTTGAGGAACACTAGTGACAACAGTCAGAATCCATTCATCAAGATCATTACCTTATTTTCAGATGAAGAAAATGAGACTCAGCTGGGTAAAGACACTTACCTAGCACCACACTGTACCCAGATCAGTCTATTTTATACATTCTATAATGTTCATCTTGTAACTGTTCTCAAATTATTTTGTAAACATAAATCTAGATTACTGGGGACAGATGTCATTTCTCAACAGATCTATGTAACTCAGTAAGTATTTCCCAAATGACCAAAGCATGACATCAGAAAATCATGCTGGGAAAAAGATCCATTCAAAGCACAGGATAAACCAGAGAAATTTAATGTAACAGAATACCAAAAATTCATTGTTATCCTTTTAGATTCCACACCGTAACAAATCTAAAGAAACTAGCACTTGCCAAATAATGGTGTAATACCAAAGAATATCCACAATTACCTAAAAAGGCTATTTAAAAAGCCTTCCTTTTTCCAATTATACACATGTATAATACAAGATTTTCCTCACATGCCTCAATCAAAACAATATATCACAACAGACTGATTACATAAGCAGCTAGGAGAATCTACTGTCTTCTATTCAGTAAAACAACAGAGAGACTTGCATAAATATAACAGTGCCACTCTTCTCACTCGTTTTTCTTTGGTTTATGGTTTTTTTTCCTTAAAAAAGTGTTAATGTTACTATGTAAAGAGTTTATTATTGTTATTTTTAACTGAAGAGTATTTTTTAAATGTCTAGGTTTTACATGGCAAATACACACACAAAACTGCTTTGGGGTCCTCAATTTTTAAGGGTGTAAAATGATCCAAAGCCAAAAAGTTTGCATATGTCTGCCATATGTTTTAAACGATTTCTATCTTAAAAAGAATACATGACTATTTTTATCAGGGATTGGCAAGAAAGTACCTGGAAATTACTACAACACTGTCAATGACATAAAAATCTGTCCCCTCCAACCCTCCCCCCCCCCCGCCCCACTTCTATGCTTCAGCTAGACTGGTATATATCAAACCGTCTTCTGAAACTGCATGATATTTACAGCACTGCTCAACAGTTTTACACAGCTTCAAATCTGCAAAGACTACAGTTACCCTAATTCTTGGCATCACATAATCAAAATGAACCAAAATTGCACTGAATCTATTCTTTCCTGTGTTCATGTCATATACAGATGACCACTTTCTCTTTAAAATGTTCTCATGCCCATCTTAATCTTTCATTGGCCATTTTAAGTCACAGACCCCTTTAGAACCCAATTAAAGGTATAGATCTCTCTCACTGACACTCAACACACTCACACATAAACACACAGACACACACTTTACCTACAATTTCATGGAGTTTGTTATGCTTCAGCAGATTTGTCACTGATATGTTATATACAGTGAGTCCATCAGCTGAAACAAAATAAATCTGCTTACTACCAAGAGAGGACAGGAAGTGGGCATCATTTTGTAAGGGGATCGTGGGAGGCCTTTTGGAGGAGGTGACATGTGAGCTGAAATGTAACTGATGAAAAAGTCAGGCTCTCAAAAATTTGGCAGTACATTCTAGATGGAAGAAACAGCAAGTGCAAAAGTCCTGGGGCAGTACTAAATTTGGTGTGTTTAATGAACTAAAAGGAGGTGGTGGCTAGAACAAGGTGAGCTAGTGGGAAGTGTGGTTGGAGAGGCAGGTAGAAACTGGGTCCTGTACAAAGTCTTCTGAACCTTAGAGTGAAGAGTTTGGATTTTATTCTAACTGTAATAGAAGCTGCTAGAGGATTTAAAGGAAGGTAATAATATGGATGTGATTTACATTTTTAAAATATCTGGTAAGAATGCTGAAAATAGGGAAGGGGATCAGTTATGAACTTATGACAACAAACTGAGGAGAGATAACAGGAGAGTGGCCTGGACCAAAGTGTAAACAGTAGTAAATATAGAGAAAAGTAGGAAAATTCAAGATTCAAGGCACATTTTGAGGTGGAACTGACAGAACTTAATAATGTGGTAAGGAAGAACAGAGCAATCAGGTATTACTTGTGGTTTTTGCCTTGAGCAACTCTGCAGTCAGTGGTACCTTTTATGGCCGCAAAGATCATGGAGACAGGCACGGTGGAAGGGGAGAATGACCACCAGACATGCTCTGCACATGTCAAGTCTGAAATCCCCTGTCATCATCCAAATGGACTTATCACGTAGGCAACAGGTACTATTTCCTATCCCAACCTCCAACTGGGTATGTCCCATATATCAGTTCCATGTTTCCAGAAAGCAAACTGGGACCCCAAGCATAATTGCTTCCCACACACCCCCAGCCCGAAGCAGCCACACAGTACGTTATTTTCCGATGTGCTTAAACTTCACCCTGCAGTTGCTCATGCCAGTCACATGGTCGTAACTGAAACCTTGAAAAAACTACTCAAAGGAAGCTATATTAACCCTGTCTCACAGACAACTAAACAAAGACATTCAGTCCTTGAATTTATTTCTCCAAAATAAGAAATAGAATGAAATGAAAATCTAGTATTTGAATCTATAAGCCAGGGCTTTCCTACTATAAAAAGGATATAAATTCACAGTAACTGTTACGGCTTAAATTGTGACCCCCAAAAAGATGAAGTCTTAAAGCCCCGCACCTAAGAATGTGATCTTATTTGGAAATAGGATCTTTCTAGATGATCAAATTAACATGAAATCATTGAGGTGAGGCTTAATCCAATAAAACTAGTATTCTTACCAAAAGGGGAAGTTTGGACACAGAGACAAGTATGCACACAAGAGAGAATGTCCCGTGAACATGAAAGTTAAAATCAGAGTGATATATCTACAAGCCAAAGACTGCCAAAGACTGCCAAAAGACAGATTCTCCACCAGAAGGTAGACGAAAATCACGGAACAGAGTCTTCCCTACAGCCCTGCTTGTCGCCTTGCTCTCAGACTTCTAGCTTCCCAAACTGTGAGAAAACGAATTTCTGTCATTCTCAAGCACCCAGTCTTTGGTACTTCATTACAGTAACCCTAGAAAACCAAACCAATAACTATAAGAACTAGACTTTCATAATTTGGAAAGTCTAGACTCAAAACTAACTGGAAGGAAAAAAAAGAGAGATATACTTCAAATACACAATAGATTTTTCTCCCCAAGCTTAGCCAAGCTACTCAGTAAGCTTTGCAATTTTGGAGAAGTCATCCCCTTTGAGCTTTGATGCTCCTATTTGTCAGTTAAGACAGTTACAAGAATCGAAATGAGAGAATGTACAGTTATCTGTAGTCTATGAGAGCTACACAAACATAACGTTATTATTAATATGATTACATGATGATGACCTAGTAAAAAATATAGTTACACTAAGTATCAAGCCATAATTACTTACCTACAGAAGATGTGCTCACACCCCCCTAAACACACAGGCTCCCTCAGAATATGAGTGCTGTTTGAAGAAAGGAAAACAATCAAGACTTAGGTCATTGTTAGATAAACATTTTACACCCAACATTTCATAAGTCCAATGACTTAGGTCATTGTTAGATAAACATTTTTTTTTTAAAGATTTTATTTATTTACTCGACAGAGAGACAGCCAGCGAGAGAGGGAACACAAGCAAGGGGAGTGGGAGAGGAAGAAGCAGGCTCATAGCGGAGGAGCCTGATGTGGGGCTCGATCCCATAACGCCAGGATCACGCCCTGAGCCGAAGGCAGATGCCCAACTGCTATGCCACCCAGGCGCCCCTAGATAAACATTTTACACCCAACATTTTAAAAATCTGAGGCCTAACACTACCCTATTTCTCTTTCTCAAAGCAGAAGATACTAAGGATGCATTTATTTGAAAGGCTGTTACTACCTGATTAAATACTGTATCATCACACATCTGCTGGACTCAAACAGCTACTACCGAACTCAGTACAAAGTGTAACGTTTTTTTATGGTGCAGGTACTGGGAAATCATAGAGGCAACTTTGTGCAAGCATCTCTATACCTCTTACAGGCAAAACCAACCACTGGCTGCTTCTTTCAACTACAAAGATACCTCTTCACCTAATGATTCAAAGTACAGACCATAAATTTCAAAATAAGAAATATTTTGAAATAAATCTAAAAATAGAATGACCACGTATGATCCATATGAGAACATTCCTGAGAGTGAAGGGTGTGATAACTGAATAGGACACTGGGACAGCAGGTATAAACCAGGGCTGACCCAGGAAAATCAGGACATCTGATCACTTTGACCCTAAGAATTCACGGTTTCCCATAGGAATACACTGGTTTCTGGCTATTGTTAAGGGGCCATTTACATTTCGCCAAAAATACAGCCATTCTTTCAGTTCACAATTAGTTGACTGGTCTGTACTTTAAGCAACTGCAAATAGGAATCATCAGGCTGACATTCTGCAGACTGAATGAGCTTCATGGCATTGGGGGAAGAGAGACAGAAACACAATTAGTGTCCATCAAAATACCTGAGACACTTGATAATCCTCAGACAGTAACAGTACTTATTATTAATAAACACATCAAGTCATTATTTTCAGAGGGTATAACGCAGTGAGAGCAAACAGGAGAACTAAAGCTTTCAAAGGATGAACATTTTTTGTGCTTGGTTTGTTACACTAACCTTAGGACCTTTAGGTATTTACACCATTATTATCCAATCACCTCTGTACACATTACCACATATCAATAAAAACAGTTTTCCACATTTCGTGAAAGATCAAAAGTATCACACTGCACATTTTAATAGATACGAACATTAAAGTGAAATTGAGCTTTCAGAAAGAATGCTAAAAACAGAGTACATACCTACAATGTTATCCTCAAGATACCAAAAATGGTGCTCACTGACATTATAAAACCCATTACTTTTTTAAAACTCACAATATCTGATTTTTCTATCACACTACACAGATCACAGAGATAAAAATATGACTCGTGACGTGCCAGCCACGTCTGCGATTCCAGCAATTAAGATCATCTCCGCTCCGGCGATCACGTTCCGCCTGCAATTTTTGTTCACGATTTCATCTACCAGACCTCCTCTCTTACCTCCTAATCGAGTGTGTTGAATTCTACTTCATTACAAGCTCTGCTCTAAGATCTCAGAAGTGGTGGTATTTCACCTCCCCCATCATAATAATTCCCTATTCCATCACTCCGGCCAGACCTCCACCTTCAGGTCGCTCTTCACCTTGAGAGAACACCACTCCGTTCCTTAGCTCCTTGGATTCGCTAGGCACAGTTACTTCACAGCCACCTTCACCACCACCCTATTTCCACTGACCTCTTAGACACTCACGGAGGCCAACCCATAATGCAGATAGGCCCCGCAGTCCACTCCTTCCCCGCCTACTCTCAGGATGTGAATAACAATGACAAGAAGACAGAACGAGGAGTTTCTAGATGGCTCAGTCAGTTAAGCGCTGGACTTGATCTCAGCTCAAGTCAAGATCTCAGGGTCATGAGAGGAGCTCTGCAGGTTGGGTTCAGTGCATAGTGGGCTTGGGATTCTCTCTTCCTCTGCCCCTCCCCCTGCTCTCTCTCTCTCTCTAAAAGAAAAAAAAAAGAGAGATATATAAAGGTGTCTCTATAAATTTAGGTGGTAGTTTCTTCACCTTTGTATCTCTACCAAAGTGGTGCATTATATTTTCGGTGAGTAAACAAATGAATTCGCGCTATTTGAAACAATCTCCAGGCTCTGAAATCCCATTAACCTGACTGGAGATGAACAGTGTGAGCTTTTCACCACCTGAACCCATTCCGACCTCTTCCTCCATAATCCTATCCTTCCCTTCAGGCTCAGAGGAAAAGATCTCCGGCCGTCACTCCTCGTCCCTAAAATGTGCTGCTCTCTCTCTCCCCAGACCCCTTGTCCTCTCTGTCTCCTAAAGCGGTCTATTCTCATCATTATAGTCACCTTTCTTCTTCCTAAACATGCACAGGTAGGTAGGTACTCGCTCCTCCAGCCTAAAAAAAAAGCACTTTCTTTAGATCCTGCCTCTCTGTTCAACCCTAGCGTTCACCCCATCTCCTTACCTCCCTAGCTTTAACTCCCACCACTGCTGAAACTGTTCCCCAAAAGCACTTTTAGGCCTCATTCTCCCTCCAATGATCTATGTCAAAGCCAGGCTTTCTGACAATGCCTAGAGCTTGGCTGAAAAGATACTGTGGAATGAAACAATTTCTATTACAACCAGACAACATCAAAATTTTAAATGCACCCACTTTTAATTCAACTATTCCCCTGCCAGGAATTTATCCTTTAGAGATACTCAGATGCCTGCAAAACCGAAACTTCAAAACACCAAATAATCTTAGATAGGATACCAAGAGATTCCAGAGATTAAGAAATAATTAAAATGTCATAAATATCTATATGTTTTTTAAAAGGATTGAGAATAGTATAAGACATCTCAAGGGTAACAAGGGAGGCCCGGTCTTCAAAATAATGATTGAAAATTATTGTGTACTTCAAATTCTATACCTAGTCATCTTCCATGGTAGAAAGTTAATAAATAATAAAGAAAACTCATCGTTTAGAGTAGGAAGTTAGAAAGTGAATAAATAAATGTCTAAAATGGAAAAATTCAAGAAATAGCAATAAAAACCTATCATTCGGAAATATAGACGTAAATCTTGAAGAGCTGAAAGAGATGAGAGAGGTTGTTATCTGGAGTATAGATGAAGCAAAAGAATGTTTTCATTATGTCTCTGCCTTCCTGACTTTGTTGACTATGCTCATGTATAATTTTAATAAAAAATTTTAAAACGTAAAGGCCAATGGACAAGAGGATATTCACTCCAGCACAGACTACAGCAAAAGACCAGAAACAATCTAAATTTTAACCAACAAGGAAATGGTTACATATATCATGATACATCTCCTGATGATGTATGGCATCTTCCCATCTGAGGCATATAAGGCTTACATAAATACAACCTCTTATTAAAAGATACACAAAAAACTGATCACAGTGGGTCTTTAAAGAAAAGGATTCAGGGGCGCCTGGGTGGCGCAGTCGTTAAGCGGCTGCCTTCGGCTCAGGGCGTGATCCTGGCGTTCTGGGATCGAGCCCCACATCAGGCTCCTACACTGGGAGCCTGCTTCTTCCTCTCCCACTCCCCCTGCTTGTGTTCCCTCTCTCGCTGGCTGTCTCTCTCTGTCAAATAAATAAATAAAATCTTGAAAGAAAGAAAAAAGAAAAGAAAAGAAAAGAAAAGAAAAGAAAAGAAAACAAAAAAGAAAAGAAAAGAAAAGAAAAGAAAAGAAAAGAAAAGAAAAGAAAAGAAAAAGAAAAGGATTCAGGGGGCGCCTGGGTGGCGCGGGGGCGCCTGGGTGCCGCAGTCGTTAAGCATCTGCCTTCAGCCCAAGGCATGATCCCAGGGTCCTGGGATCCAGCCCTACATTGGGCTCCCTCCTCCACTAGGAGCCTGCTTCTTCCTCTCCCACTCCCCCTGCTTGTGTTCTCTCTCTCGCTGGCTGTCTCTCTGTCAAATAAATAAATAAACTCTTTAAAAAAAAAAAAAAAAAGGATTCAGGCTCACCTGTCATTCACTTATAAAGGCCACATACCTTGGTATTTGAATGCATGTATTACTTTCAATTTTTAAAAACTTAATATGCAGTTCTTCACAATCCGATAACTGCAAAGCAGGCAACCTCTTCTGATACTGCTCCTCCACAAAACTCTGCTCTCAACAGTCTGTAACATTTCTCCAATAATACCCAATGTCCAAAACCAAGCCCAGGACTGCTCAGACTGTTCTCCCCAGCCTAGAATGCCCTTCCTCCCTCCCACCCCCAAAACTATTCAAGCCCAACACATCCAAATACTATCCAGGATGATGTAAGAAAAACAACACTAAACAAAGCAGCACAGAAATTCTTGGATTTTAGTTTCCATACCATCACTTATGCAAAATCTGTACCTTGTGCCAGAGACAGTAAGGACACAAGGTTGCCTGCAACGTAATCTATATACTAAGGGGCTTATAATTGAATGAGGTAATTTTATAAGCAAAATTAGTATATGACTTAAGAGAAGTACGAAACATTCTCAAGCTCCAGAGAGATGGCATCTAGTTGGAACTCTGGAAATCACTGCTGAAGGCGAAATATTTTGTATTTTATCTGCTTGATTCCCTATTTTTCCCCCTGGTCTCCAAATAGATTGTAGCTCTACAAACAAGAGATCTTGACTTTTATTTTTCCTAAGCTCCCCAACACACTATTACCTCCCTAGCATGGTGCTATATGAACAGCAGATTTTCAATAAATCCTTAGTGAATGAAGCGAATAGAAAACTACATGCAAAAATGAATTTATATTAACAATTCTATTCTATCCTTACTCTATTCTTTGTTTGATATACATATATATTAGAAAGAAAAAAAAAATATCCAGAAGAATAAGAAAAGACATTTGCATGGTAACAGGATTTCTGTACCTTGAAAATTCAGCTACTCTTTTTCCCATCTGCAGTCATATTTCTGTTACTTTACATGTAGCTGATTTGGAAAGATCGGCACAGCCAGAGGATTATAACTTAGGGAAGAACTAAATAGTGAGAACAAACAATTTTTTTTTAAAAAAAAAAGATCCTATTGAAATAAAAATTTCTTTGCAAAGAAGAAAAGGAAAGTAAACTCAGCTGAGATTACAATACTGAGGCAGGCCTATTTCTTAACAGAATGGCTCCCTAAGCTTCTATGAGATAAACTGCTATTTAACATTAGGCAAGATAGCTAGCTACCACAGTGCTCTTACATTTTAGAAAACCGCCAAGTTATTTTTAAGTGTGGACCAACACATTTGGTTAACAGGCTCTCCAAGCCAATTAAACAATTTCTTGCATTTATCTTTAGAATAAACAAAATTGTTGACAAGGGATATGAAAAGCATCTTATTCTGTGACTCTGTATAACAGAGTCAAGTAAATCACATGGGAAAAATTTTTTAAAAATCAAGTCTGTTTAGTGTTGATACTGAATAAATCAGTGACCCAATATAGCAAAAGCCAAATGGGCAATAGACTTCTATCTATTAATGATTAATTATAATAGGATCTACTGTTATGAGACAGATAAGCCACAGAGAGTATCAGGTCTATCTGACTCCTATAGTACTGGTTTACTCTGTCCTCTATTCCCTTTCTTCCAAAGCAAAATAGTACCTAAGTAACTGTCCTCAAAGCCTCACCTCTTCCACCAAATGTTCAAGGGCTGAGTTTCAAGGCTCAGACACAGCCGTTCATCTTTATATATTCACTTCCCTGCTCACTTCTAGGAGTATGCCTTAAATTACCATCTACACGCAGATACTGTCAAAAGCACACTCCCAGCCTGAAATCTCTCCTCTAAGTTCCACACCCATATAACAATAACTCCACTTTAAGACGATCCCCTATACTCTAGGAAACAGGTGCTCAAAGTCTCTGGTAAGTTTCTCTGGCAATCGCAAGCCCTATATAATGCCAGGTATGTGAAGGCCTGTAATGGGTCTGTGCAAGTCATGGTTCTGAGGCAAGTGAAATTAACCAGGTCCTTCTAGTATTTCTACCTGCAAAGGCTCCTCAAATATGATCCCAACTTAACCTAAATTCTTTTATGTATTCATTAATTTAACAAACACTAAGAAACTATGTGCTCAGCACTGCGGCTACAAATGTGAACCTGTCTTTATGAAATGTGTAGTATAACTGAAAGCAACAGGTATCAAAGAATCAAAATACCACATAAGCAAATAAATACCACAATTAGAAGGGATATATGATACGCGTTGAACACCAATGATTTGTGCCCTTTTCTGGATGTATGTTAAACTTTAATAGAAAGTTTTAAACAACAACTTACATCCAATGGAAACTAATAATTATAGAATCTGCAAACTGGAGGGAGCCTTAGAAAGCATTTAGTCCATTTTCCTTGTTTTATAGATGAGTTACAGGAAAGTTACAGGAACTGCTTAGCCTTAGGAACTATGTGAACCAACTGAATAGTCTGTTGTTAAGCCACTGATCACCCTCCGCTCTGACCCTTTCTTAAATCTTCGCCCACCTGACTCACTTCCCCTTTACTCTATAGTACCTTTTAGCATATTGCGATTAGCGCATTCCACCTGTCTCCATCTATGAAAATCTTTCCAAGGCCCAACTCCAAAGCCATGAAGCTTTCCTCTACTGGCACCATCCAAGTACTCGTCTCTGCATCTCCTTGGCCCTCATCATAATTTTCCCTGAACTTTGTGCACATTTCATCCCTTACAGTTAAGCATTTGCTCCTTAAGGGTAGAAAAAGTCTCACCACAGCATCCCTAATGTAGTGCCTCAGTGATCGCTTATGGTCCTAATGAAGAATCAGCACCACAGCAAGCCAAAGGAGTAATTATCCTGTTTAAGGATCATTGGCCTATTAAATGCTTCTGAACATTCAAAACTAATGAAGGCAAAAGCTTAACACTGGGGTCAGGAAATCTATCCTGTATTTTACAAACATTCATACAGCATTTAGAACATAACAGGCACTGCTCTAAGTATCTTATAAATATTAACTCATTTAATTCCCATAACAACCTTATAAGATACAAACCACTACTATTTCATTTTGCAAATGAGAAAAGCACACAAAGATAAAATAATTTACCCAAAATCGCTGAGCCATGATTTGAAGTCAGTGTTCAAAATCAATGCTCTTAACAACTAAGCTATGCAATAAGCGAAAACAATCCTGATCGCCTTTAAAATGACAAAAGATAATTTAGAGAAATAAAATCACCTACCCTAAAAAAATCACAAGATTACTCTTTTACTTTTTACTAAAAGTTGATTTAAAACATGCTAGAAATCCAAATTACATTGTAGTAGAGGTCAAAGCCCCCCCCCCCCCCGCCCCAAATGGCAAGAGGTACCTAATTATTTTTAATTCACAAAATAGTGTCATAGGACACCTGGGCTTTCATACTACAGCTCCTATCATTTTTTCCTACTTCCTTTAGGAACACATTATTACTATGCTTTCTGCCAGCTTCTCAAAGGATATGGTCTTCCTGTCTCATTTTTCCAAATCTTTAAATAGCTTCTATCTGGTTGTGAGGCTTGGACCTAAAACAAATGTCACATCTGGCCTCTTGAAAAATTTCATCCGCTTCACCTTGGAGCCACACTTATGTTAAAGGTCAAGAAAGGATGCCCTGTAATGTAGCCAATCCACCCTCACCCGCCAAGTAATGCTTCCTGCAAAATAGATCCAATATGCTACACGAGACAGGTGACACCTGGGAACACAATATAGATGACAGCTGCAAGCTGAATGTGAGGGTAATCGGGGTAATCACTAGCCCACTGGGTAGAACTTTGAAACTCTGTAAAAGGGCATACTGACACACAATTTCAAATAATATGACACTGCTATGAATGGTGGGTAGCAAAAGCAAGAAGCAGACCATCCAGAGTTCTCCTTTCAAGCAATGATGTCAGGCAACTACTAGGAAAAGGCAGAGGTGGAAAGAATGGATTTGGTTCCCCAACCCCAAGAGTAAGGAGCAACCGGCCATGCTTTATTCATTACAGACAGTGCCAAAACATAAGGAGACACTGAGAAGAATGCAAAATCATTTCTAAAAATTAAACCTCATGTAAGATAAAATTTTACACTGAGAATGATCTTTAAACTTAAAGACAGTCTACTCATTAAAACAGTTTGGCAAACTATAGCCTATGCACCAAATCAAGTCAGTAGACTGTCTTTGTACATACAGCCTTGAGCTAAGAATGCTTTTTGGGTTTTGTTATTTTTGTTTAAAGATTTTATTTGAGAGAGGGAGAGGGAGAGAGTGCGAGCGCACCCTCGTGAAAGAACATGAGCAGGGGAGAGGGGCAGAGGGAGAGGGAGAAGCAGACTCTCCGTTGAGCAGGGAGCCCTATGGGGGGGCTTGATCCCAGGATGCTGGGATCACTACCTGAGCCGAAGGGTCTGAAGGCAGACCTTTAACCTACAGAGCCACCCCACCCAGGCACCCCTGCTTTGTAAAAAACAAAGAGATAAAGGGTTGTAAAAAAACAGAGAGATAAGAACAGAGACAGTGGTCGGCAAAGCCTAAAATAGTTACTATATAACTCTACAGAAAAAGTTTGCAGAGCCCTACGTTAAAAAATACAAAGAAACAGGTGCGTTTAGTTATTCCATCAGTGGTTCATACATAAATTTTTTAAGAAAAATCACTGGAGTTCACTATTATTCTCCAGCCAACAGAATGAACTGTATTAAAAGTCTGGACCTAGTTACTGATGTCCACTTTCAGTCCTTTGGCTCTTACCGTCTGCTCACTTCAGTGAGAAACTGGAAAAATATTTGGTAGGGGATAAAAAGTGAAATTGGCTGCATTAGATTTTAGGACAACCTATAGATTATTCTTATAAATTACCTACTTTGTCTTCCCCAAACCATTCAGCAAGCAGGCTATGCTTCTTTGTATTTTTATAAGACAGCTATTATTTATCACTTATCCTATGACAACCACCATACTCAACACTTTGCACGTATAATTTCATTTAGTTTCTTACCTCCCACAGAATCTTAGCATCAAAGGATTGAGGTTTTTGTCTGCTTTGTTCACTAACAAATCCCCAATGCCAAAAGAGCACTTTGCAGGTGCTCGATAATATTTTTCATTATTAATGAATCCTCACAGGGGGATGAGCTGAGCACTATTATCAATCAGATGGGGAAACCGAGGCAGAGAATCTGAATGGCCTGGGCCATAGCGTCAAAGCAGGAACCTGAACTCAGGCAGCCTGACTCTCCAAGTCTAAGTGAAGCACTATGCTGCTGCCGGCCCTAGCGCCTTCCATGCAGAAATGTCCCATCTGAACGTCTAACTTTTGTTGACCTATGAAGGTGTGATTATAATTGCTTCTATAATAGCAACTAGCAGAGCCAGTTTTAAATTTATTCTCAGATGGATGACCCCAGTGTTATGAAAAAACACACACAACTCAGAATGTCTTCATGTGTTCCAGCAAAAGTGCCACTTTTCTAAGGGATGCAATGATTTTTTAAAGTTTTTATAAAACAAATTCTAAGTGCAAAAGTCTGTGACAGGTAAGTCCGTTTATTTATTTATTTTTTTTTTTTGAGAATTTATTTGAGAGAGAGAAGAGAGAGAAAGAAAGGGAGAGCAGGGGGAGAGGCAGAAGGAAAGGGAAGGGAACTTCAAGCAGACTCCCCACCAGGGCTAGATCTCAGGACCCTGAGATCATTGATTCCAGCGGAAATCAAGAGTCCCATGCTTACCCTACTGAGCCACCCAGGCGCCCTACAGTTAAGTCCATTTCATTTTTAAAGAAAAAGCTGCGGTGTTACTTGTACTCCATGTACATCTAAGTTCTGCAGGTTGGAAATCAGAGGGAAAAAAACCAAATCAAAACAAAGTCCAAAAAGAAATACAGTCAGGACAGCTACAAGCAGAAAACCTGAGTGATACTGATGCAGAAATACTGAGCTGTACACACAGCAGGTGCTCAATCAATGCTTTTGGAAGAAATGAAAAGGGTGACAAGTCCTTCTTGCGTTTTATAAACCTCCTTGGTTTGTACAGTACAAAAAGCTACAGGAAAAGCAGCATGGAGTACCAGTCATGAAAATGATGTCTTCAAATATAATGAAAACCTGGAAGTGAGAAGACTCCCATGGTGCAATAGCATGAAAGAAAACAAGGAACAAAAAATGATAATAAACAGCATCCTAAGAGCTGGAACCCCGAGTCGTACAGGTATTTACCTAAACCAAGGAAATGAGAAACTGAATGAGAAAAAGAATGGCGGCGTCCATCACACTGCTATCTTCAATCTACCTCCAACAAGGGCACCCAAAACTCTCCCCAGAAAGAGCGACTACGGAGAAACGGTCAAAGGGCCAGCTCAGCAATGAGTGACAGCTGCTTCTAACTTTACAGCTCTCTGTGATTACTTCAGCGACTAGGGATCGCGGCCCCGTTAAAAAGTGCAGAAGTCTTAGCCCCACCCCAGCCCTCCAAATTCAAAGTCTGGAGGCGGGGCCTGGGATCTGCATTTTTAACCACACCTCCAGCGGAGTCTTCGGCCCGCTAAAGTTCGAAAACAACCATCTTAGTTGGGTTTAGTGAAGAAATGGCAAGAAAGCCGCGCAGAAAGGCTGTGATTGGGGACCAGGGAGGGGAAAACTAACACCGGATCCCCGGGCAGGTACTAACTCTGCTCGCCGGCCCGACTGCGGGACGGCAATGGGAAGAGGGATCCGGGGGTGTGAAAAGATCCCCGCCCCCCCCCGAGATTGGGGCGACCCCTGCCCCCCTCCCTCGAGGCAACCCGCCCAAGGGTCCGTCTTTACCAACGTGAGCAGCGCAGCAGCTTCTCCAGCCGGTCGAGCGCGGCGCGGCTGTGGGCCCAGGCCCCGCGCCCCTCCGGCTCCATGGTGGGCGCGGGACGAGGCTCGTTTCCGGAGCGGACCCTCGGCTGCCGGTTGCCCGGCATCGCCCAGCCTTCCCGGGAGGGGCTCCTCCCAGAGCTGGAGCCGCGGCGGGCTCGGGCAACGACCGAGACGCCGCAGGCCTGAGACCCGACCCCGGCCCGAGCGGTCTCCGAGTCTGGCCCGGCGGGACGCTGGGGGGCGGGGCTGGAGGGGCGGGGCCGCGGAAACGCGCCAAAAGTCCGAGCGCGCGGGACCGGGAGGGTTGGGGCCTGCGGTTGGCTGGGAAAGGGGGCGGGGTCCAGACCGCCTGGAGGGGTGAAAACGAGAAAAAAGGCAAATCCTTGACTTTCCTGAACCGAGGCTCTAGGGTCCTTCGGCAGGGCTTAACGGCAGGAAAGTCACAGACCGAGGAACTTTTAGTTGAGAGTGATCTCTAAGGAGTGCTGTGTCGACTACCGTAAAGCTTGGAAAAGTTTTGATCATGACACTGAATGTGCCACCTTCTTTACTCCTAAAAAAGTATCTCTCTCCTCTCCTTCACCTTTTCCGGGTTTTTGTTTTGTTAAAGATGTGTCTGCCCTCCACATAAGAATCCTTTATTGATTACCATATTATATGGATAACAGCTACTGAGCCCGCTTCACCCTCCCTATCCAATCCACTGACGAATCTTTGCATTCCTCTCCCCCTCCCCCGACTTACTCTCAAATCTACCCACTTCTGTCTTCACTCCACTACAGGCCCTTCGTCTCATTCTCAACTAGATTGTTCCCATAGCCTTCTGGTTGATAGCCCTGTGTCCACCCACGCCCCCTCCAATGCTTAGGCTACACTGTAGCCATCTAAAACATTTCCAAATAAATATACCTGGTTAGTAGAAGCAGAATGGGTAAAACTAAGATCTTATAGGGTATTTTAACTGACCTGTAATATAGTAAACTAACCAAATTTTTTTCTTAACTCACAGGTAATCAAGAAATTGATTATTAATCCTGTTAAGCCATTGCTTACTCTGCAGAGCCTCAGAAATCAAACTCTAGAAGACTTGAAATGTTAAACTTAAAGAGATGCTATGGTGTGTGTAATGGAGTAAATTGGGGATTTCAGGAGCCAGACAGTCCTACTTCTAATCCCACTTCCTCCACTAAATAATTATGTGATTTAAATCAAGTCTTAAGTCGTCTGAACATTAGTTTCCTATAAGGTGGGAATAATATTTATTCTGTAGCTCTGGAGGATTATTAAAGGAGATAAATGTGGAATCACCTGCATCATAAGTACTCAATCAATGGTAGCTAATATGAAGATGATTTATAACCAGTTCTGTTAATGCTTTACTTACCACAGAATAGCACTGAATATTTTTATCAGATGCTTTTTTAATTAGTCCATAATGTGGGACGCCTGGGTGACTCAGTCGGTTAAGCAGCTGCTTTCAGTTCAGGTCATGATCCCAGGGTCCTGGGATTGAGTCACACACTGGGCTCCTTGTTCAGTAGGGATCCTGCTTCTCCCTCTGTCTGCCGCTTCCCCTGCTTGTACTCTGGCGTGCGCGCTCTCTCTCCTGTGCGCTCTCTCTGGCAAATAAAATCTTTAAAAAAAAAAAATTAAAAATAATTAGAACATATGTAACAGATGAGAGTAAATGCAAATTTAACATTTTGTTAAAATGCTGTAAGGACCAAACAGTTGTCACTGGCCTATTTGTAACAGTGCTGCTAAATGAATTGTGATACACGGGCAATGAGATCTTCCTCCCATTAGTTTCCTTTTCCTTCCCTCTGCCATTGCCCCATTACCTTTTGCCAAATCTCATGAAATTCCCAGCAGCTGTTTGATGGTGGCCATAATAAACTCATCAAAAGAATAAGCAAGGTTACTCTCCCATCTGTAATTTTCCCTTCCACTTCCTTCCTTCCAGCCCTGCCTGTTACAGTGCAAGTGGCTGACACTTTACTTTTACTTGCTAAATTCCAGTATAATTAGCACAGTGTTATATTAGTTCCAGGTGTATAATATAGTGATCAGCAATTCTATACATTACTCGGTGCTCATCACAATTAGTGTACTCTTGGGGCACCTGGGTGGCTCAGTTAGTTAGTGTCTGCCTTCAGCTTAGGTCATGATCTCGGGGCCCTAGGATCGATCCCCATGATGGGCTCTCTGCTCAAGGAGTCTGCTTCTCGCTCTTCCTCTGCCTGCCTCCCTTACTCCCTCTCTGTCAAATGAATAAATAAAATTTTAAAAAATAAATTAGTGTACTCTTAATCTCCCTCATTTATTTCACCTATCTCCCCACCCATGTGCCCTCTAGTAACCACCAGTTCTCTGTATATAAGAGTCTGTTCTTGGTTTGTCTTTTTTTTTTCTGTGTTCATTTGTTTTCTTAAATTCCACGTAGGAGTGAAATCATACGGTATTTGTGTTTCTCTGACACGCTTATTTCACTTAGCATAATACCCTCTGGATCTATCCATGTTGCTGCAAATGGCAAGATTTCATTATTTTTATGGCTGAGTAATATTCCATTGTGTGTCTATGCGTGTGTGTGTGTGTGTGTGTGTGTGTGTGTGTGTGTATCTTTATACATTCATCTATGGATGGACACTTGGGTTGCTTCCATATTTGGCTATTGCAAACAATGCAGTAATCAACATAGGGTGCATGTATCTTTTCTAATTAGTGATTTTGTATTCCTTGGGTTAAATAGCCAGTTGTGGAATTACTGGATCATATGATAATTCTATTTTTAACATTGTGAGGAATCGTCATTCTGTTTTCCACAGTGGCTGCATTGCAGGACTGCAGGGTTCTTGTCTCACAGAGTCAAAGAATGAACCTCACACACACAAAAGGATGAAGCGAAGTAAAAGTTTATTAAGTGAAGGTCAGAGCCGAAAGGAAAGAAAAAAGCTCTCTAGAGTGAGAGGGGTCCCAAATGGGTTGCCACGTAGGGCTTTTAGTGGCAGACTCCTATTGAGAACTGACCGGGAAGCTTGTGGCCTTGAGATTCTCGTTCTGTCTTGGTCTGTTCCCTTACCTCTCATTCCGCTGTGTCTCAGCGTCTCCACCTGCCCGGAAGTTTCTGAGCCAAGGCAGGGGCCTCCTAAATCTCTCCCGCCTAGACCTTAACCACTTCCCTCCTCAAGGGACAGGACCTGTGGGCAGAAGAGCTATACTGGGATGCTTTCTAATTAGCGGGGGTTACGGATAGGGCCAGACTCCAAGGAATCCGGAAGCAAGGCTTTCAGGACCTTGAGGGGCCAGCTGCCGCCAAGGTAAGGTTACTTTTAAATATGAAGACACTGAGGCAGCCACGAACTCCTTGAGGAAGGTCACGCTCTGCATGTCTCAGGTATCTGTCAGTGGGCTGCCAGCTGTAAGGAGATTTTCATTTAAGCTACATTTCTTTTGCCTTTGTTTCCCACATCAGCTGCAACAGTTTGCATTCCCGCCAAAAGTGCATGAGTTTCTTTTTCTCCACATCCTTGCCAAATTTTGCTGTTTCTTGTGTTTCTGATTTTAGCCATTCTGACAGGTGTGAGGTGGTATGAGATTTGTGTTTTTGAATCAACCCTTACTCTCAGCCCTGGATCCTGAATTTCAAGAACAAGTTCTTTCTCCCATGTGCACTTATGAGTGTGCATAAAAGATGGGCAACCGATCCAGGATGAGGTACACCCAGAATGCTTCAGATCCTGAAACTCTGCTTCCAGACAGAAACTTCCCAGGAAAATCCAGTCCATCTATAGGGTGTTGGTAAAGCCTTAGCTTAGGGCATTCGCAACAGCTTGTCTTCTCTTTAAAAGGTACTAAATGTCTTAATTCCCTTTCTGTGCCACCACAAGGACCTCCCGACGACATCGGAGTTTAGATTTGTTGTTCCATTTTGCTCCTAGTCTGCTCTCTTCTAGCTCAGCAGTATTCCCCAGTACCTTCGGCTCTTCCAAAATTATTCGGCCTACCCAGTGTAAAACGGGTCCTACAGGCATTCTGAGGCAGATAAATTGGCTTGCTTGAGCCTGTTTACCGATCCTTCTCTCTCCGTGCCCTTCCTCACTGCACTGGTTACCATCTGTGGTGCTACTGTACTCCAAAGGCATCTCGATCTGGTCTCTTTCCTGATCTGCAGGCTCAATATAACAGTTTGTTGAAAACAGTCTAAATGCTAATTTTTTTTCTTCTGTTGTGTTGTGAAGGATTTCACAAAGTAGTAAATCTTCCTCATATTCACTTGGATAAACATATTTAACGAGCAAAATGGGACAAACATAATACCAAGGCTCTCCAGTCACAGCATGGGAAGCTATCTCCCGAATTCAGCATGTACACAAATTCTTCTCTGGCTCTTAATTATGGTGTCAGGCAGTGGAATCAACCATTTTGACTCTTTTACATACATTCCGTGTGTCAGATATAAATATGGTTTGCAAGGACCTCTATGAAACCTAGACTCCCCCGAAAAACTGCAGTTTGAGAACAATTAATAAAGAACAATTGAATGTGACCCTTGAAGGCCTAGAACAAACCTCCAGGGCATCGAGGAGCATGTTCTGTGCTCTCTACATTTGCCTGAGCTAGCCTTCCTACGTGAAAATGCTCTTAACCTAAGTTGAAGTCATAAGGTGCATGCTATTTTTTTCTGGAACCCAGTGTGGCATAATGATGAAGTGCATAGAGCTCTGGGGTGCGGCAGAACTGGGTTACAGACCACGCCCTGCCATTTCCTAGGACGGTCCCCAGGGGCCCACTGTTTTAACCTATTTTGGAACTTAGTTTCATCTTTTGTAAATTTAGAATGAATGTATACCAACCTCGCACTCGTAGGGTTGCTGTGAGAAAGGAATTACAAATTGTGAAAAATGTTCTAAACCAGTAGCGCAGCACGACCAATGGACATCCCTTCACAATGGACTTGTACGGTGCTTTAATACCTATATTCGCAATAAGCTTAATTCACAACAAGCGCTCAGTACATTTTACCAATTTTAGGACTAGTTCTAGCATTTTTGAGCAGCACTAAGCCAGTTATCCTTGCTTGAAAATTCTCTTAAGAAAGAGTACATATTCTGAGTAAGAAAGAGCCACTCATTTCATGACTATGGGAGCAGAGACACTTGCCGTGGCAATTCCTTTGCAAATATGACACAGTAAATCTGAAAGGTGGCTTGAATTTTGTGTAATGACCATAATGTTTTTTAGTACCCTCTCAAAGGAATATCCACTGGATTCCTAATACCATCCATGGCATGGTGTTAGGACCAGGTGACAAAAAAATCTTTATGGTTTTTGTTCAATTAACTTGGAGATCTTTTATTGACAACATTCTGTTCACCCTTCAAGAGCAAAAAATCCTTGGCAATGAAAAGCAATGATTTTGTTCTGTGTACTATAGACAGCTTGTATGAACAAAAACAAACAAACTATGGCCCAAACTCATCAGTACCCACCACTCCAGACCAATGTGGATCTCTTCTTGATTGGTACAGTTGTGCATGTATCTAGTGGTCAAGGTATGGGCTGCAGTGGAGTATACGGAACTGTTTTGACAAGCTGCTGTCTCTGACTTGCACATAAGGACACAGTCTCAATGTCACGTAGACCTTGCCATTTACTGAAAAATTACCCAAGTCCCCAGAAGCATCTAGATCTTTTGAGATGGTGTTTAAAAGAATGTTAGCTTCATTCTTGCAGGCATCTGCCACATTTCTGTCACAGGATCAAAAGTAACTAGTCTAAGGACACAGTTACATTAATACGTCCCTACTGCAGTGGTTTTAAAGGTTTGGGTGTCTTCGGTATTTCCCAATCATTTATCAAATACAGTCTGACACAGATATGTCACTGGTCATTGTTTTTTTTTCAATAGACTTGAGAGTTCAGCCCATTCCACTGCCTTTTATTGCTTGCTATTTTTAAGGAGACACCTCAGTAGAAACCCCCTTTTTCTGTACAGTGTAATTACTGAAGCACATAAAGCGGTTATAGCAGGAATTTATCACTTTCAGGTGGAAATACTCCCAGCCAAATAAAAGATAGAGTAGGAATGCCAGAAGCAATTTATAACAGGCTCACTGACATTTTGTGTTGAGAAGCTCTACCACTGAATAAGCATCGAGTCATAAATCTCGGTAAACGTGATTAAAGCAAGCAAGTTTTTCTTTGAGGGGACACTATAATAAAAAAACGCTGTGATGCAAAGCAGGAAAATTCTGTTGACAAAAATCACCAAAAACAGCTGTCAGTAAAATTTACAAACAGCTTGTTTTAAATTCTGTTGAATTCCAGCAGCTGTTTGTTTGCACATAAAATGTTCATTTAGGAAATGAGCATTGGCCCTCATTTGGGTTCCATTGTGTTTCAAAATTTTGTAATCAGCTTAATCAAAATTCATACAATAACTTAAGTTCCTTTCAATGGACAAGTAAGAAGTTACTAGTAGATTTAAGTATGCCTTGTATACAGTATGTGTTCAATAAAAAGAAGAAGAAATGAGTGAATGACTATATACCATCATCCCTGAAAGCAGTGGTCATTACAAAACTTTTTTTTTCCATCTATATATACTGCTTTAGAAATTATGCCTTGTTCATACGGGATTCACTTTACTAGTATTGGTAATAACCCTTCATACCCCTTCAGCAATACATTCTAGAGTTTTAGAAAGCTGAATTAAAATTTAGTTACTGTTGTAAATTCACTCTCTGTGAGAGATAGTTCGTTAAATCTCTCCTCGTATTTTTGCAAATGCCGTCATTTAGTTACTTTTTTCACTATCTCAAAAAATAGATGACATATTTTTTTCATTTGTGAAATGGGAATAATAGAAAATACTTCGTTGCTGTTGTCTGAATACAATAAGCAAATACACTCAGCAAAGTCCTTAGAACACAGGAAGTTCTTCATAAATGCTAGCACTTATTACCGTACAAAAAAAAAACCCTCTAGGTTCAGGAATGATAAAATGACAAGAATTTTATTCTTAGGTAGTAAGAACCACAACATCCTAATGTACACTCGACTAGACAGGAATCCCAGGGTGTTTCAACTTTTAAACGTATCTGTGCCCCCCACCAACATCTATCTGTCTGTCTATTTATCCATTTATCTGTGCCATTTTTAGGTATCAGTTTGGAAGACTGGTAAGTTGAGTCAAACCAAAAAGCATTACCTAAAAAATAACTATAACAATACTTTTCATTCTTAAGCCAGACATAATACAATGATAATCTTACCTTTCCATGAATTATTCAAAACATTTTAAGTAGATTACATTTGCTTTAAATTTCCAGAGAAGAATCTATATAATCCAGATTTATCATACAACCCTAACATCACCCAAGGTGTTGACATCATTATCTCTCCATTTGACAGAGGGGGAAAAGGGGCTTCATGTTGTTAACTTCTAGTTTCTCCCTTCAGAGAATTGACTGTCTAGTTACAGAGAAGACTAATGCGAGAAACAATACAAATAATATGAGACAGATTATAATTGTGCTCAATTATGTGGTGTACATATAAGTATCACAAAAGGTCAGGAGAGACAACGCTTAAAATTGTTTAATGAAGATTCGAGTGATCAGGGCTACATTTGTGGGAAAGGTGAAAGTAGGAGTTAAGTCTTCGAAGATGAGAGGTTTGAAGTAGCAGAAGGGAGGAGAAAGATTATTTCAGATGCGAAAAATTGCATGAACACAGAGACACAAATGACAGAGGAACATCAGCACCAGTTTGACTAGAGCAAAGATAATTTGATTGAAGCATACGAAATTACTGTTTTTCTAGGTCAAAAATGTTGGGTAACAGCGATTCCGTCTGGCTCAATCTAATACATATTAGATAGTAGTGATTATAGGTAATACATAGCTGAATGCAATAAAGAAATAGAATTTAGGGAGTCATCAGTGAATAGTCACCTTCTTGAGAGGAAAGCTAGCAGGAATCAACAACTAATGGCTGATACTATTATCTGCTCATTTATGTACCTAAGAGATTTGGATATCTGTTACTTAGATATTCAAAGAAAAGCCCCAGTCCAATCAAAGCAAACAGTAAAATTAAAGGACTAAAGCATTTTGTTTTTAAACTTGCCTTTTTGGGGCAATTTGGGTCTGAGAATAAAAATGAAGTCACATTACTAATAATAACCTATATTTATATAGCGCTGGTACCCACCAGTGGTGTGTGATAGCACACTTGTACTGACTCACAAGAGCCAGCATTAAATTTGCAGAAGTTTTACTAGCTGTTTGTTAAACATAGCCGGTATTAAAAACCATAATGTGTAAACTTAGAATTAAATACATTACTTCTTAAAGCAGAGGTAGTAAATATTAAAAATTCATCACTTCCTAAATATTTTACTACCTTTCTTATTATCTATCCTCTTGATGTGATTTGCATTATGGCGGAAATGCTGTAGTATATATGGGGGGGGCACTCTTGCACATTTCTTGCCAACTCCGTCTTCCTTGGTGGCTGGAAGTCAACCACACTGAGAGTTTTGACAAGTATTTACACCATGGATATTGGCCAATGCTGCACATTAGGGTTCGATATATTGTTTCGCTGGTTGTTTCTTCTGTACTTAGATGAAGAAGAGGCAAAAATGCAGATTAATAGGTCATGTCCGTAGCTCCTGCACTGTGAAGAGGCCCACGAAGTTGGATTCTTGCAATACTCAAAACTTACTCGGCAAACAGTCCACTCCCATCATTGACAAACCGGTTTCACTTCCGTCTAACTCATGCATTTAACATGACTGTCAACCAACACGTGTGTCAGAACTACACTCAGAAAGCCAGCCGCTCCACAGACAGCACAAGATCAGGGCATCGACCCACTGTGTCCGGGCTGCTGTCTCTCCGGCCCGCTCCCCTGTGGAGGTCTGCAGGCTGCGATTCCCATGTTGCTGACAAACCCAGTGCCATTGCCTCTGATGCGGCGTCCAGGCTCCGAGGCTGAGCCCACCGCGATTCCTGCTGCCTCGGCTCAGAAGCCTGGCATGCTCCCAAGTCTTAAGATCTTCGTGCCTTTGGGCCCCACAACCCTTCCAAGCCCCAACTGCTGCCTCTGGAAGGAACTCCATGTCAACACTGTTCTACTCAAACAGAATTCCTGTTCCCCTATTTTGTTGTACTTATGCTGAGCTAATCGAGCATTGCCTGGTGCCCTCAGCATCTCTCAGAATTAGTGTATGAAATTGGCTCTTTTTGTTTTGTTGTGCGTTTTACACCGACATCACTTTTTTACACTTTTTACGCTTTGTTGTGCGTTTTACAGTTACATCACAAACCCAGGAGGGGCTGATTTGGAAGAACACTTGCTACCCTGCTTTACCTCCTTTACGTCTTTCTAGCAGGTATCACTAGCTAACACATCATATATTTAACTGATTTAGCCAATTTATTATCTGTATTTCCTTATGGAATGCATGCTCCAAGAGATTATTTTCTATTTGTTGCTCTATTCCTAGTACCCAGAACAGCTCCTGGGCCATAGTCAGTACTCATAGGAAGGAATGAATGAATAAATGGGGACAAAATGAATGACTAGTGCTGTAGTCAGAATCAGCTTAGCCCTTTAATGAGGGGGGGCATTATTTCTGGACCAAACTTGCTCTACTTTCTCTGTGCTTAAGATAAGTTGTTTTCCCAGAGATCTCTAAATCAGTTGTGCCTCACAATTTGTCTATGACTGAATTCTTCTCTCCCCAGGGGGCCGAGATGTAGGGGGCAGTGCTGCTAGCTTAGATTCCCCTCCCCCACCATCCACCAACCACGACTACTGGTATGTCACTGGAACATTATAATAGAACTGTCTGAAGAAAAACAAAACCTCTGAGTGTGTAAAATCAGAGTATAAAAAATGCATTTTCAGACTAGATTTCGTCTGTGGAATGATTTGGGAAAATTCTTGATGAGATGCTTGGCTGAGGGGGTAGTAGCAGAAGCTAAAGTAGAAATGAACAATGTTTAAACTACTTTCCAGGGGACAAGGAAAGAGGAATTAGGTTTGAGGCCTGGGAAGGAGGAAGGGAGAAGAAAAGGAGAAGGAGTAGGGAGAGGAGCCAAGAACATTGTCACGAGATTAAACTTACAACAAGAAAAGGCAGCGGTGGGCGCCTGGGTGGCTCAGTCAGTTAAGCTTCTGCCAGAGGCTCAGGTCATGATCTTGGGGTCCTGGATGAGCCCAGCATTGTCAGGCTCCCTGCTCAATGGGGAGTCTGCTTCTCCCTCTCCTTCTGCCCACCCCCCCCCCAAATAAATAAATAAATAAAGTCTTTAATAAAGAAAAGACAGCCAGTGGAAGGCCCAGGGGGTGGGTGTCTGAAAACTTTTAAAAAGAAGTATTTAACTCAGGAATGCTTTTAGCTGGGCATAGGATTGCCATGGAAACAAATCTGAAATCTATGGATTTATGGGGACTGGCTCCCTCGAAAATGCCATATAAGCAATGTAATTGAGTGTAAACGTGAAGATATTTCACGTCTAAACACGTAGGTCTCTTTTGTGTGTGTGAAGTACCTATACACGTTATTGTTTACAGATCAGAGCCAGAGCACATCATTATGGGGCCCAAAAAAGAAAAGGTGTGTATGGGAGTGGGGGTTAGCAAACTCAGATCTTGAAATGATTGAGAAAGTATGAAATTATTAGCAACAATTTGTGAGAGTCTGGTATGAAATCTAATCTTTTGTTTTATTTCAGTAGGACTAGGTAAGAAAAGCTTCTGGGTTATTTGTTTGTCTTGTTTTGTTTTTTTTTTTACATATGAGATAGTTCCTCCCCTCCAAGGGAAATATTTTTCTATAAGAGCTGAATGGGCAAAGGCTGTGGGGCTAGAAGGTGTTTCAGGTTTCTACTGTCTCAGTCTCAAAACTGTCCCAACAGCCCACAAAATGGAGGCTTTTCCTTCCAGAGTAAGAAATGACAGTTTTTGTGGGTAAAATATATTACCTGAAATTTTTTCTGATCATATTATCTTCTCAATAGAGTTCTATTTTCACACTCAGTGACTTGATGTCAAAGATTTTCACATCTTTCAGGCTTTTGCTTTCGGTGAACATGGATGCTGTGATAGCAGTAATTATCAAAACTGAGAAAGAACAGAAAAATAAAAAAATACCCTTTGTTTTCCAGCTATTTTTATTGGCTAAGAGTATTTAAAGCTAAAGGAAGAAATGTGTGTGTGTGTGTGTGTGTGTGTGTGTACTTTGAAGATTTATTTATTATTTGAGAGAGAGAGCACACACGCACGCACAGTAGGGACGAATAGAGGGGGAGAGAAAAGCTCAAGCAGACTCCCCACTGAGTGCAGAGCCCCATGTAGGGCTCCATCCCATCACCCCAAGATCATGACCTGAGCTGAAATCAAGAGTCAGACACTTAACCGACTGAGCCACCCAGGCGCCCTGAGAAGAAATATTTTTTTAATGTATACAGAATTTGAAAGAATTCACAAGCATCTATTTGGGAGGTGGGGAGCAGGAAGGAGAAAACAGGAGGGATGGGATAACTACTAATGAATAGCCAAACAAAAACAAAAACAAGAAAACAGGGCAGTGTTTTTGGAACTATAAGATATATATTCATGCCCTGGCCTCCCATTTACTAATTTTTTTTTTAACCTTAGTGAAGCCATTTAATGCATCCTTCCCATTCGTCTCATGCATCAAATGGTTCTTGAGAGCTTACTGTATGCCAGTCCCTATTTCAGGTGCTGGAAATACAGGGGCGAATGAGACCAACTGTCCTTGTCCTCATAGAGTTTACAATCTGTGCTTCCCTTTCATCAACCCTAAAATCAGGAAAATAATAATTGCCTTCTCTTTGTGTTGCTGTGAGGATCAAATGAGAATAGCTTATATTAAAGCAGTTTGTAAACCATCCATGTGAGAGCTTATTATTATACCTCTCTTTGTCCAAACTCAAATTAAGAGGTACTCAGCCAACCCCACATTTGTTAAAATTAAAACAAAACCATTAACTTCAATTGTCAGTGCATAATTGCCTCTGTAGAAGAAAATACCTTCTTTAAAAAAACCCATCAAGGTTTTGTCCAACTCCCATTATAATCGACAATGAAGCTTGCATTGGAATTTTCCTCTATATTTCATTTCCAAGTAGGAGTTAAATTTCGTTTCTTGAATTATAGGGTGCCAGAATAAATGGTTGAAACATTGGGTGAGAATCACAAAAAATCTAACTCATTCTGAATCTGAACCACAGACCAAAGAGAAAAAAAAAACACAAAACCCAGCAATTCGAATAGAGATATTCTCAGACGACAGGTTATTTTTTATTATGCAGTACCAGTATAACATGGATAAAAAAAAAAAACAACTAAAGATAATTTTTAAAATACTGGATTAACTAATCTGTTCACTCAGAGAATCAATTTAACATCAAATCAAACATAACGATAGCCCTATGTTCCCTCTTGTTCTCATTTCTATCTCTTTAAATAAAATTATAGCACTAACATGTTCACAGATCAAGCAATCTTGACAAGCTCAGCTTTGCTAAGTGTTTTATAATCATTCAAAAATCATTAAGTATTACTTGAAGTGAGTGTTTCTTGTATTTCAAGTATTATTTGTTGATGAGCATACCAGTTTTGAAGTCGTGGCTGCACCAATTTTAAACAGTGTTTGATCCATTAGTTTTCTAAATAAAGTCTCCATTAACTTTTGAAAACAAAGGATAGCAATATAGACCTCGTAGGACAATAAAATAGAAAAATTCATCATCTTCCCTTCCATAAACTGAAATATGTTTGCAGTCCTTGTCAATAAATCAGCATGTGTATGCATTTCTCTGTTGTGTTGTACTTAAATTTACAACCAAGTAAGCACAGAACAAACCTCTATACATTACAACTAAGAGCAAATGTATATGAATATGATAGCACATCCATACAAATATATTATTGTAGTAAGTTATAAGATTAAACTGGCTCATTCTTAAATTCATAAGGTAAAAGAGTTACAGATTCTAGAAATAGGGGAAAGAGTTTTTTCTGCAGTAAATTATTGCAGACAATTGGACATTGCGAAGTGCAAACAACTTGGTCCATGCAAGCGTGAAGAATAAACAGATCACTAAATTTGGTTTATGCTGTGCGTAAGCCCAGGCAAAGCAGTCTTTGTTTTTATAAGGCAAATGTATTTTAAAATCAATTTGTAATGTGACAGAAAGCCAGCAAAATAGTTTCAGTAGTGGTATGATATACTGTGATAGTTTAGTTCTATGCAAACATGAATCAAGACCTCCATATCCTGCCAAGGCAACAAAGAACCTAACCTTGCTAGGGGAGTACGATGAATTCCAAACAATGTGCTTCTTAAAGGAAAAACTTAAGGTGAAAAATGGCACCAAGCTTTTTGGAAGAGAAGTGTGATCATATTCCAAGTAGATGGTGTTGCACCCCCTAGATTTTAAAGTAACTTAACATAGCATCTCCTTCTTCGGGGACTACGTAGTACAGATGGTTTATTTATCAAGATGCCGAGAAGAAATTTCCAATCAAAATAGAGTACTCATTATTTTGCAGGGTTTGGTATGTTTGTTTTTTTTTTAATATAGTGAAAGTTAAAAATGTTCACGTTCGTGAAAATCAGTATTTTTACTCCCTGAAATAGAAGTACAGGAAGAACAACTTTAAAATCATGAATTTGCTTTTAGAATAATACAATTTTTTGTACTGGTTTCCAAAACAACTTTGGAGGAGATAACACCTCCTTGCTGCAATATATTACTCATAGTCTGTGTAAATGAAACAAAGAACATCATGAAACAATTTATAAAGTTTATAATCACAATCCATGAACCACATTTTACCTAATACCTACTTTTTAAGTGAAATATAATAAAATCCTGGATAAAGCATGTTCTTGTAAAGAATCATCATTTCACAATTTATATTGCAGCTTATCACTAAAGAGATTTTCTTTAAATAATCTATGGAGATCAATTGTAAGGTATCTGAAGGATATAATTTGCAAGTATGGATAGCCTCTTAAAATTGGAACTCAACCTATAATGGATGCCTAATATTTCTATTACGCATCCATGCTAGGACTAGGGGTGACCAAAAGATCCCGTACTAATTACTTATGGTTCATTAGAATGCTCCAGGGGGGTAGGCACCAATATTTCTTATTCCTCACGGGTATGGATGGTCTCCGCTGAATCATAATGAGCAAGGCAGTCCAGTCCTATTTCCTTTTTCAATTACTGAAGCAGGGAAGAAGCTGAAATTTTATTCTGGTAATGGTATTCTCTGATACTTGCAATTAACACAAAGAATATATTAAATAGGAAGAGTTTCGGTTTCAAATCCGGACCGAAGGGGAAGAACGTGAGAGGTTTGCTTCCGCACGCGGCAGGGTAGTGATACAAGGCCATCTCCTGGGAGACTGTACAGTATCCCTGTTCTGCTTGTTGAGGCCTGACATTCGTGTAGAAAAAAAATTATTAATTTAGTTTTGGTCAGAAATGTATTTGGAAAGATCCCTAAAACATTCCTGTTTACCAGGCGATAAACGAAGCAATTTAAAAACACAATCTCCTAATTTCCAAGACATTCAAGGGAAAGCACCGAGGAAAAGAGGGGCAAGCACCTTAAGGGAAGCAAGCCTACACTTAGGAGGCAGGACTAGCAAGAGGATTAAAAGAAAAAGAAAAAAAATAAGCCCTAAGGGGAACATAATCTGAGTTTGAAAAACCTTATCTCGAAGAGGTGTTTGGGAATCTAAGTGAATAAGGTGGGTACGAGGGGAAGAGACTACAAACTGTAACTGATGACACTCTGCTTTTGGAAAGACTCCTCCAGCGCTGAGAGGTTAAGGCCTGAGAACCGGGGAAGGTCGCAGAATTAGAATATCTGCCCCCAAAAGATGATGGCGTTGCAGAACAAGTGTCATTACCGTATTCCTGTCTTTTTCAGTTGATTGAGATTTGAAATGGCCCAGCTCATTCCTTTCTCTGTTTCTGCCCAAAAGGTTCTCAACGATGTGATGCTATTTGATAGGAGGAAAAACCCGTAGACGGTGTATCGTCTTAACTCCGGGGCCAAAATTTCATAATAAATACTGAAGGAGGAGAAAGAAAAAAAGAGAAGAAAGAGGAGGAAGAGAAGGAAAAAGAGGAAGTGAAAGAGATTTGATGGATCTTTAGCTTGAAAAATGAAATAGAAATTGTGAAAATAATCATATTTAACAACATTTAGATTACAAGTTGTAATTGTGTATTGATTTTTTAAATGAACAGAGAATGAGGCAAAAATTCATTGCTTTGAGGCGTAACATTGCAAACAAATGTTTTCCATAGAAAGACCTGACATCTTCAATTCAATCCACATTTCCCCACAAGTCTCCCTTAACCCTTACTGTTCAAACAATTTTCTTCTAAAGCTTCTATTCTGTCATCACTCCTGCTGCTTTTGCCTTCTCTGGTGGTTGAACGGTTACACTGGCATTTGCCTGTCATTCTAGCACCTCTCCATTATCACTCTCAGTAACTTTATGAAAGTTTGAATCTTGTGGAATATTTGCATTTTCACTTTGCCTTGCGTTATATTTTACCTCAGACTGTCCAGATACTGATGCTTTAAGCCGTGGGGAGTATAAAAGCTAATGTTATGCGTAGAAAATGCTGTGTTCTTTGGGGAAAATTTTATAAATGACCAGTTTTGTATTATGTATTTGTAAGTATTTTGTATTTTGCTTTCCTATACGATCTAATATAAATCCAGAAATTTGATTATGAAAACTCAGAAGAAAGACCTCTCTGATCTCTGAATAATCAAGAATGTCCTTTCTTTCCAAACATCCATAAATGACTAGATTTTTATACAAGGGAAACATACCCATTGAGAAACATGATTTTATTTCACCTTCAGAAATCTTGTTATGCTATCCCTAAGCCATAACAATATATTTTGGGAATATATCACTAGTCTTTAGCAAGTCAGTTGTTCATCTTAAAATTTAACTTAAAAAAAAAAAAAATCAGTGCACCTGCCTGGCTCAGTCGGTAGAGCATGCAACTCTTGATCTCAGGAGCATGAGTTCGAGTCCCATGTTGGGTGTAGAGATTACCTAAAAAAAACTTTAACTTAAAAAAAAGCAGGAAAAACAATTGCTTACCCACTGTCTGACTGGTGATCTGTTAACAAACAAAGAAAAGAGTCTCTATTTTAATTGCTTTTCTCTATGGCATTTTAAATTGGTAAAAATTATTAGTCAGTTTGTTAGTTTGACTTTAATTTTGTTAAGTTGTTTGAATATGTAGGAAAAAATACCTATACATTATGACAATTTGAAATGCAATTATAATCTTATGATACATGCATATGCACAGTCGGAAAAATATAAAATTGCTATGAGACTTGCTGCTAGGAAATGAAGCTGTCTCTATCAATTTGTATTTCTGGAAATTTCTTATTGAAGGGATGTATTGATTCCCTTTGAAATGACCGTTTCTTCAGATTAATTTGAATTTTCAAATCAGGTTTACACAACGAATTAAGATGATAAAGAATATAAATCAAACTTCAGTCTATTCAATGCTTTAACAAAAAATAATTAAGGATGGATAATTTGGCAAAATCCCATTTATATTTTCAAATCTCCACATTCAATTTTTACTACTGGTATAGGGGTAAAACCATTATAATGTATTGTAAAATTCATTTGTTTGGCTTTGCAGAAAAGATTTGCTTTTGGAAGAATGATCTTCACTGCCTAAATTGCTTCGCACTTGGTTGCATTAGAAGCCAAGTCAATGTTGGCCAAAAGGCAATCAGTAAATGAAACGTTATAGATAGATATGCACCACCTTTGTGCCATCTTTAATGCTTTTCTATTCTAGTAATTTGGTCCATATTGTGCCCTTCCTGAAACATCCATTTTAATCATTTCTTTGTTTAGAATTCTATGAACCTTCTCATTGCTTTAAAGTAAGGGCCACTTCTGAAAATAGACGTTTTGACTTCACTTTCCCCTTATTGTTGGCCACAAACATGCTCTAGCAATTATGAGAAGGGGCTGACCAATTTCCCTAGGACAGTGGCCATAGAACTGTTTTAGATCTTGGTCTAAAACAGGGACAAAAAACTCTATGTCTCATACACACTACTCTCACTTTCTAATTAATGAGTAATAAAGAAGTGTCATTGTATAAGGATACGTCAGGGAAATGATATAAACAATAATGTTGTCTTAAAATGATTCTCAACTATTGTCCGTCTTGTTTTGAATTAAATTTTTCAATGAATCCTATTACATAGTAATTTTACTTCATGTCAATCAAAATTTGGCAAGTTTCTAGAAACTTAATAGTATGTAAAAATTATCAAATGATTTGTAATTTCCCAAGGAGGTTTTAAAAATTATATACTTCTGGGGCGCCTGGGTGGCTCAATCCTTAAGCATCTGCCTTCGGCTCAGGGCGTGATCCCGGCGTTCTGGGATCGAGCCCCACGTTAGGCTCCTCCGCTGGGAGCCTGCTTCTTCCTCTCCCACTCCCCCTGCTTGTGTTCCCTCTCTCACTGGCTGTCTCTCTCTGTCAAATAAATAAATAAAATCTTTAAAAAAAAATTATATACTTCTATAAGAAGTCCATGGGAGAAAAAAAAAAGATTACAAAAAGGTTGGGCCATGGTAACTGCTGTTATCTTTCCTGCAAACAATCTGTGAAAACTGCAAACATTATCTGTCATTGTACCTATCTGAAGTTTTCAAACTCATGACAATATAAATGACAGAAATCAAAATATGGTAGAAAAACCTTGAATTATGAGCCTGGATGCCAGAGTTTTAGACTGGGCTCCTGCTCACTAAAAAATTCACAATACTCATAAATTTAACTTCCGATTGAATCCCCTCATCTACTTTTCTCCAACTTAATTTGTCTGCTTAAGGCAGACAGATTACTGCTTGGTCTTGCATATGTGATTCTCTCACTTTGACTTGCTTACGTGTTTACTTTTACCCCCAAAAGTGTTTTTCTGTTCCTTTCTTCCAAAGAGAAGAACCTTTTCTCATGCAAGAAATCAATAAAGATGTAAGAACTCATGGGCAATTTCCTCAAATTCAACCCACCTTTCTCTTTACCCTAAGCACTTAGCAATCCTTTTAGCTTTGTATACAGCTGTAACTGTTAGTGAAAAAGACTTAATGAATTTGAATAGTTCCCCTTGAATGTATCCTAGCTCCACAATCATAGCTAGTTAGTGATTTTCATTATTCCATAGTTCATAGAATCATGGAATCTGTTCTCCTTTTACTAAAGAAATGATGCAGTTAAACCTGCAATTAGACTGCCCACCTTTGAGGAACTGCCTACCATGCCAAGATCCTCTTTTTGAGAGGAAGTTTCTATAGGAAGTGCCTTACACATCATTGGACCTGCTGACGTTCATCTCATAACTGATTGACAAGGGCTGGGGAGCCTGCCATGAAAGCTCTGTCCAAAGGAGATGACCTCTAAGAATGCTTCAGGGTTGACCAATCAGATCCTTTCTGTGAGGGAAGCCAAAACTCAGACTGGAAGGAGCTAAATCGCCATGATGATGGGACAAGTAGACCAGAGAGATACTGTGTGCTGAAAAATGTGATAGTCTGAGACAATAAACTGATACTTGCATGAATCACTGGGATGGCCTTCTAATAGCTGAACGCCATCATGCAATTTCATGCTTACATCTATACTGCATTCACATTTCACGTACTGAGTAAAGGCCTATTAAAGTAAATACCATTTTCTCAGTAATGGAACTTGAGAACAGTGTTGGGAATATTGAGTGATAACACAACGTACTGAAGTCAAGAAAAATCTTTGCACAGCAGTCAGTGCCAACATACTTGGTAGGCTACACTGGCCCCCAAGGATAGGCAGGTCCTCATCCCCAGAACCTGTGAAAATTGTGCTACATAGCAAATGAGACTTTGCAGGTGTCATTAAGGTAAAGACTGTAAGATTGGGAGATTATCTGGATTACCTAAATGTAATCACAAGTGTCATGAGATGGAGACAAAAGAGAAGAAGGTGGTACATGATGATGAAGCAAAAAGAGATTTGAAAATGTAACATTGCTTGCTGGGGCACCTGGGTGGCTCAGATGGTTGAACATTCAGCTCAGGTCTTCATCTCAGAATTGTGAGTTCAAGTCCCATGTGGGTCTCCACAGTGGGTGTGGAGCCAACTTAAAAAAAAAAAGTAACACTGCTGACTTTGAAGTTGGAGGAAGGGACCAAGAGCTGAGGAATGCATCTCTAGAAGCTGGAAAAGGCGAGGAAATAAATTTTCACCTAGAGCCTCTTGAGGGCCCTGCCAACACCTTTGTTTCAGTCCAATAAAACTGATTTTGGACTCTTGACTCCAAGAACTAACTGTAAGAGAATAAGTATGAATTGTTTTATGCCACCGAGTGTGTGATAAATTGGGCAGTAGGAAACTAACATCGAGGTTAATGTGTATATTCTATCTCCAAATGTAATAAATAGGAGATACACATTAAAGATTTTTTTCTTCTCCTCATCAGTGACTACATTTATGTACCTGTTTAATATAAAATTCAATAAATTGACAATCAAGCATTGTTCCTGGCCAAATTTTGATTAAGTATGACATCTGATTATTTTTACCTAGAAGATAAATTCTTGAAATTATTATTACTAATGTGAATTGGCACACTCTGCATTAGTATTGAGGTCAAAAAATGTATACAAAAATATAAAATCTGACTTGATACCTTTGAAATCTTTTTATTATTTAGTTTTACCAAAACTACCAAAGTAGTAGTACATATTATATTAAGTTAATGTTTTAATTTAAATTGCGTTAGTTTTATACTGTGATTTATGGTTAATTTGAAAAGTTGTTTATTTTCTATGTATATATTTATCTAAGTTTATAGGAGCTGTTAACCTGAGGAGGGTAAGTTTAGTCTTATCTTTGTATGTGTTTAAGTCAACATCAGAGTCTGAAACGTTTTTTAAGCTCCTATTTTAAAAGCTACTAGATTGTGAAACATTGTTCAAAATCTTTGTGAAGCTTAGTAGGCAACGGCTTTCTATTCTGCCACACCATTAAAAGGTAAACTGAGGGGCGCCTGGTTGGCTCAGTTGTTAAGGTCGTGTTCCAGGGTCCTGGAATCGAGCCCCACATGGGGCCCCTCTGCTGGGAGCCTGCCTCTTTCTCTCCCACTCCCCCTGATTGTGTTCCCTCTCTCACTGGCTGTCTCTCTCTCTCTCTGTCAAATAAATAAATAAAATCTTTAAAAATAAATAAATAAATAAAAGGTAAACTGAGGCATATGAAAAATTTCTAGAGTTTATTTGAGCAAAAAGCGATTCCTTTCAATCTGGCAGAGCCAAACCGGAAGTGGTTAAGAGCCCTCTACATCCAGGAACCAGGAGAAAGACTTATATAAAGAAGGTGTGAAAGAAAAGAAAGGGAACTATTTGATTGGCTAGAACTCAATGCCTAGTTGCCTGCTTATGACTGGTTGTCCTTAGTGTTTTGATTTAATAATCTCGAGGCATTTATAGGCTTAGATTTTGGTTTGCTTGCATAGGCAATCCTGGCGTTAGAGCCACCTCAGTCTAATGCCTCCCTGTTTAATTAATTTAACAATACTTTCCAAATAAACTTCCAGTAATAGAATATGTCTCTTGAAGCCCAAGAAATCTCATAATGCCCCTAGTTATGTACACCTTATTGTTAAAGGTATTCCCAGAGACCTCTGCTCTGGGATGTAATTTGACAAATGCAGTCTACAATAAATTCACCAGTTGGGTGAGTGAAGCATAGTTTTTAAAATAACCAATACCCACTCTGGTTAGAACACTTGTAGTTTGAAGGCACCTGGGTGGCTCAGTCAGTTAAGCATAGGACTATTGGTTTCAGCTCAGTCATGATCTCCAGGTGTGAGATAGAGCCCCAAGTTGGGCTCCCCTCTCAGTGGGGAGTCGGCTGAAGATTCTCTCTCCCTTTCCATCCCCCAACTCACACACACACTCTCTGTCTAAAATAAATAAATCGTAAAAAATTAAAAATAAAAAGGAACTCTTGTAGTTTGAATACACAAAGTTTCAGTTAAGATGATATTAATCCTTGGGGCACCTGGGTGGCTCAGTTGGTTGGGCAACAGACTCTTGATTTCAGTTTAGGTCATGATCTCAGGGCTGTGGGATAGAGCCCCAAACCGGCCTCCACACTCAGTGTGGAGTATGCTTGAGATTCTCTCTCTCCCTCTCTCTCTGCCCCTCCCCCTGCACACACTCTCTTTCTCTCTCAAAATAAATAAATCTTTTTTAAAAAGACAATATTAATCCTCAGATCACAGTTTACACAATATAAATTCAATAAGTAAGAGACAATAGACAGTGAATGGATGGTGACTGAGGTTCCAAAGGTAAACCCCTTAAATCTTCCTCGGGATCTCTGAAAACTGCTTTCTCATTTCTTCCAGGAAGGCTTACTGGGCCCCCAGGGTCCATTAGTATGCATGATGCTCTTCCTTCATACTTTCAAGGTACCTATCCTTGCTGTGCTGTTCCCCCATTCAACAGTGGGGAAAAGGCAGGGGCAAGTGTTTGTTTTATTAATCACCATATCCCTACTGTGTCAAAGGCAGGAACTCCTTTTCCCTCATACCAGCTTACCTAGTATATAGTGAACACCCAATTAATGTTTGTTCAATGAGCCTAGTTTCTACACGTGCTATGTTCTGGGAGGAGGAGCACTTTGTAAGGGCTACCCAGCAAATGTCAAGCCTTTTAAACTGTCGCCTAAAAAAATCTGACATTGGCAACATTAACCTTTAGAAGCCATCTTAGCATTTACTTAAAGGCTATGTTTTGCAATGACTAACAGCCTACATCTAAAGTCTGGTAATGTACTCCAATAACACAGATTTAATAAAAATGTAAAATGGATTGAGAAATTATTGAAAACCATAAACTCACAGCTTATTACTCTATAGCAAAGAACATATTCTCTGGTTAATCTTCCTCTATGTCCTAAAGATCTATGACCCCTTAATCAGCCTTCAAATCCAGTCAAATCAATTACCACATTAGTTCTTACAGCTTCCAAACAGGAATATCCTTCATCTGCCCAAATCCTCATGTTCCCTTGTGGATCTAGGTTTCATTGCATCACCAGGTGAAAGCTTATTTTAAAAATGACATGTGCTTTGAGAGATCTGCCCTGTTTGAAAAAAAGAAATGGAAAAATAGGGAGCTTTGAAATCATGAGCAGTACAGTTGAACTTAATCTGTGTCTACTAAGGCCTTATCTATGTTCACTACTCCGTTTAGTGCTGTGGGGTGTATAAAAGAGGCACAAAACATCAGACTTTATGCAGCCCTATGGCACAGTTGTGCGAAATATTTAATAATGTTAAAAAGCAAGAGTGTGATTAAGTATCAAAACGAGGTGTGCAGTCAGTAAGTGCCTTTGAAGTTCTGCTGAAAGACATCCACAGGGATGTCTAAGGGAGTTGGCCCAAGGCAGATTCAAGACAGAACCCTATGGAGGACCACAGAGTTGGGTAAGGGCAGCTGTAGAGCTCGCCGAGCAACCGTGATAGCATGAGCACAATCACAAGGAGAGGGAGGGAATAACCAACAAAGGAAAAACGAGAGGAGAAATGAAACAGAAGAAATTTAATATGGTCAAGACCAAGGAGAAAAATCAAACTGAAAAGTAGACATTATACAATTTTACAGTTAGATCTGGGTCTGAGTTGACAGTTGAAGAAGAGACGCCATTAAAACATTTTAATTTTTGCATTTGTTTAAGCCAGGGATTCTTTTTTTAAAAAATTTTTATTTAAATTCAGTTTAATTAACATATATGTACAGAATTTCTAGTTTCGGAGGTAAAATTTAGTGACTCATCAGTTGCATACAACACCCAGTGCTCATTACTTCAAGTGCCCTCCTTAATACCCATCACCCAATTGCCCCATCCCCCCACTGACCTCCCCTCCAGCAACCCAGTTTGTTTCCTATATTAGAGGAGTCTCTTCTGATTTGCCTCCCTCTCTGTTTTCATCTTATTTTTTTTCCTTCCCTCCCCCTATGTTCATCTGTTTTGTTTCTTAAATTCCACATATGAGTGAAATCATATGGTCTTTGTCTTTCTCTGACTGACTTATTTCACTTAGCCTAATACCCTCTAATTTCATCCACATAGTTGCAAATGGCAAGATTTCGTTCTTTTTGATGGATGAGTATTATTTCCATTATATACATATACCACCTCTTTTTTATCCATTCATCTGTCAGTGGACATCTGGGCTCTTTCCATAGTTTGGATATTGTGGACATGGCTGCTACAAACATTGGGGTGCAGGTGCCCCTTCGGATCACTACGTTTGTATCTTTGGGGTAAATACTCAGTAGTGCAATTTCTGGACCATAGGGTAGCTCTATTTTCAACTTTTTGAGGAACCTCCATACGTTTTCCAGAGTGGCTGCACCAGTTTGCATTCCCACCAGCAGTGTAGGAGGGTTCCCCTTTCTCTGCATCCTTGCCAACATCTATTGTTTCCTGAGTTGTCCATTTTAGCCGTTCTGACCAGTGTGAGGTGGTATCTCACAGTGGTTTGATTAGTGTTTCCCTGATGCCAAGTGATGTGGAGCACTTTTTCATGTGTCTGTTGGCCATTTGGATGTCTTCTTTGGAGAAATGTCTGTTCGTGTCTTCTGCCCATTTCTTGACTGGATTTTTTGTATTTTGGGTGTTGAGTTTGATAAGTTCTTTATAGATTTTGGATACTAGCCCTTTATCTGATAAGACATTTGCAAATATCTTCTCCCGTTCTGTTGGTTTGGTTTGGTGGACTGTTTCCTTTGCTGTGCAGAAGCTTTTTATCTTGATGAAGATGCAATAGTTCCTTTTTGCTTTTGTTTCGCTTGCTTTTGAAACGTGTCTAGCCAGAAGCTGCTGCGGCCAAGGTTGAACAGGTTGCTACCTGTGTTCTCCCCTAGGATTTTGATGGATTCCTGTTTCACATTTACGTCTTTCATCCATTTTGAGTTTATTTTTGGATACGGTATAAGAAAGTTGTTCGGCTTCATTCTTCTGCACGTGCCTGTCCAATTTTCCCAGCACCATTTGTTGAAGAGACTATATCTCTTCATTAGATATTCTTTCCTGCTTCGTCAAAGATTAGTTGACCGTATAATTGAGGGTCCATTTCTGGGTTCTCTATTCTGTTCCATTGATCTATGTGTCTGTTTTTGTACCAGTACCATACTGTCTAGATGATTATAGGTTTGTAATATAGCTTGACATCCGAAATTGGGATGTCTTCAGCTTTGGTTTTCTTTTTCAACATTCCTTTGGCTATTCGGGGTCTTTTACAGTTCCATACAGATTTTAGGATTATTTGTTCCAGTTCTGCAAAAAAAGTTGATGGTATTTTGATAGGGGTTGCATTGAATGTTAAGCCAGGGATTCTTAAACTGCATCTATGGAATCCTTAATAGTTTATGAACAACTTCCAGAGAGTCCACGAACATACTGACATTTTATGCAAAATATTATTCATACAGAGATTTTTCTGAGGAAAATATCCACAATTTCATCAGATTCTTTTTTTTTTAAGATTTTATTTACCTATTTGTCAGAGAGAGAGAGTGCTCACACAAGCAGGGGGAGCAACAGAAGGTGAGGTAGAAGCAAGCTCCCCACAGAGCAAGGAGCCTGATGCAGGGCTCGATCCCAGGACCCTGGGATCATGACCTGAGTCGAAGGCAGATGCTTAACTGACTGAGCCACCCACGCAACCCACTTTTTTTTTTTTAATTTCATCAGATTCATAAAGGAGTTTGTGACTAAAAATATTAAGAACCACTGAGAAAATTATATTAAGCTTACATGTCACTGTCACATAATTACATTATCTGAAGCCCACAATGATTAAGTCCAAGGTCAAAATTAAGATCCGAAGAGCTAAATTTGGCCTATTGATATGTTTTGTTTGGCTCCCATAGCATTTTCTTAAAAAAATGGAATTGCCAACATTTAGAAGTGTTGAAAAAGTGAAAAATCTGGCAAGATGAGACTCTCATTCCAGCACAGTATTAACCATCAGAGCTGAGAAAGGACTGTCTCTGGGAACCAAGCAAACACCCTCAAGTTTATCCTCTGGCCACCACTACTGATAGTTCTAGACCCCTTTTTGCTGCCTAGCTATTGTTGAAGTTTGTGTTTGAGAGTCCCAAATTAAATAATGTGTGCAGAAGCTGATAACTAGATCTAGTTTGGGCTGCAATTCAAAATGGAGTCTACTGTGCCAGTGGTTCTCAAACTAGATGCCTGTTGGAATCCTGCTGTGATGTGTTCACTTTGCTTTTTGCCAGTATTTGTCTAACAAGCAAGTGTCAACAAACACGTCTTGTTTATGATGCTTAGTTAGTGGCTTTTTTCATAAATACATGTACTTGTAATTCTTTTATATTGTTATATTTACATTCATCCAGCACATATTTCTTGAGCATATAATAGTATATTATAGCATAGTATATTATTAAACTGTAGTAATAGTATAGTAGCATACCAAGCACTTTCAAGTTCTATTATATATATTACATATATATATATATGTCTGCCAGTAGTGTTTCCTGACTTCTACAATGAAATTGAATATATCAATATTTTATAATGTTCTGTAAAAAGTGCAGTAAATCCGTGTGTTCTGCACCTCAACATGGTCACTGCCCTCCCCAAGTTACAGTGCATTAAACTGTTTGTGCATATTTTTTAGTCTTCTTCCATGAACAAAAAGGATAACTCTAGAAGAACGTGTTTCTTTCCTCCTTAACTGCAGTTTGGTAACACTGATTGACATAACCTGGTAAATACATTATTCTAGTATGTTACTTTCTCCTACCTGGATTTCATGCTCCTCATGGAGCACTGCCAACAACAGAATGCATCATTTCAAAAATTTGGGAGACATTCTTGATTTCTCTCTTTCCCTCATTGCCTCCTCAGTATCTAATCTAATCAGCATTTCGCTAACTGTACCACTAATGTACACCTTCAAATGTGCCACAAACCCATTAACTCATCTCCGTCTTCTCTGCTCTTACCCTGGTCCTCACCATCTCTCACTTGGATCAGTGCCATGATCTCACTATAAGTTTTTCCACTTCTATTTTTGTAATTTTATAATTCAGTCCCTGCATAGTAGCCAGGGCAGTGCTTTAAATGTAAAATAGACCCTGTCACTCCACTGCTTAAAACTCCCGTATGGCTTCTCCTTCCACTTGGAATAAAACTCAGCTCCCTTACTTTGGTCATCATGAGATTCATGATGTCGCCCCTACTTCCATCTCTAAGTTCACGTCCTACCATTCTGCCCTCTGCTCACTAAACTGCAGCCACACTGACTTCTTGCAGAAATACCGAGAAAGCCAAGTCTGTTCCTTCTTTAGGGACTTTGCATTTCTGCTCCCTGGGCCAGGAACATTCTCCCCCTAGTTCTTTGTATGATTACTTCCCTCTTACTCTTCAGATCTTCAAACAAAGCTCATGTCCTCAGAAAGGGCTTCCTAGCCAGCCAATCTAAATGAGTTGCCCTCCCTTCCTATGCCAATCAGTCTCATTCATTAATCTGCTTCATGATATCATTTTACCTGCTTGCTTATTACCTGCTTCTACCCACCTGATCATAATCTCCATGAAAGCAGGGGATCCTGTCTCTTTTATTCATCTGAATGCCTGGATTAGGCACTTGTTCACCGAAATGGGTACCTGACACATAGGTAGCCAAAAATATCTGTTGGATGAATGAGTGAATGAAGAGATGAGTGAAAATGGAGGAAAAAATGGCCAACACCCTCCGAGTGTAAAAGCACTCATGTGGGACACTGCAGTCCACTTTCCTGACATTCAGAACAATGTCCTTTATAAGTTGTCCCATGATGTAGGTAGATGGATGGATGGATGGATGGATGGATGGATGGATGGATTTATCCGTTTGGTTGGGTATTGTGTTTGAGTGCATTGGTGTGAGCAAAGCACAGTGACTCATTTGATTTTGGTTGAAAGGGCCTTCCCTCTCACCTAGGCACATAAACAGCCAAACTCTTACCTAGTACATATCACTTTAACAGAAAATAAGCAGACTCTTTTGTTTCTTTTTTCAAACTAGCATAATTCACTGCCTGCTTTCTGAAACCATTTATCTTCTGGCTTCAGAGAAAAACAGATTCACAGAGACCTCTTTAAACGAAGACCAATATTTAAAAAAACGATTTTGATATGTGTAGACAAAAATCATTTTTAATCATGCAAATTCATAATATTTGATAAAATGAAAAATATAGTGCCTTAGTGATATGCAATAAATGTGAAATATGGGCGAATGTTCCAACTGCACACATTTGGTTTGGCAGAAAAAAGTAGCTTTATAAAAGATAAGCCTCAGGGTGCCTGGGTGTCTCCGTCGGTTAGACCTCTGACTCTTGATTTCAGCTCTGGTCCTGATCTCAGGGTCACGGGATCTAGCCCTGCCCCTGGCTCTGCACTCAGCAGGGAGTCTGCTTGGGATTCTCTTTCTCCCTCTCCCTCTCCCCCTCCGCCACATGTGGGAGCAAGCTCTCTCTCTCAAATAAATCAATCTTTATAAATAAATTAAATAGACAAAAAATAAACCTCTATAGACCTGTGTAATTCATTTATAAGACATAGTAAATAATTTCTTAAAAATTAATTAGGAGGTAAGGGAGGATCTAATCAATTTTTACTGAAAATGAAATGAGTTATTTTAATAAATATCAAAGTTCAGCTCTTGGGTCAGGCAGGAAAAAAAAATATTTCAAGTCACATAGGAAAATAAAATGTTCTTCTGGGACAAAAGTAAGGAAGGCTCAAAAGGTTCCCAATGAAGCAAAAGAGAAAATCAAAAAATATTTTTAAAAGATCATTACAAAACACATGCATCATTTTATTCTTAAAGAAAAATGCTTCCTTGCTTTATGAAAATATTCAGATCCTGTCCCTAAATCTACCTGGAACTCCAAGCTCTACTGAATGCAGAACAGAGTTTAGCAACTTTGAGAGATCTGGGACCTATGAATAAGGAATCTCCAGTTTTGCCTTGAATGCCAATGCATACTTAATTCGTAAAACTTACTAATAATAGCACTAACATTTGTGTAATACTTTATAGTTTATGGATACTTTGAGATACATTATCTCAGTTGGTTTTCAAAATAACCCTAGGGAAAACTGAAATACATTTAGTGTTATTTTACTGATAGAAGTTAGGGCAGGCCCAATGTCACTAGTTCTGTACTGAAATAAGGAAAATCTTCTCTGCTACTTAACACCACTCTCCTTGGGAACAAAGCCTCTCCTGGTGCGAGAGTACCTAGGTTTAATCAGCAAACGCCCTGGGAGATTGAACACATCAACTTACATTTCCACTTGTATGTAAAGGAGGGATTTCCAGATCCTTGGGAAGGGATGAAGGAAAGCTCCTTGGCGAGGGGGCTGTCCTTCAGTGGGGGAGGTCGCCGGTAGGAAGATGGGGCCCTTGAAGAGAAACCTGGCCTTATTCACAGGTCATCTGAGGCCACGCTGTCCTCACATTAAGCTATGCTAGTGAGCATCACGTATGAAAGTAGATGTATGGTCTGGAAATTTTCAATGTGTTGATTTTTAAAAATAACCAAGGCATAGTTTAAATTTGCTAAGTGTTGTTTTAACTAAGCAGCAAAGAGTGAGTAGGAGTTAGCCAGGTAAGGAGGAAGGGAAAACACACATATTCCAGGCAGAGAAAGCAACATGTACGAAGGCCAGGGGCAGGAGATGCTACGGCCCATTTTATGATGTGCTGGAATAATTCATTGAGATAAAAATTTGAGTTTTGTTTGTACAGTTGTAGATGGACCAGAAGCCTAAGAGCTATTTTCCTCCTTCCCAAACCTTTCTCAGTCACAGTTGGGTTTTTGGCGGAATGGGGACCTGGGGCTTGCCTTGCAGAGTTAAGAACATTTTGTTCTGTAAAGTCCAAGAAAGGGGATGGGGTCTGAAGCTCTGCAATCAGGAACCGGATGTGATAAAAACTGAAAGATGCTCTAAAGGTTGGTGGTCAGGGGTTCTGGAAGTAGAAGACTTGCTTTCCACCTCCTCACTGCACCCCAGGGCGGCATTAGGAACTCGAAGAAGAATGGCTGGACCCAATCACCAAAGCTCTCAGCCTCTGCAAGGATCTCAGTGCTCATGTTACACGCAAAGCCTCCTTAGAAAGAGACTTCAGCCTTAGATAGTAGCTGACCCATGTGAACCCAGGACAACCTGCTGAATCTGCGGGGTGGGGATGGCAGAAGGATGTGCATCTTACTTGTCTTAGAAGTATGCACTTGATGTAAATCCTCGTTTAGCATACATCAATTGTTCCTCTTAGGCTCAGAGATCTTAAGATTCCAAGGTCTGATTCAGGCTTCTGGAACGGGAGTGGCTCATACTCATCTTTGTCTTCAGAACTTGTAGGGTTTCTGAAAGTTGCAGGATCATCATTTCCTGTACATTCATGCATTTTAGAATTAGAGGTATTCGTTCTCACAATGATTTGATAAGTTCTATCTTTTATAATCGGTCATGGTCACCTGTCCCAGAAATCCAAGTACCGGCAGGCAATGCAGAGATGGAAGCATTGCTCTATAGAGGTAAATATAAGAGGTAGCTCTCACACTTACAGCACAGGCTCTTTCCCAAGTACTGTTCTACGAGATTTACAGGTGCTATATGTAAGTTTCTACCCTATAGGTAGGAACTGTTTTTATCTCGAGTGCAACTACTGCTAAGAGAAGGATAGTGGATGGAGAAATGGAAACACGGTAGGCAGCATTTTCCATCAGGAGGGATGACACTGCACGCTGGTAACGTAAGCTACAGGTCATTCCTGGACCAAATTCAAATGCTATCACCAGAGAAAGAAAAATCCATCATTTGTACCAGAGTATAACTAGACACAGAACAACTTCTTGCCATGTAGAGAACGGATGAAATGATTACGTAGACTTATTTTGCCCCCTACTTTCTGAGAGTCGGTTGCTTTTTGTGTGTAAGTCTTTTAGCATTGTCCCTCCTGGATTCTCATTGAACAATTGAGGCTTACTGTCGGATGACTTCCAGCATTATTATCAGGGGGCTGTACTATCCTGAGTCAAGCCATCATTTCCAGGATATCTAGGGGCCTCCCACTGATTATAATAAGCTGAAAACACTCTGCAATTGGAAACTGTAGCTACTATTGTTCAGTAGAATCTACTACCCAATTTATTTTACAGCAAAATCTATCACGAAAGCATTCAGTAAATTAATCTAGCTTGACCGCCAGGAAATTCTAGTGTTATTGTATTTTCCCCACCCCCACCCCCCAGGGCACCCAGGGAATTTTGTTCATTTGCCATTCATATTATTCCCAATGTTTTATTGTCAATGACACGGCTGACCCTCAGCAAAATTGCAAAGTAGCCAAAATTCATTTTAAAAGTCCTTCCTTCTTTTCATAAATATCCTCCCCATTTTCTTGAGGAAGGCTGGATTGTATTCAGCCCCAGGAATGCTCCGATATCCACTGAAACTCATTTAATTCTTGAAAGGTTTTAGGTATCAAGACTTGTCGTCAGGCTCACTGATCTTCCTACCGCTAAACACTCGTAAATACTCGCTAAACACTCGTAAATACTCGGTCCTTATTTGACCTAACTTACCAGCAGCATTTAATACAACTGGTCACTCCCTCCTCCTTAATATACTAATTTTTTTTTGTCTCATTGGCCTCCCGGGCATCTCCTTTCCTGAGTTTTCTTTCTATGCCACTGGCAGCTTCTTTTCAATCTCCTTTGCCTATTTCTTCTCTTTTCTCTATAGCACAGCGGGGATCAGGGGCTTACACCTTGTTTCTCTACTCCTCTCTTTTGGTGATCCCACAGCTTGAAATAACATCCCTATACTAATGACTCTCATCATCTCTCTTCTGTGGGCCTTCCCCCTGACTTCTAGACTCATGTATCCAACCGCCTATTTGAAAGCGTCTCTTGAATATTTACTAGGTATCTCAATGTTAAGCTGACCAAAATTGAGTTCTGTAACTTCTCTAGAAAATCTGCTCCTCCTGAAGTCTTTTCTGTCTCACTTCAAAGAAACTCAATCATTCTAGTTAATCCAGGCAAAATCTCTGCAGACATCCTGGGCTCCTTCTTTACCTTATAGCATACATCCAGCTTCACACATTGAACTTCAAAATACATCCAGAATTCAACCACTCCTGATCATATCCAATTGCTTGCATGGCTATCTCTCTGATTGAACCAGCATTATCTTCTGTCTGGATTACAATAACTTTGTAACTACTTTCCTCATTTCTACCCTTGTCTTGGTTTAGGTCCTTTCAATAGCAGGTCCTACTACTGGGTGTAATTTATTGAGGAGGTAATGCTAGAAAGCATTGTAGGGTAGGGTGCAGAGAGAAACGTAAAAAGCCAATAACAGATTGACTCTTGGGATGGCTGGGGCTCAACCCTGCTTGGGACCCTCCAAGAGACAGTGGAAAGTGGCTGAATTTTGCTACCAGGGAGCAAGGAATCTGAGCTAGTTAACCCAACTGATAGGATTATCTCCTAAATCCAAAGAAAGCTAAATGTTGTGCCTTTTTCTTCATTATAGAACAATGCTCTCGTATCCTTTAGCGCTGGAGGAATGTCCTGGCATTCCTCAAAACACTGGACCATAAAAATATCATTGATATGCCATGAATTTTTCTAAGGTTTATCTAATTTCCAATTCACATATGACTTCCCAGAGCATCCGGATAGAGCGTTTGCCACTTCATGCTCCCTAGTTTGATTAATATGCTGCCCTTCGCCAGTGGACCAGCAGATGTTCTGTGGAGTGTCCCTTTAGAATCTACCGCATCGGAGACAGGAAGATTAACGAAGACCTAGGGCGAGACTTGGAATGTGCACTGCTCTCCATCCAGGTGAATGCAAAGTGTTTTTGGTCCTCTTTTCTGATATGATCTTAAAAAATCATTTTCCAGGTCAATAGCAGCTGTGTTGATTTGTTCTCGTAGCAACACCACATACAACATGGCAGCTATGAGTAAAGCTACCACCTTGGTCTCTGTTTTATGGTGGTCCACTGTCACTTGTTGGGATCAACCTGATTTTTGTAGGGGCCATGCCAGTGAATTAAATGAGAATATAATGGGGTCCCTCTTTTAAGACTCTGAGGATGGCACAAATTTCTGCCATTCCATCTGAGGTATGGACTGCTTTCAACTTGCTCTCTGGGGTTGTGTTACTGGACTCAGGTCCGTGGGCCCAGCAATAGTCGAAACAAGGATGGACCCCAAATTTAAAGGTGTAGCAAGGCTTCATTCAGGCAACACCTGCAGCTGAAGGGAGACACAGTCAGGACAAAGGTGACAGACTAGTTCCCAGAACAACAGCCAGGGGAGGTTTAAAGGACCCAAGGTGGGAAAGGAGTGCTGGCTCAGGTAGGGGTGTGGAAATACAGGGAATTGGGCTCGGAGTGCAGTTGAGGAACCTTTTTTTCTTACATCCTATGTTTCATTTGCATAGTAAGTCTCCACCTCTGGGTGAAATTTTTAGCATAATAATGAGGGGGAAAGGTAGTAGACGGTTAAACTTGGGGGCCGTAATTGTCTCAGCCTAGTTTGAATCCATCTCAGTCTAGTTTGCTCCCCGGTCTGTGCTCCACGCTGCCAGAAAAGCGCTAAGAGCCAGTAGGCAGTGCCCCGGGTACACAGGGGCTCCTTCCCGAGGTGTCCGTTGAATGCAGGGATAGTTTCCAAAACTTAAACTTGGCTTTTCCAGCCGCCATGGCTTAGGAGGTTCCAAAAGGCTCTTCCTAGAGATTTGTCACCACGGCTGTGATAAAGGTTGTAGAACTTAGAAAAGAGAAACAGTCTGTTAGTTCTTCTTGCCGCATGATCCTGACCTGTATTTTCCTAGGTGGCCGCCCTTGATGGCCAATCACTGGGTGAAGGAGGAGAGCATAGATAGTTTCCTCCTCTGCATTCCAAGAACAGCAGCAACTTGTCCTACTCAGTCTCTATACAGAGAGAAATACCATAGCAAATGACTCTGCACAGGACTTCTTTTTTTGTTTTGGACGCTGAAAGTCATACGTTAGCAAGATAAACTTGCCAGAGGCATGATTAAGATCAGTGAATCTGTCCAAAGCAAAGCAAAAAAGGGTACAAGATTCCTCATCAAACGCTTTAAAAGAAGTCCTAGCTATAATTTGTTGCTCGTCCTTGGATGTCCCTGAGACCTGCCTATTGTGTCCTTACTATAAAAGGCCCAGTGGGATGTGAGAGCCAACGTGAGCCCTGCTCTTGCTGATGGGGTGCACCTTTTCCCAGCTCTACACTCAGTGACGTCACCACCGGTAGTTTGAAATCAACCACAGGTGAAAAGTATTTACTATGTAGCCATAAAGCCTGGTCTTTTTTTCTCTCTTAGAGACCTAATTGTTAACATTCCCCAGCACACTACTGATACCTTTTGTTTAACAAGTACGAGTAGGTTTTGACTCCTTGTAACCAAAAATTAATTGACAAGAATCCAAGTCCAAAGCCATGAAAAGACATGGGAGAATCTTAAATACTTATTACTACATAAAAGGAGCCAATCTGAAAAGGCTACATACTGTATGATTCTGATTATATGACATTCTGGAAAAGCCAAAACTACAGAGACAGTCAAAGCATCAGTGGTTGCTGGGTGTGGAGTGATTGGACATGAGCAGGACGGCACAGAGAATCTGTAGGGCAGTGAAAATACTCTGTATGATATATAACGATGGATACATGTCATTATACATTTGTCCAGACTCAGAATGAGCAACACCAGGCGTGAACCCTCATGTGAGCTATGGATTTTAAGCGATCCTGACTGTCAATGTACATTCATCGATTATTGAAAGAGGATTTCAACTACCTCCATTTTGACCTTAGTCTAATAGACTTCCTAACTGATTAAATTCTTCTTTCCAGTTTATCTCCTAACTCAGGCAAAAGACCCTGCGGCAGGTGGGCGAACAAAGCATTCCTAGATGGGAACCGAAACTGTCCCCTCCAGCAATAAGGACTACCCTGCGTCAGCAAGATCCTACCTGTGATTGACTCCAAGAGGATGACCGATACAACCTTCGCTGCCTACCTGCTCTTACCCACCCACCTTTGCCCCACATTTTCCTTGCATAAACCTAAAGTATTTTTGGCATTTTGGAGAGACTTTTTAAGACACCTGCTGTCTTCCTGGTGCTGGCCTTAACGGAAATACATTCCTTTCTTGTTTCATGATCGCTGGTTTCTCTGCCTTTGGATTTCATCAGCAGTGAGTGGTGGAACCTGGTCTGTTTGCCCCCATAACAACCCCCCCCCACCGGCCTCCCCGGGAGCCAAGTGCTCTGCCTGCACCCAGGCTCTGTTGTGACAAATGTACCACTCTGGCAAGAGCTGTTGGTAATGGGAGAGATGTGCATATGTGGGGACAAGGGGTATATGGGAAATCTCTGTACCTTCCACTCAAGTCTGCCAGGAACCTACAACAATTCTAAAAAATAAAGTCGGTAAAAAAAATTCAGCAGATGCCTTCACTAAGAAAAAAAGAATCAAAGCTCCAGTTACTTTTCACTTGGCCGAGTTACTATCTCTGAAGCCCAGTTCCTCATCTGCAAAATGGAAAGTATGATACTGTCCTATTTACAGAAAATAATGATTTTTAGAGACCATTTTTATTTTTATTTTTTTAAATATTTTATTTATTTATTTGACAGAGACAGCCAGCGAGAGAGGGAACACAAGCAGGGGAAGTGGGAGAGGAAGAAGCAGGCTCCTAGCGGAGGAGCCTGATGTGGGGCTCGATCCCAGATCACTGGGATCACGCCCTGAGCCTGAGGCAGACGCCTAACCGCTGTGCCACCCAGGCGCCCCTAGAGAACATTTTTAAACTACAAGGTACTTTATAAGCACTTCAAGACAGGGATCGACAGCTGTATTCCTGGAGCATATTATTTTTCCTGGGGTAACTCCAGTGCCTGGCAGACAACTTATCCCTCTGAACTCCTCCCACAAAAACCCAAACCAAACCTCTGCAAAGGCATTAGCAAGAAATGTTAAGATTTACAAGTAATTTCACAGCAGAGGTGGAGGAATTTTACTTTGTATGTTACTTAGCCAAGGATTTGGTAATATTGCCCCCAAACCACTAACTGTGTCGTCTTCTTTCTGGAAACAAGCTGCTCCCAGGACCTATGCCTGCCCCTTTCCTCCTTTCCTATTATGTAAATTACTTCCCACTTCCTGCGTCTTGGGAGACAAACAGGAAGCTTTTTAGGACCCTGATGCTGGCATCTCTTTAACAGATCTGTCTTTTCCTACAAAGGAATTCTCCTGCAAGCTGCAAAGAAAAGAGCATTTTTTTTTTCCAGGTACTATATATTCCCCCAAGAAAATATTTCTATCCTGACATTTATATAAACTCTGTCCCTTTAGGTTGAATGAATGGAAGAAAAACACAAGATTTATATGCGCTTCTCAAGCCTCAGGGCTCAGCCACTCCTGCTATAACTGGTGAGGGTGTGGGTACTGAAAATGTTTTCACCCCTTTCCTGAGGGCATCTTCCCCACCCTAGCCCACCTCCCAGGCTGGAGATTCTGTAGTTCTTGCAGAAGTGGGTAATTATAGGAGCCCAGGGACAAACAGGTGCCTGGGAGAGCAGGTGTAAAGCCCGGTCTGGATTCTCAACGACGTCAAGCCTGGACACTTAACTCTGTGCTCGGTTCCCTTAGCCCCACACTGTTGTCTCTGAGGGCTCTCCTGGGCTTCTGTCAGCGCCTCCCTGAGGCTCCCTGCCTCCAGTGAGGGGACAGGGGGCTGCGGCGGCAGGTTACCTAACCCGCTGGAATACCCATGAGTACCTAACAAACCAGAGGAGCTTCCCGCCTTAGCTCTTGGTCTCAGTTTCCGAAAGACCAGGGCAGAATTTGCCTCGTTGACACACTCTATTTTGAGATACCTATCCTGCCCACGATAGGAAAAAAATGCTGATTGTTTCTCTTACCGGAGTCCGGGCATTCCTCGTTTTTTGGTCCTGTCTTCAGTGGGTGGAGTCTAACCGGGGCCTGAAGCTTTTTCTCTGCATCCTTCTGGAGGGCACTGGGTTTTCCTGTCTTGGGGAATTCTTCTTGTGGGGGAATGGGCCTGGAGCTGGGGGGCTGGACCATAAAACTGTAGTTCCCCAAGTTTGAAGCGGAATTTCTCTATGCAAACTCCCTTTTTGGTTTATTGGTAACCTCAAAGCAGCCAAATCTCTCCCGTCCTTCCTCATTCTAAATTATCTTTGCCAATCGTAAAATGTTGGCAAATGTCTTATCCATCTCGCTTCCGTCTTTTAGCTATCTGAGCTTCTTCCAGAAAAATCTTACTGTAAATTGCTCCTGTAACTCTCCACCACAATTGGGATTATCTTCCTGACTTTGTCCCAGAACGTCATCTTGTTTGAATCCTTCTTGGCACAGTCTCTCCAGTTCTGGAACCTGGGCTGAGGCCTTGTCTCCCCTGTACCTATATGCTCAGAACGGATATGCTACCCCTGACAAATCCCTGTCTTTCTGGGTATCCATATTCCCAGGACTTGGTTGATGTCACAGGAGACATTTGAGGCCTGGAAACCTGGAATAATTCTGAATGCCAGGCCCTGAAATTTGTATTTTCAACCCAAAATCTTCCCCTCCAATCCTTACCACTGTGTGCCTTAAAAATGTTTATATTTTCTCAGGACGCCTGGCTGACTCAGTCGGTGGAATGTGCGACTCTTGATCTCGGGGTTATAAGTTTGAGACCCATGTTGGGTGTGGGGGTTACTTAAAAATAAAAAAAAATTTTTTTAATCTTTTAAAAAATGCTTCTATTTTCTAGTAATATGTAGCTTTCAGTTGGTAGGACTCTACTTCAGCTGCTGAGGGACAGAAAATGCCCTGATTTAACCTGTTCTTCTCTACCTTAGAACTCTGATCCTCCTTGAGGTACATGCCCCCCTTCCTAAAAAACATCCATGTGATGAGGGAGCAGAAGGCTGGCTGAAGACAAAGCATAAGCTGACACCCGGTGGCCTCTCCCCCCCTCCTGGGTGGGACACGTGTGATATTCTTCAGGAATCTCCAAACTACCTTAATGCTAATAATGCCTTGCTAGAGGGAAAAACAACCTTAACTTGACAATGGCAAGGCCTCCGGTATCCTGTGAGTCTTCTTCAACCTACTGAAGTACTTTCTCAACCTCCCTTTTTCCTTACCTCCCCCAACCCCATAGTATATAACCAGCCACCCCTCACAACCCCGGGGCAGCAGCTCTTTCTGCCAACAGGTCCTGTCCCCCTGCGTTAATAAGCCACCATTTTGCACCAAAGACGTCTCAATTCTCAAGAATTCTTTCTTGGTCGTCGGCTCCAGACTCCACCCCACTGAACCTCACCTGTGTTCCAAAACCACATCACACGAACACTGGGTTAAACATCAATTCTAGCCGCCTACTCCCTGAAGTGATTTCTTGGATTTAAGCTTGATCCATTCACCAGATGCTAAATTTATCTCATTCCCAGTGGAACAGGTATAAACGTGAACCTTCGTTCTTCCGCCTGAAGACTAGATTGTCCATCTCAATATAGTTTCCACATTCTCTTGTGGAATTTGGAAGGTTGTTCCAAGAACTGACAATCTCCTTGAACTCTGCATTGAAGAGCTCAGGGTTCAGCCCCGGGGGGGGGGGGGGGGGGGGAGGCATGCTTCTAGCTCAGTTCCTTGAAAATACCCAGACTCACGAAACAGAAAAGCAAAGAACTCCACGAGAGACACAAACACACTTAGTGCCAGGCTTTGCTTTATCACTAATTAAATGAGGTAACTAAAAACAAGTCACTTAACCTTTTGGTGCTTCATTTTCCTTATATATCAAAAGGGAAATAATAATAACTAGATTTGTTGTGAGACAAAATTCAATAATGGGAAAGTGCTTTGAAAAATATGAAACTGTACCGGGGTAAGGTAATTTTATTATTATATAGCCTAAGATGCTTTGGTCTTCCAATTTCAGTTGAAATTAAACAATTGAACATGAAACATCAATTTCATAAAGGGAATATAGCAGAATGAACAGTAGTAAAAAGATCAATTTAATCTAGACTTCATATTTTTATTATGTGAAATCATTTAAAAAGAAATGGTATTTTTACTCATAATTTTGGTTTAAGAAAGAAAATATATTGGAACAATTGCAAAGAATTGGCCCATTAATTTTATTAGATTTGACATTATTTAAATATGCTTCAAGTAAAGGTTATGTTTGTTTCATGCTACAGAAATGGTAAACTCAAATGATAACACCACACAAGCACAATCAAAAGGGCCTTTATCTTATGCATAAAAAAAGAGGGGACCGTTTCATGGAAAATACTAGTAGAGTAAATAGATCTTAATAATTTTTGCCTGAGGGGCACCTGGGTGGCTCACTGGGGTAAGCATCTGCCTTCGGCTCAGGTCGTGATCTCAGGGTCCTGCCATCGAGTCCCACCTCCGGCTCCGTGCTCAGCGGGGAGTCTGCTTCTCCCCCTCTCCCTCTCCTCTGCTCATGCTCTCTCTCTCTCTCTCTCAAATAAATAAAATCTTTAAAAACAAATAATTTTTGCCTGAGGATTATCATAAGTCACAAGAACAGCAAGTGATTTCTTTCACCTAAAATTCATTATGATTCAAGATTTTAAATTCAACTTAAAATTTTTATCTTTAGAAATTTCGCCAGCTTGTAACCTGTTGGCCCTCCTGCTTGTTGCTGCAGATGTGCAAGGTAGCACTCAAGGTGATTGCGCAAGTCCTCTGCTGGCTTCAAATGATTTGAATTCCATTCACAATCACGAGGGTGAACAATCACGGTACAAAGAAATCCCCAAACAATCTCATTTTCAGGCAGCCTTCCCATCTTAATGCCTCGTATCGCTGAATCAGAACACTGCCTTGGAGCAGACTGGGCATACTGTGTTCCACCTGGGCTTTTCTATCAGGCAGGTCTGCTGTTCCAAGGGGAATTTCAAGTTATTTCCAAATCTGGTGTCACGAGCACTTGTCGAAAACAAAAATTAACAAACAAAAGCACTGGTCTTTAGAGTGAGGTGAATAAAAAATATATGCATATATATATATACACACACACACACACACACATATTGTATGCATATCTATGGATGTTTCTATTTATATCTTAAAAATAAAAAAGAAATTAAGCTTTATTAGTAATAAAACACCATTTGACATTAGTGTCCTTATGTAATGCCCAGTATTAGTAGTTCACATATACAGTTATAAACTAAAAACCTGACCCCCATACATGGGGGGCACCCAGGTGGCTTAGGCGGTTAAGCATCTAACTCTTGATTTCGGCTCAGGTCATGATCTCAGGGTCATGAGATTAAGCCCCACATCGGGCTCCACGCTTAGCCTGGAGTCTGCTTGACATTCTCTCTCTTCCTCTCCCTCTGCCCCTCCCCCTGCTCCCATACTCTCTCTCTCTCTCTCTCTCTAAAATAAATAAATAAAATATTTAAACACAGACACACATTATTGGAGTTCACTTGCTTAAAGCACCAGAAAACATTTCTGGGAGTAGATGGTGAAAGTACTTAAAAGTCTGCGGTATTTCTAATTTCTCCTCTTTTTCCTTCTTTGTCCTCCTGGTTCTCCAAATTCTGAACAATTCAACTCTGTGACATTCAGCAAAACAAAAACAAAAACAAAACAAAACTCCTGTAGCTAACTTAGTCTACCCACGTGAGGAAATAATACAGGGACCATCTCAGTCTTGCACCTTTGGAGTCTCATACTCAGCTCCAAATGGAGGGGCAAATTACATAGTCCCCTCTCGGGGTGATAGTAGGTAGGCATTTGGCACCCTATTGCTAATAAGATTTTTCCCCCCAGATGTTTACATTTGTAGTTATCCTGATTTATACACATGTGTTTAAATTTATACTCTTCTATTGTTAGGGAGGAAAAACTTTTCCTCTATACACTTAGATTCAGTACTGGGGGCCTATGAATTTTACTGACCAAAGGTTAACAGGAGAAAAACAAATTTATTACTATTTTTACATGTGTGGGTGTTCACAGAAAAAAACAGTTAGACTGTTCAAAGAAGTAGTTCGACTTGGGAGCTTATATATTCTTCTCAACAAAAGAAGGAAGGCTTGGAAACAAAAAACAAAAAGGGCACCTGGCTGGCTCAGCCGGTAAAGCATGTGTGCAACTCTGGATCTCGGGGCTGTAAATTTGAGGCCCACGTTGGGTGTAGACATTACTTAAAAATCTTTTAAAAAAATTAATAAAAGGAGGAGGATTCGGGATTCCAGGATGATGAACTGTGGGGAAGTGAGTAGGAAATACAGGGTGAACCAGTGGAAGATAAGGGCTATTTTCAGAAGCTCCATTTGTGCAGACTCCTCTCCATGCTGGCTCTCCATCTCCGGTGATGAGTGTCCCTCTCCTCTCCTGGTCCAGGTCAGGGGGGAAATTTATGGCCTGCGTTCAGGCAAATAGGGAGAGGGCAGAAAACTCTTCCTATATCGATCCTTAATGGCCTTCCTTTTGAAATAATCCTTGCTCTAAGACTGCTTATTTTGGGGCGACATATCTGGATCCCGTTCACTGCCAACATCCATAGTGAATCAGCACCTTTAGCCTCTGTAGTGATGAGGGATAGTTGGAAGGCAGGCAGGCAGGGACAAGCCCTCACGCCCCCCAAGAGGAAACCACCCTTAAAAGGATTTCACACCACCCTGGAAGGGACCCTCCACCCTTTCCCATGTGACAAAAACCTGATTGGATGACAGGTTCAGGGAGGGTTAATCAGATTAAAACAGCCCACCAACAAGCCCATAAAAACCCTTGACTTAGAAACTCCAGTGGCAACCCTCTCAGGTCCCCTCCCTTCTCGGGAGCTTTGTACTATCACTTTGCAATTGCTCAATAAACCTTGCTTTGCTGCCCACCACTCTGTCTGGTCTACCTCTTCGTTCTTCAAAGCTGTGTGACCAAGAATCGTGGGCACCAACGAGAAAAAAGTCCTATAACAGTAGCAGACACACTGGTCAGATGACCCCTTGTGGTTCCCAAACCACTTCTCCCTTGCCTTCTTCTGTATGGGGTGGTAAAAGCTAAATACGCCAGGTTCCCTTCCAGCTGGGAGTGGTCACATGACACGATTCGTGGCCAACAAAGTAAACTAGAAATCATCTGACTTTCTTAAGAGGGACAGAAATAACTTGTCATGCGCCCTGCTTGTTGTTACCGCCAGTGTGGCTGTACCATTAGGAGCTACAGTAGGAATCTCGGCAGCCATGAGATGCTCAGCGTGAGAGAAAGGCTGAGAGAATCGTTGAGGCAACTCTCCTGATATATCATCAAACTTCTGGACCAATATTTAGCAGCTTCTTTTCTCCAGAATTGTTATGAGAAAAATATATTTCTGTAAGTTGGATTTCTCTATTACTTGAAGTCGAATGAATTTCTTTTTTTAAGATTTTATTTATTTGAGACAGATGCACATGCATGAGTGGGGGTGGAGGGGCAGAGGCAGAGGGAGAAGCGGACTCCCCACTGAGTAGGGAGCCCGATGTGGGCCTTGATCTCATGACTCTGAACGCATGCCCTGAGCCTGAGGCAGACGCTTACCTGACTGAGCCACCCAGGCAATGTGAGGCAAGGGCATTTCTTACTACCCAGCCCTTCCTTTGAGCAAGACAACAATTGTTTGCAGTTACACCCTACGGTCCTTTCTCAACATTTCCTCTGGTCAGATTAGCTTTAGTTAAATGTTGTACAACAAATCAGATGTCTTTGCTTCCTTCTGCTCATTGGATTTTTTCTCTTATTGGAGTTTATCTCTAGAAATTCTTCCAAAAAGGAATTATAGACCATAGTCATTGTAAGCCTCTTGTATGTCTGAAAAAATGTAATTATTTTGTTCTCACGCTAAATTGACTGGATCTACAATTTTTGAATTGAGCTAATTTTCTCTCAGGACTTGGAAATGGTTGCCCCACCATTTTCTAGCTTTATCATTAGCAGTGACAAGTCTGGCCAGGGCACGATGTGCCATCTATTTTTCAGTCTCATAGGATTGGCCCCTCAGGAGCACAGTGTGAGCTGGGTCCCCGGGGGATAGAAAACGTGGAGCCTTGAGTCCCACACCATTTTGATTTTCATTACTTCATGGTTACATGTTTGTTTTTTCCTTTCTGAAAGTCTTTAGACATTTGCTCTTTATTTTTCGGGCTCTGAACTATCTGTAGGATGTGTCTGTATGTGGGTCTTTTTACATCAGACCTCAGGCGGTGGTGGGCCTTTCAGCTCTGGTAAATGATCTTCTCCTGGACTCCTTCCCTCCCCCTCCTTACTTTTCTTCTTTCCCTCTTCTTCCTCCTTCTCCCCTCTCCTTTTAACTATAATTTCCTCTGCTCTCTCTTTCTGGAATGTTGTGGGAACATGTGAATGTATTCTCTGGTGTTAACTTTTCTGTTGTACTTTCTTCCTCATTCTTCTCTTGAGCTACATTCTCAGAGAACCTCCTTAGCTCAGGGCCCCCTCACAAAGTCAGCCGTCAGTTGCTCCCAGACTGCCCATCTACTGAATCGCAGGGCTCAGAGTTTTCATTTCTGGAATTTCTACTCATTCCTCACATAGTCACCGACTCTTTTTTTTCCATTAACTGATTTCTTTGATGTGAGTTTTCTGTTGAGTTTGGTGCCTCTGTTTCATAGTTTTTCTGTAAGTGTTTGGCAATTTTGTTTTTTCTTTATGTTAATGTTTGAAAATCCTTACTTCTGTCCTGGTGACTCTAAGTTCTGTTTACAGCAGCTTACCCCCAGTGATGGTCAGAGGGGGTAGTGCATAAAGTCAGTCAGGGTGCGTGGGGACGGTTTGGGTCCTCCTTCCTCCTGGAGATACTAAGTTACCAGGCATTGGCCTCCCTCTCCACCTCCAGCTCCCTCTCCATGTGCCTCCTATAGGAGCATTTCTTTAGAAATACTTTAGAGAATAGTATTTATGGTCAGATTCTCTTGCCTTCTCTGTAGACTTGCTGTTCTTATGGAGGTCTGTACAGAACCCCAGAGCCTGCTCTGTTTCTCTCTCCCACCCTAGTGGTCGTACCAGGAGAACTTCTAGGCAGGCAGTGCCTCGGGATTTAGAAAGCAGTTATCAAAGTGTTACCAGGAGAGCCATATCCACTGTTTCCACTGCTATTCCAAACAATTAATTCATATCCTGATGATATTTCAATACCTGGCCGGCTCTTTGCATTTGTTCACTTTGAGTGTGTAACATCTCTGGACTTCCCTTACCCTTCCAGTCACTTCCTCGTGTGCATATTTTCTTTCAATTTTATTTTCTGTCTGTATGATCTCATCTGTTTTCTACTATTGGGGACTTTCTGTTCCACAGATGGCACCCTTGTTTTCTAGCATATGATGGAAATACTCTTTTAAAGATATATTTCCAGTTACCTAAAATAATTCTGGACAGGAAGGTGGGTTGATGCTATGATTGGTCTTTATTTTCATAGTAATGTTTTCTGGTTATTACTTACAAATTGGAAAATGCAATTTAAACCAAATGTAAAAATCACATAAGCACTCTATCCAGAGATAATCAGTATTAATATCTTGACATTTATCTTTTTTGGGTTTCCTTTTGATATTGCAGCAAAAATGGGATCATTGAAAATGGATTTATCTATATGTATAATGAACACCTAATAAGTAGCCAGGGCCACTATCTAAGGGCCACTATTTACATAGTGTTTGTTCCATTCATGTGGCATCCTACATTCATCATGTAAGACTAAGGAATCGGGGCACCTGGGTGGCTCTGCCGTTAGGCATCTGCGTTCGGCTCAGGTCATGATCCCAGCGTCCTGGGATTGAGCCCTGCATCGGGCTCCCTGCTCCACTGGGAGCCTGCTTCTCCCTCTCCCACTCCCCCTGCTTGTGTTCCCTCTCTTGCTGGCTGTCTCTTCATCAAATAAATAAACAAAATTAAAAAAAAAAAAAAGACTAAGGAACCCATTTGATAACAAAGGAAATGTGGAAGTAAGTGCATGACCAAGGGACCCACTGAGCACATCATATTCTGTACCTCGCAGAAAGCTAACAACACAGCTAGAAAGCCAGCTCAGAGGCAATGTCTTGCGATGATGGAATATCATCTTCCAGTAAATACCCCCAGTATATACTTCAATCAGTGCTTCACAAGCAGGGGCGCTTTTGACCCTCCAGACATCTGGCAAAGAGACACTTTTGGTTGTCACAACTAGGGGGTTGCTGTTAGCATTTGTTAATGGAGGCCTGGGATACTGCTAAACATCTCATGTTACCCAGGACAGCCCCCACAACGAAGAATTATCCAGCCCAAAATGTCAATAGTACTAAGGTAAAGAAATCTTGCTTTAATTGATGACCTTTATTGATGGGTGCTATTTATCCATAGTTGAAATACAATGGCTTGGGACCCAACAGTTAGGAGCAGAACTGACCTACTACTGTCACTACCAGTTACCTACTTGGGGAGGATCTTCCATTTCCACAACTCTAGGCTTTATCATTTTAGGGGTCCTGGTTCCCAGGGAAAACTCTACTGTGAAGATATGCAAGAGTCCTATTAGACCAGAAGCTACAGCTGTTGCCTCTAGGCATTTTAGGCTCCTTCTACTAAGGAGGCAGCAGGCACAAAAAGGAGTCATTCTCTTGGCAGGGGTAACTGGCCCCAATAAAGAGAATGCAGGGCTGTTCTTACCTTACAGGGAAGAGTAGATTTGGCACCTAGTTATCCGCTTGAGCACCCTTGGGAACCCCTTCCCAGTTTTGATGTTGAAAGAGCAGTGCAACACTTGGGGCCTGAGAAAAACATGGTTGCCATAGTCTCACGTCTCTGAGAAGGAGGGTCTGGGTCACCCCAGCAGGAAAGACATGGAGGCTAACAGAAGTGCAGCTCAAGGTATGCATAATAGAGAAGAGAGGCATGGAGTGTCAGTTGTGCCTGGAGACCAGCTGCAGAGGTGAAGATTATGTTTTGTGCTACTAACTTTCCTCTTAAATGTTCCTTCAGGAAAATAGTCCCCATGGAATCCTGGAAGAAATGCTGCTAGAACTTATGTGAATAAGTGGATCAGAGCACCGCAAAGGATGGACTTTAGTGGATGCTGTGACATACCCCCCAAATCGCCCTTTAGAACTGAAAATTTTATTCTCCCACCCGGCAATGCTGCCAGCAGACAATCCTTAGACGCCAGACATCTTAGAAATTATTAAGCTGAAGAGTGGCCTCTCCCATGGCTACATTCTGTATCCAGGCCATGTTCAATGACTGGTGCAGACGTCTGAAGGGCTCATGCTCTTCTCCCAACTTACTGTAACTCCAAATGGCCATCTCAGCTTTAAACTCCTCATGGGTCTGCTGGAGCTCTTCCTGAGGACAACACAGCCCAGCTTTTCCCTCTGCTTAGTCTTGCTTTCTTTTTTTCTCTTAGACGTTGCAATGTCAAGACCACTCCCTACTCCATCTTTTGCGTGTCCCATCTATCTCAGACAGCTTCCTGGGGAGCCCTATCTGTAACAGTTTACAAACTGAGGTAAGGCAGTAACGATGGCAGTGGAGACTGCCTAGAAATTTTAGGATGTTTTAAGGAAAAATAGAGTTCATTATCATTTGGATGTAAAAGGAGAGGAAGATGGAAGACTTAATTATAACTTCCAGGTTTACTTGGACAACTGGCTAGTCAATGGTGCATTCATCAAGATGAGGAATATAGAAATAGGAGCAGAGTTTGAAGGAGAAAATGACCAATTTCTTCTTGTACATGTTCATCATGTGTATAAAAGAAAATGCAATAACGTAATATATAGAAAGTTATTAGGCTGAATCATATGAAATTGCCATTTTTATAGGTCAAAAACTGTCAAATGCTGGCAATTTCAAATGGATTAACCTAATTACATATTAGCTGCTACCCAAGAAAATTTACTATTTTTATTAAAACTTATGTAAGCCATGTAAGATTTTATAAAGGTAATATCTGTCAGATTCAAAAGATAATCTTTGGGATAATGATATATAATTTACATTTAAGCTTCCAAAGCAAGAATATAAGTCACATGTTATTGCTTTAAGGCACATTAGAGCATCTCAGTGAGATTGGGAACTCTGTTTTATATCACTTTCCTTGCAGAAGTTGAGATAAAATTGCCATAAATAGACCCAGGAAAGGTCACAGATAACTTAATTTCTATCTCGACGCTTTCACAAACATACTATCATCTGTCATGAGAAAAAAAAAAAAAGAATCTACGACACACGTGGCCCACGTGGTAGTTCTTATCCATCAACAGGCTCACTTTCAGCACACAAATGCCGACAGTGCAGTTTTAGGTGAGGCCACAACTGTGAACTCACAGACAAGCCTCACAGCACCTTTATGGGTTGAAAAGTACACTCTTAATGTATCACGATCTACCAAGGCTCTAACAGGCAATACCGATGGAATATGGGTACCCAAATATTGTAGATATCACCGATTCAGAGTGGTCGTTGAGGGTATGCAGCCTGAGAAGTTCATCTCCATTCTTTTAAATAGAGAAGCAATCCACTGAATCTGTACTAATCTGATCAAAGAAAGACAAGTAATCATAACTGATATTACGTTAAACCACCGACCTGGAGAAAGAGAAAATTAGAATATGTACATGCAGATAGAAAAACAGCAACAAACTTCTTCTAAAATATAAGGTATAGATAGGTTCAAGGACAGAGGCAGACATCATTCCGACAGGTGGGTGAGAGAATGTAAGTGGGAGGTGTGGTAAGAACTCTCAATACCCATATCAATCTGCATGGGCTAAGTTATTCTGAAGTCAACAAAAACCCAAAACAAGCAAGCAAACAAAACACCCCGAAAATCTCAATGACTTGAAACCACTAAGTTTATTTCTGGCTCACATTATCCGTCCACGGCAAGTTGGCTCTGGGCTCTGCTGCCCGTTGCTCCTGACAGCAGGACTCAAGTTGGGACAGAAACCACTACCTGGAACATTGCAAGTCACTCCAAGTGAACAGTGTGATGAATTGCATGCTGATTTTTAAAGCTCACGCCCAGTGTCACATACACCCCTTTTGTTTACTTTCCACTCCTACTTTATTGTCCGAAGCAAGTCCAAAGCCACAAATAACTTCAAGGGGGTTGAAAAAGAACAATAATGTAACATACCTGGGAGGGAAAAATGAAAATATTTGGTGAACAGTACTAATGACACGCTAAGATTGCCACTTTCCTAGACGGTTGTTCAGACCAAAGTCCTGCCATGTTGGGAGATGAAGCAGCGGACGTGCTAGGAGTCTTGGATAGGGCAGAGCGAGGGGACAGAGTAATCATAGAGGCCCGAGGCCAGAACACAGTGCACCCCACAGCCTTTGAAGTTTCCGATGCATGACCGCCTTCTCTGGAGACATGGGAGGAACTATTTCTCCCTTACAAGGGCTTAATTCCTAGATTTTGTTATCATCAGAGAGAAGAGAACATAATATAGGGCAATTAGAGGGTTAAAAGGAAAGCTGTGACCTGAAAACTGTGACTTATGGAATCCATTTCTCTGTTAATGACCTACAGCATCTTACAGTAAGCCTGTTTCCATCCGTCTCCTACACCATGTGTTCAACTTCAAATCATTGCTCAAGGGCCACCTTATTAATTAAGACAGAAATTTTAAATAGTAAAAAATTTTTTTTGCAAGTTTTAATTACCTACTGAAAGTGCTATTTCTGTATTAATTCCACATTTCTATTGGTTTTTCTAGAGTTTCTACGTTTGATATGATTTATTAAAATAATTATTCATTCAGCCAATTATCAGCCACTACATTAATTTTTATGGTTTTAATTTATAGGGGTAGTAACTGTAACTAAGAAACATGCATGGAAGCATTCGAGTGAGTATAGACAGATTTTGTGTGCAGTAGTTTCTTTTCATCCATGAGGGAAATATTCCAAGACCCCCAGTGGAAGCCTGAAGCTGCAGATGGTATTGAACCCTATATGTACTATTTTTCCCCCATACATACGTATCATGAAGTTTAATTTACAAATTAGGCATAGTAAGGGATTAACAATAGCTAATAATAAAATAGAACAATTATAACAATATACTGTAATAAAAAATTTCTCAAAGTGGTCTCTTTCAAAATATACTGTACTCACCCTTCTTGTGATGATGTGAGATGATAAAAAGCCTATGTGATGAGATGAAGTGAGATCAATGATGTAGGCATTGTGACATGGCGTGGGGCTACTGTGACCTTCTGACAGTAAGTCAGAAGGAAGGTCATCTGCATGTGGACCCCAGTTGACCGTGGACAACTGAAACCATGGAAAGTAAAACCACAGGTAAGGGTAACCACTGTAGAGTAAATAATTCTGAGCAAATGGCATCATTCTGCAGTTTATCAGCTGCTTCTCAGAAATGTTCACCAAAGAGTAGAAGAGTACTTTCTATTTTTTTTAGTTTTACTTTGGTTTTAGGAGGGGAATTTTTCCAAAAGCAAAATGATACGGTTATTAAATCTTACGCTATGAGGTTTAAGTATATCTGTAAGACAGAGTGTTAAAAATGTGGTTACTGATTATGTTGACCAAGACCCTGTCATAAAACTATAGTGAGAAAGTGAACGATGCGGTTCTTAAATTTTTAAATTGTATGGACCACTGTAACGCCTCCTTCAGAACTCAAACAGAATATCAACTCATCCATTTTATCATGCAGTTACAAAATCAAATAATGTCCATGAAGCAGATGGACAATAAAGCCATATTTTAACGTGAGTGGTTGCTTTCATTTTCACAGCTAGTATGGAGAATTTTCTTAATAAAAACAGGAAGGGCATGTGTGAGCGAGCAAGTGAGCAACGGTGGTGGGGGGGGGAGAGAGAGAGAGTAGCCTTATAGGGACTTTCAATTATTCCAGTATTTACAATAATGTTTTGTACAGATATTTTATTTATTTATTTATTTGAGGGGCACCTGGGTGGCTCAGTTGGTTGAGCATCTGCCTTCGGCTCAGGTCGTGATCCTAGGGTCCTGGGATTAAGCCCCATATCAAGCTCCCAGTTTAACAAGGAGTCTGCTTCTCCCTCTCTGTTCCTCCCCCACATGTGCTCTCTCTCACTCTCAAAATAAATAAATAAAATCTTAAAAAAAGAGAAATATATAATTCATTCGTTCATTATAAGTTACGAGTATTCCCATTTTTTTGCAATTAAGAATAACGCTACTATAAACATTCATATCCATGTACCTTGGTGCAGCCACGCATACATTTCTGAAAGATATATACCTATCAGTGAACTTGTGGGTCGTAAGTATGACTATGGTCAACTTCAGTAAATACTGATGAAAACTTTTCCAAGGTGATTGTGTTAATTTTTGCCCCCATCAGTAGTATCTTAGAGTTCCAGTTGCTCCAGGTTCTTGCCAGAACTTGGTATTGTCAGAATTTTAAATGTAGGCCTATAAATCCAATATCCATCTTTGAAAAAATAACTGTAGCCTCTAGTTTACACAATTCACCAAAACTTATTACAGATGGATTTTAGGCTGACGCACGCTTCAAAAACCTTTACTGAGAAGGGACTTAAGGTCCACACCAGAATAAGTTATGCTTTCCCTTGTAATTCAGTAAATTATCTATCATCTATCTATTCAAATTTACAGCCACATTTATATGATTCTTACTTCTATCTATGTCTGAACATGAACTAGTGTCATTTTATGCTTTTTATTTGCTCCAAATTCCTTGTGATTGCAGGACTGAGGCTCTCAGCTCTTAGAGGACACCATTGGTTCTCTGTTATGTGGCCCTCTCCATGGGCAGTTCACATCATAACAGTTTCCTTGTCCAGGACCAGCAGAAGAGTCTCTTTTTTCAGTCTGCTAAGACGGAATCATATAAAGTAACATAATCATGGGAGTAAAATCCCATTACTTTTTCCATAAAATAAAACCAAATCACAGGAGTAACATCTATCATGTTTGCCGTATTTGATCGGAAGCAAGTCACAAGTTCCATTTGCACTCAAGGGGAGGGGATTATTCAAGGACATGATTCACTGAAGAATGTCCACGACAGTACAAATGTGCAATGTGTATACGACATGTCTGAAGGCCGTGGGGGATGAGCAGCCAAGGGAATTGCTAAGCTATAAAATTAATATAAATCAAGGATGGATGATCAGAGAATGAAGACAGCAACTTAGTAAAAAGTTTCAAATTCACATCCACTTTCTGTACCTGAGTCAGTTCCTGACCCTAAACTTATCAACTGAAGAAGGAGGGATCCTGTAACAGAATAACAAGTCATCCCTCAACAGGAATGATAGCCACTTACTTGCATAACAAAATTCTGGGGAGAGGGAAATACACAAATGTTTTGAGGAGTGTTAAATGTCAGGTCTGAGTTGATGTGGACAACCAGAGACACAGACCATCGTCATTAAGCCTACATTAAACTGAAGGCATATGGAGGCCAGATAGTTAATGGGATTCCAGCATAGGTCCAGTTCATAGTAGTTGGTTCACTGGGTTCACTGTTTCACAAAGTGATTGTTTTCTTGGTCCCAGGATATATCATTGGAAAGGAGATACATGGTTGTTAATGGTTCATTAGATTTCAGAATAAGAGTTATTCTGGGAAGGCCAAGTGGAAATTTCCAAAAATCTTCCCCCCCCCAACCCACCCACCTATGAAATATAGTAAGTTAAAAAAAAATCACAGGGGAAGTGGCGGCAGTGGAAGACCTAAAAGGTGCAGAGGCCATGGTCCCATCATATCTCAATTTAATTCACTATTTTGGCTCCCTGAACAACCCAGATGGATCCTGGAAGATGAAAGTAGACTACTATAGACCACACCAAGGGGTAGCACTAACTGCAGTTGCTATCCAGGAGAGCCATCTTTGTTAGAGCAGATTAACGTCGCTACAGGTACATGGCGTGTAGTCATTAATTTGGCTAATTTATCCTTTTATTCCCTTTTCTCTGTCAGAAGGGAGCGTCAGAAACAGTTTGTACTTATGTGGGACAAACACTTATGATCTTGCCCCATTACTAGGTTAATTTTCACACCCTCTGTCATGATACTGTCTGGAGGACCTGGACATGTCAAATATCTACATAACATCAGTTTGGTCCATTATATTGATGACATCATATTAATCGGCCAGATGAGCAAAAAGTGGCAAGGCAAGTACACTGGAAACCTAGGTGAGACATGTGCCCCGTAGGAGACAAGCACTATGGAGGTTCAGGGACCCGTCACATCAGTTACACGTTAGAAGTTCATTGGTTGGAGGCATCCTAAGACACCCCCTCCAAAAGGGATAAATTATCGTGTCTTCACATTTTCCATTACTAGAAGAAACACATGCCTGGTGGCTTTTGGGGACTCCTAAGTCAGTTTGTTGCAACTTGGGGATATTGCTCTGCCGGCTTAGAGGGGAAGCACAGCAGGTAAAGTCTGTGCACTAGGTCCAGAGGCAGCAGCCCTGGGGTTCAGGGGCACCTGTGGTAGGGTGGTTGGAAGTTAATGACAATAGGAGAATCACAACTCATAAACTTGTGGTTTCACAAGTTCACAGGTATAAAGAAACTGTACTCCCGGAACTGGACTTAAGGAGTTACATTCAAGGAAACTCATCCACACTTGAACATGAGTTAGAGGAGGTGATACTAGATATTGATCTGGTGCTGCAGTACGTTGAGTTTTACAGGGACCTGAGAAATTATAAGTATAGTTTTGACATGGAAGGGATGAGAATAAATGGGGGCCAGAGGGACTATAGTGGCATAGTGAAAGGCCATTTGTAAAATGGCTCCTTGTCACCCCACCTTCTGGTATTCTGTCTCTTGTGTAATCCCTTCCCCTGGAGTATGGAATGGACCTAATCACTCACTTCTACAGAACAGGATATAGCAAAAATGTCACTTCTGAGATGAGATTATAAAGACCATGACTTCCATCTTGCTTGTACTTTCTCTTTCCCTGCCTCTTATTGCTTGTACGCTCTGATAAAGCAAGTTGCCATGTCACGAGATGTCTTATCCAGAAGCTTACGTGAAAAGGGCCAAAAGCAGCCTTCAACCCATGGCCAGCAAGGATTCACTTGGCCCATGAAAACTTGAGTAGTGCCAATACTCATGTGAGTGAACTTGGAGAAAAACTCCCCAGATGACCTTGGGATAACTGCAAAACAGACACCTTTATTGTTGCCTCTGAGACATCAACAAAAAGTGCCTAGATTCTTGACTAATAGGAACTATGAAATAATAATTATTGTCTTAAGTCAGTAAATTTTGGAGTAATTTGTTACACAACAATAGATAACTAATACAATAGCATATCATTATGTAGCTGGAGAGTCATCTCTTCAAGACCCTCCTCATTTTACAGCAAAGAAAAATGACCACTGATCACATAAAATAGTTCTTTTTACATACCTTTTTTTAAAAATGGTTTTTATTTATTTATTCACGAGAGACAGAGAGAGAGAGAAAGGAAGAGGAAGAGGAGAAGCAGGCTCCCCGCAGAGAAGGTAGGCCAATGTGGGACTTGATCCCAGGACCCTGGGATCACGACCTGAGCTAAAGTTTGACACTCAACCGACTGAGCCACCCAGGTGCCGCCCTTAACATATCTTTTTAAAGGGGGCGCCTGGGTGGCTCAGCCATTAAGCGTTTGTGTTAGGCTCAAGTCATGATCCCAGGGTCCTGGGTTCGAGCCCTGCATTGAGCCCCTCATCGGGCTCCCTGCTCAGCAGGGAGCCTGCTTCTCCCTCTCCCACTCCCCCTGCTTGTGTTCCCTCTCTGGCTGTCTCTCTCTGTCAAATAAATAAATAAAATCTTTATAAAAAAATCTTTTTAAAGACAAAACTGTTTTGATCACAATGATATTTGCTTTATTTTTCTTTAAAATAGTGCCAAATCTTTCAAGGTGTTTAAGTAAACGAATTACTGAATTGCAGGATCATAAAGCTGGAAGGGAATTTAGAAATCAGCTAGTGGTATCCACTCATTTTACAAAGGAGGAGACTAAAAATCTACTTTAGAAAATTCCCTTTTGTAATTGCCTTCTTCAGTGGTTTATGAGCTATATGAGAAAACTAGGCTCATAACTTAAGCTCACCTTATTTTTGAAACCCCAAATACCATAATCCAATTTAACCAACTACTTTATTCACTAGTCTTGACTTTTGGCAATCTCTAAAAAATCAAATCCCCCGTCAAAGGATGAAGATTTGCCACTATTGAAGACAGTCAAGGAAATTAGCTTCAGGCTCTGAAAGCAATTTCAAGAGGAGCTCTAAAACTGTTCGAAGCAATGTTAGTTCCGCTGGACTAAGTGTACATCCTGTCAGGGTGGCCTCTTTGAATGGGCTAGAGTAATTTGGATCTGTAATTTCGGCTGTTTCTTGAAGAGCAGAAACATATTTCAAGAGTGTGGAAAATAGTAGCCATCCATCCCATAACAACTACAATAACTGAGATTTGAGTAAGAGATTTAAAATCGTGCTTCAATCTTTGCTCAACAACGTATGCCTGAATGTGACCTCTTTGCATTTTGTAGTTCTCAGCTATTTGGGTTGATGGTAGCCTACCATGAGTTCTGTCATTAACTCTTGATTCCTTTAACATGTTCCTTCCATATCATATCTAATAGCAGGACTGGATTTACAACGATCTAGATTATCATCTCAGTTTCCAATGTTTTCATCCTTCTGTTCAGCTCATACTTTCTCCATATTCACACATCTCGACTGCCACTTAAAACGTAACCATAGGAGTTTTATGACATAGTTCCTGATTATAAATAAGTTTTTATGTTGCTTGTTCACTTTATTGAGTTGTTTGTGGCCGCATGGAACACCAGTGTTGGGAAAGATTCTGTGGCTTCATTTGGTCTCGGTGGGAAGGAATTCCACATTTTGTTAAGGCTGCCATGATCAAAGAAACAAAGTAGCCACAAGTACATTGATGACCCTTCTTTGGATTACTGCTTTGATTCTCACTGCAAAAGAGAATATCTCTAGGGTAGATAGTGCTTTAATAGATTGTTAGCCAATTATACCATAGAAGGAATGGAAGGTTTCCATTGTATAGAATTAGACAGCCCACACAACTAGTAAGTCTCGGGAACACAGGATGTCACTACGAAGGAGAATGAAACAGAACTGGTGCAAAGACTCCCAGACCTCACAGTTTTATCCTGGTTCAGTTTTAATTGCTTTTAAGTGTTTCTTCCAATTTGGTGTAATTGCCTCCTTTCACCATTCAGAAATATTGCAGAAACCTGAAATATTCATATTATCACTTACGTTTCCAGGACATTGATTTAATCTCAGCTGCATTGTTCTAAGACAGGTTGACTTCCCAAGCTATCACTTGCCTGGAGGGAGGTCAGAATTTATCAAGGTCATAGCATATGCTGGACAGAACCTCGGTGGAGGTATTTGTGGTATTACTGGATGTTGAATCCGGAAGCAACTGTGTCATCTTCTATCTGACTCACATCTATGGTCAAAGCCCACAGTGTTAGATGCCCTGTCAATGCCAGCTGTTTGGACGCTACTCTCCTGTCACCTATGTCTGGGGTTCAGAGATCGTGAATTTGATAAGTCAAAATTCTTTTTTTTTTTTTTGGCCTACACTAATAACTAGGTACAAGAAGGTAAGCAATCAGTAAAGTTTGAGATCAGCTCTCACGGGTACACACTGACCCTAAAAACCTGAATCAGTTCACAATCCATGAGTGGTACCTGCTGTATAACCCTCAGAGCTTCTGCTGTTCCATATTTCACTCTGCTCTCCTCTCTCTGATCTTTCTCTCCCCAACCCCACTGTTGATGTTTGCTTGCTTTTTCCTATTTTCTACCTCACTTTGCTGTAGTCATTCAGAACTAAATAGAGTGCCAACCTCTGAACCAATCTATAGTACATTGCTGTGACCTGAATCCCATTTTCTCAGTTACCGATAAATTGCAATTCATTCTTCACAGCTTCCTGACATAACCTCTGACTGGTTCACACTAAATCTTTACTATATCCCAGATATCTAACCTGATCTAGACTCTAGTTCACGTCTATGGTAACTCGATATGTCTTTCGAGGAAGAGAGTTATCCTAGTTAGCATGACCTAATATTTTCTTAAAGTTTGAGACAATATTCAAAAATTTGAGAGAAATTATATTAATTACGGACAAAGACTTAAAACAAATCTTCAATTTCTAATGTTATTCCAGCTTGAAAAAACATGACCCTTCATTACAGAATGCCTGAACTTTACTTTTTCTTTCCTTTTATTATGAAAAAAGTTGAAAAACACCAAAGTATGCATATTTTCTCAAGTCAAGACTTTCCTTTGGTAGGTTGGGAACTTTTCTGAACCCTTGCTATTAGAAGTAATTGGACATGTGCATAAGAGGAATTACACTTCAAGCCAGTCACCGCCGGCATACCAATTGGCTTCCATGAATATAGCAAACTCACTACTGGTAAATTCTCAAAACTCAGTTTGGCAAAGTGAGGTAGAAAAATACAACTTCTCACACCATCAGTTATTCAACATATACATTAATTTGTGTAACTAGGTATTTGTCAGTGACACAACTCTTATTTATGCTTTAACAGACTGAAGATCTCACACCACGGAAACACTACTGTTCTGCACCCCAACTGATGTGGTTTTGGAATATAGGTGAGGTTCAGTGGGGTGGAGTCCAGAGCCGATGACGAAGAAAGAATTCTTGAGACGTCTTTGGCGCAAAATGGTGGTTTATTAATGCATGGGGACAGGACCCGTGGGCAGAAAGAGCTGCTGCCCTGGGTTGTGAGGGGTCACTGATTATATACTATGGGGTTGGGGGAGGAAAGGAAAAAGGGAGGTTGAGAAAATACTATCACATGTTAAGGAAGACTCACAGGATACCAGAGGCCTTGCCATTGTCAAGTTCAGGTTGTTTTTCCCTCTAGTAAGGCATTCACATGAAGGTAGTTGGGAACTTCCTGGAGGAACAGAACACTCTGCCTGCTTCAAGTATCTGTCTATGGGCTGCAGGTTACAAAGACATTCAATTGTATTTACATTCCCTTCCGGAAGCTAGGTTATCGACAGAAATGCTTTGTTCTTGTAGATTGCTAAGACATTTGTAAACTGAGGGAGACTCAAGTCTTGCGGGATTGTGATCTCTATAGGTTAACTATTTCTTTTTCCTTTAGGGCAGCCAGGAGTGCCTGAGAAATCTCACGTACATCCCATGGGGGGGGGGGGAAGTTGCGGGGTGTGAGTTTCTGCTTTGTCTTCAGCTTGCCTTCTGTTCCCGCATCGACTACCACAGCCCTGCCACTGCCATTACAAACAGACTACCGCGATATTCCTCTAAAATCCTTTCCAAACAGAGAGCTTACTCTTCATTTTATATAACAATCTCATCTCCGGTGTCTGATATGGATACCAGATCGAAGATATGCTGTGAATTATCTGAGTGGAGAAAGAAGAGAAAAACACACTGTGAACGGTTTACTCCTATAACACTGAAGGAGAATCTTTATCCCCTTATTAGAAGGAACGATGCTGGGGTATAGAGAAGTGGAACTGGTAGCTTTGCATCCCTATGCCACCGGCAAGAGGGTCTAAATGAGTTTACCTAACTCCCTGTTAGCCAGCTCTTTGTTTCTGCGGAGTCTCAATTAATACGCATTTCAAAATCATCTCATGGTCAATTTTAGGAAAAACTTTCAAAGACCTCTAAAATGGCTTTTTTGTTTGTTTAAAAGTAGAACTTCATTAATTTTTATGACTAAATAATATTTTATTTTATGGTTATACCATGTTTTGTTTATCTGTTCATTCATTGATGGACATTTGGGTTGTTTCTACATTTTGGCTCTTTTGAATAATGCTGGTATAAACACTGTGTACAGGTTTCTACGTGGACATATGTTTTCATTCCACAGGAGTGGAATTGCTGAGCCATATGGTAATTCTATATTTAAATTGTTTGAGGAACTGCAAGACTGTTTTCCAAAGCATCGGCACCATTTTACATTTCTTTGAGCAGTGTATGAGGGTTCCAGTATCTCTACATCCTTGCCAACGGTTGTTGTTATCTGACTTTGATACTAGCCATCCTAGTTGGTATGAAAGTGGTATCTCATTGTGGTTTTCATTTGCATTTCCCAGATGACTAATGATGTTGAGCATCTTTTCATGTGTTTATTGGCCATTTGCAAATCTTTGGAAAAAGATGTGTTCAGCCTGTTTTTAGTTGGGTTGTCTTTTTGTTTTGTTTTGTTTTTTAATTGTGTCATTAATTAATGAAGTACTACTGATACATCCCATAACATGAATGAAACTTGAAAATATCCAAACAGGAGGCACCTGGGTGGCCTAGTCAGTAAAGCATCTGACTCTTAGCTCAGCTCAGGTCTTGATCTCAGGATCATGAGTTCAAACCCCATTGTGGGGAAGACGGGAGAGAAAATATCCAAACAGAAAGAAGCCAGTACAGTGGCGCCTGGGTGGCTCAGTCGTTAAGCGTCTGCCTTCGGTTCAGGGCATGATCCCAGGGTCCTGAGATCGAGCCCTGCATCGGGCTCCCTGCTCCACTGGGAGCCTGCTTCTTCCTCTCCCACTCCCCCTGCTTGTGTTCCCTCTCTCACTGGCTGTTTCTCTGTCAAATAAATAAATAAAATCTTGAAAGGAAGGAAGAGAGGGAGGGAGGGAGGGAGGGAGGGAGGGAGGAAGGAAGGAAGGAAGGAAGGAAGGAAGGAAGGAAGGAAGAAGCCAGTACAAAAAAACTCATACTGTAGGATTTTATTCAGGTGAAAATCCAAAATGTAAAATCTATACAAACAAAAAGTACATTAATGGTTGCTTAGAGCAGTGGGAGAAGGAATAGGGAAATTCTAACTAAAGGGTACTGGCTTCTTTGTGAAGTGCTGAAAATGCTCTAAAATTGACTATGTTGATGGTTTGCACCTGTGAATATACTATAAAACCATAATTGTACACATTTCATGAGTGAATTGTACGGTATGTGAAATATCCTTCATAAAACTTTTTAAAAAGAAAAAAAAAAGTAGAACGTCATTGGCCAAAAGGATACTTTTTTTTTTTTTTTAAGATTTTATTTATTTATTTGACAGAGACAGAGACAGCCAGCAAGAGAGGGAACACAAGCAGGGAGAGTGGGAGAGGAAGAAGCAGGCTCATAGCGGAGGAGCCTGATGTGGGGCTCGATCCCATAACGCCGGGATCACGCCCTGAGCCGAAGGCAGACGCTTAACCGCTGTGCCACCCAGGTGCCCCAAAAGGATACTTTAAAATGAATGACAAATAACACCGGGAAAAGGCAGGGCGAGGTGGAGAGAAAACAAGGTGTCTTTGAGCAAGTCTGCCTAGGACTGCCTCAGTGATCACATTTCCTATAGGGCATGTGAATAGCTCTTCCCATAATAGCAAGAATTAGAACTATTGGAAGAAAACACGAAAGGTATAGCCTGAGGGCAAATGTCAGTGTAGAGGCCAAGGACAGACTGCTCCAAGCCTGCCACGTTAGCACACTGATTATTTTACGTCAAAGTTACTTAACAGAGCCTGTGCACCAAGGACACTCAGACCCTCCTCTGTCCCGCTGAAAACAGGAAATAAACCGCCCATTTGAAAGGTACTCTCCCTGTACGAGAGGTAAAGAGACATCCATATAGCCAGAGAGGGGGATTTCATGCCCGGGGACTTTGTAAACAACCCTTGTTACTTTGTACTAATTTACTACCCTGGCCCAAATTATGCGTAGAATTCCTTACTAATTGAAGCTCCCAGAGTTACATTTACTCTGTCCTGTTAATTTCTCACAGATCTATTGTCTCTTTGTCTAAAAAGTACAAACACTGGCGCCTTGCTCATTTCGTTGGGTCTCAATTTTATTTTTTAAAATCTTTTTAAAAGATTTCATTTATTTATTTGAGAGAGGTGAGGGCACGCTCATGCGCGCACGTGCAACAGTGAGGGGCGGGGGGCGGGGGCAGAGGAGAAGGGAGAGGGGCAAGCGGACTCTACTGAGCATGGTGCCCTACGTGGGTCTCAGTCTCCTGACCCTGAGATCATGACCTTGGCTGAATCAAGAGTCGAGGGTATAACTGACTGAGCCACCCGGGCACCCCTGGGGCTCAATTTTATTATTGGTTCTCCATGTACACACAACAAAACTTTGGGCTTTTTTCCCCCCTTCCTGTTACTCTGTCTCCTACCAGTTTAATTCCTAAACCAGCTAGAAGAACCCCAAGGGAGGGAGAGGAAAGAAATGTCTCCCTCCCCAGCCTCAGTAATAGGAGGGAAAGTCTCCAGGGAGAATCGGAAACACACGGAGGGTACGGATTACAGGAAAAAATAAAATAAAAACAAGCTTGAGTCACAGAAGTAAAAGGATTAAGGCCATAAATAGCATAAAAATTTAAAACAAGGATGGGAAACTGAAAGGTAAAGCAAACTTGTAAGGATTTTCACTAAAGGTAGCAAAGTTCTAGTAAAAATGGTTGTATCTAGAGATGCCTGGATGGAGCAGCTAGTTAAGGGTCCAACTCTTGGTTTCAGCTTGGGGCGCGATCTCAGGGTGGTGGGACCGAGCTCTGCCTCCAGGTCTGCCCTCAGCGCGGAGTCTGCTCGGGTTTCTCTCTCCCCTCTCCCTCTGCCCGCCGCCCCGCCCCCTCCCCTCCCTGTGCGCGTGCACACACTCTCCGTCTAAAATAAATAAATCTTTAAAAAATGGTTATATCTAGACATTGAAATAGATATTCTGTCTTAATCACAATGGGAATACAAATACAGATAGAAGTTCTCCTGGAGATGACGGACGGCTCATGTGGTGGAATAAATTAGGATTTTGTGAGAGAAACAAAGAGAAAAGTTGATCCGGAAGACAGAAGAAAAAGACTTAACTGAGATCCTTGTGAAAATCTCCAACTGGAGTCTGAGAATCTTGTCACCAACATACGACACAAATTTTTTTCTTAAGAGAACAGATAAAGCAAACAGATATTCAACTGTGCTTACACGAGGAATGGCCTTTTGAAATGCGTGCTGAATCTTTGCCCCAAGGGAGCATGAGTAACACCCAGGACTCTCCTGCCTAACGGCTTTGCTGAGGGAGCCTCCGTGCTTATTCTCTTGATACGCAAGTCTCACCAGTGAAGAAGCAACATGTACCTTTTTATTCCCAAATAAGACAAAAGGCAGTTGCAAGTGGATCTTCTTAAACCCACATATTCTGTGTGGGGGAAAGTAGTAAATACGGGCCCCAACCCTCTTTGTGCTGGAAGCATCTCAGGAAATCTTGTGTAGAGGGGTGGCTGGAGCTCCTAGGAGATGCAGATTCGTTGTGAGAACAGGGATGTTCAAGCTTTGTGCCAGCTCACTGGTATGGGCCTCAAAGCAGAAGTTAGTGCTGTGGGTACGTGCTGATGTTTTTGCTACTGGTTTTTTTTTAAATGTGAATAATGTCTGTTAATTTTAGCATTGTTCATCCCTTTGTTTCCTTTCCCATTATTTTTATCCGAAATTCTTTTAGTTCTTTAATATATAAATTTATGTATGACAAAGACAGTACCATTTATATTGTCCAAGTCGGTGTCAGTAATGTCTCTTTTGTTCCACTGAAACATTTAAAAAATGATTATAGGATGGGTCCCTGAACAACTGTCTCTCATAATTATTTTTATGTGTGGACTTTATTAAGTCCTAATGTAACCAGTCAGTACTTCCGGGGGCCCAGCCACCAACAACTTCCTGGCTCCCATTTCCCGCTTTTACCACTTGAGAGGGATTGAGAGATGGTTCCTCTTACCTTAGTTCTGGTTTTAAAGAAAATCTCAGGTGGGTGTAATGTCTGTTTTTTTACAGCAGTTTGGATATAAGTTTATTTTGGTAATTTTGTGTTCTTTTTCTTAAGGAGAACTCTCAAACTGTATAAAGCTTCGGGACCATGAAGCCTGTTCGGCGTCTGACTGGGTCGAAGCTGTCACTGACCACTCTGAGGTGGTACGCAGCACTAGACTGGAGAGTTAGAGCAGTTCAAATGATTCAAAGGCCTGACTGATGTGGCAGTTCATAGGAAATATACATCGTTGTTGACTCACCCTTCCCATAAAGTTGTAATAAAAAGATTCGAAGTGCTATTTAGACTAGGATAGGAAATTTTCTCAAATATTGGCAGATCTTAGAACATTATGTCATCCCAGTGTAAAGAACTATTGCCCAGATAGTTTGGGGGAGGGTGGTGGGCACATGGGAAGAGATGGTAGAGATTCAGTGCATGATTTATTAACTTACAGAATAAAAATATAAGTTTTAATGTTTATTTTAATTCACTTAAGTAACATTTCCCATGAAAAATGCTCAAGTTTTTTTTTTCAAATAAATTAAAATTTTTAAACAGTTTTATTTATTTTAGAGAGAGTGAGCGAGAGAGTGAGAGAGAGAGAGCACAAGCACAGGAAGAGCAGAGGGGGAGGGAGAAGCTGACTCCCTGCTGAGCAGGGAGCCTGATGAAGGGCTCCATCCTGGATGCTGGGATCACAGCCTGAGCCAAAGGCAGACACTCAACCAACTGAGCCACCCAAGTGCCCCAATCATTTTTTCAAAAGTCTAATTTATTTAAATAATCTCTACATCCAACATGGGGTTTGAGCTCACAATCCCAAGGTCAAGAGTTAGATGCTCTTGCAACTGAGCCAGCCAGATACTCCTATTTTGTTTAAAATCCCAATTTTAAGAGCCTTAACCAGGCATTGTTTGTAGCAGAAACACCTAATACAGGGACTAAGGACAACCTGGTTAATATAATATTGCTTAAGAGAAAATGAAAGGAGGTAGAGTTTCAGAATTAACCTATCAATCGTGAAGGTCTCCTCGCTAAGCCTTTAAAACTGTTGTAGAGAAAAGAACTGGCAAACACTTCACTCCCCACACTAGAGAGAAATGGCTAAAGTTTAGGGATTAATCATACTTGGGAGACACACTGAAAAAAAACGAGTCAATATTAAAGAGTAATGTATGCCCAGAGTGCCTGGGTGGCGCAGGGAGTTGAGTATCCGACTCTTGATTTAGGCTCAGGGTGGTGAGATGGAGCTCCACGTCAGGCTCCGTCGTGCTCAGAGGGAGTCTGCTTGAGATTCTCTCGCTCCCTCTGCCTCTGCCTCTCCCCCCACTCACACTATCTCTCTCTAAAAATAAATAAATAAAATCTTTTAAAAAATTGGACATTTCACATGTAAATTCAGATCTCTGAAGAGAGAGATGACAAGACTGTATTCCTGCAAAACAGTTACTGTGCCCTTTGCAAAGGCATGCAAGCTCGTTCTACTTCACTATAATCTCCATTTTTAAAAAAGATTTTATTTTTTTAAGTAATCTCTACACCCAACACGGGGCTGGAATTCACAACCCCGAGATTGAGAGTCCCACACTCCACTGACTGAGCCCGCCAAGTGCCCCTATAATCTCCATTTTTGTCCATTTGCATCACGCCCACTTCACTCATTCATATTACCTGCTTGCAGTCCGAACGCATCAATTCATGATCCTTGCTCCTCCGCAGCACAGACTGATAAAAATACTGGGGGAAATGCGACAAGGAGGCTCCAGCTTCAGCATGACCAACAGATCAGAGCCACTTCTCCCTCTTCTGTCCTTGAGACGTGGGTATCCACCTGCGTTGCTGATTATTTTGCAGAATGCTGGGGCTGCTACTGCATTTCAAGCATCAGCTGGAGGGTGTTTCTTTCAGGGGAGGCGGGGAATGGGATCAGGAGGAGGTGAGTAGGCATTCAGGCTGGTGCCTGGCAACTGGAGGTGTGTGCAGGAGGGGATGCTCCCTGGGGCCATGGGAGCTAAATGAGGTGTGGAGAAACCCATGAGGGGAACTCCTCGGCAGGATACAATGCTTGGGTGTGTTCCCTTTTAGTACTCAGGTATCCTCTTTCGTCATCCATATTATACTTCTCTTCTGAGACTGTGTTAGTCTTTTAGCAAAGAAATTTGCATTTGGCTAACCATCCAGTGTCTTAGTCTTTAAGAGATTAAGGTGATGAGTTAATAAAAGGAAAGGAGGCTTCCCTGTTCCACGAATCTCTGGTGCCAGGGAAGGGGTAGTTCTGATTACCGAGGGCTATGCAACAAGCCCCTTCAAAACTTAAGCCATGAAGTAACCATATTATTTTACTTGCACATCTGCCAGTTGCGGCAGGATCTCCGTGGGGATATGCATGGGGCTGAGGGCTGGGGCAGCCGCCCACGTAGGTCCCTCTCCCCGTGCAGTGTCAGGGTCTCTCCACCTGGCCTTCCCAGGAAGTTTCTCTAGCTAGGCGGCCTCAGGGACGTCGCAGTCTTTATACACCCGCTGAGCACTTGAACGTGAATGTGATGCTTCTTATGTCCTCACCTTGGAAATTTTTAAATGTCACTTCTACAACATCCCTTGCATGGATAAATCTCTAGGACCAGCACAGACTTGAGAGCTGAGGAATTAGACTATTCCCCTCAATGGGAGAAGCGGCAAAGACTCTGTGAACATATTCGACCTGCCACCGCGGCTGTCTGAGCTGACTGGCTGCGCCACGACACAGATCTCAGCGGTCATTAGCGCCGCAGATGGGAAACTCCATGGCGGAGCTGGATCCCAACGGGGATGATCCTGTTCAACACAGGGGACTCTTCAGGGGGACCCACTCCAGCGGAGACCGCCGGGTCACACCCTTGGATTGCTCCTCAACAAAGACAGAACGCTGCCATTGCGAAGGCGAAGGGAGCGAGGCGGAGTGGGTTTTTGTGAGATTGTTGAATAGAAAGCAGTAAGTCGGCTGAAATAATGTCAACATCTCATGTATTTTGATGACACTTAACTCGTTATCTCAACATATGATGTAATGCTGAAGAAAACGGAAAAAGATTTCAGAGCAACCCAAGTCTAGATGTTAAAGTGTATTTACTTATTCATAAGAGGGCCATTCCAGGCTTGACTCAGAGAGCTCACTGTTACTTCACATGCAATCAGAATAAATGCAGTTTGTGGTATTTTAGCTGATAACACCTTCTAAGTGCTGGTAGATTGGTGGGGGCGGGGATGGGAAATGCCGCTAGAGGTAAATTCACTGACAACAAGAGATAAGTCAGCTGTTAAGCCCGAATAGCTTCCAAACCCTGGCATCTTTCTCCCCTTTTCCACACTTTCTTCCTTACCTGGGGCCAGCTGGTCTTTCCCTACAGACTCACCTTCATTCCCACTTCCCAAGGTCAATAGAAACTTAAACTCCTGAATACGACTTTCTGAGGCTCAGCATTGAGTTATCTTTGTTGCGGAACTGATCCTGCAGTTTTGTCTCTGTTCTAATAACTGGGACCCCCTCCTTCCTGAGCCCCACACTTCTAATTCTCCTCCTGGGCTTTAGTCTAGACCCTGGTTTTCAGGGTGTTCTGTTGATATGTGATCTCCAAATCCCTCCTGGATTGGGGGTCCTGCCCTCCTAGAGCTACGCACAGTCCATGCGTCCCTGTTTAGTGGGTAGGACTTTTGCCCTCTGAAGACCACTTCCAATGCCAACATCCTGTCAGCTGGGCTACTAAGCATTCCCAGTCCAAGCCCAGAGTCAAGTCTTCCTCATGTTAGGATGCCCTGATGCTTCACTGTGAAACTCTGTTGCTGCCTGTACAGGCCACAGCTGAAGAATGGAGAGGAGGGGGGCACCTGGGTGGCGCAGTCATTAAGCGTCTGCCTTCGGCTCAGGGCGTGATCCTGGTGTTATGGGATCGAGCCCCACATCAGGCTCCTCCGCTATGAGCCTGCTTCTTCCTCTCCCACTCCCCCCTGCTTGTGTTCCCTCTCTCACTGGCTGTCTCAATCTCTGTCGAATAAATAAATAAAATCTTAAAAAAAAAAAAAAAAGAATGGAGAGGAGGACCAAATCTTGATGCTCTGTTTGCCACTCTGTCTTGTCAGCACTGTCTACTGTCCGAGTGCACTCATCCCTCTCTAGCGGCAGGTCCAGGGCCAGATGGTGTAGATGATATTTGTCTCCCTACCTGCCCCCTCCTGCTCTAAATGCTTGGCCGCTGGCCCCGCCCTCTTGATGCGCTAGATATGAGCTCCACACCCCCAAAATAAAGGGGCCAAAATAAAATAAATGTCTATAAAACAAATGCAAAATCAAAAAGAGTATGGACTTATTTTGTTAACAAACACCCCAAGAATGAGAAGACTAACTCACATTTATTGGGTCCTTCCTACGTGTCAGCCACTCTTCTAAGCCCTTTACATGTATGAACTCCTTTCCTCCTCACAACAACTTGGTCAAGTGGTGCTATTATTATTTTCCTTTTGTGGATGAGGACACTAAGGCACTAGCGTGTAAGTAACTACAGATGGTCTCTCATTTATGACGGTTGGACTTACAATTTTCCAACTGTATGGTACTGTAAAGGCTGTATGCATTCAGTAAAAGCTGTGCTTCAAATTTTGAATTGGGATCTTTTCTTGGACTAGTGATAAGCAGCACGATCCTCTTTTGTGATGCCGGGCAGCAGCCTTGAGCCGCAGCTCATAGGGTAAACAACCGATACACTTGCAACTCTATGTACCCACGCAGCTAGTTTGGTTTCCACTTTCAGCACAGTATTCAATAAATTACATGAGATATTCAGCACTATATTATCAAACAGGCTTTGCATGAGATAATTTTGTCCAACTGTAGGCTAATATAGTCTTCTGAACACATTGAAGGTAGGCTAGGCTAAGCTATGATGTTCTGTACGTTAAGTGTTTTAAATGCACTTTGACTTATGGCATTTTCAATTTATCATGGTTTATCAGGATGGAACCCCAACGGAAATTGGGGAAGATCTGTAGTCCGGGTTGTATGGTTGGGTAAGTGGGAGGACTAAGTTTCAAACCTGATCAAACCTGATCTTGCCCCAGAATCCTCACTTTTACTCATTTTCGTAAGGTTTCAAAAGATGTAGTGTGTCCTAGCCGAATATGGTAACCCAAACCCATAATAATTGTCCTGAGTCATCAAAAATATTCACTTCTACTCTAGAGAGTAGAAAATTGTGTAAGAGACTTCAAAGAATTATCTCAAAATTGATTTAAAAATGATGGTGCCCTACAAGGCGTCAGCTTCTTCTATCAGGAAAACTAAGTTATGGAGAACCATAACAATGAGTTGTTACTGTTTTATATCTATTCCTTTTTTCATCCGATTTATTTATTTATTTATTTATTTTAAAGATGCAAAAAAATTTTTTTTTATTTATTAGAGAGAGAGAGAGAGAGTGCGAGAACACAAAGCAGGGGGGAGGGGTTGGAGGGAGGAAGGGCAGAGGGAAAGGGAGAAGCAGTTCTTCCTGCTGAGCAGGGAGCCTAACGCAGGGCTGGATCCCAGGACCCTGGGATCATGACCTGAGCTAAAGGCAGATGCTTAACTGATTAAGCCAGGCGCCCCTCCTTTCTCATCAGATTTATTTAATACTTGAAATATACCTCATCTTTAATTTAGACCTAAATCTTTACAGGATGTAGGTGCATATATTAATGTATTTCTGGAGTTACACCAGAAATGATTTTATTTATGGTGTAACATATTTTGATGCTAAGTAATTTTTGGATCGTATAGCTCTTTCCAGAGTTAAGATGGACAATAATCAAAAGTGGTGCATTAGAATCCCATTTGAAAGACAACAGACTTCAAACTGAAAATAATTGATCCTTTTCCCCTCTGTAATACATCCGTAGAACTTAGATAATAGCTATCAATTCCATTTTTCTAAAACTTTGGCCAGGTGACTAAATATACTTTACTCTTGACACTATATTTCTTTAAAAATGAATTCCAATTACGTCAAATTAAGGCACAGTTAGTTACAGGTCATGATTTAATTGCATCAATCTAAGTTTATTGCCAAATTATCTTGTTAGCATCCAGAGCCTTTAGGCCACTGAGAGTCTAAACAAAACATGCTGTCATAAATCTTTCCTGAGAAAGGGCAGATAGGGGTATTAAAAACACATAAAAATAAAAAATAAAAAAAAAAAGAAGAAAGAAACTGTCTAGACTTTAACTTCTTCTTCTTAAGAAATACCCAACATTGGTCATGGTAGAAAGGCAAGGCATCGTATCCTGGCATCACTGGAGAATTGTAGTGAGACCTTTTTTTTTCTCCCCGTTTTTTGTTTTTATTTTTTAAATTATGTTCAGTTAACCAACATATAATACATCATTAGCTTTTGATGTAGTGTTCAACGATTCATATTTTTTTACAGATTTTTTTTATTTATTCATTTGAGAGAGAGAGAGAGCACAAGCAAGGGGACAGTCAGAGAAAAAGGGAAAAGTAGACTCCCCACTGAGCTGGGAGCCTGACGTGGGGCTTGATCCCAGGACCTGGAGATCATGACCTGAGCCGAAGGCAGACACTGAACCATCTGAGCCACCCAGATGCCCCTGTAGTGTGACCTTCACCTGACAATGATTGTCAGGAGTTCAGGAAGTAGGTCCCAGATATTGATGTATTTAAAACTTCCCCAGTTAATTTTTTTTTTTGAGAGAGAGCGAGCAAGCATGGGGATGCATAAGCCAGGTTGGGGGGCGGTGGGGGTGGACAGATTGAGGGGGAGAGAGAGAGAATCTTTTTTTTTTTTTTAAAGATTTTATTTATTTATTCGACAGAGATAGAGACAGCCAGTGAGAGAGGGAACACAAGCAGGGGGAGTGGGAGAGGAAGAAGCAGGCTCACAGCGGAGGAGCCTGATGTGGGGCTCGATCGCATAACGCTGGGATCACGCCCTGAGCCTAAGGCAGACGCCTAACCGCTGTGCCACCCAGGCGCCCCGAGAGAGAGAATCTTAAGCAGGTTCCATGCCCAGTGCAGAGCCCCACACAGGGCTCAATCTCATAACCCTGAGATCATGACCAGAGCCAAAATCAAGAGTCAGACGCTTAACTGACTGAGTCACCCAGGCAGGGTCTCCAGTTAATTCTAATGTGCAGCAAGCTCGAAAACACGGATCTAGGCTAAGGGCTGGTAAAGTGTGGCTGCTGGCCTGGCCAAGTGTAAATACAGTTTTACTGGAACATAACTGCACCCATTCATAAATATATTGTCTATGACTGCTTTGGGCTACGAAGGCAGAAACGAGTAGTTGAGACATACTATATACCCTTAAAAGCCTAAGATACTTACTATTTGGCTCTTTAAGAAAAATGTTGCCAACCTGTGCTGTATGTTAATGAAATACCATGGTATTTGTGGGATCCATTACAAAATGAAAATGTAAAACCCCTAATTCAAAAAGCAGGGACAGTAGTGCCATTAGATGTAATGAAATATAAAATTTTTTCCTTTATTCTGTGTCTTTCAACCTTTCAAGGTGTTTTTATTTGCTATTATTTTTTTTAAGATTTTATTTTTAAGTAATCTCTACACCCAATGCAGCGCTCGACCTCATAGCCCCAAGATCAAGAGTCACATGTTCTGCTGGCTGAGCCGGCCAGGTGCCCCTGCTATTTAATTTTCTAAATAAAGAAAAGCCTAAATCACAAAATTATTAGAAGAAATTTTACTGTTCACATTTCTATACTGCTATGACAGCTTTAAATGTAAAAATAAGAGTGAACTCAAACATAGAATTATCAAAATTACACAATTTGTATTTTATCGCTTGTCCATGCATAAGGAGAAATGTTGCACAGAATCAACTCAACTGTTTGTATTTCACTTCTTGACCTTTACCTGTCTCACCTTCAGTCTTGGCAAGATGCTCCTCCAACCTGCCGCAGAGCACCTTCCTCGTGGCACCTGTCACACAATGCTCTCGATGTTACCATGCTTTGTTTCTCCTTGCGCCTACACTGCAAGTTCTTTGAAGTCAATGAACCTGTTCTGCAGCTTGGTTTCACTAGTGCCTAGCAAATAGTAAATGTTCAATTCCTGTTTAGTGAGCGAGTATGTAAATGACTAAAATTAATGAATGTCAAACTGCATTTCTCAGTGACTAATTCCCAAATTCATCAGAATTATCAGTTATGTTTTTCGAAGATTCTCGAGGAGAGACAGTCTACAGCCATCTTCTGTAAATCCATTTCTTGTGCTTTCTCAACTTGACAGTTTTCTCTTACTGTCCAATGGTAAGGTTTTTTGTTTTTTTTGTTTTTTTGTTTATTTGCTTATGACTCTTTCATGGGCACTGAACAGGACTTGTGTTGGCCGTGGTGGAGGGCAAAGATTCAGACAGACTTGGGGTCAAGCTTGTTTCTAGCAGTTACTTTTGTAAGAATGTTCTGGTGAGTGACTTAGTCTTGGATGAGCCACCTTCCTCAAAGAGTTATGGCAAGGATTATGTCAGACACATAATAACTAGGACAGTAGACTTTCAAAAAATGGTAGTCCATTCCTCTACCCTCCCCATTTAAATATCTTCTACTTATTCAGTAGAGCAATTGCCTTGTCTCTGAGATAAATAACTTTGTCATTATATCCTAACTCAAGAAAAGATCATTAATGGTCCAATTTAATTTGACCTATATCAAAGATCTTTTTTTCACTTTGTGTGTGGTCTTGCTTACATGGTTTAATATATTCCCCCATGACACCTAAATTATACACTTAAATATGTTGAATTTTATTTAACATAAATTTTACCTCAATGTTCCTGACAATATAAAATAATAAAGATATTCTAACGTCATGTCTGTTTCACTTCTGTTATCTACGTTTTTCTTCAGAGTCCCACACCTCTCCTCCCTCCTGGATCGCTTCATGTCAATCTCTGAAGTTCATATTCTCTGTATTAGTGTGCTAGGGCCACCATCACAAAATACCACAGATTAGGTGGTTTAAACAATAGAAATTTGTTTTCTCACAGTTCTGACGGCTTGAACTGTGAGATAAAGGCTAGGTTCCTCCCAAGGCCTCACTCCTTGGCTTGCAGATGGCCTCCTTGCGGTGTCCTGCATGGCCTTTTCTCTGTTCAGGCATCCCTGGTGGCTCTCCTCTTATAAGAACAACAGTCATATTGGATGTGGGCTGCACCTTCCTGTCCTCTAACTGAATCACCTCTTGGAACATGCTATCTCTAACGACAGTCACACGGATGAGGGACTACCCATATGACCTCATTTAAACTTATTACCTCTTTAAAGACCATATCTCCAAATATCTTCACATTCTGAAAAACTGGGGATTGAGACTTCCACATATGCATCTTTGGGGAAAACACAAGATAACCCATAACACTCTCCTCTTCACCAACTCCCCTAGTTAAAACTTCCTCCAGCAAAATACTTAGCATATTCTTTTCTTCCAAATGGGAAATATTTTATTATTTTCATTTAGTGAATTCTTATTTATCCTTTAGTCTCAACCTAAATATCCTAAATGTCACTTCCCTAGGGAGGCCACTCCTTAAACTCATGTTAGGTCTCCTCTTTCATGTTCACAATAGCATCCTATAATTCTTTTATCATGTGGAGGATTTTTTTATCAGCTTTACTGATGTATAGTTTATATACAATAAAGATCACTGATTTTAAGTGTACAATTCAATAAGTTTTGACAAGCTATACAATAATATAACCACAATAATCTGAAATAAAATATTTGTATTATCCTAAAAACGTCCCTTAGGGCCATTTGTAATCAACTTCCCCTACTCACAAGCAATCACTCCTCTATTTTCCATCACTATAGTTTCTTTTTTCTAGAATTTCATATAGACAGAATCATATGGTAAGCAGTCTTTTAGGACTATTTTCTTTCATTCATAATGATTTTGAGATTAATGTATTAGGTACGTGTCACTAGTTCATTCCTTTTTGTTGATGAGTAGATTCTATCGTATGGACATACCACAACTGGTTTAATTCATTCAAGATTTGATGAACATTTGGGTTGTTTCCAGGTGTCAGCTATTGTAAACAAATATTATGAACATCCACATACAAGTCTTTATATGTTGACATGTTTTCATTTCCTTGGGTAATTATAACCAAGGTCAAGTTCATTCTGCTTGATGGACTAAGTCAAGAGGCAAGATGTTGGGGTAAAGAAAGCTATTTCATTTGAAAAGTCAGCAAACTGAGGACATGGAGGACTATTGTCCCAAAGAAACATCTCCCCTCAGCATGAAATTCAAGCTTCTTTTATGTTAGCAAAAGGGGGAATTATGAGGGGGTTGGAATCAGAAGGTGACTGATATCTGTAGACATCCAAGGAAGGTTGTATAATTCTTTTACTCTTGGTCAGTTGGTCTTTGCATACAGGAAGGTGGTCATGCTGTTACTGTAAATCTGAAATATAGCAGGTATTTCTGCACATGCTTCCTTCTCTCCTTGGGTCAGGTAGGTTTCAGGTAAAGAGCAGTTTTTTGCAAATCTTGGCTGTGACATGCTACGTGCAGGGTTAAGCAGCGGTTTCTAAACTATGGGTCACAGCAGCAAGGGCAATAGGAGCGATATGGAGTCAAACATGCTAAGTTTCCCTGTTACAATTCCCCACTGTCAAAGGTTCACTCCACAATCTTGTGAGATCAGGGACAATGAGACATCATCTATCATCAGACTACTTTCTGCTGGATGGGGTCAACAAGGGGCAACTTTGGAATGAAACAAGTTGACTTATGAAATATTCCTTAGTGCCTCTTTTTGGAATTGGGGTCTTAGAAGTAACCATAGGCATTTCTAAAACAAAAGAAAAACAGATTAATGGTTGGAACAAATTATAAATCCAGTGTCTGAGTCCCAAGTGCTGCCCATGAGAGAATTTTTTGATGTCAGGCTCGAAGCATCCTCAGATGGAGTGGGGACCGGCAGTGACAAGCTGATAGATTTCTCTGGTTTGTAGTTCAAATGTCTCTGGTGATCCTTTTGAGTGGCCCAAAGTGCAACAGGCACAGAGACCATCGTGATGTGAGCTATCGTGGCAATTTCTCTAAAGTTTACCTCAAATTGTCTAGCTTCAGTTTGCAGAGCTTTAGGTAAGAGGGTGGTTGTAGTTCTCAATGATTTCAAGTTAAGAGAATGAGAGAAAACTGAAAACCTTAAATTGGAGAATTATAGCCAGATATTTGAGGAAACCACAAGAATTCAGGATTCAGCCAGTTTTATAGGCAAACAACAAACACTCAAAGACAATTAATCAGAACTAGAATCTAACATCCACAAGGATGTGTTTTTTTTAATTTATTTGAGAGATAGAGTGAAAGAGAGAGGGAGGGAGAGGGAGAGAGAGAGAACGCCCGCGAGCATGAGTGGGGGGAGGGGCAGAAGGAGAAGCAGACTCCCTGATGAGCAAGGAGCCTGATGTGGGGTTTGATCCTGGGATTTCAAGATCATAACCTGAGCCAAAGGCAGACGCTTAACCAACTGAGCCACCCAGTTGCCCCATAGGTGTGTTTTTGAAACATAATTTTTCTGTCTAAAATCACCCTCATTTTTATCAAATGTAGCCAAATTAAGACTAATTGTAAAGTAAGTCCAGTTTTAACAAACTTGGCCTAATTATTTACATAAGCACATCAGACTGGCAATTGACCATATAGGTTCTTTAAAATCTGCTTTGCTAGAACTTTTTATAAGAAATTTTAGATTGAACTTTTAATAGCCTCTCAAGTTCAAAAGCCAAGCCAAATACTTGCTATCATATTTGTCCGCAATACTTGTAGATTTGGGTGAATTCCTCCCTTATCAAGGTCCCCAAAATAACCTGAAGTTCCTGCACCTGCCAGGAAGTGACATTCTTGACTCACCTGATAAGACTGCTGGGAATTTTGTAAGCAAGGTACCAGCCCAGCATTTCCAAGGGGCTCTACTAGCTCCAGAAAATCAACGTTAGCTCCTTAAAGCTGTCTGGTCATATCTGAGTCTAGCATGTCTCTCTCAAATATGACATTCCAGTCAAAGCCGTGGTAATACAACCAATGTCTCCAATGGTGTTCTGTTCTAAGGAGAACAGATTCCCATTGAACTTATCCCAATAACTATAACTGTCATGAAAAAAAGAAAATTCATGGAGAGTGTCTGATTTGGAGGGTTCACATAGGGAGAAAAGAGAAATGTTTCAAACTGTTTACAAAGGAATATTTTATCAAATTTCTGCAATTCATAGATACCATTTAAAAAAAAAGATTTTATTTATTTATTTGAGAGAGAGCACACACAAGCAGGGGGAGGAGCAGAGGGAGAGGGAGAGAGAGAATCCCAAGCACACTCTGCACTGAACCCAACACAAAGCTCCATCTCATGACCCTGAGATCATGACCTGAGCCAAAATCAAAAGTCGGACGCTTAACTACCCAGACACTTCCTGTAAGTCATAGATATCTTAAGAGAGAACGTTTCCTTAAATCTGGAAGAATAAACAATAGAGAAACAGCCCTGTTTCAAAAAAGAGTCATAAAAACTATAATCATCTTTCTCAATTCATTTAGTCCCATGTTACTGATTTTTATCCTGTTTGAATGTACTTTTTCCATTTGTTCTGGAAATTCTTAGTTTAGTTTTATGATTTTAAAGATATCAGAAACCTATAATTGTCAAAAGTCCTTTCCATGAATCTCCTTGAAGCCAAAACACACTTGCAAGAGCATCGGAGTGAAAAAAAAAGCGTAAATGACAAGACTCAAAAGTGCCTGTGGTCAAAAATCTGAGGAGAGTTCACTATGAGGCAGTTGTCAAGGAAATTTGGTTCTTTTTGTGACACACAACATTTCAACGATGAGAATCACACGTGATGACATTCCACCGGGACATATGAAAACTTTAGGAATATTCCTATTTCTGGACAGTTATAGCATTTACTCACACAATATAACATAAGAAGGTTTATCATCATCTGTTTGGCAATGATTCCATGAAATTAACATACCAAATAAACAAGCCTAAATCATCAAAAAGACTTCATTTAGAATGTGCATTTTGGGGAAGTTTCTAAAAACCTCAGACGGTTCTAAAGCATGTGACTAAATAGGATTACAATTATTATAAAACTGAATGTGTAATCAACTAACCACGGTGGCAATAAGAGTTTCTACAGAAGGTTATACAGTTATTAGCAAAACTTAGCTCCTCTAATATTGAGAAGATTTAACTTTCTTAAGTAATCAAAGACCTGACAAAGACAAAACATAGAAGCTTTGTTTTTCTGGACAGATAAAAAAAAAAACCCTTTGTTTACAATTTCTTATCAAGAGCAGAACAACAATCCAAGAAAACTTTGTCTTTTTAACAAAGAGAAAACCCAAATTCCAATGTTATACCAATGTTTTTTTAAAACTCAGTCATTTCAGTCTTGGTCCTGACCATGCATAAAATTCTTTTCTAAAGATTCCTCTTCACAAACCTTCTAGAACTTTCTTTTTCACTTCTATTTTGTCCTAAGTTTTCCCTCTCTAAACAATCGGTCTCATTTAAGGACAAAATTACTTTCTTTTCCCCTCAACAAAAATATATTCCCATTCCTTATACCTCTCTTACACATCTCCTGCTTTCCCTACAGAGGCACTTTCCTTATTTCCAGCAGTCTCAATTACATTTACCAGACTGTAACTTTTAGAAACCTTAGTCTCCAGTGAAAACTAAGTGAACTATCTATTACACCAGATTTCTTTAGATTGACCAATATATGAACTACTTCATAATTTCTAGAAACATGTTTTTTCAAAGTACAACTTTCAGTAAAGCATAAAACAGGTTTACTAGCAGACCCAAATTTATCTTTAGAATTGGAAGCCCAAAGCAGAAAAACCTATATTTAGTAATTAATGTTTCAGTATTTTATCTTATTTGGAAAAGACTTAGATATCCAACGAATTCAACACAATTTATCATTTAACCTAGTTAAACTTCAGTTTTAGGTTACCAAACATTTTGCAAGCTACTTAAAAGTTTACCTATAAACCTTTTTTATTAAACTACTTGCTCTTAATGGTTATCCATGATAACTTCACAAGACAGACAAAATTAGCTATCATTTTAAGTCATCTTTGCTGACAAATTGCAATAGAGATAACATGAACTTATCTGACCTTCAGTAAACCTTGGCTGAATTAAAGTTTTACATGTAATGCTGATAACTTTAAAGATATGTCTACTTTGATTAAAACAACAACCTTGAATTAGCTCTAATATTGAGTATTTTTTCAGATCACGTTAGCTTGAAAAACATCTGGGTTAGTTTTCATCTCTCTGAGTTTCAGAATGCCCAGTTTTTACAAGTTCTTGCCTTTAAACCAATTAAGCAGATACTCCTTTCCTGTAGAACAGGCTTAAGGCTAGTTTCAGTGGGACCCTACTGTCCAATTGCCCTGGCGAAGAAGTCACTTGAGCATTTAATTTACAAAGGAGATCTTGGCTCAAAAGAGGGATGGGCATTCGGCCACATACAGGAAGGTATGTTTTAGCGTGAGGTCCCCAAATGACATTCCAACGGCTGCAGGAATGAGGGATTAGTGCTTTTCCAGATACCCTGGTGACTGACGTAGCCTGAGAAGTTTTCTTTTTTCTTTTTTAAAGATTTTATTTATTTATTCGACAGAGATAGAGACAGCCAGCGAGAGAGGGAACACAAGCAGGGGGAGTGGGAGAGGAAGAAGAAGGCTCATAGCGGAGGAGCCTGATGTGGGGCTCGATCCCATAACGCCGGGATCACGCCCTGAGCCGAAGGCCTAACCGCTGTGCCACCCAGGCGCCCCTATTTTATTTTCTTAAACTATCCTTTTTTTGAGAGAGAGAGAGAGAGAGAGAGAGAGAGAGAGAGAGAGCGCGCGCGCACATGCGCAGAGGCAGAGAGGGGGAGAGAGAAAATCTTAAGCAGGCTTCATGCTCAGAGTGGAGTCCAAGGCGGAGCTCAATCTCGTGACCTGAGCTGAAATCACAGGTCAGGTGCTTACCCAGCGGAGCCCCGCAGGTGCCTCACCTGGGGAGTCTGTTACGCCAGCTCAGCGTCTCCTACCAAATATGTTGCACCTGCGTCCACTAACAAGTCAATCAACCTGTTCCACTCCGTCAGTTTTATCTGGGGTTCCTGTGGGAATCTGAAGTGGGCCGTTTAAGTAAAGGGGGGGGGGGCCTGGGCCCCTTCGTGTTGCCTTGGGAGGTGCTCTGGTTTGAACCTCCTAAGGAGGTGGCCCAGCAGCTTGGGGGGATTTCTTTTCCTAGAGTGCGGGTAGGAGCAGCAGGAGCCCATGGCCTTGGAGGCACTGAGGATGGGAGGGCCCAGAGCAGCCGGCGGTGGCCGTGCAGGAGTGGCAGGGGGCGTGCAGGAGTGGCAGGGGGCGTGCAGGAGTGGCAGGGGGCGTGCAGGAGTGGCAGGGGGCGGGGGAGGCAGAGGCGCGGGAGCGCTGCCCGCAAGGCCAGAGGCAGATTCAAAATTTGGACTAACACTCCTTTCTCTCCCTCTCCAATCTCTCCCTTCTGCGAAACAGTCATTTTCTCCGGTTGCCTTTCAGCCTTCCGCACCTTGTGTTCCAAAAATGTCCTAACGGGCCCTCTTGGGGAACAGAAGGAGTGTTCCCCACCTGCCAAGGCAACAACGCAGAAAGAACGCCAAAGAAACCATAGCAAAATGAAGTTCCGAGTACCTCCGTTAGCATGCCTTCCTCCCCAAGTCAGAGATTCACGGACTGACCAAACAGCTTCCAAGACAAACTAAGAACTAAACCCCAACCCCCCGTTTACAGTCAACTGAATGGGAGGCAGAAAGCTGAGTCGCTAATACTTGTGGAGACAAATTAAAGGCCTACTTTTCAATGATCTTTTTGTTATAAAACAAATCCAACATGACCAGTTTTGTCCAAAGGTTGACTGAAAGCTGTAGCAACAAACCAACCAAAGGCGGACGAACCAGTTCACAAACAAATCGGGTAAAGTCCAACAAGTATTCCCTCTCCAACAGGGTACTGCAGACAAAGGGAAGCGAAGCGGCTTCCCCTCCCCCAAGGAAAAGCCCAAACGGAGGGAGTGGGAGTCCCGACCGCACACGCCGAAGCGCCTTACCCTACTTTGGAGTCCACAGAGCGGCAGAAGTTTGTCCAAGACTTGGCCCAACAGCCAGGGAAGCCCGTGGAACGCAGGTCCCGGCGAGTGCCGGGAACTCACCCGCAGAGTCCCGGGGGCAAGGGGGCTGGCCCGGAGCCCTTTCTCCCAAGCTCCTCTGCTCCCAGAACAATAGGCCAATGATTCAAGAGGCAAGATGTTAAAGAAAGCCACTTTATCCGGAAAGTCAGCAAACCAAGAACCTGGCAGACTATCGTCCCAAAGAAACATTCCCCCCCCCCCCCCGCATGAAATTCAAGCTGCTTTTAAGTTAGCAAAAGTGGGAAATGGGGCGGGGGGGGGGGCAGCTTGAAGTCAAAAGGGTGACTGACCTCTGTAGACATCCGAGGAAGGTCGTTTCACTTCTTTGTCTTCGCTCAGTCGGTCTTTGCGTATAGGAAGGTGGTCATGTCTGCCTGTAAACCTGAAACGTCATAGTCCTTTCTGTACACGCTTCCTTACCTCCTCAGGTGAGGTAGGTTTTGGGTAAAGATCAGTTTTTGCAAATCTTAGCTGTCACATGCCTACATGCAGGGCTAAGCAGAGGTTTCCAAGCTGTAGGTCACAGCAGCAAAGACAATAAAAGCAATATGGGGTCAGAAGTGCCAAGTTTTGTTCCTTGTTACCAGTTACCTAGGAATGGAATTCTGGGTCAGCAGAAGGTGTATGTTGAACTGCTTAATCAACTGCTGAATGATTTTCCAGTGTCCAATTTCTCAGTTCTACTTGAGATGTTTAAGAGTTAACATTTGTTGCCTCTTATCAATATTTAGTAGTTTCAGGTGTTGACTTAAGCCATTCTCATGGGTATTTCAGGTGTTGGCTTTAGCCATTCTTGTGGGTATTTAGTGGAATCCATTGTGATTTTAGTGTTTTTTTCTTAATGACTAATGATATTGAGTTTAGTTCTTTCTTAATACATTTAAGTACCTGCAGAGTGTTTATCTTCCCTCCCTGCTACATTGTCAACCCCATGACAACAGAAATGATAGTTTTTCTTATGTCTTCTTTTGGAAATTTTATGTTCTTTATTCCTTAAAAGGGTTTTAATGGAACATTTCAAAAAATACAGAAAAATAAGAAACTCTTGTGGATTCACCACGCATGTGTAAGAATCTTCAAGCCAAGTCCCTTGTGTGTCATCTTTTAACAGCAATGTATCCCCACGCCTCACATATGTGGCTGTATTTTAAGGCATCCCTGCGACTGTATCTTTCTTGTTCACAGATGTATCGCTAGTGTTTAGGACAATGCTCAAACATGGAAGGGGCTCAGTGTTTATTTGACTGACTAGATGTTATTTTTTATACATAGCTTATTTTATCGCACGGTCTGACCTCAAAGACCGATCGTGCCTTCGAGTCAGCTAATTACTGGAGTTGAGTTTTTTTGGTAAACTTAAACAGAAGCATCTTCAGCCTCTTTTGAAAACTGCATCTACTCTCTGACTATTGTCAGAGGGATGGTGGAAGCTCAGAAATATTAACATTTTCTTTAAGCTCATCAACATCACTTGATCACTTGCCAGGATTTTTTTGGGTGTGACGCAGTGTCTCTGGATAAATCAGCCATGAAAATGAGCTGTAGCGATGGTAGATTTCGAGCTGTTTACTGAAGTCTGTATTAGGTTGAATACTGAATAGTTCATCATACCAATAATGGGGCTAGAAGAGAATTGCTTGACTCTGGTTCAATGCTGCTTTAATACATACATCGTAAAACTGGCTGTCAGGATGGAATAAACAATCATAATAGCCTGTAGCAGAAAGCCATTCCTAGGCTGATGATTGGGCCAAAGTAAAACAGATGTAAGTCAAATTTCTGGAGTCCACTTCTTTCTAAGGCATAATTCACAATGGAAAAGTCCTCCAGGAAACCTGGTTAAGAGATAAATAGGACTGCCTGAGAGGTAAGACAGGTAAATACATTTCCCATATTCCTCATTGGGTCTGACAATTAATCCTGAACTAAAATGCTTCCAAGTCCTCCAGTAGGTTTTGAAAAAAGCAGATGCCTAAAAGGAAGGATGGACTCTCAAAACCATGAGTTATATGTGATCGCCGCAGCTTTGTTTTCCCAGAGAATAGCAATTGGATGACTCAAAAAGCTTAATTAAGAGGTGCTATTGCTTCGTGACTTCCAGTGTGTCTCTGTTTTTGCCTCTCTGCGGTGACTCAGCCAAGGTAGGGTGTGCGCATTAGTTGAACCAATCCTTTTCCACAGTTGGCTTTTCATGCCATGGGCTGTGGAATATGTGACACAAAAATATCACATTTTTAAAGCAGCAGTTTAACAATTTCTGTTAATCCTCATGTTGTGGTTAGATGCCAATAGCTCCATGAAGGCTACAGTTGAAAATAGCAATTATTTTAAAGTATGTCTCTTTTGTACACCACTAGTAAATTGGATTATGTTTTCTGAGCCTCCCGGGGGCATTAGCCAAAGCATATCTAAAGCTTTTCCAGTATTATAAATCATCTTTATAGGCTCACAGATATTTTATAATAAAGGTTGGGATTTCCCTAATCTTTTTAATGTGAAATTCATGTTTCCTTCTCTCCATTAATCCTTATCCCATTTCTGTGACTCCACTCACACATTACATTTATCTAGGCTATCGGCCAAAGTGGAGTGCTTGTTTACTTTCTTCCTGAAGCCCGTCTTCTCATCCAAATTACCCACGGTACATTAGAACTCGATTCTGACCTTGCTGCAAGAAATCAGGTAACTCCGCTATTCTGAACTATGAGTAAGTGAGAGGCTTATAAATTACTTGTTTTGTTGGTATTAGCTTAAAAGAGGCAGCTTTTCTTTTGAGAAGTATGTTTAAGGTTGCAAGAAAAATAGGAGAAGACCTCCTTTTGTGTACCCGAAAGGGATTCAGCCTTGTAACATTATGGCACATTTAAAACTGCTGATCATTGGCAACTTTCAGTTTGTGTTTGGATGTCTGTCTACACAATCACACGATACTTTAATTTAAAAAAGAAATTCCTAGCTGTCAGTCGACTTTAGTTCTGAGCTTTATTTGCCGTTGTAGAGATTCTCCTCCAACCCCATCCCGAAGTAAAGAACAGAATCAAAATCAAACAAATAAATAAAAGCCACTCGACAGAGAGCTCCAGCGAAAGGATCAATAACAATATTTAAGGGGAGAAATGCCACTAGAATCTGAATCTATTTAGGTGCGGTTTTTCATACAGACTCAGAAAAGGAAGTATCATTGGAGAGGTTTGCTTTCGCTTCAGGAAGAGGATGTAGTAGACACTATTAAATCAATGGGATTCAGAATTTTAGGTAAATATTTCATATAGATATAGCTCTGCATTGCATAATAGAAATAAAATTTCCTATCAGTTAATGGGATTTTTTTTTTTTTTTTGTATTCTTTTGACTTCAAGTAATAGAATATCCACCTTCCATGGCTTAGCAAAAGTAATATAATGATCTCATCAAAAAAGAATGCTGGGTGGATTCCGGATTGGTTCAACAGCTTAGCGCTATTATGAAGGAGTCAGGTCTTTCTGTGTGTGGTCTCTCCGTCCTCAGAGCTTTGTTTTGGAGCTTAGGTGTACTCTCACCTCCTGGATGTAAGAGTATACCTATAGTTTAGGTATCACATATAGAGATGACAACATCTGCCCCCCCCCCCCAAATGTAGTTTCTTTCCACATACCTTTTTTAAAAAGAACGAAAACCTTTTCCAGAAGCTTCTGAGAAAACTTCCCTTTGGATCCATTCTGCTGGGACTGGGTCTCATATCCATGACCTAGCTGCAAGGAAATTTAAGAAAACTGTGTGTGACATTTTGAGACCCTGTAGTTGAATGTCATCTGGGCCACTAAGGAAGAAGTGGGGCGAGGGGGGAATCTGCCAGCTGGGAAGACAAGAGTTGTCTATCTGGAAGTTTATATCACTTTTTTTTTTTAAATAAAGTTACTAAGAATTAAGTGTAATTTTATTTAAAGTACATTTTTGTTTGTTTTGCTAAGGAATTTGTATCAATACGTTACAGATATTTTTGGAGAGATTCACAGGTTAATTCTAATTGAACTTCTTGGATTTCTTTCAAGTAAATTTTAGAAATCCCCCTTAAACATAGTCAGAAAAGGAAAAGAAACTTTATTATGATATTTCTGTTCCAAGTAATAAACAACAATAGGATGTGATGAGCTAAACCAAGTCACACTCTTTCAATGGAATGGGCAAAGACAAACTGACTAGTAAAACAATGAGGAAACAAGGCCCTCAACATGGACAAAGGCACACGGAAAATCAATCAGATTAAATAGACATCGATGCTATAATTATATGCCACAGCTGATGAAGAACCGAAAACACCAGGGCACCTGTTTTGTTCAAATCGAAGCTAGATTTTATAGACACAGTGTGAGAGGCAGAGGGCAACATTAAATCATCTCTCTTCATTTGGCTTGATTCACTGAGGAGACATCTAGATTTTCCAGGGGTGGGACAATTCCATTTGGGGGAAAAAAGAGACAACTAAAAAGAATCAAACAACAAAACAAAGATGTTACCTTCTTCTGAATGTTCCAGAATAGAAATACTTTGAAAGCATATTTTTCTTTTCATAGTTCTCTACTTTAATCTAAAATGCATACGGGTCCTTTCCACAAAACAAACACACTTTAATGCAAAATATTGCTCAACAACACTGTGTAAGCAAGGATTTAGAAATCCTCACAATAACTTCCTTTATTGTTTTCTTCTTTTGGTAGAAAAGAAAACATCTCTGACAGTCACAAAGGGGACTTAGGAGGGCTTGTTTAGTAAGTTCCCAACTGAAGGAGCAGAGGCCTGCTATGTTTCAACCAAAGACAAAGAAGACCTTCCAAGTTTCCACTAAGCACCGAAATAAATGCAATTGTGGCTGCATTTAATTGAGGATTACTAGAGAATACAGACATTACAGCACATTATTAAGGAGTTACTCCACCTTCTGAAAGATAACGTGCTTTTCTGGCAAAAACAAACACAGTACATTGAAATTTTCTTTAAAAAAAAAAACACAACAAAAAACCTCATCCTAATGAAATTAGAGAAATACCATTTTATTAATCTATTAATTTTTCAGGAATAAAGGCTTTTTACGTTCTTCATTATCCTAAAAGTCAAAATCTCCATTTCAATAGAGTGTTTTTAAGGGAAGGTGGAGGAAAGTTCTAATGAATATTTATGTCTAATTCTATCTGGATTTGCTTGGTGACAGGACGCAGAACCTTTTTATATTTTAAAAATGTGTATGGAACCTAACATGAAAAACAAGACTGACATCACATTCAAACTGCTAGAGCTGGAGGTACTGCAACGGGCCATTGCAAAGGTCTTAAAACAATCGTTATTTTTCATGGTAACAAATGGCTTTCCCTCCAAGACACAATACGGCAAAACCAGTAGTCATTTCATTGAAGCCTAATTGAGCTAAGACATTAGGTTTAAGGCCTGGAGTATTTCAACCAGCAGAAGCCATTAAGAACCCAGAATCTGATTATTTCTATCAGTTCACTAAGTCAGTAAATATTTATTGAACACCTAGTAGTATTCACTCTGATGGATTCTGGGGACAGTCAGTGAACAAATCATGGGTTCTGCCCTCAATTTCAGTCTTCTTTCTCATTTTTTGTTTTTTTCTTCAGGGTCTAAGAATTCTGAAGCCTGTTTTTGAGAGATTCTCCGGTAATGCTAACGGACCCAGAAACAGATAGACACCCATGTAGATGATACACTTACCCTTCAGAATCTAGTTGAAACATAGCTTTACACGCAGACATTTTCCTCAAACCTCCTGCCTCCAAATAACACGTACCTTAATCAGTTAGGTTGGACTTTTATGAACACTATTATGTAAAAAAAAAAAAAAAAAATTCCTTCCATTTATTTTAATTTAAACCAGAGGAGAGACAATGACCGCAAAATTAATATAGTTGGAAATACACCTGTAGTGATCCGTGACAAAATCTCGGAATGATCTTAATTGGCATGCTCATTACCATTGGTTTAGTGCCCATCGTTCTTACATGCACATAGCCAAGTGCCCAGACACCAACAGATATCAGCAGTCCCAAGACTCTGATTGCATTTTTATTTCTTAGACTGTATCTCCTTATCTCAGGGCCTTAAGATAATGGCATGGGTATTGAGAAATACTTATCTGCTCCATGAGAAACAGCAATGCAGGCATGATGATAAATGTGTTCACTTATCTGACAAATATTTGTTGGGTGCCTGCATATATCAGTCAGTGTTCCAGGTACTTGGGGATAACGTGATATCTGCTAGGTTGGCACTTCAATTCGAAAGTGAAGATGGAGACACATGGGGCACCTGGGTGGCTCAATCAGTTAAGTGTCTGCCTTTAGCTCAGGTCATGATCCCAGGGTCCTGGGACTAAGCCCTGCGTTGGGCTCCCTGTTCACTGGGGAGTCTGCTTCTATCTTTCCCTCTGTCCCCCCTTCAGATCGTGCTCTCTAGCTCCTTCTTTCAAATGAATAAATAAAATCTTAAAAAAAAAAAAGATGGAGACACAGATAAGAAAGTAGGCAAGTGGGCAAGTAAGATTACGGCTGACACATGAACAACATGGGTTTGACCTGCAAAGGTCCACTTAGATGAGGACTTTTTCCATAAATACAGTACGGTACTATAAATATATTTTCCTTATGATTTCCTTAATAACATTCTTCTCTAGCTTACTCTATTATAAGAATACAGTATGTAATATATATGACATGCAAAATATGTGTTAATTGCCTATATTATCAGTAAGGCTTCAGGTTAATAGTTGGCTATTACTAGTAGTTAAGTTTTGGGGAAGTCAAAAGTTCGGTGCAGATTTTTGATTGCACGGGGTCAGCACCCCTAATCTTCACATTGTTCAAGGGTCAACTGCATTTCAGGAAACGGTTAAGTATAATCAAAAATAAAGAGAAAAAGGGGAATAGAGAGTCACCAGGTTTAGTTCTTCAGTTAGAATGGTCAGAAGAGGCTTCTTGAAGGTATGGAACACCAGCCTCTGGGTTAGGAGAGACTCCAAGGTGAAAGCAACTGTGACAGACTGGAGATGTGCAGATCTCACCTGAAAGCAGCAGTGCCATTAAATTTCTGTAGACGATTTACACCTGGCAATAGGGGTCTGGGGCAGGTGGGGGAGACCATGGTGTGAGACACGGATTTTCAAGAGAAATTTAGATTTCAAAAGGAAATTGCCTTTTTAAACGTTGGCAAATAATTGCAACTTAAAATACGTTGCCTACCAACACTATGCCATTGGGAACCAAGTAGGTGGGAAGGCTGGATCAGGGTAGAGGGCTGCTGGTGCTCTGAATCTCCGCTCTAGGTCTTTCTTCTGCACTAGATGATCTAGGGCTAATCTAGTAAAATAATCTGACTAAAATGTTAATGACAGATGGTGACTTAATGTGTATATCTTCTAGAGATGATATTTACAGTTTAATGGGACTTGCCATGGAATGTTAATGCATCTTGGAAGGAGGGACTGCTCAGCCAGATCACGTGATCTGGCTCACTCTCCCTCAAGTCACAGCTATAGGTTTCCACCCAGTCTCCCCCCACTCATGGACACAAAGACAATGAGAACTGAACTGATGGTGATTGGCATAATGATTAAGATCTTTCAGAGATTTTATTATGGACTGCTATGGGTGTATTTCCAACTGTATGAATTTCCAAGTCATCTCCTCTCCCCTGGTAAATTAAAATAAATGGAAGGAAAGAAAATGAAAATTGGACACATAGGTTCTTTCATTTAATAAGGGAATAGCATGCAGATATTGTCAGTAATGCTTTATAAAATTAAATTAAAACATATGGGGCGCCTGGGTAGCGCAGTCATTAAAGCGTCTGCCTTCGGCTCAGGGCGTGATCCCGGCATACCCGGATCGAGTCCCACATCAGGCTTCTCCGCTATGAGCCTGCTTCTTCCTCCCCCACTCCCCCTGCTGTGTTCCCTCTCTCGCTGGCTGTCTCTCTGTCACATAAAAAAAAAAAATCTATATTAAAACATATGCTTTACAGTAAGAAGTGAATCCTATTTCACCATTGCATTTTGTTTTGCTTGTTTTTAGGTTTACTTGGAATGATTTTCCATTGCGTCTTTATCTAACTCCTTCATCATATCTCAGCAAAAATGTCAAACCTTGGCTATGATTCTTGGAAAAATCACACCACGTAGTGTTCATGCCTCACCATTTCTAAGTAGAGCCTTCTCCCCACCTCGAGGCACAAAAAGTATTGTAAGCAATTCTTTATTAGTTTTTTTTTTTAACTTCATCTTTTTAAAGCAGTTTTGGGCTTACAACAAAATCAAGAGGAACGTACAGAGATTTCTCATATATTCCTTTGTGTGCCATATGCATAGCCTCCCTTCTTATCAACATCACTGATTATAGTGTTATATTTTTTACCCGGGATGAACCTACATTGACAGTCATAATCACCCAAAGACCACACTTTAGCTTAGGGTTCACTGTTGGTACTGTACATCCTGTGGGTTTAGACGAAAGTATAATGACATGTGCCCATCACTATAATATCCAAAGAGTATTTTCCCTTTGCTAAAAATCCTCCGTGCTCTGCCTGTTCACCCTCCCCCCTGACCACTAACAACCACTGATCTTTGTACCATCTCCATACTTTTGCCTTTTCCAGAATGTCGTATAAGCTGGAATCGTATAATATGTAACACTTTCAAACTGGCTTCTTTCACATAGTAATATGCCCTTAAATTTCCTTTGTGTCTTTTCATGGCTTGTTAACTCATTTCTTTTTAGTGCTAATATTCCATTGTCTGGCTATACCATGGTTTATTTATCAATTCACCTACAGAAGAAATCTTGGTTGATTGTATATTTTTGCAATTATGAATAAAGTTGCTATAAATATTCATGGGCAGGTTTTCGTGTGGACATAAGTTTTTAACTCCTTTGGGTAAATACCAAGGAGTATAGGTGCCTGGGTGGCTCAGTTGGTTAAGCTTCTGCCTTTGGCTCAGGTCATGATCCTGGAGTCCTGGGATCAAGTCCTGCATTGGGAACCTGCCACTCCCCCTGCTTGTGCTCTCTCTCTCTGTCAGATAAATAAATAAAATCTTAAAAAAAAAATACCAAGGAGTATGATTGCTGGATCTTATGATGAGTGTGTTTAGTTTTATATCTATTAGTTCTATAAGGAAAAGAATATCACAGTCCTCCATCTGTTTATATAATTAAGTGCAGATTTTCTTCCATCAGGTCTGTTTTACAGTCAGTTGATGATTTCTGAGACACTTGACCAAGTTTTATTTTTCTTTTAATTCTGAAACATTTTGCACCTGCAAAAATGGATGAAAATTGGACCTTAGGAGACTGAAAACCGGTGCTTTGGAGCACGTGCGTACCACACTGAAACAGGGAGCTCGGGAGCACGTGTGGGAACTGGAGACGTCTGGCGGTGTTAGAAGCACTAAGGACAGAGACATGCCAGCCCTGGAAGCGAGGGCTGGGAGAGTGGCTGTGGGCGCACAACCAAGGGCGCTGCAGGGTTTTTAGCAGCACCGACAGAAACAGAGTTAAAGAGGCCAAGAGAGCTCAGTGGAGAGCAGATTGCGATCTCTCTGTTCTGAGACAGAGGCTAGGATACGGTCACTGCTGCTCTGACTCTCAGAAGAGGCACAGAAAGCCGCCAGGGAAAGCTGCCAGAGAACAAAAGCCCAGAAATACTGGCTCTCATTGTGCCCATCCCCATCCCCCCTTGCAGGGGACGGGACAACTCTACCCAAACAGGGTTGCCTGAGTATCAGCACAGCAGGCCCCTCCCCCAGAAGGCAGGCTGAAAAATCAAGATGCCCACATCCTTAAGTTCCCTATAAAACAAGTGCACACTGCCTGGGTCCTGGTCAATAATTTGGGCTCTGGGCAACCCCGCAACCTCTCCTCATCAGAATGACGAGGAGAAGAAACCCTCAGCAAAGAAAGGAGACAGAAACTGTGGCCTCTGCCACAGAAATGATGGATATGGATATAACCAAATTGTCAGAAATGGAGTTCAGAGTAACAATGGTCAAGATGATGTGTAGGCTTGAAAATTATATTTTCAAAAAATATTAACGAAAATATTAACGAGAATATAGAATCTCTAAGGGAAGAAATGAGAGCGAACCTGGCAGAAATTAAAAATACTATGAATCAATTGCAGTCTAAACTAGACGCTCTGACAGCCAGGGTAAATGAGGCAGAAGAACAAATTAGAGAATTAGAGGATGGGATGGTAGAAGAGAAAGTTAAAACAGAAACTGGGCTCAAAAAACTCCAATCTCAATAATGTAGAATATGGGAGATTACTGACTTAATGAAACATTCCAATGTCAGAATCATTGGCATCCCCAAGGGGGTGGAGAAAGAAAAAGGTCTAGAAGAGATATTTGAACAAATTGTAGCTGAGAACTTCCCTAATCTGGCAAAGGAAACAAGCATTCTTGTCCAAGAGGCAGAGAGGACCCCTCCCAAAGTCAATGAGAGCAGACCTACACCACGTCACGTCATAGTGCAATTCGCAAATGTTAGGTCCAAGGATACAATATTGAAAGCGGCCAGGGGGAAGAGAATCCTTATGTACAGACATAAAATATCAGAATTATGTCAGACCTGTCTACAGAGAACTGGCAGGCTAGGAAGGGTTTGCAGGGTATTTTCAAAGCTCTCTCTGAGAGGAACATGCAGACAAGGATCCTTTATTCAGCAAGGCTGTCATTCAGAATTGATGGAGAGATAAGGACCTTCCAGGAACGGCAGAAACTGACTGAATTTGTAACCACCAAACCAGCCCTACAGGAGATATTAAGGGGGGTTCTATAAAAGTAAAAAAGTCCCAAGAGTGATACAGAACAGAAATTTACAATCTATAGAAACAAAGACTTTACAGGCAATATGACATCATTAAAATCATATCTCTCAAAAATCACTGTCAATGTGAGTGGCCTAAATGCTCCTATAAAATCCCACAGGGTTGCAGTTTGGATAAAAAGGCATGACCCATCTATTTGCTGTCTACAAGACACTCATCTTGAACCTAAAGATACATCCAGACTGAAAGTGAAGGGATGGAAAACCACTTTTCATGCCAGTGGACCTCAAAAGAAAGCTGGGGGAGCAATTCTCATATCAGACAGATTAGATTTTAAACTAAAGACTGTAGTTAGAGATACAGAAGGACACGATATTATTCTTAAAGGATGTATCCAACAAGACTATCTAACAATTATAAATATCTATGCCCCCACAGGGTAGCAGCTAGATACACAAGCCAACTCTTAACCAGAATAAAGAGACATATAGATAATAATACGTTAATAGTAGGGGACCTCAATACTCCACTCTCAGCAATAGACAGATCACCTAAGCAGAAAATCGACAAAGAAACAAGAGCTTTGAATGACATACTGGACCAGATGGACCTCACAGATACATACAGAACACTACACCCCAGAACAACAGAATACTCATTCTTTTCTAATGCACATGGAACTTTCTCCAGAATAGACCATATACTGGGTCACAAAACAGGTCTCAACCGATACCAAAACACTGAAATTATTCCCTGCATATTCTCAGACACAATGGTTTGAAATTGGAGCTCAATCACAAGGAAAAATTTGGAAGAAACTCAAACACTTCGAAACTAAGAACCATCCTGCTCAAGAATGATTGGGTAAACCAGGAAATTAAAAATCAATTTAAATAATTTATGAAAACCAACAGCAAAGGCAGTCCTAACGGGAAAATACATAGCCATCCAAGCCTCACTCAAAAGAATAGAAAAATCTAAAATGCAGTTTTTATATTCTCACCTCAAGAAGCTGGAGCTGGAACAGAAGAACAGGCCTAACCCATGCATGAGAAAGCAGTTGATCAAGATCAGAGCAGAGATCAATGAATTAGAAACCAGGAGCACAGTAGAGAAGATGAACAGAACTAGAAGCTGGTTCTTTGAAAGAATAAATAAGATCAATAAGCCACTGGCCAGACTTATTCAAAAGATTAGAGAAAGGACACAAATTAATAAAATTATGAATGAAAGGGGAGAGGTCACAACTGACACCAATGAAATAGGAAGGATCATTAGAAACTTTTATCAACAGCTTTATGCCAATAAATTAAACAACTTGGAAGAGATGGAGGCCTTCCTGGAAACCTATAAACTACCAAGACTGAAACAGGAAGAAATTGATTATTTAAACAGACTGATTAATTATGAAGAGATTGAAGCAGTGATGAAAAACCTCCCAAAAAATGAGAGTCCAGGGCCTGACGGATTCCCTGGGGAATTCTACCAAACATTCAAAGAAGAAATAATACCTATTCTCCAGAAGCTGTTTCAAAAAATAGAAACAGAAGGAAAACTACCAAACTCATTCTATGAGGCCAGTATTACCTTGATCCCCAAACCAGGCAAAGACCCCATCAAAAAGGAGAATTACAGAACGATATCCCTGATGAATATGGATGCCAAAATTCTCAACAAGATCCTAGCTAATAGGATCAGTACATTAAAAGGATTATCCAGGGGCGCCTGGGTGGCACAGTTGTTGGGCGTCTGCCTTCGGCTCGGGGCGTGATCCCGGCGTTGTGAGATCGAGCCCCACATCGGGCTCCTCCGCTGGAGGCCTGCTTCTTCCTCTTTCACTCCCCCTGCTTGTGTTCCCTCTCTCGCTGGCTGTCTCTCTCTGTCAAATAAATAAATAAAATCTTAAAAAAAAAAAATAAATAAAAAAAAAATAAAAGGATTATCCATCACGACCAAGTGGGATTCATCCCTGGGATGCAAGGGTTGTTTAACATTCACAAATCGATCCGTGTGATAGATCACATTAATAAGAGAAGAGACAAGAACCGTATGATCCTCTCAACTGATGAAAAAAAGCATTTGACAAAATACAGCATCCCTTCCTGATTAAAACCCTTCAGAGTGTAGGGATAGAGGGTACATTCCTCAATTTCATAAAAACCATCTATGAAAAGCCTACAGCGAATATCATTCTCAAAGGGGAAAAGCTGAAAGCCCTTCCCTTAAGATCAGGAACACGACAAGGATGCCCACTCTCGCCATTATTATTCAACATAGTACTAGAAGTCCTTGCAACAGCAATCAGACAACAAAAAGGGATAAAATGTGTCCAAATCGGCAAAGAAGAAGTCAAAATGTCTCTCTTCGCAGATGACATGATACTCTATATAGAAAATCCAAAAGATTCCACCCCTGAACTACTAGAAGTTATACAGCAATTCAGTAATGTGGCGGGATACAAAATCAATGCTCAGAAATCAGTTGCATTTCTATACATGAACAATGAGACTGAAGAAAGAGAAATTAGGGAATCCATTCCATTTACAATAGCACCAAAAATCATACGTTATCTCGAAATTAACCAGAGACGTAAAGGATCTATATTCTAGAAACTACATATCACTTTGAAAAACATTGAAGAAGACACAAAAAGATGGAAAAATATTCCATGCTCATGGATCAGAAGAATAAACATAGTTAAAATGTCTATGCTACCCAGAGCAATCTACACTTTCAATGCCATCGTGATCAAAATACCAATGATATTTTTCAAAGAACCGGAACAAATAGTCCTTAAATTTGTGTGGGACCAGAAAAGGCCCCGAATCGCCAAGGAATTGTTGAAAAGGAAAAACAAACCTGGGGGCATCATGTTGCCAGATTTCAGGCTATACCACAAAGCTGTGATCACAAAGACAGCATGGTACTGGCACAAAAACAGACACATAGACCAATGGAACAGAATAGAGAACCCAGAAATGGACCCTCGGCTCTTTGGGCAACTAATCTTTGACAAAGCAGGAAAAAACATCCAGTGGAAAAAAGTTTCTTCAATAAATGGTGCTGGGAAAATTGGACAGCTATATGCAAAAGAATGAAACTTGACCACTCTCTCACACCATACACAAAGAAAACTCCAAATGGATGAAAGACCTCGATGTGAGACAGGAATCCATCAAAATCCTAGAGGAGAACATAGGCTGCAACGTCTCTGACATCAGCCACAGCAACTTTTTTCATGACACATCTCCAAAGGCAAGAGAAACAAAAGAAAAAATGAACTTGTGGGACTTCGTCAAGATAAAAAGCTTCTGCACAGCCAAGGAAACAGTCAAAAAAACTAAGAGGCAGTCCACGGAATGGGAGAAAATATTTGCAAATGACACTACAGATAAAAGATTAGTATCCAAGATCTACAAAGAACTTCTCAAACTCAATACAAGAGAAACAAATAATCAAATCAAAAAATGGGCAGAAGATACGAACAGATACTTTTCCAATGAAGACATACAAATGGCTAACAGACACATGAAAAAATGTTCAAAATCATTAGTCATCAGGAAAATTCAAATCAAAACCACACTGAGCTATCACCTTACGCCAGTTAGAATAGCAATAATTGACAAGGCAAGAAACAACAAATGTTGGAGAGGATGTGGAGAAAGGGGATCCCTCTTACACTGTTGGTGGGAATGCAAGTTGGTACAGCCACTTTGGAAAACAGTGTGGAGGTCCCTTAAAAAGTTAAAAATTGAGCTACCCTATGATCCAGCCATTGCACTACTGGGTATTTACCCCAAAGATACAGACGTAGTGAAGAGAAGGGCCATATGCACCCCAACGTCCATAGCAGCATTGTCTGCAATAGCTAAATTGTGGAAGGAGCCAAGATGCCCTTCAACAGATGACTGGATTAAGACGATGTGTTCCATATATACAATGGAATATTACTCATCCATCAAAAAGAACGATTTCACAACATTTGCAGCAACATGGACGGGATTGGGGGAGATAATGCTAAGTGAAATAAGTCAAGCAGAGAAAGACAATTATCATATGGTTTCACTCATTTTTGGAGCATAAGAAATAGGAAGATCGATAGGAGAAGAAAGGGAAGAATGAAGGGGGGGTAAACAGAAGGGGGAATGAACCATGAGAAACTATGGACTCTGGGAAACAAACTGAAGGCTTCAGAGTGGAGGGGGTGTGGGGGATTGGGATAGGCTGGTGATCGGTATTAAGGAGGGCACGTATTGCATGGTGCACTGGGTATTACATGCAAGTAATGAATGATGGAACATTACATCAAAAACTAGGGATGTACTGTATGGTGACTAACATAACATAATAAAAAATTATTATAAAAAAAGGAAAATTGGACCCTAGAATATATTAAATAATGAAAACTTTCTTTGAAAATAATTATTAAAGTAATTGAGTCAAAACTGTCTGAATAAACTCTTTTGGAAAACCAAGTATTTCCATTAGAAATATATTTTAGGGGAACCTGGGTGGCTCAGCTGTTAAGCGTCTGCCTTCAGCTTAGGTCATGATCCCAGGGTCCTGGGATAGAGCCCTGTATCGGGCTCCCTGCTCAGCCCTCTGCTTGTGTTTCCTCTCTCGCTGTGTCTCTCTCTGTCAAATAAAATCTTAAAAAAAAAAGAAAGAAATATATTTTATAATTAAAATAACTACCCTATTTAGATTTTATGGCGAAGAAGAAGAAGAAGAAGAAGAAGAAGAAGAAGAAGAAGAAGAAAATGAAATGAAATAAAATAAGATAAACCATTTTTTGAAGGAATCTTTCTTTACTTTTCAACAAGGACAGATGGTATCAGGAAGGGGCAGTGAGATCTTCCATCATGCTAATGACAGCAACAATTCTGAGGCTAAACTAAGGATAAAAATCTCCCATGTGGTTAGAAAGCTAACATTGGAACCAGTTCATTTGGAATAAAAACTAGGACCATGAACGGTGAGACAAACACTGTTATGAAAATCACACCTGACTCAAAGGCCTTCATTGTTTTTAGTTGTTTTTTTTTTCTAGTTCATTGTTTTTTATTTTTCTGTATGTTCATGGTCCTTCTTATGATCACTGGAGGAGCAGGCTGTTTCAGTTAGCAAATTTATGCCTTGCATGCAGCCACTTAGAAATTACCTGCAGTATATTTCTTTTTCTTTTGAAAGTCTTAGTGAATGTTATGTACTTTGAAGAGGATAAAACACATAATATCGATCCAGAGGAAAAGTATCCTCTGCATAGACTTTCCTTTCCAAGAAAATGAAGAAAACTATTTGTTCTTAAAGAATGCCATTTGACCTCTCTGTTATGTTGTCTATTTGGGGGATATAATAGGCTACAAGCTGTTCTTTCTGAAAAATGAGCTTGTTTTGAGGTTGGATGGTGGTTCAAAAAGGGATTTTTGAACCTACGTTAATGCAGTTTATTAGTGCAATTACACACTACAAATTATAACATACATATAAAGTTGGGTTTTGATATCAATTTCAAATTTTAATTTGCTAAGGAACTGAGGGGGGGCTTCAGTTAAGGGTAAACAGGATAAAAGAAACCATTACATTTTTTGCATAACAATGATGCAACAACTCAGGGTTCATATTGATTCATTTATGGTTGTTTCTCTAATATTAGAAGTAGCATGGAGTCTACCTTCCAATTCCATTCAAATTTCATTACTAATTTGCCATGTAAATTTTTTCTTTACACATCTTAAAATTTTGTAATATAGAAATAACAACAGTACTAATTGTACCTTACATCTGAACAGTACTTAAGAATTTACGCTTTAAATAAAATATCTCATAAGACATCATAAAAGGAGGGCGAGATATTTGTTGACAATTTATTAATAACTACGTATATTGAACTGTGACCAGAAAATATGGCCTTCAATTACACTCAAAAAGGAATTTTGTGCAGACTCTTTAGAGAAGCTGGTATCCGGGTGAGGAGCCGTGAGTGTGGACTAGGCTGTGGGAAGACCTTGCCGGGCAGGTTTGGATCTTGTCTCTCAAAGCAGCTCTTTGAGAATCTGTTCTCTTTAGTTTGGCTGCTGAGGACGTAGTTTGATTATTGTTAAGTTCCTTAAAGAAAGTAAGCAAATAGCTGAGTGAATAGCTCCCAGTTCCTATAAGCTCTCAGAACCCTCCGTTCAAATCCCCATCTTCAAACTACTTATCATTCCATTGGCAAAGAACTACTTATTCCATCTCCAGACCACATCCTCCAGCATAAAATAAAACCTGCCCTCTAACCACAGCTGACGTGATGCACTCAATGATTAAAACACCCCCTGGAAGGAAATCCTGCTTCCTTCTTTATCCATACGTTCTAGTGTTAATAACCTTTTCTCTAGCAGCAAGTCCTTTATTCACAAACCTCATGCCTTCTGCCTAGTCGCTCTCAAAGGAAATAAACAATGATGTAATAACGAGCACAAAACCAACAGTCCTCAGCTACTGGGAAGTATGTAATTCCTGAAAGTATTTTGTTCATTCAAAATTAGGATGCATTTGATGAATGGTATTTGACAGAATTAATATTTAAATTATATGATATTTTATTGCCCTCTAAATAGTATAACCATTTTTAAATGTTTGATATAATTTATTTATTTATTTATTTATTTAAAAGATCTTATTTATTTATTTATTTGACAGAGAGAGAGACAGCCAGCGAGAGAGAGAACACAAGCAGGGGGAGTGGGAGTGGAAGAAGCAGGCTCCTAGCAGAGGAGCCTGATGTGGGGCTCGATCCCAGAATGCCGGGATCACGCCCTGAGCCGAAGGCAGACGCTTAACCGCTGTGCCACCCAGGCGCCCCTGATATAATTTATTTAATATGTTATACAGTCCTCCCAATAAATAACTGATCATATAATAACACTTTGGAGCAGGTAAGGGAGCATTACGAGTATCTAAGCTTGGGCTACAGCTATAAATAGCAGGACTGCCCTCTGCAACCAGGGTGCCCGTTCTCCCGACCTCTGATCATGTTCTCAAGCTGAGGGAGAGTTAAGGTTCCTCAGCCAAGCAGGCAACTTTCTCCCATTTATATTTAGAGTTCATATTTGTAAGCAAATGAAACCATCAATTCCCCTTTCCTATAAATAGGGAAACCTTGTCTGTTCAAATTTTCAACATCAATAACTTCTCCGATGCACATGACACTATACACTACACCAGTCACCCACCAAAATTGGGGGATAATGTAGTGAGAATTTCTTGTTCCACTCTTTCAGCCACTCTTTACACTGTCCGAAAATATATCATTACACGTTTGTTTTCTGTCCCACGTCCCTCCTCAAGCACCATGTAAGCTCCACAGGGGTAAATACTATTATTGCTGTATCTTTGCTGCCCAGAACATAGTAGGTGCTCAATAAATGTTTGTTAAATGAATGAATGAATGAATGAATGTCGTTCATGTCCAATGAGCATTATTTGGTTAAAAACTAAAACGAAGCAGGCAGGAGGAGGGTAAACTTGGTGGGGAAGTTCTGTAGGGCCTCTTAGGGCAGGTACAGAATGGAATGGACACAGCCAGGGGCAATCCTAAGGTCTACATGGTGGGAGGGGTGGGCATTGTGCTCCACCAAAACCCGTATCTCTAGCTAATTGCTGTCACGCAAAGGTAGAGGGTCTTGTGATGTCAGACCTTGCAATTTTTCAAGACTAGATGCTTGAATTTCAAACCCAAACTTAGAATGTAACATGTTGGCTCTTTCTTCTTTTCCATAACGTGTAGTTTAAGTAAAACACGTCTTTGCACAGGATCTGGTTTTTGGATGGCCCATTTGTGACCTCTAGTCTTAAATCTTCTACCATTTGTAAATGATTTAGGATAAATTAACTCTTCTTTTTCTGATATAAATAATACCGAGACTATTAACCTTCTCCCTCATTCTCAATTTCAAAACTGTGTTTTTGTTACATCAACGCCTGGGAGCCATCAGCTTCAGAAAGTGGGAGATTTCGCTGTGGGTGAGCGGTGCTTGCCTAGCATATTTGACTTTGAGAGTGGACTTTCCTTTTAATATCTCCCTCCTCTATCTGACACAATTATTTTTAATAATTATCATGAAAAAAACTAATAGTCACCAGAAAAATAATCAAAACAGTGACGATTTCTTCTATTCACACACAGTCATGCCATTAAAAAAATACTAACATATTTAGAGAATAAAATAAATACTTTGTTCAACAAAGGAAAAATATGATGGATTGATTCCTTTTAATGATCTTAATTTTTTTTGCTGTAAAAAGGGAAAAACAACATATCTACACAGTGATCTGTTGCTAAATGAATAATAACATTATGGTTTCATGTTCAAGCCTCACCTGCTGCAAATTTGTCAGTGGCTCCCGTAGAATACACTTTAGCATACTTGAGTTCACTAACAAGTGTGGCCAGATGGTTTCATCTATCTTTGCCCATCATCAATCCAAGAACGCTTTTAATTAATTTCAATTTTGAATATTACTCTCAAACCAACAATTGTACAAATAGGGTGAGTCTTAAGGAAAAGCTTGTCAAAAATTTATAAAACTCATTTCACAATAAATTCCAGCAATCCCAATACTCACCACATCTTTCTTTCTTTGGAATTGATTCTAGCAGCTTTCAAATGCCTGTGCAGTCAAAAATGTTTGAACATAAATAAAACTCAAAGTGGCTATATAAAAAAGCAGAATGCAAGTAACAAGTGCTGTTTCATCATTTTTACAATTACAGTACTATCATTGTTTATTTAAAACCTGTTTACATGCAGGAATACAAAGTTCCAGAGGGCTTGGGGGCAGAAATTCTACCCGCACAAGCTTGAAGTTTTCTGAATTGTTCTGGACTCATAACCAAGAATTCTCCAAATTTTCCTCCATAAAGAATACAATGGTTATCAAAGGATAAATCACCTCTCTCTCTCTTTTTTTTTAAAGATTTTATTTATTTATTTGACAGAGAGAGAGGCAGAGAGAGAGGGAACACAAGCAGGGGGAGCTGGAGAGGGAGAAGCAGGCTTCCCGCTGGGCAGGGAGCCCAATGGGGGCTCGATTCCAGAATGCTGGGATCATGACCTGAGCCGAAGGCAGACGCTTAATGACTGTGCCACCTAGGTGACCCTCTCTCTCTTTTTTTTAAAGGATTTTATTTATTTATTTGAGAGAGAGAGAGAGAGAGCACAAACACAGAGGGAGAGGGAGAAACAGACTCCCTGCTGAGCAAAGACCTCAGGACCCTGAGATCAAGACCTGAGCCGAAGGCAGACGCTTAACCGCTGTGCCACCCAGGCGCCCCTACATATATATTTATTATTAAAGCTCAGTAGTAACCACCTCAGGTTTTAGCATTCATATCAACAGAAGATGTTTTCAGGCAGGAGTATTTTATTACTGACCTTCTTTGGAATTGCTGGAGCTAAGCGAAAATAAAAAACAATGTCTTATAGTTGGTTCTATTATTATTTTTAAATTCTCTACACACATAATACCCCAGTTTTGTCCGCACTGGCATGTACAGATCCCACAGCCACCCTTGAAAGGCTGTAGGAAAACAGTAGTAAATAGAAGGAGGAAAAGAAACGATGAGGAAGAATGTAACAGATGCGTGTGACCTTTCTCCACTTTCATGAAGATATTTGCAAATTGTCTTGTGTTTACCCTCGGAATCTGATTTTCTATATACGCTAAGGTAATCCATTGTTTGTCTTTGAGGATGAGGGATTACTGAGGGTGCTTAAGTAACTGAGCTATGGTACTCCTCAGCTCACCTGGGGTAACTTTAGTCCCCTTTATTCCCCTGGGGCTGAATGTGGGGCCATGATGACTGCCTGCTATTGGCTCTTATTTCAGCTGTTTATGGTCCATGGGTCTGTTTATCTTATTGTTGAGTCCAGTTAAGGTTTTGTGTTATCTATTACATTTCATCTACCATTATTCTGTTTTTACAGTAAAGGTGGGTCCAGAGCTTGGACTTAGAGCCAGCATCTCTATTTTCTATTGGCATGTACATATGCATCCTCATTTGTAAGTTTATTTAAAAGTCTAAAAAGTTCAGGAGTGCAACACAGTGGTGGTTATCTCTGGGGAGATAAAGATGGAGCCTAAATTGGGAGTGGTGTCAAATTATATGTAATTTTTTAAGTTTTGAGGGAGATTGTAGAAATATATTAAGTAATTTAAAATTCACATAAACATCTTAATGAAATAAAATAATGAAAATGAGGAATGAAAGTATTTTATAAATGCCTACTGCTTTATTTTTTTTAGTTTTTAACTGAGAAGCAAAATTTTACCTCTATTAAATCTTAATCTGTCTACTTATGTGATGTTACTTTAACGGAATTTTAAAAATATTAAAAAAATATATTACGTTGTTGCACTTCTTGTTTTTATTAAAAGATGTTTAAATTTTAAAAATTGACAAATTATTCACAATGTATAAAAAATGTAATTCACTAAAGTATTGTAATGAACCCTTTACTTTTCCAGTCTAAAATCTAGAGATAGAAGTATACTTCTGTCCCCATTTTTGTGAAAGTAATCAATTTACTAAGAAGACTCCACTTTCTGTGGTGGTTCTTACTCACTGACACGTAACATCATGCCTCAATACCTTAATTGGATTGTTAGGTAAGATTTAAATGATTCACATATGATGCTGAGACAAAGCCTTCTCTTTAAGAACAGCTCAACGTGATTCATATCCTGCACTATATTTTAAGAAAATGAGAAAGAATAGAGCAACAATTATAAAAGCAGATGGGACAAATACTTCAGAAGCTGTTTTGGTACCTGTAAGGTTTGTAGAACCACCCGGCTAAAGAAGCAAACGCGTGCTCATCGTGGTGATCTTACATAGCATAGCTGTTGGGAAGAGCTTCCTGGGGGGATATAATGACCCCAAAGAGATTCAGCTGTGTCTTTCTCTCGCATGTGGCAGTTGGTGCATATCCATTTTTTTAAAAGCCACATTAGTTTTTAAATATAAGTTTAAGAGGGAAAAGGCTACGGCATAAATTAATTTTCACATCATTTTATTTTATTTTTTAAAATATTTTTTTAAAAAGATTTTATTTATTTATTCATTTATTTATTTAGAGCATGAGTGAGCAGGGGGAGGGGCAGAGGGAGAGAGAGACTCTCTAGTCGACTCTGCGTTGAGTGTGAAGCCCTCTGGGGGCCCGATCCCACAACCCGGAGATCATGACCTGAGGTGAAATCAAGAGTTGGCTGCTCAACCAACTGAGCCACCCAGGCACCCCTTATGACTTTTATTTTTAAGTAATCTCTACACCCAACGTGGGGATCAAACTCGTGACCCCAAGATCAAGAGTCTCATGCTCTTCCAACTGAGCCAGACGGGCGCCCCCACATCATTTTAAACCAGTATCTGATGTCTCAAAAGGCTCTTCTTTCCAATTATAATTTTAATGGCATGACTATAATACAAGTTTTCAAGGGACATTAGTACCTGGGATTTATATTGAGGTAATACAATGTATAATTCTATCTATGGAACCAAAGACTAATATAAACTTGATAAGAGTATAAGGAGTTATATATTGTTTTTGAACTTTTTCAGTGAGGTATCAATTATCCACAGAAGATAGAACCATTGATCTCAACCATGACTGTACATTAGAAACACCTGGAGACCTCTTAAGACTCCCATTGGCCACACCATACCCTGATCAGTTATATTAGATTTTCCAGGGAAGGTGGAACTCTGGAATCGGTGTAATTTCCCCATGTAATTTCAATGGGCAGCTCAAATTGAGCATCACTGAGTTAGAAGCTACCATAATAAAGTATGCCAAAAGTAATTTTCTCTTAAAATGTTATTTTCTGAAGCTCACTCTTAGATTTTGTTGAGAAGAAAGTTGAAACAGGATTTTTAGGATTTATCACATTTATTCTTTCATTTATCCGTCCATGCATCCATTTATTCAACAAGCACTTATTGAATTCCAATATGTGCCAAACTGAGCTGAGTTTATCATCTTAAATTAGGGAAATTCTCTTTTTGAAGATAAAAAGATATACTTTTGATCCTTTCTTGTGAAAATGTAACCTGAAAAAAATGAAGCAAAGGAATAGTTTCGTAACAACTGCAGTTCAGACTAAGATGGAAATTATTTTGTCAACTAGAGGTCTTCTGTTGTAACTCTCTTCTGCATGAAAAGATACCTTAAGCAGAATGGGCTTAATGAAATTCAGTTAAGGGGATTCCTGGAATCAACAAATTGCATAGAGGTCATTATAGAACAGTTATGTTAAGCGTAAAGGGTCATCAGGTCAGCCATAGAAAATTTTGCTTTTATGATTTTTTCCTTTAGAAGACACACTATAAACAAAAAAATGTCTTTAAAGCTGCATTCATTACTGGTCTTGATAGCTGAAAACAAGCCGTGGAACCAAGATATTAATGAAAGTTATCATTTATGCCGAACTTACCATAGGGCCTCTCTTCTAAGCACTTTTGACATCCATGCAATCCTCATAACAATCCTGGGAGGTAGATACTAGCATTATCTTCACTCTTAAAACAAGGAAACTGAGTTACAGAAGGGCTAAGTAAAACGTCCAAGGTCACCCAGCTAGGGCAACTTGAAGTGAACCTCCAAACTGGGCAATGAACTTCAAAACCGGGAGTTGAACCAAGACAACTGGTTCTGAGGTCAACCTCTAGTCTCAAAGTGTGTCTGAGGAGCAGCACCAGTGGCATCCCTGTGATGCAGAAACCTGGGCTTCATACCTGCCCTGCCCATCAATATCCGTGTTTTAATAAGATTCCTGGGTAATTCATATATATACTTAAGTGTGGGAAGTAATTCTCTAATCCTTGTTTTAAGCTGTCTGCTAGATCCGATATGGTCAATTTTATGAGCTGCTTATGAAAGTGTAGACATATGGTGTTGTTGGTATAGGCTGGTATAATGAGGAGCCCAGTCAAGAACACAGAAATAAGGTGCGTTAGATTGTCTTGTATAACAATGGTTCTCCAGTTTCCCTGTGGATAAAAATCACATGGGTGTTTGTTAATAATACAGATTGTTCCCTGATGACTGACCTACTGAATCTGAATCTCCAGGGGAAGGCCTGAAAATCTATCTATCTATCTATCTATCTATCTATCTATCTATCTATCTAGTCTATTTTATATATTTGTATATATATATTTTGTTAAAGATTTTATTTATTTGACAGAGAGAAAGAGCACAAGCAGGGGGAGTGGCAGACAGAGGGAGAGGGAGAAGCAGGCTCCCTGCTGAGCAGAGAGCCTGATGCGATGCGGGGCTCTATCCCAGACCCTGGGACCATGACCTCAGCCTTAGGCAGATGCTTAACCTACTGAGCCACCCAGGCACCTCTCTCTAAATATTTTTTAATGAAGGGCCCTAAGTGATTCTAATTATGAGGGAAGTTTGGGCACATTGCTCTGAGTTAAGCTTTACAATCAATAAATATTGAAGACATAAAATCACTACCTTTGAAGAACTATATCTAGATTGAAAGTGCTGTATTATCATGTCTAAAGAAATAAGTGTTCTTCAAAAAGGAACCTTGTTGGCCACAGAAGCACTGAAAGGAGCTTCTCAGAGACAAAAGATGGCAGGGCTCAGGGCTCACTTAGCTCTGACAAGGGCAGACATTTTCCAGAATGAAGGATGGGTCTTTGAAGGTATATCACACCATGGAGATGGAGGCTCCAGGCTTGAGGCCTGATGACATTAAATGTTGGAATCATATAATTAACTCAACTTGCCCTGAGTCTATTCTCAGCAAGCAACCTTCTGATGAAAGTCTGACTTCCCAGGCAGCATGCTTGCGGGGAGAGAAAATGCATCGGCTGGGTGGTAGGAATGTTCAGTTCAAGTTCTCATTGTAAATCAATAACCAGGCACTCGTGCTTTATCCATCAGTGTTCTGGACTATAATGTGAGTCCACCCATGGGAGATATGTCTCCTTAATGCTGTAAAGGTATGATTCTGAGCCTGCAGAGCTGAAGTGTAGTGACAGGTAACACAAGTCAGCTGGTGTGGAAAGATCTGTCTGGATAGACCTGCTCTAGCCCTTTCCTTTGGAGATTTTTCTCATTTGTCTTTCTGATTATCAAGCCGTTCCAAGGCATGTATCTGCTAGGGATGGGAGGATTATAGGGAAGGAAATTAGGGAATGGAAAAGTTCTAGGGAAAAAAATGTGGAGGAAAAAGCCAAGATACTCTTCAGTTTATAACAAACACAATAGGCATATGAGGCAGGACAGTGACTCTGAAGGACAGGGCAGTATTTTAAGAATGGACTTGCTATATTTCTTTGACTTTCCTTCCTCTGACCCATTTAAATTAATAAGCTAGCCTGGAAAACTAGAGAATGAGTTCAAGATCACAGGGTTTTCTTATGATGAAAAAATATGTTTTCTGTCTTAGGATTTGCTGTTCCTTTAAAAGGGGGATCAGACGTAGAGAAAGCTTGCCTGCTTTCTCTTTCGGGGAATTAAGTGCAAAAGGAAGAAAGAGAAGTTAAGAGGAGAGAAGAGTGACAATTTTCTACTCTCCCTTGACATGGGAGCGTGGGTGTCCTTGGGTGTTAAATATTCATTAAATGAACAATGTGGAAGGCGAGCTGCTGTCTATCACTCTGGGACAGGCCACATCAAAGTAAACTAGACTGTGCAGGACAGTATGATAAAGGAGCATTGGGTCTCAGTGTAGCCACCTTCATTAGAGCGTGGCGTGGTCCCTGTCTTGAGAGCCATGTTCCTATCATAGTGTCCGTTCTGGAAGGACCAGTGACCTCTGAGCTAAGGGTGAACTGCACAGCCCAGGGGGAGGAAGGAGTCAGCCAGGAAGCACTACCAGACTCTGATCAAGCCAAGAAAGACCAGATTACATGTTATGTCAGCCCAAGCTTTACCCATTAGTCCTACGGGGAAAATAGTACCCAAGAAGCAGGTGGCATTGCCTACTCCAAAGACCATCAGAGGCAGAGGGCGCTACCACTGGCAAACTTGACCCTTTCCTGCCCCAATAAGAACATGTGAGATCCCTCTTCTGATGTAACTGGTAATTTCTCTCCCACTACCACTTATTTCTCTGTTCCCTTTCCTTTACTCTCTTGAAAAAGTTAACTAAATACTTCATGTCCAATTTCGCTATTTTTTATTGCACTCATTCCTGAGGCTTTCCTACTTATCATTTCACAGAAACTTCTCTTGTCAAGGTCACATACGAATATGATAGATCAAATGGCCAATTTTCAGTTCTTATTTTAATCTACTTAGCAGCTGCCTTGACAAGGTCAGTCCCTACTTTTTTATTTTTTTTTTTAAAGATTTATTTATTTATTTGGGGGAGAGAGAGAGAAAACAGGGGAGGAGCAGAAGAAGAGATAGAGGGAAGGTGAGGGAGAGAGAATTTCAAGCAGACTCCACACTGAGCCCTCAGCCCAAAGCAGGGCTTGATCTCAAGACCCTGAGATCATGACCTGAGCTGAAACCAAGCATCAGATGTTTAACCTGCTGAACCACCCAGGCACCCGAGTCACTCCCTACTTTTAAGAAACACTTTCTTGACTTACATGTTACAAATTATTTCTGGATGTTCCTTCTCTCCCTCAAAAATAGTGTAATGCCCCAGGATGCTCTCTTTAGATTGTCTTTCTGCTTTAGGCACACTCATCTCCCTGAATAATCCCATCCACAATTGTGCCTTGAATTTCCATCTATATACCAATGACTCACCCCCTTTTGTCCAGTACGGACCTTTACCTGAGCTGCAGATATACAGATCTATCAGCTCACTCAACATTTCCTCTAGAATGTCTAATAAGCATAACTTAATGTACCTTAACCCAGTTCTTGATTTTCCCTCCTAAACCTGCCTTTGCCTTTCCAGCTTCACCATTCTACAACAAATGACAATTTCATTTACACAGTTGCTCAGGTCAAACCCCTTGAATTAATCTTTGACTCCCTTTCTTCTGACACATTCCTCACTAATTTGGCAGCAAGTTATAACTTTGCCTTCAAAGTATATCCAGAATCTGACCATTTCTTATCATCTCTGCAACTACTGCCTAATTTTGCTGCACTAGTTTCCCAGATTGGCCTGACTTCTGCTTTGCCTCCCTACGGTGTGTCCTCCACAGATGCCAAAGTAGTCCTTCAGGCTTGGCTGGATTCTGTGGCTAAATGTCAGCAGGACTTTGTCCACTATCCCTTTTGTCAGTTCTGCTTGTCTCTGCTTGACTTAAGGATGAAAGCTCTTTCTATGTTATGGATAAGATGGGAACTGGGAGCCCTAGACTCATCTCTACCCAGTTTAGCAATCCCAGGAAAAGGAAACATCTCTCCCTCCCAAATTAAGTATTAATTTGAGAATGATTGACTAACTTCACTGGGTCATGTGTTAATATCTAAACTAATCAAAACAGTCAAGAGAAATCAGGTACTCCGGCCAACCTGGGTCAGGTGCCCACAGTAACCTGGGATGGTATGGGGCCACCATCATTGGCAGCCTCATGGAGATAACCTTGTATAGGAGCAAGAAAATCACAGAAATCAGAAGAGGGAAACTGGGAAAGAATTTAAGGCAGACACAAAATATAACTAGCACTGTAATTTAATACATGTGTTTGTTGCTTTACGTGAGTTATTAAATCAGTTTGATCCTGTTTATTCATCTGGGGCAATAACACTTCGTGGGGTTGCTGTGAGGTCAGGTGATTTCATACATATAAAGTTGCTTTATAAAAAATGAAATTACATACCTTGTAATGTAACTGTTAGCTCTCATTGAGATTGGTCCATCAGTAGCTGATAAAATATGGCTAGGTCCAAAGGATGACCTTCTGTAACTTATAACAATGGTTTAGGTATGGACAAAAGTTATGCAAAGAGTTAATATCTTAAGCAGAGAGAGAGGAAGAAAAATCATCCTGAAGACCAGGGTGAATAGGATCGTTAATAGCATACTTAATGAGTAATGAGTAACTTTGAGAAGGATTATTTGAGGGAAGAATGTTATCAACAAGGCTGCAACCGAAGTGTTGACCAGCTGACCAGCGCTATTTTTCATCTGCATGCTTAATTGGAGAACAATCTGTCTCCAAACTCAGGTAATTGTTAGCAGCCTTTGCATCCTTGCAGTTCAAGGAACTGAGGGTCTCAGTTTCTTGCTAGCTGTCAGCTGGAGTCTGTCTTCAGTTCCTTATCAGTTGTGGGCCATAGGCTGCCTGCAATATCTTGCCAAGTGGGCCACAATCTGGCCTCTTACTTCATCAAAGCCGGGAAGAGAGAGAGGCTCCTAGCAAGGCAGTGTCATAGTCTGGTGTGACATAATCACCTTTGCCATATTCTGTTGGTTGGAAGCAAGTCACAGATCTTATGCACACTCAAGAAAGAACTGATGGCCCATGCACATGAGAACGGTAGGTGAGGATGAATGGGGCCATCTCACAAGGTCCACTATGCTATGACAGCCTATTTTCTCTCCTTAGATTTGCAAAAGAATACTACTATTAATTAAAAAGTGCTTAACTCTCTGTACTCAATAGATAATATACTTTATACATGTAGGTCATATTATAGATCGTCTGTTCACAGAGGAATCTTGATATGCCTCACAGGTCATACTTGTTAAGAAAGGTTATAAGCTCCCTTCACGAAGATAAATTATTTAATAAGATGAGCCATACTTTAGTTTCATTATCAAGAAAGGGTTTTGGAAGACCTCTATGATGGGAGAACACCTTCCGAAGTTTTACCTAAAACGGGGTCAGATAAGTTCTTAAAGCAGGTTAGTGTAAAAAGGAAAATTTTTAGCTTAGTTAAGGTGTGTTTGTGCTCTCACTAAAGAATCTGACAGAAATTTGTAGGATTTAAATCTGAAGTTATAGCGGAGGTTTTCCTTTGGTAGGACCTTCCGTTTATTTCATTCTTGAACTACCATGTGCGTTGGTTGGGGCACCTTGCTTCCAATTGTTTAGTCCTATGATATTTAATTAACAAATATCTTCATTTGCTGGCTGAATTGTTTCAGACAAAGGAAAGGAAAATGTCTCTGGTAGGACTAAATATTTCTTTTGGGCTGGTTATTGGAGCTTTTGTCTTTGAGGATTCTGAGTTGCCAAGAGCAGTAGTTTAAATGAGAGGTTTTCCTCTCTTCCTAGAGACTTCTCAATGGGCCTCAGGTAACAAGAATTGAAAATCTGTTTTATGGTGTCAAAAGAGACACTCTGGACATAAATTGTTTAGGGCATATACCATTTCATAGTGCTGGATTTCTTACACTGGGAGATTGTTCCCCTTTGAATGGAATAAGAAAACAGAAAAATGAAAAAGATATAAGATGGAGAAATAAATCAAATAACAAAATTATCTACTATATTGAAAACAACAGCAAAATCTCAGTAAGTACGAAGCAAACTCTTTTAAAATAAACGTAAATGATTAGTAAATCTTTGTATGTCTAGTTGACATGGTTGGATTTCTTCATGAGGAATTTCAGAGGAGGCAGAATTGAAGGCTAGGGTTTTTCCGGAGGGTTCCTGGGGGGAGAGGATAGTCAGGGACAGAGTCTTTTCATTCATGCCAGAGATCTGTGTTGCAGTAGTCAAGGGAGCAGTAACTAGGGCCCCCGGGACCAGCTCACTCACCAGGTCAACACAGACATAAATATAGCATACCTAAATTATCGGTGACCTTATGTATCTAAGTCAGCACACTCAATCTTTTTTCTTTTTTTTCCTTTGCTTTTTCCCCTCCCTCCCTCCCTCCCTTTTTCTTTCTTTCTTTCTTTCTTTCTTTCTTTCTTTCTTTCTTTCTTTCTTTTTCTTTCTTTCTTTCTTTCCTTTTCTTTTTTTTCTTTTCTTGTCAGAATGTAGTCCCTGGAATCAAATTTACCTTGTTGCTGTATCATTCTGGAATAGATAATGACCTTTTCCCAATCTCCAGTGTCCTTGTCAATAGAAAGGGGCTAGTAAGTTGAAACTATGCTGTCAGAATTAACAAATACGGCACACTTGACCCAGTGTTTCACACATAACAATTGTTAGTAGTAGCTGCTGTTATTTTCATTGTATAATTTAGCTTGATTTTTTAAAAAAGATTTTATTTATTTATTTGACAGAGATAGAGACAGCTAGCGAGAGAGGGAACACAAGCAGGGGGAGTGGGAGAGGAAGAAGCAGGCTCATAGCAGAGGAGCCTGATGTGGGGCTCAATCCCATAACGCCGGGATCACGCCCTGAGCCGAAGGCAGACGCCCAACCGCTGTGCCACCCAGGTGCCCCTAATTTAGCTTGATTTTAACACTTTGCAATGAGGGTGATTAAGCATCACTCTATCTGGGTGAAAGTATTTGATTTCATACAGTATTTTTATTTTAATATTATTGGGCAAATGCTGTATTAGGCAATACTGTTAATAAAATAATGTCTAATGCTTGGCATTTTGTTGAGATGTGTTTTATGTGGGATCAACATTTTAATTTAAAATATTAGCCATCTGCATAGTTTTCCCCAGCAGTTAATTTTAAATTTTCATGGCTACTCTTCTGAAGTTAAAAACAAACATAATTGCAAAAAAATTAGAACAAAAATTATGAAAATATTTGTAAATTGACATGGACTCCCTTGGTCTCTCAGATTTATTGACAACAGTATGTGGATATTATGCTGGATGTGGGCGATACAAGGATGAAGGAAAGGAGTTCACCATTCGAAGGAACATAGGGAGTAGTGGGAAGAGGAGGGCAACACAGGATTGCTTCCTGCAGAGCCCTGCACAAAATGCTTTTGTAACAGAAGATGGAACAACTAACTCTGCCTGAGGCTTTCTGGGCAGGTCTCCTTAAAAAGAAAACCCAGGAGAAGAGTGGTAACTAAGATGAAGAGAAGTGTCTCGATAAAAACTAAGTGGGGACAGGGAAGAGGTCTTCCAAGAAGAAAGTAGTATGAGCAAAGTGCCATAGAACTGAGGAAAGGTCTAACATGATAGAAACGGCAAGAAATGCGTTGAAGTGGGAGCACAGACTACATGGAGAAGAGAAGTGGAAGCACTGGGAGCTGGATGATGACATACTTTGAGGATTATTGGTTAGAGTCTGCATTTCATTTTACAGATTACAGAAAACCAGTCTGGCTTTATAAGCAAGGGAGGGATGGGATTAATTTCATAACAAATGATTTCAAAGGAAATAATATTCACTTTTAGCTTGCTATTATTGTATTTAAAAACTTCATTGAGAAGCTTACATTAATGAAGGCAGCAAGCTCCCAAGGCCCTGTGGGGGTAAGAGAACGCAAACCTGCTCTGTCCCCCCAACCCTCGCCCAGGAGGACACCTGCTGTTCGAGTATGGGATTATCTCCTAGGAGAATGGATCCATCATTCAGGCAGAGAGCATTGTTGGAGAAAGTAGTTGTACATATCATCTTTCTATTCTTCTGAGTTTGCACCAAATGTTTTAATATTATAAGAATCAGGTTTTATAGGTGAATTGAAGACTGCCACAATCCTCAGAAGTAATTCATATAACTCATATAAAAAAGTAGATGCTGTTCATGTTATCCAGAGTGGAGGCGGTCCTCCGAGAACTGGGAATTCTCAAAACATTTTCTCTATTGCAGAGCAATCCAAAGGTATGTGGGTTCAAATACTTTTTCATGTATGTTCCTTACTTATATGTAAAAATGTCATGAAACCCTTATGCGGTGCATCCTTACAGACAAAAAGACAAAGAAATAATGGGCAGAAATGTACAAAAGCAAAGCATTAGAATTCTGATTCCCAAGAAGATACCGAAATCCTCCCACGCTAGTGGATTCACTGTAATACCTAATCTGGAAGAAAGCATACTTCCTTTTTCTTCTCCATGAATAAACTACCCCTTGGGAAACTTCACTGCATTTCAGAGATTTATACTGAAAAAGATGCTTCTTTTTCATACCAATCATGCCAGCTTCTTGTTTCTCATTCATTTATTCATTCATCCATTTAACCAACAAATACTTGTTGAGTGCTACAAATACACATTGTGTGTGTAGGTGGGAAAATTAGGAAGATCAAAATAGATTTTCTGTCCTCACAGAGCTTCATGTCTAGTGAGGGAGAGAAATACTACACGAACATTCAAATAAGAGTGCAACGACTACAGTGCAGAGGCCAGCTTGGGCTTCCCTGTCTATGGAGGGATAGATAAAACTGGCCGGGACCCCCCAGATCCATCACTGGTGGGGTCAGAAGCTCCACTCTGCATATCCAGGCCTCTTGTTTCAGGGTCTCCTCTGCCTTTAGGCTTCTCTGTGGTGAAGCCGTCACTGTTTTGCACTTTTTAAAAAAAATTTAATTCCAATATAGTTAACATTCAGTGTTTTATTAGTTTCAGGAGGACAATATAGCGATTCAACACTTCCATACATCACCCAGTGCTCATCACAACCCGTGTGCTCTTTAATCCCCATCACCTATTTCACCCATCCCCCCACCCACCTCCCCTCTGGTAACCAGCAGCTTGTTCTCTATAGTTAAGGTTCTATTTCTTAGTTTGTCTTGCTTTTTTCCCCCTTTGCTCATTTGTTTCTTAAATTCCAGATGATTGAAATCATATGGTATTTGTCTTTCTCTACTTTTTTCACTTAACATTATACTCTCCAGATCTATCCATGTCATAGCAAATGGCAAGTTTCTTCTTTATTATGGATGACTATTATTCCATTGCACATATGGAATATATATACCACAACTTCTTTTATCTATTCATCTATTGACGGACACTTGGGCTGCTTCCATAATTTGGCCATTGTAAATAATGCTGCTATACACCTAGGGGTGCATGTATCCTTTTGAATTAGTGTTTTTGTATTTTTTTTGGTAAATACCCACTAGTGTGTTTATTGGATTGTAGGGTAGTTCTATTTTTAACATTTGGAGGGATCTCCATACTGTTTTCCACAGTGGCTACACCAGTTTTCCACAGTGGTTCAACAGTTGTTTCTTGAGCTTTTGATTTTAGACATTCCGACAGGTGTGAGGTGATAGTTCAGTGTGGTTTTGATTTGAATTTCCTTGATGATCACTGATGTTGAGAATCTTTTCATGTATCTGTTGGTCATCTGGATGTCTTTTTGGAGAAATGTCTATTCATGTCTTCTGCCCATTTTTAAATTAGATTTTGTGTGTGTGTGTTGAGTTCTGTAAGTTCTTTATATATATTTTGGATACTCCCTTTATAGGATATGTCATTTGCAAGTATCTTTGCCCATTTAGTAGGCTGCCTTTTAATTTTATTGTTTCCTTTGCTGTGTAGAAGCTTTTTATTTTGATACAGTCCCAATAGTCTATTTTTGCTTTTATTTCCCTTGCCTCAGGAGACATATTTAGAGAAATGTTGCTATGGCCAATGTCAGAGACATTACTGCCTCTGCTTTCTTTTAGGACTTTTATGGTTTCAGGTCTCATATGAGTCTTTAATCCATTTTGGTTTATTTTTGTGTATGGTGTAAGGAAAATGGTCCAGTTTCATTCTTTTGCATGTAGCTGACTGGTTTTTCCAACACCATATGCTGAAGAGACTATCTTTTTTCCACTGAATATTCTTTCCTGCTCTGTCAAAGATTGACCATGTAATTGTGGGCTTATTTCTGGGTTTTTGATTCCGTTCTATTGATCTGTGTGTCTATTTTTGTGACAAGACCACATTTTTGTGTCTGTTTTGATTACCACAAAACTTGAATTCTGAAATTATGATCCCTCCAGCTTCGCTTTTCTTTTTCAAAAGTGCTTTGACTATTCAGTCTTTTGTGGTTCCATATAAATTTTAGGATTGTTTGTTCCAGCTCTGTGAAGAATTTTGATAGGGATTCCATTGAATGTGTAAACTGCTTTAGGTGGTACACACATTTTAACAATATTTGTTCTTCCAATCCATGAGCATGGACTGTCTTTCCATTTGTTTGTGTTGTCTTCATTTTCTTTCATCAGTGTTTTATACATGTCTTTCATCTCTTTTATTCCTAGGTATCTATTATTTTGGTGCAATTGTAAATGGGATTGTTTTCTTAATTTCTCTTTCTGCTGCTTCATTATTAGTGTATAGAAACACAACAGATTTCTGCACATTGATTTTTGTATTCTATGACTTTACTGAATTCATTTATCAGTTCTAATAGTTTTTTTGGTGGAGTCTTTCAGGTTTCCTGTATATATAGTATCATGTTGTCTGCAAATAGTGAGAGCTTTACTTCTTCCTTACCAATCTGGGTGCATTTTATTTCTTTTGTGCCTTTTGTTGTCTGATTGTTGAGGCTATGACTTCCAGTACTGTGTTGAATAAAAATGGTAGAGTGGACAATCTTGACTTGTTCTTGACCTTCAGGGGAAAGCTCTCAGTTTTTCCCCAATGAGTATGATGTTCACTGTGAGTTTTTCAAATATGGCTTTTAATATGTTGAGGTATATTACCTCTAAACCTACCTTGTTGAGAGCTTTTATCATGAAGGGATGTTGTACTTTGTCAAATGCTTTTTCTAAGTCTATTGAAATGAATCATATGGGTTTTATCCTTTTGTTTATTGATATATCATGTTGATTGATTTTTGAATATTAAACCACCCTTGCATCCCAGGAATAAATCCCATTTGATGGCGGTGAATGATTTTTTTAATGTATTGTTGGATTTTGTTCTTCATCTCCTTCAAAGAAGACAACCACCCATTCCTTCCTCAATTTTTACTCGACAGTCATTTGTAAGTGTGGCTGACTTTAATGAAGATTTAGAAGTCATGAGGACAGTTCATAGCACGGTTCCACAGTGAATGAATATGAAAATGCATTTGGATAGTCATGGTTTTGAAAGTCCACTCGAACACTCCACCTTCTCACTGGACTTTCATCTCTCTTTAATACTCAGCTTTCCCTGCTTTTTCCTTCCTCCACCTTTCTCCTTGCCCTTTGCCTCCCTTCCTACCATTGCTCAGAAACAAGCAGGCAACCAACCAACCACTCACTCTCACCACAATAAAACACAATGAACAATAAACAAATCCTTTTATTCTTTCATGGAGCCCGCCCACCTTTTTTGTCATTTGTCATTTGGGCTCCTGAAGACATCCATGCTCTCTGAGTTACAACTTCTACTCCGAAAGCCATATCTACATATTATATTCAATGTAGGCTTTTCTATTCTAAGCGGAATTCTGTTGCCATCTGTTAAGATGTGTATTTTTAGCCTGGATATATTACAAATTAGGATGCATGTTCTGACAGAAAAGTAGGAGGTACAATAAAGTATAGTATTAAAACAGAGGGACTGGACGTAAACTGAGGAAGTAGAAAAGGAAAGCTTCTGTGAGAAAGAGTAACACTTCTGAAGACTGTTAGCATAGTCTAGTGACAAAGAGGAAGGAAGAACATTTCAAGTAGTGGGTCTGGAGATGGGAAGGGGTTTGGTGCCCTGGAAAAACTGAAGAGAGGCCAGCATGGCTGTACCCTAAAGAGGAAGAAGAGAAAAAAAGGGATGAAGGTGGAGAGGTGAGCAGGGATCTGATCACGAGGGACCTGATCACGTGGGACCTTGTAGGTCACGTGACTCCAAATTTCAGGTTCCTGAATCTTCCCTAACAAATAAAATGACTTCATGAATTATTTTTTCTAAACTTCAAATTTATTGGTTTTTGAAACCGATACAATCATGCCAAAGTTGGCAAATGTGTACACACACATACACACACACACGCACACACACGTTACATAAAACACCTTCCCCGAGGGCCATATAATTTGGCATTATTATGAAGTCTAACCTATAGCCATGTGCATGATTCTGGGTCAGCCGGGTGGTTAGCTGAAATTTATCTCCATATTCATTTTCTCTCCACAGGAATTTTTCCTGCAGAGAGGCCCACAATATGAGGGTTTCTGTAAGATCTTAAAAAAATGTCGCCTGCCAGCAGCACATGTATTTTCTATCAGTTTTTAGTATTTGTTTCTGTTTGGCTGACACGCCCGTTTCACGTGAAGAACAAGTAGCTTCTTGCTCTGCTCAGTGCCTTACTACTATTAAGGCCTGGCAGGAGTAAATCTAAGTTCTGTTTACCACCAGGGTAAACTGTCCTACTATGGCATTCTTGTGGAAAGGCACTTTTTTGGGAATCAGCATACCCCACATATTTACAGGCACTGAAAGTGACATACCACGTACATTGCAGACACTGTGCTCACTGCTTCCTGCCACTGTTAATCTGTACCCAATGATGATGCTCATTCTGTTGTTTTTTTGAAATAAATTATTTTGTTTGTTCTCCCAATTCTATCTACCCCAAACTATCTTACTTTTCTTCTCCACTCTTGCTTTTCAGCTACTAATAACCATGCCTTTTAAGTTGTCTTTTTATTAAAAGTAATAAATTAAGACATTTATCTTCAAGTGGTTTCACCTTTGCATTGTAACCACCAACATATACATCAGCACACTCAGAGTACTGAGTTTACCAAAATTCATTTCAGTAGCAACAACATTCATTGACTTAGGAAAAAAACTTTCCACTTACGGTTAGTTACTTGCTAGTCTTACACAACTGTACCTTCCATATAGTATAATACTTTAAAATTAAGATAGTTTGAGGAAGCAATATCTTCTGTGGCTCTTCCTTAAAAGGAAGACATTGGCTGTTTGCTGAGCTTGACTTTTCTGGTGGTACTATGATTCCATCTGGTCATCCTGTGAGTCAACACTTATGGTGGAACCTTGGCTACTGGTATCAGCAGTTTCATAGGACTTTTGATCTTTGGCAAAGTTGATGAAAACCTGATTTTTCAAGAGAAATAAACTCATTAGTACTTGGTAAGCCAAAGGAAGAAATAAGGTTAATTCATATACATACACATATACACACACAGTGAAAGAGAAAAAAAAAGAAAACTAGATATGATAGAGTTATATCCACAAAAAAATACACACTCTCACTAGTGTTCCTTTTACATATTCAAATTTAACTGGAGGGGGGCACTGCCTGGATGGCTCAGTTGGTTAAGTGTCACACTCTTGATTTCAACTCAGGTTGTCATCTTGGGGTCGTGGGATTGAGCCCCATGTCAGACTCTGTGCTTGGTGCAGAGTCTGCTTGTCCCTCTCCCTCTGCTCTTCCCCCTACTCATGCTCTTTCTCGCTCTCTCAAAATTAAATAAATAAAATCTTTAAAAAATTTAACTGGGGTTTGAAAATAAAACCTATTCTATAACTATAATCATAATATAAATCTAAAGCTATAATTAAATCCCTAAAACCATATATCTGTATTTTTAAGATTCACATTAATATCTCTATCAAGTATAATCCAGGAACCCAAGCCAAGCCATTATCAAATGTTTATATGATGATGTTGAGAGAAATTTCACTAGTTTCAAGAGTTAATGTACCAAAATAAAATTTGTACAGAGAGCCCACATTACGTTCAGTAAGCCAACTATTTAACAGACAGAATTTTATTACTTGGTTTAAAATCATTAAGTCTATTAGTCACAGATTTCTCTAGAAACTGAGTCTATTTTGTGTCAGACACGGTCCTGTAGTTGATTGTAAGTCAAAGGCTAAATTTTCTGGGTCAGTAAAGCCGTAATTGCCTAAAGCCCCCATAAAAAATTGTCCATAAAATACAGTACTTAGAGGCCCCTGAGGCCTAACGTTTAGACCCGTCGTGATGATAGATGCTATTAAATGTTCTGTACATCAGGCTGGTTGAGCTGTACAAGATCAACACGTTGTGAAGATGATGAAGGATGACCTGTAAAGCCTCTAGTTATTGAATATAACGTAATTAAGACAGATGATGTGAGTGAAACAAAAAAATTCTCCATTTACCACTTTGGTTGCCTGAATCTAGCACATCTACAGGTCTGGCACTGAATTCTCTCTAGAAACCCCCAACCTACGCTAACCCAGGAAGCCAATCAATAATGTTTTTTAAGAAACCTACCAAGACACAAAAACAGACACATAGACCAATGGAACAGAATAGAGAACCCAGAAATGGACCCTCGGCTCTTTGGGCAACTAATATTTGATAAAGCAGGAAAAAACATCCGGTGGAAAAAAGACAGTCTCTTCAATAAATGGTGCTGGGAAAATTGGACAGCTACATGCAAAAGAATGAAACTTGACCACTCTCTCACACCATACACAAAAATAAACTCCAAATGGATGAAAGACCTTGATGTAAGACAGGAATCCATCAAAATTCTAGAGGAGAACATAGGCAGCAACCTCTATGACATCGGCCAAAGCAACCTTTTTCATGACACATCCCCAAAGGCAAGAGAAACAAAAGACAAAATGAACTTATGGGACTTCATCAAGATAAAAAGCTTCTGCACAGCCAAGGAAACAGTCAAAAAAACTAAGAGGCAGCCCACGGAATGGGAGAATATATTTGCAAATGACACTACAGATAAAGGACTGGTATCCAAGATCTACAAAGAACTTCTCAAACTCAATACACGAGAAACAAAGAAACAAATCAAAAAATGGGCAGAAGATATGAACAGGCACTTTTCCAATGAAGACATATAAATGGCTAACAGACACATGAAAAAATGTTCAAAATCACTAGCCATCAGGGAAATTCAAATCAAAACCACACTGAGATACCACCTTACGCCAGTTAGAATGGCAAAAATAGACAAGGCAAGAAACAACAATTGTTGGTGAGGATGTGGAGAAAGGGGATCCCTCCTACATTGTTGGTGGGAATGCAAGTTGGTACAGCCACTCTGGAAAACCGTGTGGAGATCCCTTAAAAAGTTAAAAATTGAGCTACCTTATGATCCAGCCATTGCACTACTGGGTGTTCACCCCAAAGATACAGATGTAGTGAAGAGAAGGGCCATATGCACCCCAATGTTCATAGCAGCAATGTCCACAATAGCTAAATCGTGGAAGGAGCCGAGATGCCCTTCAACAGATGACTGGATTAAGAAGTTGTGGTCCATATATACAATGGAATATTACTCAGCTATCAGAAAGAACGAATTCTCAACATTTGCTGCAACATGGACGGCACTGGAGGAGATAATGCTAAGTGAAATAAGTCTAGCAGAGAAAGACAACTATCATATGATTTCTCTCATCTATGGAACATACGAACTAGGATGATCAGTAGGGGAAGAAAGGGATAAAGAAAGGGGGGGTAATCAGAAGGGGGAATGAAACATGAGAGACTATGGACTATGAGAAACAAATTGAGGGCCTCAGAAGGGAGGGGGGTGGGGGAATGGGATAGACCGGTGATGGGTAGTAAGGAGGTCACGTATTGCATGGTGCACTGGGAGTTATACGTAACTAATGAATCATCGAGCTTTACATCGGAAACCCGGGATGTACTGTATGGTGACTAACATAATATAATAAAAAATCATTAAAAAAAATAATAAATAAATAAATAAAATCTTAAAAAAATAAAAATTAAAAAAAAAAAAAAAAGAAACCTACCAAGAGGGGGGAGGGGGGAAGAAACTTAACAAGGAGAAAGTGAGGAAAGTGTTAATATCTATTTGTTTAACAGGTGAAAATAACATTTTGTTGCTTTACATATTTATATAACCTGATGGATATAAATGTCTTATTTATTTATTTATTAAAACAATTTTATTTATTTATTTGACAGAGAGACAGCCAGTGAGAAAGGGAACACAGGCACGGGGAGTGGGAAAGGAAGAAGCAGGCTTCCAGCAGAGGAGCCCGATATGGGGCTTGATCCCAGAACTCTGAGATCACGCCCTGAGCCAAAGGCAGACGCTTAATGACTGTGCCACCCAGGCACCCCTATAAATGTCTTATAGAAAGGAAAAATCTTCTTTTCTCCATTAAAAAAATAGTTAATGCTTTTCACACTTTTTTTGAACATCCCAAAATGCAGTTAAAAATAAATTAAGTTTTTCAGGTGCAAGCTTAGAAACTGTTTCAATTACAAACAAATTGAATGTTATTAAAAAGAAATAACCAGAATGTGTAATAATTAATATGTGACATTATGTACATGGATCATGGTATCCAGCTTACCTCTTCCAGGGTAGTCTGACTCACTAAGAAATTTGTGATATTTAAAGCAGTCTTGTTGGTTTCTAGAAGATCAAAAATGTTTGCTACTCCTCCTGCCGTGACTGGCACATGATACTCCAGCATGCTGAGGTGCTGATCCTGCGGGGACAAAAGGGAGAAATTTACTCTGCACTGTCAGATAATATTGAGTTGACTAGACATAACTTCACCCAGAGCTAAGGAAAATACTGAAATTCATTGCATTGACCATGATGAGACAGTGTAAAGGATGGCTCGGTTTTGTAGCTAACCACCTGCAAAGATGAGATGAGAAGTTTTACAAATGTCAAAGAGAAAACAAATTAAAAACCTAATGAAAATTCCAAAGTAGTCTACATTCCTGTGCACTTATAAAGTCCTTACAGTCTTGCCTAGGAAAAAATATTGTGAAATGGTATTTTAGATGTCAGATTATGGTCAGCCCACATAAGGTTTTATTCAGAGATCACATTTAGAAAAAAAATTTTTTTTTGTTTTAATGTTAGAACTGTTCTAAAAAGCTAGGGATTAACTGTTCAATTTATATTGGCTAAAGAGACTAGATTTCAAAAGCACTGTGTAGGAAAAATCTCATTAAAATATGCCACATTCAGGGAGCCTGGGTGGCTCAGTCGGTTAAGCGTATGCCTTCAGCTTAGGTCATGATTTCAGGGTCCTGGGATCGAGCCCCACATTGGACTCCCTGCTCAGCAGGGATCTGCTTCTCCCTCTGCCTGCTGCTCTTCCCCACCACCTGCTCGTGCTCGCTCGTGTCAGCTTTCTCTCTCGAATGAAATCTTTAAAAAAATGCCACATTCTTTTTTAACTCACTCTAAAATTCTTTCCAATTTCTTTATTTAGTCCATAGCATCACCATCTACTTAGTAATCTATTCTTGTTTCCTTGAAACATCTTTAACATCCTGCTTTTCTACATATTTAATCGGTTACCATATCCTCTAACATGAGTCTCACATTTAAACCTTTCCTCTCTAGTTGCGCCGTCGACACTAATTCCAGTCTCACCACTCCGTACCTGAGTAACTGCCACAGCCTCTTCTGTGGCCGAGAACCTGCATACGTGCATACACTTCGGCACGAAGCAGCTAGAATCATCTTTCCTGAGCGCTATTTGATCAAGATACGTTCTTATGCCACCACCTACTCCTGCAACCTCTATGCCTCAGATCGAGATAGTGAATTGCACCTGGGATTCAAGACTTCCGCTACCGGAAACCCCTCCTGTTCTCACTCCCTTGCTGACTGCCTAACCCCTCTTATCCACCTGTGGGTGCATCACACCTGTCACCACAATCAGGCTATCTTATTTTTATTCCCAAAATGTTGCTCTTGCTATTTCTCTTCTAGAGATCTAGAAACCATCACATACATGTAAAGAATGGTCTGTTTAGAAAGAAATGAGACTTTTACGATCACTGCATTTGCTTTGTATAGCCCTGGTCCCACAAGGAACAGACCAAGGTGAATGTAATCTCATCACTCAGTGAATAAACACAGATTTCAACCTGGAAATTCACCAAAAGAAAAAGCACTAGTGTGATTTGTGTAAAGCAAAGTGTCCTTTAATTTTTAAATTTGATTTTAATTAATACGGTAGAAAATGGACTTTGATAAGGATCGTAAAAGCTATTATTTCCTGGAGAAGTTAGCCAAGGTTTGGGAGGTCGAGGCAAAGGTATTTTATAAAGATAAAAGGATTGTTTTAAAAAATGCACTCTCTTTTGCTCTCTACAATCACGTCACATTAATACTGTCCCTTATAGTTTATGAAGTAGCTTTGTGGACATTTTATCATTTGTTTCTCACACCAATCTTGTGAAGTAGATGTCATTATTCCTATTTCACAAAGGAGAAAAAGAAGGTTCAGAGACTTTAAATGTCTTGCTGGAAATAACACAGGCAGAGCTGGATTTTGGCCCAAGCCTTTAACTTTCTTGCCACCATTCCTCACCTGATTTCTTTTATTTTTGTTCTATTTTATTAAAGATTTTACTTATTTACTTGAGAGAGAGAAAAGAGAAAACACAAGTAGGGGGAGGGGCAGAGGGAGAAGCAGCCTCCCCCGCCCCAACGTGGGGCTCAATCCCAGGACCCTGAGATCATGCCCTGAGCCAAAGTCAGATGCTTAACCCACTGAGCCACCCAGGCACCTCCGCACCTGATTTCTTTTAAAGACGTTCATTTGCTATAATCCTCTCGTACAAACTACCTGTACATCAAAGATGTTATAAAGATGGTTTTTTTGTCACATGCATTTATTTTAAGTATGTGCTATGTGAGATACGTACACGTATCTGTGCTTGTCCATCCTGTGGATATATATACACAAGATGAAATTAAGTGAACGATGTTTCAACTAGTGTGGGAATTAAGAACTTGATTTCCAAGTAGTTTTGTTCAAACCATTGTGGGCTTATCTTCCAAATGAGAGGAACAAGAAGGTAATCTTCTCTAGCTATGACAGTCTGAACTCTACACTTTTTTTTTGGTAAGAAGAAATGTCCTTGATCATATAATATCTGTCATCCCTCAGCTCCTTAACATATATAATTAGTAAACTAGTATGTACACAACTCAAAAACTAATAGTTTGGTCATAAAGTCTTTGTGAGGGAGAAATAAAGATATATAAAAGTACTACATTTTATGTATGCATGTATGTATGTATTTTAATGTAAGCCCTACACCCAACCTGGGGGTCGAACTCACAACCTGGAGATCAAGAGTCCCATGTTCTACAGACAGAGCCAGCCAGGTGCCCCAGGACTACATTACTTTTAAATAGCTATAAAATTATATGATTAATTTGAAGATTCTATTTGTTCATACTAAGTTTGTTTCAGAGTACCTTCTGTACCTTGAACTAATAAATATATTAAGATTAATAATAAAGCCATGCTCAACTTGAAAATGGCAAGCATCCATATTAGATTATGACTATCAAAACCAATCAAGACCAAAAGGCAGGATAGTTTCCTACTTACTTTTAAGTATGTTTTTGGAAAGTGCAGTTGCATAAACCTTGTGAGGGCCTCCATGCTCACTTTGGTATTCTTTAAGTGAACCTTGACAGTAAATCCTCGTCCAAACCTAGAAAGAAAAAGTGCAAAATGAGGTATGAGTTACATTTTGCTGAAATAACTCCCCCGGAATTCTAGGTAATGAGATAGGACCCAAGCTGACCATTATAGACCCTTTTCTTATAAGACTGCCATTTTGCCATAAAAGTTCAAGGTATGTTACGACTGGAAATAGTGCACTGCCATGATTTTTTATTTAGTTCTACGCTATACAAAGTCACACTGCTTGAACAAAAACTGCATTAGAAAGAAAACAAAAACGTGGCTTTCACTGACATCAATGAATTGGAAATTGATGTCAATATCTGGGGTTAAATACTTTCTAATTTAAAACAAACATGGTCTTAAAAGGCACGTCATTGGAGATTTGGTGTCCAAAGTGAAGATTAAAGTCATTAGGGTTTTAAAAATGAATACTAAATCAATATGCTAGCTGTTTGCCCAAGAATAGAGTTTGTAAAGAAGTCAGAACAGACTCTTTAAGAACAATGAATAACGTCTCTTTCATCCTTTTTTCTTACTTATCTTGGTTAATACTATTTTATAAGAAGCCAAGTTGTACAGATAAAGGCATAAAGTAACACCCTGAAGTTTGGAGATTAACATGGATATGTATAAGTGCATATGCACTCTTGCAAATATAAAATATTAATTCAATTTTAATTTGATATTATGATATTTGTGCACATTCCCCCAATGTATTCTTGATTAAAAGGTTTTGAATGCAGTAAAAATGTTGAACAGCTTACTAAAAGCCTGTGCAAATGGCACATGAACATGCTAAATAAAAATCTATGCCTTTATGTACTTGTCAAGGTCTAACTTGTTATTGAGTAAATTCTTGAAAACTACTTTCTGAGAGTATTTGTGTTGTGGATTTTTTTTAAAGACCTTTTAGTAAGATAATTTAACTTTAAGGTGAATCGAATCGAAGATCAACTTTTTCTTTCCAGTTTTACTTCTCATTACAGGACAAGCTATTGAATAATCCTTGAAGGTAAGTATAGTACTGTTAGACTGACTTCCTCACACCGTATGTTCAACAATGCAATTGTTCTTCACCTTTTTTTTTTTTAAGGTTTATTTATTTGAGAGAGAGAGAGAGAGCGTGCGTGAAGAGAGAGCAAGCACTGTGGGGAGGGGCAGAGGGAGAGAAAATCTCAAGCAGACTCCCCGTTCAGCGCAGAGCCTGATGTGCGGCTCCATCTCATGACCCTGAGATCACAACCTGAGCTGAAAGCAAGATTCAGACGCTTAAAGGACTGAGCCACCCAGAAGCCCCTCACCTGCTCTTTATATGCTGCAAAGACCCAATACACTGGAACCTTCCATTCACCATAATGGCCAGCCTGGTACAGAGAGCTTCACATTCTTCCATGCTGAAAGACAGAATCACATCAGAATTCTGGGCACAGAAAAGTTTCATTATGGCACCTTAGAAATACAATTTTAGTTCCTTAAAATGTCTTTTCCCTTGAAGGACACAACAAATACATTTTAAAATATAAATTAAATGTCTTCACATAGGGTTTATTACTCTTTATTCTCCAGCTTGAAGCCATCTCTCTCACCTGGAATGCCCTCTCATCAAACACAGTATTTCTTTCAACCTCTTTCAAGCTTAGGCTCAAGACCTACATTCCCTGAGCAATGTTTCCAAAATAATCCTGAACTTTTTTCATGATGCCTCATACTCCATATTCAGTTGGCTTTTATGTTTTGTTATTTATAACCAGTTAACCTGTACTTGATTATATAATTTCCCATTTCAAGAACTATGACAACTGGTAGAGATCCTCTCCACTTCATACAAAAGTGAATGGAAATTGGAAGATTGGCTTCAGAACCTATAGTGTGCCTGGCAAAGCTAGGATAGGAACACATCTCTTAATTATAAACAAATCTAGAACTTGTTCTACTGGATGATAATTGCAGGGAAGGGATGACTTTAATACAAGGCCAACCTTACAAGAAAGGCACAGATAAAATGCTTCAGTAGCTTTTTTACTGAATTGACTGAAAGGGTCTACTTTACGGAGGCAGGCTGGGAGATCAGAATTCGGATTTTGTGAAAAGACGGTTTTAGGTAAGACACAGGCAGAGGGAGGGGACAGTGATAGGAAGGGCAGTAAGTGTATGTGGAGCCACTAGTCATTCACGTTGACTGAATGGAGTGGGGGTGTCACAGGAAAAAAAGACTGGAAATTTAGACGAGGCCAGACAATAAAAGGCCTCTCATACCAAGGCTGAGGATGATGAACTTTACGGCAATAGGGAAGAAGCGTTAAATTAAGAGAGTCATAAGTGCCTCCTCATTTAAGAGAAGTTTGTTTTTACTTTCTGTGTTTAAATTTCTTTTTACAGATTTATTCATTTATTTTAGAGAGAAAGAGAGAGTGAGCATGTGCGCACACACACACACACACACACACACACACGTGGCAGGAGGAATAGAGGGAGAGAATCTGCAAGCAGACGCCGCCGGAGGGGGCTTGATCTCAAGAGCCGTGAGATCATGACCTGAGCCGAAACCAAGAATGGGACGTTCAACAGACTGAGCCACCCAGGTGCCCTAAGAGAAATTTATTTTAAAAAGATAGTTTAGGTCCTATCCTACCCACCACAGGACCTGCATTCTCACATGAAACCTGCCTGACTTGCTCCCACGGCTATGAACACAAAATACTTTAATCCAACTGTGGGTTCATTATCATACATACGTAGGATTCTCTCTTCCAGCTCTCTTCCTAAAATCCTGTCTGTGGCTTTCGAGTTCCCACACGAGTTTACCTGTGAGATGTGAGGATGACGGAGCATTTATTCTGCACTTCCTCTGAGATGATCTTCCAGAGGTGCCGTTTCGACTTCGGATCCATCCCAGAGCTCGGCTCATCCTTAATAGAAAGTTACAAGAAAAATTTATCAAATTAATTAATTTTTGATGAGGTTCTTTACATGAATCACTGCGTCTCACTTGCCGAGAACAGAAATCACTTTGCGAAGTCCTGTGACTAACTTGTTTTATACTTAATAGGCTTCTTTCTGCTGCTGTCAAAAAGCTCAAAATTAATCATTTAAAATTGTCAATCTGTTTAAAAAGTGTCTCAGTGAAGCTGACACCCTGTTACTTTACACTTGTCTCATATTTCTTTGGAAAAAAATCTGCATCAGTTACTGACAAAGTGGAGTTTCTGCATTTAATACTACATTGTCACAGATATTATCTGAAGCTACATCAACAAGATTGCTACCTTGCTCCTGATAGCAGAATTGTGGCTTTGAGTGATAATACAGCATGTGATGCCCACAGAACATAATTTGATTTTTCAGTTAATATGTTTGAGGTGTATTTTAAATTCTATGTCATTAATTGAAATTGAATCCTCTTGGAGGAATAAAAATAAGATCTGCAGAAACTGCCATGTAGAAAATATAAATTATATTTTAAAATAAATGATGGTTTGGAAAATTGTTCAGACACAAAATTCAAAATGTAAAAATGGATAATCTAAACAAACAACAATAGATTCTAAGAGATGATTAACAAATCGGAGGTCGAGATTAGGTCATCATTAAAGATATGTATTTGCAGTGGAGAGTATGTACGTAGGATTATCTGAGGCTTGTCTTTACAGTAAGAGATTAAAGGAATGACTGTTGATTTGGGGAAACAGGAAAGGATAGCTTGTCACTGCTGCTGTTTTTGAAGACGAGAGCATATAGGGCAAATGCATATGGCAGAAAATATGATAGTACTCTCTCATAGCCTGTATTTCAGTTCTGCTCATTAATATGTAACATTTGCATAGCACTTCTAAACATTTTAAGTATTTTACTTCTATTATCTCAAAGGGGTGCTTAAGGATGGTTTTGTTCAAGTTAAGGGACACTTAGACAATAAAATTCCACCATAAGCATTGATGGGCAGGGATGTTGTGCATTGTAAGCTTCTGGTACTATGGAGAGATAGGCTGCACATCATGTAGATGGGTGGTTTAAATGATCTGGTCCTCTGTAGGACTTAATCCCTGGAATAACGTGGTGGTTTATAGCTGAATTTGTATTGCATACAGTTAAAACTCTTCTGAAGTTTGGAGTTCCTTGAATGAAGGAGATCTTCTAAAAAAAAGGGCAAGTTCATTTCTCGGAAATAAGCCCCTTCACAACGTTTGGCCTGAAGAGCAGGATGCCGTATCGATCGCCTCTATGGGTACTTTGTATTTCCAGGTGATAAGTTAAATTTTCCAGCTCTTAACCAAAGTATAAATGTGTAATGCATTTCTTGCATCAAAGAATTCAAATAAAATAGAGACTCATATTATCACATCACAAACTTAGGTAAGTAACAGGGAAATGAAAATTTAGCCCAACCCATCACCCTAAGCTGTGTCTTTCCATTTTAGGAGAAGTTGGAAAATATGTTGGTTCACCTGATGAGTTACTAACAACAGATTTCTCCAATAATGGGCAATCAAATTCTTCCGTATTCCATAACGTTACTTATTAGAACATCCTGAATTTGTTCTGGCTACTTCCTATTCCCGTAACAAGTGTTTCCTCTGAAATGGACTAGCCGTAGCTCTTTGCTGATATAAAATCCCTTAATGAGGGTGCCTGGGTGGCTCAGTTGGTTAAGCATCTGCCTGAGTCTCGGGTCATGATTCCAGGGTCCTGAGATCGAGTCCCACATTGGGTGTAGGGAGCCTGCTTCTCCCTCTGCCTGATGCTCCCCTGCTTGTGCTCTCTCTGACAAATAAACAAAATGTTCAAAACAAATAAATTCCCTTAATGAGGTGGTATATGTAAAATGTGTTGCAAAATAACCAGCACACAGCAAGACCTCAGGAAAGGTTTACGGCAATGATGACAATAAAATGTTACACACGCTATTGGGTATATGGGTCTAATTATGCAGTCCCCTTTCCACAATGATCCTCTTACCAGCAGGAGAATGGAAGGTTTCCCGATCAAGGCCAGTGCGGTGGATAATTTTCTTTTTGTGCCATAGCTGCACAAAGAGGTTGCTCTGTCCTTGTAGGGCATCAGGTGAAGTCTCCTAAGGAGTTTATGAACAGTCTGTGGGTGGAAAACAGGAGTTAGGTTGTTGACCTTCCCCCGTCAAAACCCTAACAGCACTACATGGAAAAAAGATCATTGTGAAAGAGAGTTCTATAATGAAGAAATACATACCTGAAAACAATTCAAATATTTAAACCCAACATATTTTATTTTTACTTTTAAAGGTCCACCTAAAAACTAATAATCACTTAAAGAGATAAAAGCAATTCTGTGGAGGCTCATTTTCAAATGGGATTTTTTCCCCCCAAATGTGTGTGTGTTTACAATTGGATTGGACTTTCTGCAGGATTTCTTTATACAACTTAAAAGCGCTAAAACAGAATTCTACCCTCCACAAGGCAGGCTTCTCACTGTTTCATCTTTCTTCTTACGGAGGGGGCAAGTTGTCACAAAGGCTTTCTGTCTATTTAAAACTGACCCAGTATCAAAACTTCAGCACATTAACTTAGGAATCATGAGTTCTTGAGTCTATTTCTGTAGCTAAACAGCTCTGGCAAATAGTGGACTCCTAGGATGATTTCAACAGGTCCTCAGGGTTGTAGAAATAGAGCTGCCCGAAGGGTTAGCCAGTCCATTAAAAAGGCAAATAGTGGCAGTGAAGTCCAAAACCACATTTAAAAAATCTAAATGGAAGCTATTAGATTTTATGTGGGCAGTTTGCAGGGAATTCCATGTTTCAGAACTTATCGAAACACTGGAGGATGTGCAGACATCACCGACCAATGCTTAGCCCTGAGCCTACGGCAAGTGTGATCCTTTATCAGACAGTTCTTAAAAGGCAACTGAGCAAACACAGGTAAAGGAGTTTCTGCAGCTGAGTTCACAGGCGTATATCTAATATTCACAATTGAGGTAAGACTGCCTCAGTGGTCACCGACAGGAAGAAAATGCCATAGTTTTCCAGATGTCAACTTAGTCGTGAGAGTGAGAAGGGAGCAGAAACAGTAATGGTTTTCAAATGAACAAGTTTTCACACTTATACTCACTTCTTTAATATCTTTTTCTGGAATTCCGTGTATCCTGGCATAGAAATACAGGTGTTCTTCCACAGACACCAGGTCATCTAAGGCATCTTCCTGAGGGCAGTATCCAACTAGTGAGCTGTGTGAGTCAGCATGACCCAGGGATCTGAGTTCAGAGAAGCAAAGACACAGATAAGTTTCAAAAGGTATGTGCCTTCTAGTCCCCAAATATGGGGAAGGCAACTATGTGTCAGTCATGACAATTAGTGATTCTAATAAAAAAGGTAAAATATCCCACCATCATATCACACGTAGAGATTTAAAAATTTCCACCTCCTGGAATAGCTATTTTTTCCCTAAGGACTTAATAATACAACTACAAAATAACAAAGAGTTAATTTAAATTATTTTTTTCACGTCATTATGTTGTGCTTGATAAGCTGAAGCCATGGTTTTTCATACCCAGTTTTATTTCTTATCAGAATATTTCCACTTGAAGGAATTACGTCTCCTGTCAGCATCTTGAAGATAGTTGTCTTTCCTGCTCCATTCACCCCAAGAAGGCCAAAGCACTGGTTAGAGAGGGAAAAAAAAAAAGGTATAAATCTTAATCCAAACCAAAGGCATTATAACCTTTTCCTCTTTCTCCCTGGGTGAAATAAATTACAAAGAAAAAAAATCATTGGAATATTCATGGATATTGTAATGTTCTGTTGGCATTTGATAAAACTTTCTCTTTCTCTTTTTAACAAATGGTTACTTACACCTTTTTTTCCTTTAACCATCTGAACATTTGTATATATACATAGGACTTATCTTACATATTATCTTATATTACATTATCTGTGTGACATGACAAAACATCCCACAAGTAAGATATGCTAACTTGACAAAGTAATTATATTTATAGATTTCACATTATTCACACAAAATCACAACTTTACTGAATAAGCCACTGAAGCAATAATTTCTTTATGCTGCTGAATACATTCGATGCATTTGGTCTGCAGCTCTGCTCCAAAAACTAAGGGCAATGCTCACATTCTCCTTCTCCTTTCAAAGCTGCCTTAATAGTTTTTTTTTTGTCTTTAAAGATTTAGTTATTTATGAGCGAGTGAGTGAGTAAGCACACGAGGGGAGGGGCAAAGGGAGAGGGAGAGAGAATCTTAAGCGGACTCCATGCTAAGGAGGAGTCCAATGTGGGGCTCAGTCTCACGACCCTGAGATCATGACCTGAGCCAAAATTGAGTCAGATGCTTAACTGACTGAGCCACACAGGTGCTCCAGTACTTCTTCTATAAATACAGCAAGAATAAATATGGATGCAGTTTTAGGACCTCACTTCTGACCACTGGTCCTTTTATGCTATCTTTCACTAGCTTTCACTATGCTTGACTGAAAGTCCACCCCAGGGAGGACAGCAGCTTGGGATGGGGCTCAGGACTTGAGGTATGGTGAATCCTCCCTGTTAGAGGGAAGACTTAGAGGGTAAATAACAAATGGACATGTGTAAATTTTATATACAGAATCCATCAAGATATTCAGGGGTTGACTTCCATGTTTCTAGGAAAAAAACAGGAAAAGATAAAGATTTTTGTCACTTTATGCCAACATAAAGGACCGTTCGGAATGAAGCAGTGTTCCTCACCTCTCCAGCGGGTATCCCGATGCTGATGTTGTTTACAGCTATGATCTTTTTGTGGATCAGTTGGTAGGTCTTTGTGAGACGATGGAGCTGGACCAGGTCAAATTCACCTGCACCATTCTCCACTCTGAATCTCTCAGCCCGCACATCTTCATCTTCATCTATTGTCTCCATTACAGGTGAAGAATTAAATTTTCTGAAGAGGAGTCTAAAAAGTGGACCCAGTAATTCTGCATCAATGATTCTGAAATGGCACTACTCAATTCTGACATGTTTTAATGGAGTTTCACTTCACTAAAAGTGTGCGATCACACACTAGGTTTGTTTTAAATTTGTTATGCATTATGCTATTAAACAAAAGTTAAAAATTAGTACAGATGCCCTTCACCATATTCAATATAGTATTTGGAAAATAGCTTCTGCTTTCCATGCCTTAAATGCTTTCAGATCCACTGTTATAATTCAGAATCCTAATTTTAGTAATGAGGGTGTCCGTTTGGGTTTGAAAGTTACTTCCTAAAAGTGAGACTAGAGTCATTAGTAAGACCCAACACTTACAAGCCCACAATCAATTATCATCTTCTTAAAAAAAATCCTTTTTATTTCTTCTTTTATCAGTGACATGAATGTTCCTCTATGTTCTGTTTACTGTCAATGTCTTACCTAGGTGCTATAGCCAATATATTAAGGTTATCAGCCCTGAAAACTAAGTCTCAAACCCACCTCAGTATCTTGCTTAACATATAATAAAGCAAACCAAACAATACAAAATTTAAAAACTCAACAAATCAATTCAGGTTTTCCTCCCAATGTCCCTGTTTCTTTTCATGATATCCCCAGAGATTCCAACTGTGATGTTTTCTTTGAAATCTTCCCCATTCCAAAATCTACTCATGTCAGTCTCCTAGCACTGGAAATGCCTGGAACACCCAGTCATCAATCATGTTCTGTCTATTTCAATTACTGTCAGAGGCTTTCACTCTTTCTCACCTAAATTCTTCAGGAATCTCAAACTGCTCCAGTGTCTCTGACTCTTCCATTCTAATCTGTAGGACCTCCACAGAATCACATCTCCTAAACCACGATTTCATCAGGTTGCTTTCTGGTCAAAACCTTTATTGGACTACTATTTGTTTGTTGAATAAAGTCCAAATCATCTCTTTAACCAAGTATCCAATAGACTCCATAGGCTTCTGGCCATATGCTTGAGCTCCCACTATTTCATTGCATTTATTCTATGTCCTAATCCATTGTATTACTCATTTCTCAAATACAAGCCACGATTTTTTTGCTCGATCTTTGCTCGTCATTCTTTTCATTATTTTTAACTTAAGTTTTATTTTTCCTTAGGTGATGTGTGCACATCATGTATTAAAAAGGTACTGAAGAATACAGAGTGAGAAATAAGTTTCCTTCAACTCTGTACAGTTCTCTTCAGCAGGGCACCTATAATTAGAGATAGTCTATGCATATGTATGCATAAATTATAGTTCTTTTCTAACCCAAATGGTAATAAACATTACATAAAGTTCTGAACTTGCATTTTTTACTTAATATCAGCAGGAACCCCAAATACTACATACAGAACTGTGTTAGTATAATGACTGCATAGTGTTTCACTTATAAAAGACATATATAATTTATTGAACCAATCCTTACATGGAGGACATTTAGGTTGTTAATAGCACATTCTTTTGCTATTAAGAATGGTTGCTATGATGGATGATTTTATACATACATAATTATGCATGTGTGTGAGCATATCTGTAGGGAAAAAATCCTAGAAATGGAGTAGCTGGGTCAATGGTATGTGTACTTCTTTTTATTTATGATTCTGTTTTCTCTTTACTCAATCTTCTTCTCCCAAACCCACTGCTAATATGCTACTCACTCAGTCCTCTTTCCTCATTTCTACTTTCTATCCATCCTTTAAAACTTAACTCAAACACTACATCTTTTGTTTATGTATGTATTTTCTCTCCACCACTGAATCTTAGTCTCTTTAAGCCTAATAGTTGAGCTTCTTTAATTTTTTTTCTCTCACTCTACAACAATACTCGCAGATTTATAGTAAGGTTTGATAACTATTTACTGAATTATTGGATGGTGAATCACCTTACAGTTTTTTAAAGTTTTTTGAGCACAACATTTCCATTTTACTAATGGAAAGAGGACTATGGACCCCTTCCTAAATAATCTGAATTGAGTTCTATCACAGATGTCAGATACTATGTTTTCATTTTATTTACCTGAGTTTCTTTATTAGCCATTCATTGATTAAGAGCCGCAAGAAAAAGAACATGGTGCCCTGAGAAACCAGAGCCACAAACATTGCACCTAGTTTATCCATCTCAAAGGTTTCACTTGGATACTCCACTCCATATGCTTTTAAGAAGTCTAGGACCGACTGTTGTTGAGAAAGTTCAATCAAACCGTAGCCAAAGCAGAATTGTGGAAAAATAAGGAAAATGCGCTTGAGGGTTTCAGAAATAAGTTCTAAAGTCTGAAATGAGAGAAGAGGAAAAAAAATGAAGCTCAGGGTTAGACTTCTAACAAATTGACAAAAATGTAAAACTAGATGTGGACAAATACGAAAACTCGAGAAATTCATCTAGATTGGCAATTATTTCCCATGTATGCTGCATTTATATGCAAGTATTTATTACAAACAGTGGAGATTTATGACTAAAATACAAGCAGAAAAGGATTATTTTTTCCTTGAGATGATCTATGGTCAGGCCGAATCCTGGAGGTTGAATCACTTCCAGCCCTGCCTTATACCCTAGGAATGCAGAAATAGCCAAGGTGTTGGGGTCTGATACAGGATATTAGTTGTGCCTGAGTAAAGTTGGTATTTGGTAAGGTAAAGTTTTAGAACCTTAGGTAATTTGTACTTGAAGAGGGACTAAAATGGTGAAGTGAGAAAAGAGATGCATCTTATCTCGATGGGGAACAAATGGCTCATTTTCACATTATTCACACTTGGGCCAACCACTTACAACTCATGAACTGTCTTCTTCCTTCTGGAGTGTGCTTGTCTATTCCTCAGTTCACTTCATTTCCTCTCTATTCTTTCCCATTCGATCACCTAGCACTGTTAGTGCTTCCCTTCTCACTAATTATAATTGTCAGTTCTGAATGGAAAGTGATGCTTACAATGAAGTAGACTCCAATACATGATTGAAAAGGAACGAATAAGGTTTTTTCTCTATGAATGTTCAAAAAAATCTTAACCCACAGTCATAGAACGAAGACATTGTCCTTGCTACTACCATACCATACCAATTTGTTAATAAGTAAAAAGTGTAGCTGACCAATTGGTTGCATGATTTTTATAGTGTCATACAATATATTTGATTTCACCTCCATCACCCCACTCAAGCCCTATCAAATGTCAATAGTTTTGACACTGGGCAAGTATAATCATAGGCATTAACCTAGATGGAGCCTAAAAAGAATTTTAAAAGGCTGTAGTTTCTCCTCTACTAAATTTAATAGAATTAAATGAAATTCCTCTTTTGTATTAGATAATGGAAAACACAGAAAATCTTTCCACCTCAAACATGTTGAAACGTTTCATACGTTTATTGAAGTTTAGCGGACTAATAATGGACCTTACCGGATCATTAGGCTTTTCCTTGGAAAGAAAGTACACCACTGACAGGGAAACAATGGAATTGATGCCAAAGAAAAGGTTGATGCAGACATAAGTGATGAAAGCCATTCCTGTTTCATGGAAGAGCCCAGCCAGCAAGTACATCCAAGAAAATGTGGCATACCTGTATGTTAATAATATTAAGGATTAAAATTATGCCTTAACATTATCCTTTAAACAAAGAAACAAACAACACCTTTGATAGGGTTTTGAAAATAAACATTTGGGGTAAGTTGCTAGATCTCTTATAGTTAGATCTCTCTTTTATAACATTTTTTGACAAATTCTTTGGATTTTTTAAATTGGTGATAGTAAGAAGCTTCTGTTTTAAGGAAACCTGAGTAGTTCTAGACCATCACTACAGATTAAGTCCTGCCAGACATGGTGTCGTCCTACCCAGGGAAGTTTTTTGTTTGTTTGTTTTCTCAAAAATAAGAGTTTAATCAATATAAATCTTACAATTTAAAGCTAAGGAAAAATAATGATGTTATTGCAAGCTAGCTAAGCAGACAGGGAATGCTCAGAAGCTGGATGTCCTGCTTTGAGCAAATATTGGAGCAACCTTTCCAGTGACGAAGAAGAGCTAGAGACAAAGTAATCCTTCATCAGCTACATTGCGAAGTCAATCGATACTACCCATGCACTCAGGGCAGACAGAACGGCTATGCTCGCACTGATTACATCAACCTGTGCTACCTGTACTGCCCTAACACAGAAATAGTATTGTATGTGTCAGACATCTATAAAAACACATACATGAGTACACATACCTTATGATGTTATATGTTCATGACTTGTCAGTACATAAATCCACACATATGCACACATTTTTCTGAGCATTCTAAAGCATCCATTTTTATGTAAATTAAATTACATGTGTAGATTGCTAAGCATGACACTCAGTACCCGGTAAGTACTTGTTAATATTAGATATTACTGTTAATAACAATAACATTCATTTTCAGAAGTATTGTACTTTACAAACTGCGGACTAGCAACTGTAATGCATTGTTAGTCACCACTCATGGCTACTGAAACCCCAAGATAATTGTAAATTAGCTCATGAGATTTAGGCTCTGTTTGTGCCTAGGAACACTTGATTTTGTTCATTCTTCTTTCACTGCAGCTTACCCAAACAGCAGAAGTAGGAGAGATACGGCGCCTAGGTTGTTTCCACTGTAGAAGGCGGGTAACTTAAAAATCGCAATGACACCAACTGAAAATGCTACAGGCACCAAGTAGAAGGCCTGTGGGAATATGTAAAACAAGGCTTGATATACGGCAAATATTTTTCCAAAAACATCAATAGCCATCTAATTAAAACTGTAACAAGTTGACCTTGAAATAGGTGAAGGAATGAATTTTTATTTATGTTCCTGTTGCTTGCAATGTTCAGCTTATTTTAGATTGATTTCACTCTAGACTTCGCTTCCTGCAATAGAAGGTCAAGCCAGTCTCCATCTTTATAGAGGTACACGGAGTCCCCGGTGTTCCCGCCTCCAGGCTTGGAGACTTGGGATCATTCGGTGACAGGGGTTCAGTGAGAAAGATAAGACAGTCGGGTATCTTGGTATTAGATTCAGTCCTCAAAATAGTGATTTCATTTTGAATGCTGGAGAGCTGGCCGGTGGTTGATTTCTAAGGTTGGTTATCAGTGGGAGCCAGTCTGGGTAAAACTGCAGGGCGGCAGGTTCCACACATTCTTGGAATCACAGGTATATGAACAAAGAACTCAGTGTTTTATTGACAAACAGAAATATTAAATGCTGTGCAGGTTGCAGCAAGATGCACACTATGAAGGAGATGGTAATTTAATTTGCTGGGGGAGGGAAGGGAATCTCCGAAATCGGAATGAACACCAGGTATATGACAACAGAATCGGAATGAGCACCAGGTATATGACAACAGAATCTAAGTAGTAAGTAGCCCTTCACAGAAATGTGTACTTTAAGCCTTCTTGGCTTCAAAGCTCCTATTAAGTACAGAGGAGTCATTACGATTCTTTTTAGATTTGACTTCTTCAACAAACGCATTTCAGACCTCACTGGATACGTTAACAAAGTGGATATGCAATTAATTACTCTCCAGCTCTTCAAGCCAATGATCTATATAGCAACTCAGACAATTTTGCCATAATCACCAGGCAAATGCATACCACCTCCTCGGCTTTTTGCCAACACTGGCACATTTGGAATCAAGAGAACCCATCTGAACTTTGGGACCATTTTATGCAAACGAGAGAGCTGTCAATGAAATTCATCCTTTATTGTCCCAACTAATCTTCTCTAGTATGTCATTCATCAGGGACCACTACTTCAAATTTTTTACTATTAGTTGATTAAATTTTTATAAGCTTGATTACTTGGTACCATTGGGCAAGGCTATTTTGCTAACTTCTATTGCTCCACAGCAGTGGCTCTCAAACTTTAGTATGCATAAAATAACTTAAAGGATTTTGCTAAAAAAGCATATCCTGGTTCCACTCCCAAGATACAGAACTAGTAGGTCTGGACTGGGGCCCAGGAATCTGCATTTCAATCAATGTCCTGGGGAATCTGATATAGACGGTCCTCAGACCACGGAGATGAGGGGAGGTGGATCCTTCCTCTAACTATCAGATGACTGTAAGACTGAGGCAAATTATTTTTTTTTCTTGATTTACTAACTTGTAATAATCTGAACAAGGTAGGGTGAATAAAAATAATGCTGCCTTTTTTTTTTTTAAGATTTATTTATTTGTTTTTAGGGGCGCCTGGGTGGCACAGTCGTTAAGCGTCTGCCTTCGGCTCAGGACGTGATCCCAGCGTTCTGGGATCGAGCCCCACATCAGGCTCCTCTGCTGGGAGCCTGCTTCTTCCTCTCCCACTCCCCCCGCTTGTGTTCCCTCTCTCGCTGGCTGTCTTTCTCGGTCAAATAAATAAATAAAATCTTTTTTTAAAAAAAAGATTTATTTATTTGTTTTTAGAAAGAGGGAGAGTGTGTAAGCGAGTGTGATTCTGGAGAGGAGCAGAGGGAGAGGGAGAGGATCTCAAGCAGATTCCACTCAGAGTGGAGGCTGACATGGGGCTCAATCTCACGACCTTGAGATCATGACCTGAGCAGAAACTAAGGGTTGGACGCTCAACCGACTGAGCCACTCAGATGGCCCTAAAACTGATGTCTTCTACCCAAATCAATCCTGTCTTTCCTTCAATGACACAAGTTACTCACCATGTCATAAATGAAGTTTGTTACCCAGTAGCATGTCACACCGACGCCTGAAATGTGCTGCAGCTGCTTGGCTTTGGTCTGATGCTCCCTCACAACATAGGTGACAAAGCTGGCGGTGGTGACAGAGTAGCCCATCAGGATGGAGAGCGCCACTAAAATATCGATTAAGCTGCTCATTCTGTAGTGAGCAATAGGAAGAGGAAAGCATACATAAGTTTTTGGAACTCTTTTCTTTTCAGAAAGATTCATGACTGAAACCATCAACGAACAGTATGAGACTTGGCTGTGACACAAATAAGCCTTCCTGCAAGGCAGCCAGATAATATCTTCTACATGACTCGGCTATGACCCCGGATAATAGAGCTCTAGTGCATCCGAAATGATCAGGGATATTTGATTAAATAAATAAAAATAAATAAATAAACCTCGGTCTCCAAGAGTTACTGGGTGTATGCAAGGAATATTCAGTTCTTGAGCATAGAAATAGTACTTAAATGCTATGCAGGGCAATTGAAATGATGAAGCACTTACGCACTTGACTTATAAAAGCAGCAGATTCTGACTCTATGGTCAGCAAGCTCACTTGGCAACCTCACTATACAGACTTTCAGAAACTTCCTTTTATCCCAGTCAGTGACTTATATTAACAGCTCTTCTAGATTGACATTCATTCGGATACAACTGTGATTTCCAATTATAGTACTTTATACAGAGGCTTGACTATATGCCAAGGAGTGAGAAGTCATGCCAGCTATTTCTACTTACGTGGCCTGTTCTTGGTCTTGCACTCCTGGGTAGGGATGACTATACATGATGATGCCTTGAAGAAGAGACAGTTCTTTTCATTAGTAAATATTCAGAAATACCAATTTTTGGATGAATAATACATAATACTTTCCTCCTTATGCTATAATTTTACTTTGGGGATACTATTTGGAAGGAAAATTATCTCCTCGCACCCAGTCTCATCGATGTCAGATAATTAATGGCACTCATATAAAATGAAAAAAAAATGCTTTCACATTCTGTACAGAATTTTGGGAGAGGGGGCAAGAATTTACATTTCTTTTCCTTTTTTTTTTTTTTAAAGATTTTTATTTATTTATTTGACAGAGAGAGAGACAGCCAGCGAGAGAGGGAACACAAGCAGGGGGAGTGGGAGAGGAAGAAGCAGGCTCCCAGCGGAGGAGCCCGATGTGGGGGTCGATCAAAGCACCTGGGATCACGCCCTGAGCCGAAGGCAGATACTTAACGACTGAGGCACCCAGGCGCCCCAAGAATTTACATTTCTTATGTAGCATTTCCCCTTTATTACATTTTTGTTTTCCATGTTATTCTCTCCATCTACTCACATATGTTTGTATTTCAGTAGCACTTATTGTATTGGTATTTAGACCAATTATATGAGGATCTCCTAAACAACACTGACCACACCATTCCTGTTTATTGTCTTTTGCTGGGAAAATACTGTAGCCTGAGAAGATCCCTCCTCTTTTACTACTTCCAAGATAACTATTCTTCTAGAACTCTACCAGGGTAAGGCTTGGGGGTTTCAGCCATCCCTGAGGGATTTTCACTGAGACATAAAGTTCCAAGAGAATTCAGAGAACTAGCTGGCTCTGAAAAAGTAGTCACTTAAATCCAATACAATCCTAAATTATTGAGATGTCCCATAGTCAGTTATAGTTTTTGAGCTAGAAGAAAGGTTCTTTTCTCCTCTTATCAGAGCATGCTGATAGCTATAGTTAGCCATAGTCAAAATGGGCGGCTGGCAACAGTTTCTCAAGGGATTGCAGTGTGAAGGCGAAGTCTATACAGTCTGAGTAACTGGAAAAGAACGGCAGGGGATGGCAGTGAGGCTATTCCTTAAACACTCGTTTTTACAGAGTCCTAAGCTGAGCGAGGACTTTCTCACTTACTGCTCATATGGTGTATGTTTATTATATCAGAATATTAAGACCCTTTTACAGCAGCCAAATAAAAATTATTCTAAAGTTATATTCTCTCCATTAACTTAAATTTACAATTTTTCCTAAGTAGAATGTAACATATTTTGAGATTGAATTCTGTAATAGTTACGTGTTAAAAAATAAATTAAAGCAAAACAAAGAAACTAACAACAATCAATGCAGCCTATAACTATAATCACATTATAGCAGAATGCACTTTTCTTTTGTGTAAATTAATGGTCTCTCTCTCTTTTTTTTCTTTACTGAGATTGAGTTTTCCTTGGGGCCCTACTTAAACCTTATTGCTGAATTACAATATAGGCAGGGGGAAAACATTTCTTTTATTTCTGATTGGTATTTCAGAATCAAGAACTTACTCTATTTCACCAGAGGAATCTTTGCAAATGCATTTATTCCACTATGAAGAATGATGCTGAACCAATTGTTTTATACATATATACGTATTTTTAGCAGAAAGTAAATGCATTAGGGTTAAGGATGTATATGGAAATCTTCTCTGTGGATTTTACAGCATCCAGCATAATGTCTTGAGTACAGTGATCAATGAATACTTATTAAATCAAATTCAATTTCAAAATTTCAATGATTTCCCCCATATACAATATACGTTAAAAATAACACACTATCTGTTTCTGTTGTCTCTATAAGTTGTCAACCTAAAATGAGATGCTTGCAGTTCACCATTACTACTAATGCAATAAAGTGTCAGAATGAAAATGAGGGTGGAGGGAATAATGTGCCCGTATATTTGGAAAAGACCGTAGTTGCAGAACATTTGTTAGAGAAAACAAGCAAACCTATGTTGTTTGAGAAGAAAACAGAATTTTCATGTTAAACTAACCACTAGAGGGAACCCCATGAAAATAATAGATATTGACATCGCAAGGGAAAACTAATTAAAAGATATTTACTAGCATGTTAGAGTTCAAAGAAAATCCACTTTATAGCTAAAGCAAAATCCCAGTTCATGCAGAATTCAACAAACATGCCTTAAAACAGCTGGTGTCGCTGGGGGAGGGAGATGGCAGGAGAGTAACTTGAGTTGATTTTTAAAGACAGTATTACCATGGCAGACCCCATACATGCATTACAAAACAATAGTAATATTTTAGGTGACATTTCTCCTTTGAAGAAAACCAAACTCCTTCCTGAGAGGGTGGAAAGCTACCACTTTCATGAGTCTACACAAGAAAAGTAAAAAAAAAAAAAAAAAAAAAAAAAAAAATACACACACACACACACACACGTATATATACATGCACCACACCACTACTAATTTCTACATAACTCAAACTAAGCCTTATTTTTAAACTTGAAATATAAATTTTCTTTTAGGGTCAATATAAAGTTTATGTTTCAGAATTCTTAATTCTTTAAATTCTGTAACTTGAAAAATGCAGTGGTAGGAACCACAACAAGTCTGCTGGAGTCCAGAGTGATCCACATTGCCTTGGTCTTGGCAAAGAATACTACTAATAAATGAAACTGAACACAGGTTTCAAAAGTCGACCCTTGGAAAGTGGCATTGGTCTCCTGTTCTCACCTACTTAGCATTTCTACAGCTCTTATACTTTAGTTATCTGTCACAGAAGCAAACATCCTTTGTTCTGATGAAGACATCCTACCAAAAGTCAAGTGTTTAATCATACTTCAAACCAGGTTATACCAAACCCATCCAGCTTTAGTCACCATTTAATTTAATTTGCCGCTTTTGACTATGCCCTTCATTATGCTCTAGAGCTAAGGGCTGTCTATCAGTCTTGTCATTTTCTTCATGGTTCCCCCAGCTAGGAAAATGCCAAAGCAGCTGGGGAAAAAAAAATACTGTTGTCTCTAAAACGAAGACTGAAAGATTCTCTTGCTAGAATGAGTATTTGACTCTGTAATTTACTTCTACAATCACCAGAATATCCAGCACACAATATTCCGCCCAACAGAAAGGAGATGAAAGAAGATGTTGGCATTTCTGGTTTGATGAACAGTAACTGAGTTAGAAAAAAGTAAATCAGTCTCTTTCAAATCCCAAACCCTGCTTTGAAAACTGTGTGGATGCCTCCTGGGAAATCCAACGGAAGGTAGACCTGGGTGAGTCCAGAGAAGTATTAGAAAAATGAAGAGGCAGGAGTCAGACAGACCTGGGTTCAAATCTCACTTCTGAGCCTTAGAGAAATAATAGCAGAGACTAATAATATTAATCCTGAAAGGCTGTTTATAAGGATTAGCAATATTTCATATAAAGCACATATCATATGGTAAGTGCTCAATGGTAACAGTTTAGGTCAGGTATAGAACTTTTTAGTTTAAAAGTTCTGGCTTCACATTTAGAATTATTAACATGTAAGTATTTTTAATTTCCTAGCCTATATACAAGTAAATAATAATATGTTTTCCTATGAGTTATAACTACTAGATGTGAGAGCAGCAATAAGGATGAAGTAAGCATTATTATCCTGACTTGATAAATGAGGAAACTAAATGAACCCGAAGTTAAGGAGATTATCCAGAAAGTTCCATCTGGTGGTAGTTACTACTTTCAGATTCCTTTTGAAGATCTGTGATTTAGATACCAGAAAATACCTGGAGGAAACAGGATCTAACATGCATTTTTATATGGAGAGAGGCAAATTTGCAATATAAGAAGCTTCTGTATAAGTAACTTTACCGTGTCGGGCAGCATCGTATTTTGACATGTTAACTCGCAGGAGGAAATTATTCAAGCTGTTGAGGTAAGCTGGAAGCGAGTGATAGCCTTCTGGATCATACCATACCTGTTAAATTCCAAAAGGAGGCAAGATCAGTATTGTGTTCAAATAAATTTGGCTGCCCTTACATCTGACAGCCCACAGAATTTATGTTTAAAAGAAGAGCACAAATTTCCCAATAACTTATTTTATCTTGGAAGATTAGAACCATTCCCCAAGAGTGTTGAACACACACATCCATGTCTCCAATTTAGAGATGGGCAGAGATTGGGAAAAACACTTTTTTTCTCCTGTGTGATAGCAGTAAATTATTAGTTATTCTGTACCTTCTCCATAGGCAAAACTTGAAATAAACTGGAGATACTGTTAATATCTCCATCTCTGTGGCTAGTGTTTAGGGAGTCTGGGACTGGGCTAAGGCATCCTCAATAATAATGATAGTAACAACAAATGGCATCTAGGCCAGGCTGTACAAAGAAATCAAATACATACACAAATATTGTGTCCTTAGCAACAAGATTGATAAACTGTAAATTACCACACTAATTTTCCATTCCCACCTATAACCCATATGGAAGTGAGTTACCTTACCTTCTCTGTCAAAAACAGAGGAATTTAAAATACTGCTGTGTTTCAATTCAAGAAACCCAGTTGATAGTTTAAAATTCAAGAGAGAAATTATTTAATATTAGAACTTTGTTTATGCAAGAATGTTTACTCTGTGTGTGAAGAGAGGAAGAAAAGGAACAAATGGTGGGAGGAGGGCATTCAAATCTCCAAATCTACTGTCTACTTTCTATATGACCTTATGAAAATTGGTTAAAATAGGCCCCATGATATCTATCTCATAGGAATGTTGTGAGGATGTAATTGGGCAGTTTGTGTAACAGGTGATACTAGAGCTTGGCTTATCACAGTTACTAAATAACTACGAGTTTCTCCACTTCCCCCAAGTCTATATACGTCTCTTACTACCAAATGAGAAATATGTGAAGGACGGTTTAAAATTCCTGAGACTACTACGGATCATCTATGTGTGATTCTGTGACTCTAGCTTGTTTCAAAGCATAGGTATGATCTAGTTTAAAAAAAAAGGAAAAAAAAAAAAAGAAAGCCAATAGGAGCATTTATCTCCATCAAATTCTGTTAAGTATCCATGCTCTGTAAGAAACAAGGATAACGATATATAACACATACATAAAGAAATATGCATAAAATATTAATGAATAGTTTAATAAAAAATTATAAAATGAGTATACCCATTGAACCATCACTCAAGTTAAGGAACAAAAATTGCCAGCATCTGGAACATCTTCTCCAGGATTCTCTGTGTCCCTCAACATCACAATACTCTCTCTAAACGATGTGGTAGAGTTTTGCTACTCTTAAAGTTTATGGTAAATGCAATCATAGTTAAGTGTGGGGTTTTTTTGTTGTTTTTTCTTTTGCTTATTAGTAATGTTTGGGTATTTACCTGCTTGCATGGAACTGAGCTCATTTCATTGCTGAAAGTTCTACTGAATGAATACACAACAATTCATTTATTCTACTGTATATGGACATTTGGGGTTGTGTGAATTTTTATATGTACCCCGGTGCTTGTGTATCCATGTTTCCCTGGGGTAAATACACAGGACTGGAACCCTAGTGCTACAAGGAAAGCATTATGCTGAACAGCTTCTCACCTTGATTGCACCCATGTTTTGTTTTTGCCTCATGAAAATGCTTGAGCATTTCAAGTTCACATTTTCATTTGTATGACATCCTAGAAGAAAGGTTATACTTTACCTTAGCAAGTGTTCTATTAACAGGAACTTCTGTTATATCAAAACGAAGGTCTTTAGTCAAAGGCAACCCAAAACTCCAACCTCCATACCTATTTAGAATAACAAAATTTATATTTCTTTTAATGGAGAAAATACTCACAAATGGATCTAAAATGTTTAACCAACGGCTCAATGTTTTCTTTCCATTAGGAACACATTTAAACTATGAAATAAATACTACCTGACAAATATTTTATATTTTTATTGATTTCTTTTACATTTTAATCTAAAGTGTACATTATAACTAGAAGTAAAAAGACCTTTTATTTTATTTTATTTTATTTTTTTTAAAGATTTTATTTATTTATTTGACAGAGATAGAGACAGCCAGCGAGAGAGGGAACACAAGCAGGAGGAGCGGGAGAGGAAGAAGCAGGCTCATAGCGGAGGAGCCTGATGTGGGGCTCGATCCCAGAACGCCAGAATCACGCCCTGAGCCGAAGGCAGACCCTTAACCGCTGTGCCACCCAGGCGCCCCTAAAAAGTCCTTTTAAACAATTACATATGTGGAATAATCATTCTGAAAATAAGTGATACGTAATCTAACCAATTCCTTCAACTTAACTGGATCATGCACCATGTCAAAAATTACAGTATTTTAGCCCTGAGAAATCCTTTTTTAAGAAATGATTTAATACCAAAGTGATAAAAGAGCAGTTCTCATCTTTTTTCAAATGGCTCTGTTTCTTCAATTCTCCAGACTTTTCCCCCTAGCTTGTCCCCTGGTGCTATACTTTTTCTCTTCCTGGGTATTTGAAGGTGAATTGTGCCATAGAATTCCCTGGTACTTGATAGTTCATAATTTCTTAAAAATAAAAAGTGGATTGAAAAAATCTGAACAGTAATTTTAAGAACAGATTCGTTTCGATGTCCCAAATTAGGTTTGGGTTGAATAAATAATGGTGCAGTCACAGTCGACTCATCTTCTTGTGACGATCACCCTAAATGTGATGGATGCTACAGAGCTGTATTTTTGACCTGCAAAGAACACGACAGTGTATTGTTTATTTCTTTAAAAGCAGGTTTTAGAAATGTTTGTTTATAATAAACCTCATTTTGTTGAATATATTTACATGTATCTGTGTCTAGAAAATTTCTGTAAGGATATACAATCAATAGTGGTTATATCTGGATAGAGAGAAATTTCTTTTTATTTCTGCTTACATGTAGTTTTAATTATGTTACAGTGAACATCAGGCATTTATGTACATTGAGAAATAAAAGAGGGAAGATATGGAGGAAAGGAGGAAACAGTAGTTATTGCAAAACGACGAACTCCCCTCCCCCCAGCCTTATCTGAGGTATAACTGACAAATAAAAATTGTAGATATTCAAGGTGTACAACCCAATGTTTTGATATATGTATATAGTGTGAAATAATCACAATCAAGCTAATTAAACATCCATCCCCTCATACAGTTACCGTTTTCTTTTTGTGAGCACATGCGTGTGTGTGCGTGTGTGGTGAGAACACTTAAGATCCATTCTCTTCAGCAAATTTCAAGTATACGATACAGTGTTGTTAACTATAGTCACATTGCTATAGATTAGCTCTCCAGAGTCTATTCATCTTGCATAACTGAACCTTTGTAGCCCTCGACCAACATTTCCCCATTTCTCACGAGTCCCAGACCCTGGCAACCACCATTCTACTCTTTGCTTCCATGAATTTGACTATTTCAGATTCCACATATAAGTGGGATCATGCAGTGTTTGCCTTTCTGTGTCTGGCTTATTTCACTCAGCATACAGAGTGTCCTCCAGGTCCATCCACGGTGTCCCCTATACAAGCCTACCACAGCCCTACATCCACAGCAAACGTTTAGGTGGCTTAGGTATGAGCCTGTGGCCTTGCTATATTTGGACATTTTATCCACACACAGAGATCATAATCTAAATTTGAGAGAGTCATATTGGAACCAAGGCCAACTGTCACCTAAAGCCATGCCTTAAAGTTCTCCAAATTGGGGGTGCCTGGGTGGCTCAGTCGGTTGAGTGTCTGCCTTCAGTTCAGGCCACGATCCCAGGGTCCTAGGATTAAGTTAAAAAAAAAAAAAAGCCTCTCCAAATTGGCATAATCTAGTCAGTAACATTTTTGCTTCAAGAAGAAAAAAAATATATATGTGTATATATATATATGTTTAACAATACATTTTTGCAGCCTAAAAAACCCCCACTGCTTCTCAATTTTCTCGAATGAGTATTAATTTGAGGAGATTGACTTTTAAAAAAAAATTCATACAGAAGACTGTATGAAGATAAAATAGAGAATTTAACCACATAAATAATAGAACTTTTTATCTATTTTTAAAAAATAGATATTTATTTGAGAAAGAGAGAGAGAGAATGAGAGAAAGCATGAGCAGGGGGGAGGAGCAGAGGAAGAGGGAGAGGAAGAGAAGCAGACTCCCTGCCGACTGAGGAGCCTGATGCAGGGCTTGATCTTAAGACCCTCAGATCATGACCTGAGCCGAAACCAAGAGTCGGACACTTAACCGACTGAACAACCTAGATGCCCCAGAAATTTTCATCTATTGTCTCAAGTTCAGAAGGCAGGTGCCATTAAAATTTGAAAGCAAGATATGCTAAATTAATATATTATAAATAGAGTATTTTTACCTTTTTTGCATAAACTCATTAGCAGTTGATATAAGATAATTTTCCAAGCGGTGCCCAGTGAGGTTGTAAATTATTTGAGAAGAGTAAGTTCTTCTATGAGGTGGAGAATAGTTAAATTTAGGACACTCCTGAAAAATAAAGTTGAAAATTAAGTTCTTTCTGACCGATGCTTTGCAAATAGACGATGTCAAGAAGCCTCAGTCTCGTGACTCGTCTATTGGTCCAACAAGTAGGGTGTGATAAGACTGTCTTCTGACTCTGAAGAGCTTTGAAAAGGAACACATTTTCCTATTCCAAGAAATTAGAGTAGTTATTATTTATATAAACACTTACGTATGTTTAGGACTCACTTGAAGCCAAAAAGAATACAAGTAAACCAATGTGCAATTTTCTTTTCACTGTGCTAATAACAAGTTTGATACGCATGGAGAATAACATTAAACTCTAAGATAAATCAAAATTCCCTCAATAATTCACAGGAAAGAAAAAAATGTTTGCCCAGAATTGAAAAGATGACATTAAGGGACATAAGTTCTCAGGTGACAGCAATGGGGAAGTTTGTGTTGTATCATTTTTAAGGTACCAAACCTGAGTGTCAGAGCTCAAGTTCACATATATTGTAGATTTAATAGAGAGTCTCTGTATACCCTTCACCCAGTTCTCCCCATTGTTACCATCTTACATTACTGCCATTGCGTATTTGTCAAAATTAAATGCATTGGTACATTACTATTAACCAACCTCAGAGCTTAGTTTTAACCACTTATTTTTATACTCAAAAGTTTGTGCACTTTCTGAGACCACTTACTTTTCACTGAAGCTTCCCATGCTTCTCTGACATGAAGTTTAGCTTGGAAGAAGCCTAGCTTTTTTCCAGTTTTTCCTTCCATCCCTTCACATGATGCCCCAGAGCCTGAGGGGAGCACCACATGTGTGCACTGAGACAAAGCTGCAGACTGCTCTAAAAAATGAATGCTGAATTTCACCTTACATCAAGTTGGGTCAACATTTAGATCACATTTATAGAATGCTACTGGTTCCAAAATTAGAGACACCCTTATGTATACAATGTAATTATTTAGCTTTAATCTTTTGTGGAAATACAGAAAAGCACATGTAAGTATGCTGCTTGATGCATTTTGACAAACTAAACACCCATGTAACCAGAAACCAGATTCCAATCACTACCATTCCCAAAGAATCCAGCACAGAATAGTTTTGCCTGTTTCTGTACTTTATATAAATGGAATTGTATTATGTATACTCTCTTGTATTTGGCTTTTTCCACTCATTATTCACTTGTGAGCTCCTCTGTAAGATGTGTGTAGTTTAGATCAAGCATTCCCATTTTGCTGTATGTAGAATTCCACTGTGAAAATATATTACATTTGATTTATCCACTCTACTGTTGGTGGGAATCTGAGTGGCTATTACAAATAGTATTGCTGTGAATATCTAGTATACGCCTCTCGGTGAACATATTCACACTTCTGATGGGAATATAATACAAATGGAATTGTTGATCCCATAGTTTATGTACATCTTCAGCATGAGTAGGTAGTCCAAAGTTTTATATACATATTTGGTGATCTATTTACATATTTTAAAAAAGTTTTATTTCCAGTTAGTTAGTATACAATGTTATATTAGTTTCAGGCCTACAATATAGTGATTCAACAGTTCCATACATCATGGTGTGTTCATCATAGCAAGTGCGATCCTTAATCCCCATCACCTATTTCACCCATCCCCCATTCCACCCCCTCTGGTAACCATCATTGTAACCATTGTTCTTTAATTAGAAAGTCTTTTTCTTGCTTTCACTCTCTCTCTCTCTCTCTCATTTTTTCCTTCAGTTAATGAAATTTATCTAGATTCCAACTTTAAATACTAGGTTAGTTGACTCTTACAGTGACCTACAGAAAATTCATGAAGAATTTCAGAAATAAACCAGATTAAATGAGGGATTAGAAAACTCTTTGAGTAGTGGGTAAGACTGGTATTGAAAAAAGGCAAGGATTCCAGAAGATGGTTGTGGGATCTCAGCTTTCATTGTTAGTAACTGTCTTGCATGATAACATAAAAATGGGCTGCATTTACAGAACATTTTCATTCCAAAACATTGTACAAATAGTTCAAGGTTCAATGACACAACGCTATTAAGAAAACACCACTAGATTCCTCTTTTATGGGGAAGGAAGTTGACCACATAGTCACTCTCAGAAACTAACAGTGACCTCTTCTCTTCAACAATCTGTCATTTCCCCAGTGAATTTGGTTTTCTTAAAAGTATGTTGAATTGATAGGCCTAGAAAAGTAAGGTATGTATCTATAAAATACAGATGGCATAAGGGATGGTCGGATAATCTTTTCTGTTCCTATCAGGACGTGGATTTTTCTTGCATGCTAGAGGTGCTCCTTAGAGACAAATGGAGTTCTGTTCTGGACTTACACATTACTAACTTCATAGCTGACCACCAAATGGGCAGTCTCACTCTGTTTTCAAATATGACGGTTATGGTGGCTTTGTTGTCTGAAACATAGAGCTTTCTGGTTAGAACTGAACTGAGAGCAAAAATTCATTTTTAGTTGGTTTCCACAAAGACTGTCATAGAATTATCTGCCTTTGGAAATTTGTTCTGAGATGGATTTAAAACAGTGACCTGAAGTTCAAAGGCAATATTTTTGAGCTGCCCCGCTCCACATCTCTGAGCTACTAGCTTCCATAAAATGAAATTATATTGACTCTTTGGTAACCTGGATAGATCTTTCAAGTTTCAATATTTATTCCTTTCTTTTTCCTACTCCATGGAAATGGAACTCCATCTTACCTGGATATTTTCTGAGCAGGAGCAAACACCAAAATTAGTGACAGCCTCCCCACTGGTGTTCCATTGTCCCAGACTGTCTTCCTTTAAACACCTTCTGCAAGTAAAAATTATATTAAAGTGAGGTATGTGTGCATTCTCATGTTTATGTATGAGCATGTAAGCGAGTGTTTGGTATTAAATTCAGGTACACAGTCTTAGGTACAGTTTGCTGGTTTTTCATAACTCAAATATACATTACACTACCATTTTCAAATGGTTTGACATTTTACAGGGGATAAGAGAGCACTTATTGATAGAACAGTGTTGAAACCAAAGCTCACTGAACTGTTTTAATGTGGCAGAATGGGGCTTTTTGACCCCTTTCTTCTCTGCTCTTTCATCCTGTTCTCTGACAGGAAGGGGATACTTTAGCAAAATGATGCACCAATGTCAGGTTCACATGCACCATGTACCATCTTGAAAGGTCCAATAGGCAATCCTGCATAGCGCAAAGGGATTGGAGTCCAAAGACTTGTGTCTTAGTTTTAGCTGAACAACTTACAATCTAGATTGTTTTTTGGCAAGAATCTCAGTCCACATGAGTCTCAGTTTCTCCATCTTAAAAATGGGATTAATAATTCACAGGGTTGTTGTGACTGTTGAAGGGAAATATGCACATGAGAGAACTCTAAAATTATAAAGGCCCTGACATTTATTATTACAGCACAGCCTAGCCATGGAATGAACTAGAGGGGAGAGAGAAAATCTGTTCGATACAGATCTCTCTCAGGGGCGGCCCTTCTCCAGCCTGCAACACACACCCATTCATACACACACACACACACACACACACACACACACGCGCACACATGTACACAGATAAACTGGAATGTCAAAAACAAAGGAGAAACAAAACAAAAAATGCCAAGGACCACTTACGGATCACTGATGTTCAAACACATGTTGTCGATGCCAGGGAAGCTCCACATTGCTGAGACCAGGCCTTGTGTGCTTGGGTGAGAATTCCTACAATAGTAAGGGACAGAAATAAATTCTTGATTCTCCACTACTCTTTCATGTGAAAGTCATCCTTATGAGTAATTTGGAAAAATAAAATATGCTGTCTATGGGATAGTCTTCTTAAAAACCTGAGAAAGACTCAGTATCAGGAAAAAAAAGAAGTATCATGGAAAAAAATCAGCACATCTCTCTCCTTGGCTGCCTTGTTATTCTCCTAACCATCACATACATTTAGTGATCACCTATTATATGTACAGAATACATTATGCAGAATTCTGACCTAATTATCCAATATTTGTGAGGCCGATAAGAAGTTATTTGCTATATATTACAACAGATTGGGAAGTCACATCTAGCCTGGCTTTCTTGATTAAAGTCTAGTCATTAAAAATAAAGACGTATGATAAGTTTACTTTTAAGACAAACACAAAAACTCTTAAAAAGTTATTTGTTGGCAACAGAAGTGTCACATTGCAATAAATTAAAACTGTCCATTCCTTTGGCAGAATCAGGTACAGTGCCTCATAATTCTTTATTCTTCATCATTGCATGCAGTCATGGAGGTACTGGGGAGATGTTTTAAAGGAGAGAAACTTACGCATAGAAGGCTGTCTGTTCAGAGGTACCGTAAAGAGATGGGGAGATCTGGATCTCTGGATAACTGTTGCTAGAATTTCTCAGTGTGCCAAGGCCCATGGCAGTGGTGACAAAGACGATGGGAAGGATAACCTGAGCAATGAGACCTTTCCAGTTCCTGCGGGTGTGGTGGAATCTCTTAATGAGGATAGCCATGATCTTCTTCAGTAACAGATCAAAACCACCCAACCTGTCTCCCCTTGTCAGGATTTTGTCTGATTAAAAAAAGGGGGGGGGGGGGAGAAAAACAGAAAGAGAGGGAGAGATTTGATATGGTTCTGGAAAAGACTGATAAATCATGTGACAAGGTAACTTCAAAAACCATGGGTGGATGGTATAATGTAATGTGGTAGGAACAGCTTGTATTTTAAAGGCTCTGAAATGAGGTTCATCTCTTCCTTTTTTAACTTTGGGCCCGAGCCTTTCCATGTCATAGAATTGTATATAAAAGTGCTTTGTGAATTATAAATCGCTATATATAAAACATTAGTAGTTATATACATAGTCATTTTACACATCAAAAGGAGAGGTCCACAATTTGATAAATGAATATTGTCCCTGATCTCCAAAGTCTCAATGCCTACTTGGTATGTATTGCTAATTACAGATATTCGAGAGACAGCTTCTATCAAGAGACTGAATTCAAATAAGATAAACAGAAACTAATACCTGAAACTACTATGAAATAAACTAATACAAGGCATAACTTCAGTTAAAAAAAAAAAGATAAATGGCAACCATCTGCCTAGTCTAACTCATTCCTACTGTGGGTAACTTAGTGATTCTAAGTCTAATTGGCTCTCATCCTAATGTGAGGTTCAGTGAATTCACCTTACACTTGGGAAAAGGGAAATGCTCTCCTCCAAAGTGTGATTCTAGTTCAAACACTCATTCATTACATTCTCTTCAGACATTTGGACTGATTATATATGGCAGTTCAAAACTCCATTTTTACCACTAGAGTCACAAAAAAAGAACTCTTTGGAAACAAATGTCTACACTACCCCCACCCCCCGGAATGTTGTTCAGGTGTGGAGAAAAATTCCCTGGCTTCTGAACATAAGAGGAGCTGTGAAGGCCGTAAACTGTTGCTCCCTCAATGGTGTTCTTACAACTGATAATGCCATAGCCCTCCCTACAAATATAACATTCTCTCCGAGGGCCTGCGGCTGAGCACTTCTCTACATGTGATAAGATGACCGTCAACACTGTGGATATTTTTAATTCTCCATCACAAATTATGCAGCACAAAAAATCATGATCTTCATTTAGCTGATAAGGAAAAATACAAAGCTGCTTAATTTAAAATGAATTCCAATTAAACAGAGAGAACAAGTTTAAATGCAAACTCATATCTCTGCAAAGGGGAATTGTAGAAGGAGCTGAATATTTTAAGGTAATTAGTATGCTTTTCTGTTTCTTGAGAAATTACATGTGGATGACTTACAGGTGTATCAAATGGAGCAAATGTGCTTTCTAAAAGATAATGTCAATGAGGGAAACATTTTGACTGAAGAATAGTTTCAAATTATGAGACAAATGCAGAGGCAAATACATAACATTTACTTCCTGAAGCAGATGACCACTTTCTAATCAAAGTCCTCAATTCCATGGGCTCGACAATTATATTCCCCAAAAGATGATAAATGAGCAATATGGCAGAGGACAAATGAGACTCCCAAGTTCCAAAACTATGCAAACATCAGAGATGATCTTTTCTAAGTTTTAGAGCTAGGCAAATGTTTAATTAAAAGTTCTGTTCCTAGAGATTTTTTCCAAGTTAAGCAAACTGTTGAAATGCCTATTCCATAATTTATGTATCATTTTACTATATGCTTCCTTAAGTAAATAGTGTTTCCAAAGGCATAAATTAACTGTCAGAAAGAGAATAAGAGAGGATAAAAGTTATTTTCAAAGGAGCCCAATTCCTCAAAGTCATATCAAGCAGCACAATTTTTCAACGTATCTTGTGTGAAGAATTGGGTGGGGGGCAACCAATGTTACAGGTTCTTAGCCATGGAGTCTGACTTCATCAAATCTAAGACCCTCCCCCAAAAGCTTATTCTCAGAGCCTGAATATTCTCAGCACTTGAGTTATTCACAGAGGGGAAAGATTTTAGATATGTTTTCCAAGAGGCCCCCTTAAAGAGTGATGACTCCCTTCTTGTAACATTTTTCGGATGACTCCCCTGCTGAATATGGCTAATAGCAGTGAGTCAGCTACCTTCCAAGGTAACTTTGTCCATTGTTGGACAGTACCAATCACAGGAAGGATTTTAACCTGTTGAACACAAATCTGAAACAGTAGTAACAACATCTTGAAAATGACTTCCGGTGGGTATAAGGAGTAGGCACCAGCACCCTAACAAGCAAGTTCTTTCACGTTCTTCAAAATATTTTTGAAATAGAGAATTTGATTTTGTTTAATTAATACTAGGCATATTAAAAAAAGAAAAGCTTATATTTCTTTCTTCTTTTTGAATTTAGAAAGAAAATGTGAAGCTGAATTTTTGCCCTGTGATTTTCTCATGTATGTCATTTATTGGAATTAAGCAAAATATGCACATTAGATTTATACCATCTCTGTCTGTGAAATTGCTGCTGCTCACAGACAAATCATCGGGAGTTGAGATGCCGTTGGTAGTGGAATTTCCAATTTTCTTTTGTGTTAAGTGCTCAAGACTCATACTATTTTTTTGTGACTCTTTAGTCAAGTTCAGAAAGACCTAGAAAGAGAAGCCAGAACACTTCATTAACATAAAACATGTTTGTCCTATCTACTTTTTAAGATCAATTTTGATTTTGAATTTTTATTACATTTATTGAGACAAATAGTGTGACTTTAAACAAATATTTTTGACAGTGACTTTGAGTGAACATTTTTTTTAACCATACAATTTTATTACAATATTATTGACTATATTCCCCATGCTGTACTTTTCATCTCTGTGACTTATTTATTTTTTATCTAGAAGTTTGGATCCCTTAAACCCCTTCCCCTGTTTCAGTCATCCCCCCACCCCACCCAAGTAAACATTTTGGTATGTGAAGGATACGTGTTCTCTAACTGGATAAACATGTTTGTTTTCAGAAGTCAATCTTACATAAGAATGGTATTGAGGTAGTTTGAAGATTTTCTGATTTTGTGAAATATTTATTTAAAATATTTCTTTTCTCTTTTTAAAGAACTATGCATATTTATTCTCAGGGAACAGGAAGTTGTATCAGTTTGAAGAAAAGAGGAAACGCACCTCTTCCACGGTGGTGTCTGAAATGCCATAGCACCCGATATTGAGGTCACCCATGCCATTGTCCAGCGCCCTCAGGAGTGACAGGTAGGCCCCTGAGACTCTGGTGCTAAACGGAGGAAGCACATACACAAGCTCTCCCCCGATGTCCTCCTTGAGGTAGGCTTCAGGGAGGTGTGATCGGATCATTGCTGTCACGGCCGTCGTGTCGCATGTTGTATTTGCACTTAGATTTGGACTCTAGGGACAAACCAGAAGTCACCACTCCCTTGTCTTTACACTGTGCTGATGCCCAAGGGCCCTCATCAGAGGGTGGTGAGACTCTTTTGGGCCACCCAGCCCTGAGTCAGATGACACATCCCTCCTCCAATGGCTCCCTGTCCCACAGGGTCCCTAGAACTGTCTACAGTCCCTGTTCTATTGGCTCCATTCACCCGCCTGCCCCATCCCTTTTCCAGCCTCACTGCCCACTACTCACTGCCCTCCTCCAGCCATAGCAGCCTCTTTGTGTTGTTGGGAGTTTTGAACTCAGGCACACCCTCCTCAGGGCCTTCTCAATTGTTTTTCCTTTGCCCCCAGATGGTGACATGGCTCCTTCTCTCCCAAGCCCCAACTCTTGTTCAACTGTCATCTTCTCAGAGATCCTTCTCTTCCCACCCTACTTAAAATGGCGCCACTCAGCATTCCCTATTCCCCCTCCTCTGCTTTATTTCTACCCATAGCATTTATCATCCACTAATATACTTAATAATACACGTAACAATGGTATTATCTGAATTCCCCACACTCTATCAGAATATAAACTCCATAAGGGTAGAGATTTTAATATCATCAGTTCACTGCTATATCCCCAGGATCTAGAACAGTGCTTTGGGCACACACTAAGGCATAACACATACATTTCTTAATGAATTAATGAATATAACAATAAACTACTTTTTATTAGGAAGTCATGTCAGGATGTTCAGATGTAAAATAAATTACTGTAGTCAAAGCCTACCTAATGGCATACACATCTTGCACAGTATTGATAATCATATGCTATTTTTAGGTGGTACAGGGGTCCTTAGTCAGCACTGTTGTTCTTCAAAGATGTCAAAGCACCACTGGCCTGAATTGGTCTTCACATTGTCACTTGAGGGGTACTGATCAGAAGGTGCATACACAACTACATAGTATTCTCTTTATTTGCTTTAATGCAAAAAATCTAATTTTTAGCATTATAGACTGACATGCTAGGGAAACTAGAAGGCTGATTCTCCACCAGTGACCTTAAGCTATAGATCCTTTTTTTAGAGGATCTATAGCCTAATGTAAAAACCTAGTGCACTGGTTCTCGTTGTTAGATCCCAGACCAGGAGCATCAGCATCACGCGGGCCCTTGTTAGAAATGTAGTCAGTTCTGGAGCCCCATCCCAGACCTACTGAATCAGACTTTTTGGGTGAGGCCAGAAATCTGGGTTTAACCAAGACCTCCAGGTGTTCTGACGCTCCCTCAAGTTTGCGAAACATGAAACTAACATATTAGTAATGAATTTTAGCAGTTAATAAAGTTGGAGAGATTCTGCCTCCATTTCACAGAAAATTAATTTATGACCCTATAATGAGGTATATTTTCTCGCTTACAAACCTTTTTCTTGGTGAGCGTGAGGTGATACCCATCACCAAATGCTTCCTTGAGGTAAAATGGCGACCCGCAGCAGCGCAGCCCGCCCTGCTCCAGGAAGGCGATGCGGTCACTCAGCACTTCGGCTTCGTCCAAGTGATGTGTCGACAGAATGATTGTTCTGGCTTGAAAATACAGAGGAAACAACCGAGAATGAAAAATGTAGACACTGTTCTCGAGATCTACAGAGTTAGCACAAGTAAATCCTGTGATTTATGAGGAGAAGAGGCACGTTTTATGAACTAACTGAAAAACTGACCAGAAGAAGCTTTCAAAATAAACAAAGAGGAATTCAGAAGAGGTGTTACTAAATATCTAGGGCTGTTTTCTTATATGTTGGCAGCGAATACGCATTTATGGTGCCGAAGGGCTAAACGTCCATCATTTAGAGCTCGCGCGTTAGCAACTCCTTCTTTGCTCCCTTGTCTTCATTTTTCCTCTGTCTCTGTTTCTGTCTCTCTCCCCCACTTTCTTCACTATGAAGAAGCAATTTTAAACACTTTTTGAATATTCCTCTCTGATTAATCCACTCTACTCTGATTGCTTCTTTGCTTCACATCCTGTTAGCACTTGTTTAGCCTGTTTTCAGTTTATTTTCGTTTGTGTATGTTTGGTATCTCTAATTAGATTCTAAGCTCCTGGAGGCAGAATTTGGGACTTCTATCAGCTGTGCATGCTCTCAAAAAGGCCAGTGGAGTGCTCAACGACATGGATATTAACTGACCAACTCAGAAATTTAGTGGCAGGAAGAGAAGACTTGAGAAGAGGAAGACCTCATCTGAGACTCTTAATGGAGCTTCTAAATAGAAAAGGTGTAAACTTGGTTGTATGCATCCCAGAGGGCAAAATTATGACTGTTGGGTGCAGAAATTGTAAGAAGGTACTCATACCAGTTTTATTCTTGGATATAACATCCCATATACTTCGGCGAGAACATGGGTCAACTCCAGTGGACGGTTCATCCAAAATGACTACCCCTGATCCACCGATAAGAGCTATAGATATGGATAACTTCCTCTTCATGCCTCCTGACAAGGTTCCAACTCTCTTATGACGATGGCTATACAGTCCAGTATCTTTTAGCGTCCTTCAAAAATAATGTATGGTGGTTACTTTTGACAGTTAAATATTTGAATATTGAAAAAATACAATAAGCACTTTAAGTAATAGGTCTTTACTAAACAACTATTAAAAATTCAGCAAAGTGCAATACACTGCTGAGGATTCACGATATAGTTTTTTAATTGTTTATCATCTAGTTGGAGGCACAAAGTTAATACCCAGAACATACAACAACAGAATATATATATGGCTCATTTTTTTACTTGTTTCTTTGAAAAATATTTATGGAGGGCCTGCCTGTTCTGTGCCAGACCATGTTTTAGCTGCTGGAGGAAATTAGTGTGAAGATAATATTCCTACCCATAAGGAGATTAGGTTCTAGTGTGTGTATGTATCAGGAGGGATGCAGATAAAATTCAGTCAAGAAACACAGTCCCAAGTAAGTTTATAATTTGCTAGGTGGCGACAAGTGCAATAAAAAAATACATAAAGCAGGGTACCTGAGACAAGGAGTGCCTGGGGCATGCTATTTTAAGCATCTATTTTATATATGGTCATCCCCTCAGAGAAGGTGACATTTGATCAGAGACCAGGAAAGTGGAGGAGTGAGTCAAGTGGCTGTCTGGGGAAGGCTGCTCTAGGTAGAAGAAACAGTAAGTGAGAAGCCCTGTTGGCTGGAACACAAGCCAGCCTGTGACTCGGCCAGTGTGCCCAGAGCACAGTGAACGGGAGGAGAGTAGATGGAAATGACATCAGAAGTGAGATATGGGCAGGTCATGTAAGGCCTCTTGGCCTTGACAAGGACATTACAGAGTTCCACACTGAGTGTGGTGGGAAGCCACAGAGGGCTTTGAACCCTGGAGTTATATGGTCTGATCTGCCATTTAAAAAGGTCACTCTAGCTGCTCTTTGAACAATAAACTGTATAAGGGAGAGGAGAAGCTGGGTGTCCAGTTAGGAGGCTTGGCCTGGTATAGCAGTCATTAGAAACAGAGGATTTAGGGCAATATGGTAGCCTGAGATGAAGAGAGTTATACAGTTTCAGTGTAATAATTGGCTGGTGAAGATAATGACATAAAATGTATACAATACCAGAAAAGGAGAAAAACTAAAAACCAATTGTTTTGTGACCAAATGTTCCTATTGGCATTATTACCAGAGCTTGACCTCTTTTTGAGAGGCGTTACCAATGCACATCCTGGTTGCTGCTATAACTGACCTTTTTACTTCCTCGTGTAGCTGCTTTTTAGTCCAGTGAGGAACTTTGATGGAGCCATATAAGAGCAGGTGTTCCTTGGTCGTGAGGTAACTAAACAAGACATCGTGCTGCATGCAGACCCCCATATTCTTCCTTACAGTGTGGAGGTCTGTTTTGAGATCTTTTCCATAAACAAAGATGGTACCTGCTGAGGCCCCAAACAGCCCAGTTAACATGGAGCTGAAAATGAAGAAATGATAAAATAGGTGTCAACCAAGCATTTAGGCTAGATTTTAGGGCTAAATGTATCTCAGTCATTAGCAAACAATATTACAGTGTATTTCCTCAGGCAAGCTCAAGCTACAAAATAAAATGGTATTAAATGGGAACAAATACGAAATTACCTTTAAGCTTTTAATTATTTAGAGCATTACATAAATACTACCCAGTGACAATGACGGGAATGGGGCTGTGGTAGCAATGACGGTCACGGCTGTGCACTTTAATTGCAAGTACGCTCTCTCCTTGAGAAAACTCAAGCACTTGCAGGGCAGCAGATGGTATCTCTAGTCATGGATCTCAAACTTACAACTCTAGCCGAGACCTCGTCACTCAGTTCCAGGCTTGCACCATACATCCAACAGACAGTGTCACTTCTCCATGAGACATCTTACAGGATCCTCAAACTCAACATGGTTAAAACTTAATTCAGGATCTTTGCCCTCAAACCTGTGTTCCCACTGATGTTCCTCTTTCACCATATGATTAACCTATATACCGGCTGCACAAGCCTGGAATCCAGAAGTTGTGTTTGTATCCTCCTTCTATCTTAGTTTTCTACCTCCACCATATGTCCCATGTTCCTAGCCACACCACAGCGCAAGCCACACTGCCACTTGCTCCTGATTACCATAGTCTCTCTCTTTTTTTCTTAAAGGATTTTATTTATATGACACAGAGAGAGAGCACACAAGCAGGGGGAGCAGCAGGCAGAGGGAGAGGGAGAAGCAGGCTCCCCACTGAGCAGGGAGCCCGATGCAGGCTTTGATCCTGGGATCATGACCTGAGCCGAAGGCAGACGCTTAACTAACTGAGCCACCCAGGTGCCCCCATCAGAGTCTCTTAACTCACCTTCCCATGTGAACATTGGTCACCTTCAGTCCCTTTCTCTACACTGTGATTATTCTCTATCTTATCAGACGGTTGCTCATCATCTTTCAGATGGTTAGTAAACTGGGCAACTATTTAATATCCCTCTTCTCCAGTAAAATGTGAGCTCCACAAATCTGGCAAAGGACCTATTTTTTCACCACTCTCTCTCTCAGTACTTAACTAGTACCTTGTTCCTTGTGCATAATAGACCTTAAATGACTACCATGGATTAAATAGGGCATCGATATTATATGCAATTCTTCCCATAAAAACACACTGAACTACAAACAATATACTTCATTCTTTATATTCAGAAGATTAAAATTGAGACTTTCTCAGCTAAAATTACAGCCTCTTCAAGAGCCTTCTCCATCTCTTTTCTTCATTGGTCTCTTATTGCCTATTAGAAATCCTGCTTTTAAGCACTGTATGCTCACTAGAAAGCCAACTTTGAATTTAAACAGGCCCTATAAATAAGAGCAACTGCACATTCACTCATTTCATGACCTTCCTTTGTCCCCTCTTATTTACAAAAGAAAAATTAATTTGAATATATTTTGGCAGTCACTGAGCTTACTTATGATGATATTAAATAGGATATCCAGCATCTGACACTTTTTCTCAAATAAGGACCAGGGCAGCAACAGCATCTTAGCACTAACTTCCGGCGAAGTCATGTGGAGCACTGGCAGTGAGTCACAAAAAAAATTCAAAAGAATGTCACTTTAAAAACATTTGAATCTCTTCTCCTTTTGGACACAGGAAAATGCTCGTTAAATGAAGAGTGAGAAAGAACAGCCCATGTACCGCTCCTAGCCTTTTTGATCTGTATCTGATGGCTGGTGATTCTTTTCTTTCTTCATGAATCAAGGCGAGGAGCAGCTGGGGCTGAGTGTGTTTATAGCAGAGTGTGTAAACTCAAAATTATACATAGGCCAGAATAGAAATGCAAATAAAGGGAACAGACTGGGCATATGAGACAGTGCAGATTTGTGGGAACAGGAATAAATCAGAAAGCAGATGTCCCCTTTAAGAGAACAGTCACCACTAAGCCCCAACCAACTGTCCTTACCTAGGACTGTGGACCCAATGTTGCCTGAACTTCCTATTATCCAAGAAATGTCAAGAACATTTCTTTTTATTGGGACATTTCTCCATTTTAAAACATTGGCACTGAATTAAAAATTTTAAGAAATACTGGGTGGGTCTCATCTGGCTTTTGAGCACACAGGTTGGGACCTATGATTTAGACTCCATTTTACAGTAAACAAATTGAACTATCTTAATCCATCTGGGAGATGTAATAACATTATTCTTTATAAAAGAGGTGAGGAAATATTAAGTAATACGCTTCCATGACAGTAAGTGTTCAAAAAGTAACATACATTGTAGTAGTTTTCCCGGCTCCATTGGGCCCCAGCAATGAAGTAATGTGTCCTTCATAAAAGTTCAGATTGAGGTTATCAACAGCAATTTTCGAGCCATAGATCTTTGTGACCCCATGCAGCGCAACCCCAACTGTGAGATCTTTAGGTTCAGGCTCAATGTTGGAGGGAAAAATGTACTCAGGACCTGGAAGGAAATCAAGAAAAGAATTCTAAGCTCGCAAAGAAGGAAAAGGCAGCTAGAGCTAGACTTTTCCTTAATTAAAAATTGAAGACTATAACAATACAGCCCTCTAAGTAAAAAGAATTCTGGAAACAAATGATCTATTATCTTTAGCCTCCTTGTCATCTGGTTAAAGAATGAATGAGAGTGAGGAACCACGTTTTCTAAGGTTGGTATCACTCTTCTGTCAGAATAGGTAGTCCTAGAATACAGTATCATAATAATGAATTCTCCTTTATTCAAAGATCTCAAATATTAGTCTTTTTAAGTCTTGTTCCTCTCATCAGAAAAGATAATACCAACTTATGGAAAAAAATGTCTACAAGGTGTGATTTTATGGTGACAAGGCCAGCTCAGATCTGTGGCTTATAGATTCCAGTTGATTGATTACTATCTACATGTGCTTCAGGAATCACAAATAGACCATGGATATGGGTCATCCTTACTTTGTAAAGATGGCACTACTTACCCAATGTCAGTAAGTCATGAGCTTTCAATTGTTTGTGTCCAGTGTTGGTGATGGGTTATGATAAATTATCTGTACTTATAACTTGGTTACTCTATTTGACTAGTGACAGATGGCTGGAGTTAGGGGTGTAGTCTGTGGCCAAGGAACAAAATTTTTCTCTGTGTGTGTCTAACTGGACCACAAAGGGATCTACAATCTTGGCCTAATTAGCTCCATATGTTAACCAACTGAGCTAATGAGCCCAGAAAAAGCCACAATTTAATCTCCATAAGAGTCTAAACACATATGTGTAGACATATTCATCCATGACTAAAAGGATGATAATTTCACCATTTAGAAAAACCTAATTAAAATCACCAGTCATGTAAATTTTATATCACTTCTGTCATAATAATGCTTGTTGTTGACCTACTTGTCTTACTAGCAGATGGGTTGGTGTTCTGCATCATGATATTAGTAAACATAAGGCCATTGCTTTTCTCACGCTTCACGTCTGTACATCCCAATCGCTCCTTCCAATAGGAAGGAAGGACTAGAAAATACCACGGAGCTGCCACACCATATGTACCTGTAATGAAAATGTATTAGGAAGAGTAAATATTAGTTGATTGTTAACATGAAACATCAGAAACTAAACAACAGAACGTTATATATGGTTCAGAAAGTATTTTCATGTCTTTGATCTATAGCAAACTAAAGTGTAGTCTCAGTTTCCAAAGTAAAGCAAAAAAGGAAAGCTCTCTTTTATTCTTTTTTAAAAACAGCTTCATTAAGGTATAATTATATGGCATAAAATTTAGTCATCACAGTATAGGGGTAGATGATTTTTAGTAAATATAAAGTTGTGTAACCATCACCACTATCCACGCATTAGAACCACCACCCATGCATTATAGCTTCAAAAAGTTTTCTCATGACCATTTACAGATAACCCCTGCTTCTACCAAGTTCTAGACAATCACTGATTTGCTTTCTATCTCTATATTTGTCTTTTATAGGAATTTTATATAAATGGAACGATATTCTTTTACTCATTTAGAACATCAGGAAAATGTACAAACATCAATAAAACTGAATGGAAAAGCTCTCAAGCATGTTAAAAGTGGTGACTACTTGAGACCTAGGATGGGGGACTCAACTGGTGTTTTCCACTGGAATTTGGTAAATTCTCCTTAGAATTAAGAGACCTGGTTTTTGCTTTATCACATCTTAAAAGCCTATTTGAAAAGACTGGATTCCATGCTTCTTAATCCACTTCATCCTTTAAAGGAACATCAGATAACCAACAATAGCCAAACTATGGAGAGAGCCTAATTATCCATCGACTGATGAATGTATAAAGAAGATGTGGTATACATAGACAATGGAACATGACCCAGCCATCAAAAAGAATGAAATCTTGCTATTTGCAATGATTTGGCTAGAGCCAGAGTATATTATACTAGGTGAAGTCAGTCAGTCAGAGAAAGACAAAGACCATATGGTATCATTCATATTTGGAATTTAAGAAACAAAACAGATGAACATATGGGAAGGGGTAAAAAAAGTGAGAGAGGGAAGCAATTCGTAAGAGACTCTTGACAATAGAGAACAAACTTAGGGTGGATGGAGGGAGGTGGGTGGGGATGGACTAGATGGGTGATGGGTATTAAGGAGGGCACTTGTTGGGATGAGCACTTGGTGTTGTATGTAAGTGATCAATCACGAATTCTACTCCTGAAACCAATATTGCACTGTATGTTAACTAATTAAAATTTAAATTATAATTATAATTAAAATAAAATAAAATAAAGGAACATTAGAGAAAGAAGTCACCAGTGTATTATCTCATCCTGGAAAATTATGGTTAATTCTGGGATCTAAGTTGTTTTTTTTTTTTGAGACTGTATATAGCAAACCAAATATTAGAAAATCTACATTAGCTGATTTGTAATTATGAAAACTATATAGAAAAATATATCTGTAGGAAATATGTTCATACCTGGGAATACATTCCTGACATACCAAGCAATAAGGAAATAAATGAAAGAGTCAGCTAGGATTAGACAGCACAGCCAGCCAAATGAAGTGGTATCATCCTGAACTGGGGAACTGTACATATTTTCCCATTGAAGACCTAAAAAGTGAACACATATATTTATTCTTCTGTGAGACATACTGCAGTTGTGAACACTAAAATCCAGTTTTAAAGGAAGTGAGCCTACCAATGCCTTGCTCCTCATATCTTGCAATGTATTGACTTGCATAACTGAATGCTGTTGGGGACAGCAGACTCTGTGAAGAAAATAAACAGCAATGATAGTTCTTAAAGATTTTGTAAAAGAGGGATCTAAACATACTTAAAACTTTGGACACTTACATAGGAAAAATTGACACTAACTCCCTAAGTGCATTTAAAAATACAGAGGTCTCTTATCAAGCACGCTACCACTCTGAAGGAAGAGAGGAGGGAATAGCAGGAAACAAAAGCAGGAAAATTACAACTTGAAAAATATTTGTCAAAAATCCAAAACATATATCTATACTTAGTAAATGTTGCTTAGAAATTTATAAAATAGATAATTACAGGGTAATGCAATGTTAAGACTAAAATCAAATAAACCATTAGGAGCCAGAGGATGTTTTTACTTCATAAATTGATTATAGGTTAACAGAAGTACTATGAATTAAAATACACTAAAATACAAATCGATTGAATACTTATAATGCAACACATTAGAAATTTAATGTCGTTTTAATCCAAAGCAGTTAATATTAAATGAAAGTTATTCAACACTATTTCCATAAACACCAAAGTTTCAATACGACTCTCAGTGAGATTTATTTTTCTACTTTCCAAACTTCAAAGTATTCTTAAACGATTTCATTAAGTTTCTTAAATTAATTCAATACTTTTGAATTGAAACAGGCAGAAAAGAACTCAAAATTGATCATATACTGTCAGTGCATTTGTCTTTATGCCTATAAGTAATACTGTATGTTAGTTATGAAAACCATGAAAATTATTTATATAGGAGAATAACTCCAGTTATAAAGGTTTTAAGATATTTAAGGGATTGGACCAGAGAAGAAGTCAGAATTTTTGATGATCTTTAAAATGTAACACAGTACATTTTAACTATTCTTTCTTCAGAAATTATTTCTTAACAGAATTGCTGTTAAGAAAAGTCTCTTTTTCATTGTCTTATGCTTGTACAGTATACAGCAATATAGGAAAAACTATCATTAGGATAGTTAAGCTTATTTTGCAATCATAGAACCTTTCAATTAGATAAATGAACTTTCAGTTTAAGAGTCTAAAAACATAAGGAGAATCAATTCTTATCACACCCTGGCCATTCAGTTGTGACAGTTGACTCACCATGAATACTTTTATTACATAGCTCAACTCATCCTCAACTGTAATCAGAACAATAAATGGAAAAAAGGCAATGATGTAGATGAGGCTTCCAATCAGGGCTGCAATGTTGGTGTTATTGAAAAAGACACTGATAAGATAGCTCATGGCAATGACTGAGAAGCTATAGTCCGAAAAATACAGGAACAAAATGAACCCATTCGTTTTAGGAAGAATATTGCCAAACTTGAGTATAACGATGAGGATGACGATGGTCACCAGTAAAAATCCAATGCTCTCTATAAGCCAGGCAAAAAAGTGGCTGCAGGAGTTCACACCCATCATCTTCATGTACTGCAGAAAGGAAAAAGCGTTAGCCACTTTTGAGCCAACATTCTCTCAAATAGCAATTATTCCTGCACCGGGCCAAAATGCCCACGATACTCTTCATATATACGGAACCAGACATCTTAATGATTTTCATAAGTCAAGGATTTGTAAAATTAATATGACCATTTACATCAGCCCATTTTAAATTATATGCTTTCAGAGTGCCCCAGTGTAATGGATGATTTGGATGGTGAGGTTCTTTTTTTTTTCCAATTTCATTTTATAACTGGTATCTAACTGATGGATCCAGATTAAAGTAGTTTAGAATGGATTATCAAAATTTATGGTGTCTCCTGCAGAATTTTACAACATGAATTTGACATTTGTACAGTTATGAGTATTTCAAGCTCATAGAAAAACATGGTTGATTTCAAATTTGGTGTAGGGACCGAGATAATAAAACTCCATTTTTTAAAAAAAGATACATTAATGGACAACACAATCAGTACTCTTGTTCCTGAGAGAAAGAGAATAAACCTGACTCGTAAGAATTAAAACATGCAACTTTGAAGTGAGACTTTCTGTGTTTTGGCACAGTTTCCCCATCCTTAAGATCACTGGGTGTTTAGGGCAGGTCTGTCACCTATGTTTTCCAGAAAGACATTCATGCACCTGAAATGAACTCATGTATCTGAGATCATCTATACCTCTCTCTCAATTTATATTCTTTAATAACTCAGTGATATCCCTGGAGGCCGAGGCATTCCACTAAGGTAGAAAAACAGCCAGCATGATGCATTTGAGCGTTAACTCAAAGAGATTCTGAAAGATGTAAATTCCCCTGGATCTTGGTTGCCTTGAATTTGGTCACATGTTGCACTTCGGGGGAACCTGGAGAGCCTCATTTCCAGTTTTAACAATACATGATTAACGCTAAGCTTATGAAACTAACAGTCCATTTTAAAAAAGAACAAAAGAAGTGCTCCACTAACAGCTTTATAATCCAGTGTTTTGGGTAAAAATCAAGGATTTTCAATGTCCTCCTCCTTTAAAACTAACTTGTCTGGGGGGGGAAAAAGGAATGTGCTGAATCTTTTGCTCTACACGTGAAACAGTGAATTTTACTTTCTGCCTTTGCAACTTATCACATTTTGATAACTCTGCTGCTCCTCTTGTTGCCATGGAAACAGCTACCTGACTGCCAACAGTCTAAGCTGTGGGCCTTAAGCTAATCACCACTGAGAAAAAGCCTGTGACTTTTCCTCTTAACTTTGCCCTCTTCCTTACCCTCCTCCCTCCTTACTGCTTCTCTCCTCCCAGGCCCTCCCGCCCTTTGCAGTAAAGACTCAACTTATGTTTCCATAGGAATGGAAGGGTGGGTCAAAGTAAAAAAACCAGCATGGAGCAAAGACGCACTATGGAAGGTTTCCTCCAGTTGCTATGCATCTATCATTGAAAACGAAATTACATTTCGGTATGAGAAAATACCTCACAGGTCTTATTTTCGAAATTTTCTCTCTGCTCCCCAATCCATTTGAGAAAATTACCATGTCATGTTCGATGACTGCATTTTAGAGACACTCGCCTATTCAAATACGATCATGATATGTTAGCTTTTTTTATTGCCTTTCCTATTTGTGTTTTGAGATTTAACTGAGTTTATAATTAACTGGGGAGTTATGGGACCCATATAACTACTCCAAAGCTGATATTCACTACCTAATTTCATGTGGCTTCTATGAAAAATATCTTCTCTCCAGCAGTGTCTGTCAGTAGGAGACAATGTCAAAACATTTCACAAGGTGGATGTAAAATGTCTAGGACACTATCAAGGACATGAGATACAGCTGACCAAACATGTCTTGCTTCCCCAAAAACTGATAGCTGCAGTATAAAACATTTATATATCCAGAAAATTCTCCATTCATAGCCTTATTAAAAGATAATCTGGCAAACCTGAAGGCCAGACTACAGGTGTTTATCACTGTAATTTTGAAATTTTCAAGACTCGAAATCAGATTCCTATTCCTGAGAGTCGGTAAAAGTTGGAGAATGATCACTGCTTCTTACTGAAATGGACTGAGTTAGGTGCTTCCGAAAGTGTTTACTATTTAACATTCTAGCATGAAATTTCAGTGTTAAACTTCACGATTTTATGCCATGAGGAGAACAGCTGTTATTCATAAAGAGAAAGAGCAATGAGAGCATGTAAGTTATCCATAAATTATCCAGATTCACTGCCAGCTTCGTTATAATAAATAAGACCAAAGTTGCTGATGGAAGATGGCCCACAGAGAACGTCTGGCTACGCTTTCCTGGATGTCGTTGGATGCTCCTCAGAGTGACATATGTCAGGTGCCAGCTTTCCAGTCAAAGAATCACTTGTCTCAAGCCTCCCAAACCTGCCTGAAGCAATTCATCAATATCTGATAACCTGTTGCTCAAGGAAAACCCTCTACAGTGGTCAGAGTTTGCTCCAGTTTATAGCAGAAAATAATGAGAAGGGATTCTGTAAGATTGCCACATTCAAGAGAAGTTTATAGCAGAAAATAATGAGAAGGGATTCTGTAAGATTGCCACATTCAAGAGAAGTTTATAGCAGAAAATAATGAGAAGGGATTCTGTAAGATTGCCACATTCAAGAGAAGTTTATGCACAGGAATTGACATTAATGCTTTCAGGGAAAGAAATCACAAATATTCATATCTGTCAAGCACTAATTTGTAAGGAGTAATACCATTTTCTACCTCAACTAAAAATTTTCTTAACAGTAGATTTTTATATTATTGTTTTTTAGTGAGATATAAAGGATGTTGTGAGCACTGCCTGCAATGTTCCAAATCCCCACTCATATGATGGGTAGTGTCTATCAAGAAAGCTAAACACTGTCTAAAGTGAAGCACCAAAGAACTAAATCCCTTACATAATTCTTGGTAACATCTTTCCAGACCACAGATATTTTAGGTTATCTGAACTGAGATAGAAGAACTCCAAATTTTGTCTCCAGCTGAATATAAGTACCGAAATCCCCATAAATGACTTATATTAGAAGCTAACTCATAAATCAAGAAAATAATGTGAGAAAGTATTTTTCCGTGTGTTGTAAATCAGTTTTTGTATAGCCTTAATTTTTTAATTGGTAAAAGAAAGGAACACAGAACAAAACCCAACTGAAAGCCATTTCAAAATAGTTTTCTTATCTTTTCTTTTTTAAACTACAGGCTTAATTTCATCGACAAACTTATTGGGCATTAATATTTGCGCTAATTCCTCAAGTTAAAGGAATTCACTGGAGTCATACTTTAACAAGGGCAAGGATTAAGGGCTTCATTGAAATAGCAACTACCTTGGTTTTCTTGCCCAGATTTAACAACAATTACAGAACGAAAAAGGTTTTTCTTTTTTTTTTTTTTTTTTTTACCTTTTTTATTTAATTGGAATGAGAAGGATGCAGGGAATTAAAAGCTTTAGAACTTAGTGGATAAAAATGATGGTATTAAAAAGTGATTTTGAGTCTCTGGTAACCTAAGAGATTTTCCATCATCATCTTCAAAAGCCTTTAAGGGTCTATGCCACGAAAATAAGACTGTGAGAAGAAAAGCAGCTATGCTGTGGAAAGGTTTGGTTGAAAGTCAAGACATTTTGAGTTCCAGACCTAGATCTACCACTAACTAGCTCCTCAGTTTTCACAAGCCACCTCTCACTCACTGGGCTTAGCTTTTTCACTTCTAAAAGGCAGGAGGTAAGATGAGAACCATGGGCAGTACAGGAAGGCTGAGCAGGAGGCACTGAGAATATTCCACTCATTCCACCCCTGGTTCCATCAATTCATCTCACAAATACACTGCATTCCTTTGAATTTAGGATGCTGCTGATTTTAAGACATGCCATTATTTGACATGGCAGCAAGAAAGAAAAATCACCACCAAATAAATGATGATACCTCATCAAATGCATCCCAATTTCAGAGGCTTTAAGAAGCAAGGAAAAAAAAATCTTGACCTTAGAATTGATAAAGTATGGATGATTGAATGCCTTTCTTGTTATGGCAGTGAGAGAGCCACATTCTGGAAATATATTGCTGAATTAAGTCTAGATGGTAAGACTTAGAAAGTTTAACGGATTGAGTCCAAGTGAACTGGAAGATTCAAAGCCTGATTCTCTGATTCCAAGTTCAGTGATCTTCCACTATATGACTTTGACGGCCAAGATCGGGTAGTTAAATTTTGTAGGTAGATGCATGCAAAATGAAGACACGAAGCTACCAAACAGAAACTGGTTCGTCATTAAAAGTATGTCTTTCATATCTTCAGTTAAGAAAGAACTCTTCATTATGCTTTGATTTTTTTGTGGCATCTACAGATGCACTCAAAAAGCATCATCGTCAGACACAAAATAATACAGTGTGCGTATGATATATACACAATAGAATACTTATATTTACTGGGTGTTTCTACCACAAATACTGCTTTTAAGATATTTACTTTGAAGTAGAAAAGAACTCAGTTTCTATCACAGTTTCCTACTTTAAAGTTTCCCTTTAGTCTGTGAAGAGTCACTTCTGAGTACCAGGAACCTGAAAGTGAAATATAAGGTAGGCGCTTGCAACCAAAATTCTGGTTTAGGGCATGGATTCAAGTTTCTAAATTGGAATTAAGAATGCATTGCACACAGTCCTGAACACAACAGAGCTCAAACCAGCTGATAACGAGTTTACCAAATTATAACTGAAATATAAAAATGCAGCTGTGAGGATCAGCCAGAATTCAAATACAAAAGGTAAGAAGTATAGGTTCAAACTCTAGGACACCCCTGGAAACCCGAGGCTGAGCTCACAGAAAACATGAAGCAGTAATTTGTACCTTATGAGGAGAAAGAATCAATAGCCTGGAAGCACTGGCAAAGTCGGTCTGGAAAGCGCAAGTGGGCTAACAGGTTACTCTAACCTCATTATGTCAGACTGTCAGCCAGGCCTTGCAAGAATTATTGTGCCCCAGTTTTGAAGTGTTTCTGCTTTCTTTTCGCTGCAGGAGTGAGTGTAAGAATGGACACATTACAGGATGAGCAGATAACATAGTTCTTATTCCAACACAACCCCCAAATCACACAACGCTTTTTCATAAATTCTAAAAAGTAAGATACCTGGGATCTGGAGATAATGACGAGGAACATGCTCCAGAACAGATCATGCTTTACATCCCAGGTCCTGTCTTTCATCATTATACTATTAACCTGGTCAGTAGCATAACATGAAATTCTTAGTTGCTATAAATCATGAGTCAGTGGAAGACAGAGAAGAAGAAAATTGAAGAAGACAAGGTATACCAGAAAGAGAATTTGCTTCATGGGAGCTGGAACAAGCCATCTGTTTGTCTATGGCTATGTGTCTATGTCCATATATCTGTATCTATTTTCATTTGGACTCATTTAGTTACCATGCCAACAGTCTTCCTGCCTTACTAGTTATTACTGTTATTATTTAAACTTCCTGAGTTAGATCCTAAGTCCTATAGGAACTTCTTGGACAAAATTACTGCTAGGATCATAAATTGTACTCAGATGTTATTCAGAATTATTTATATTTCATTTTTCAGAGGCACTTATAAAATGACTTCTATGTAACTTTATAAGAAAAAAAATATTGCCGTATCAGCTGCCTTTGTGATTCATAAAATATTTCTTTTTAAATTCATGAGGAGCGGGTCAGGCTTTCTGAGTTTGTATAGCCATGATGAAAATCATAGTAATTATTACACAAACGGATCTTATTCATAATACGAGGAGAGTCTCGACATACCTCATGAAGCCGGAGATCTTTCTCATAAACAAGCTTTTTTACAAATGCAGCTATAAATACAACCCAGGCAACCATGAGCACAATTGGAAGAGAATAAGAGACACTGGTTAGGAAGCTGTAAGAAAAACAAAAACATAAAAACAAAAATTCAGCAACCCAAATGAGTACCATCTATGCAGATTGTAATATATAAAGAACACATCCCCTCTTACAGTGAAATTATACTCCTGTTTTGAAATTGAGAATAGTCATTAATATTGCTCCCTTATTTATGAAGTGTGAAGCTGACTTAACAGTACACCTATGATTTTCTTACTGTAATGTTGCAAAAGTGAAAAACAGCTCCGGACTGTTAGATAAAATTACCATATTGTTTAGAGCGTGTTTGAGTAGGTCCTGTCTAGGAAAATAATTATTACATAGATATAATTGCAAAGCTCAAAACCCTTCTGTCTAAACCAAATTCTTATCTAAAAGGCAGATATAAAATTAGATGATGATTGGTTTATCTAGCTAAAAGCTATATCTTCCCAAATTACTGTATTTATCTACTCTTTAGAAGCTCATAGTTATTATTAAACTAAATTTCCCAAATGAAATACAATAAAACTCAAAGCACTCAATTTAAAATGCAAACAAAGAACCCGGATTCCTCAAAATCATGCCCCAGGAGATGTTTCATACACAGTATAGCAATGTCTTTCCTGATAATGTGCTAAACTAGGCAGTCACTGGACGGCTGCATCGGGCTCCAAATATACTCCTGAGTGGTCTCCCATGACACCAGAAAGTTCCAATGCAGTGTTTCTCGAAGTTAACCATGCATCACAATCACCTGAAGGGCTTACTAAAACACAGATTTCAGAGCCTCACCCATGAGCTTCTGATTTATTTTATCTGCAGTGGGATAAAGTATTTGCATTTTAAACAATTTCCCAGGTGATGTCCATGTTGTTGGTCCAGGGACCATAGTTTGAGAACCATGGTTCTGACACTAGCCACCTTTCTATGGGGTAAGGCAAATGAATAGTTTTCAATGAGAGGAACTCTAAATTGACCTGTTTTCCATAGTAGTCTCCACTGACATTTTCACTTGGAGAACAGTACCAAGGCCATTTCCTTTTTAATCTGTAAGGCTAAGGAATTACCTTCAAGTTCCTCATGAAAAATGCAAATATTAATGGAACATGACATCACCATCATTCATTATAACTTTAACATCAGAAGTGTATCACCATCAAAGACATGAGGATTATTTGGGCTTTTTCTTTGGAAGAGGGAAGAGTGAGGGTTGGGGCCATATCCAATTTTTTTGGTTCCTGGGAAACTGCCTGGCATGGGGTAGGCACTTAAACAATATTTGTTGAATGAATTTTCTCTTGGTTCAGGTCCAGCCCTAATGGTGTTTCTGGCCGTAGAATTAGGCAAAGGCCCTCATTCGTTAATAACATATTCCCTGTAATGTTTCTTCCAAGTGATTGTGCATTTTAAGACTGGTTTGGTTTAGCTTTGGTTTAATATAAGGAGAAAATGCTGGTTTCCTAATTGAAGGGCCAGTAAGGTACTAGCTATACAACTTTGGACACGTTACTTAACCCTTTTGGATTTCAGTTTTTTCATCAGGAAAATATGCTTAATACCACCTGCCCCCTCTTACCTTACTGGGGTTGTTGGATAGAACAAAGGAAATAATATATGTGGGAGCATTTGTATGCAATAAAGAATTTATATGTATTTGGAAGATACTATGGTCATACTCTCCCATGAAGAAAGCAGAGTACAGTTACTTTTCTTCTTAAAAAAGAAAATCCAGGTACCCACCATCCTAGGTGCCAAAATTTACAAGGGGAAAAAGATGAGCAGGAAAATAAGATGAGAATTTTCTTTTAATTGAACCCACAGGTCTTTACTGTTCACGCAAGCCGTTGTGGTTCACACACAGTTCAGGCTGCAAGGAACTGACCGGCCACCACAATAAGCAGCTAACCTTGGCAGCCCATGGATGGAATCCTCATCCGTCTCCCCGTATCACTGCTGCACAGAGGGTTACGTGACCTCATTTCATCTATAGCTCTTGAAGCAGCCAGAGGAGACAGACGCATCGATAGAAATAAAAATGAAAAAAAAAAAAAAAAAAAAGCCCAGAACCATCCGAATTGTATATAAACTGCAGTAATTGGGCTGGATAGCAAATGCAATTTCTGTTAAGTGATATTCAGCCTCCAGCTTTTACGCAGGAGGAGGAGCCTTACTATGATCAGAGTGGAGGAGCCAGTCACTGCTACTCGACTGGCAGAGTTTTTGACCATTCAAATTCAGTTGTCTAAACCATACTTTACACTTTTTGTCCATTTAGCAAACCATTTTCCTTACTTTTATTTTTCTTAAGATTTTATTTGAGACAGAGAGAGAAAGCAGGAGCAGGGGGAGAGGCTGAGGGAGTAGGGAGCTGAGCAGGGAGCCCCAGCTGGGGCTCGATCCCAGGACATTGGGATCATGACCTCAACTGAAGGCAGACGCTTAACCAACTGAGCCACCCAGGCGCCCCAGCAAACCATTTTATTTATTTATTTATTTATTTATCTATTTATTTATTTATTTATTTTTAAAAGATTTTATTTATTTATTCGACAGAGATAGAGACAGCCAGCGAGAGAGGGAACACAAGCAGGGGGAGTGGGAGAGGAAGAAGCAGGCTCATAGCAGAAGAGCCTGATGTGGGGCTCAATCCCATAACGCCGGGATCACGCCCTGAGCCGAAGGCAGACGCTTAACCGCTGTGCCACCCAGGCGCCCCCCAGCAAACCATTTTAGATGAAGATTCCTAGCACGTGGACTGGTAGTGCATAACATAGTTTCAGATGGCATAATATTTATCTTAAGAGATCCATAATGTGTTTTATCAAAATTCTTCCTTAAGACTGGCCATGCACTTGTAGATTTTTACTGAAATTTGAGAGTTGGAAGAGATGTTAAGATTGTCTTGCTTAGAGAAAGGGAAGACCACTAGAGAGTGGGTAGCATCCAAATCGTGCAGCGCTGCACTCAGGTCTGGAGTCCAATTCTCCTGCATCAAGTGCCACAGTACTTGGAAAGCTAAAGGTTATGATCGAGAAAACCTGAACCATTTGATAAGGACTTGACCATCATTCTGGTAACAATAGGCAGCCAGAGTGGAGCTGTGCCCTGTGGTGTGGACCCTTGCCTAGAAACAAGCATTTGACAAAAATTTCATGAAAGAGTCTTTCGCTTGATCCATGTGAATGAATACGCAGAAATGAGTTCTCAGAAAAGTGGTTGGCTATTAAAAGGGACTTACTTGTCTTTCATGTAGCAGGGATATGGAATTGCCTGGACCTGGACTGCTACTTCCTGGGAGTTTCTTCCAGTCTGCAATTCAATGATTGCTCTCTCAATACTATCCTGTAAGTAAACAAAGGCCCTGCCATAGATCTGGTTATGGGATGGAGAATTGTGTGGCCCCGGAGCCCAAATCTTGGTCCTTATGCTTCTTGTGGTCTGTGCGGTCTTGAGACTCATGCGGATGGTGTATTTTATGACAGGAGGAAGAGAGACATTTTCAGAGTCATAGCCTCTGTGCCAGCTTCTGTTAGAAGGAAGCTTAAAAATAACACCTAAAAATAAAATGGCAACAACAGCAGAAAGGTTATTTTATGGTTGACATTATTCATTGTTTGGAGGGTACACTTAGGGGGCAGCCAAACAGGCAACTGAGTTTGTAATGTGACAGTAAGTTCAGGCTCCTAATTTACAGAAAAGATGGCTAATTGGAAGTGACAACTTCAGAGATTCAAAGCAGGAGTTTGAGAATATAATTACAAACTAAGTGGCCAGATTAAATATATCACTCTAAGCCACTTACTAAAATTAAAAAAAAAACCACCACGATAAAATGAATAATCTTGACTGATTATGGACTCAACCTCACCCTGTAACTATGTAATCCATTTCAGTCTTCATTTTAACCATGCCAACAAAATCATACTTTTGTGGAAGTCTTGTCAGACAATATAGTGGGTTAACTACATGAAAGGTTTTCATTTCTAAGGACATCAGAGGGGACAGTGACCGTCCCCCCCTCCAGACTACTTTCCTGAGTTCTCGATGAAAGGGGTGAGGGAAGAATTTGGCCAATTTTAGTACAAAGAGAAGCTCACACTCTAGTAGAATACCACTTACTTCCAAAGAGTTCATTGCTTTTGTAAAGCCTTTTGGCCTCTCTCTCCATTTCATCTATGCTTTTTGCTGCCTGAATACGGTCATATAATACACAGGAGGAAATATTTACTGTCAGGGAAGATAGCGTGTTGAGTTGATCAATGATCTCAATGCTGTTTTCTAATTTCAGCCTTAGAATATCTAAAGAAACAAAGCAAAATAGACAAAACATATATTATAATGTTGTACTGTAATATTGTTTCTAGTAGTAATGGGACAAAATACTGACTTTTTAGTCAGTACTTACTTAGATTATGAGTAATAGGAAGTTGTAGAATTTACTAGAATTTAAAATATTTGGTAATAAAAATATCTAGTAACACCTGGGAAAATGGGTCCAGATGTGCAAATATTCATTGAACAGAACATTGAGCTAGGATTGATAGAGTAGACCCAAGTTCAAAGAGTGATATGAGCTAACTTAAAAGTATATTCTGCTACAATTTGGTTAGCCAGTGACTAAAGGTGAATAATTTAAAAAATACATCCACATGGGAAGAAAACTAGAGATGGAAGTTTACAGTAAATGGACACACTCACTTTATTCAGATAATGTGAATGTAAGAACTTAAAGGAAAATCTACGTAGATTGTGTAGAACAAATAAACTATATTGTTCAATAAGGCATGCTACAGAATAGTTTCTTAGGAGACTGTGAGAATCTACGCCACATAGTGAACAACTTTCTCTAAAACTGTTTGATTTAAAACCTTATGTGAGTTCTCTCTATTGATATCTGTATTAATCTAGACAAAATGATCAAGATTTTATTTTAGGTAATTACTCTGGAAGAAAGAGGATTTAATTGCTCTTCAATTTCATGATTCCTTATGAGGAAATCAACCGAGACAAAGGGTAAATATGAAATTGCAAGTTAATAAATCACTTGGCCAATTAAATTTTCACTGACTTGATCGTCATGAATACCAAGAATGTTGTATCATAAATCCCTCCTCACAGAACCCAAACATGACTCTTCCACAGTCCAATGTAAGACTTAATTTCTCACAGAGGGCAGCTTATTAAATGCATTTCTCATTAGAATTTAAAGTGAAATGGTTGGTTTGATATAGACATTGGTGGGGGAGGGGCAAAACTGTGGTTGAACAGTGGCCTCCAGTGGCCATTGGAAATCAACACAACACCAAGGATTCCTTAGACATGCTGGCAGAGAGGATCAAAGAAGAGCTATGAGGGTCAGTGCTCCCTCAGTTCAAACTATATAAACTCTTAGATACTAAATTACACATACAATTATAGGAACATCAAGTCTCTGCTACATTCATTTTAGTCTAATTTTAAATTCTAGAACTCCCCTTCTATATTTAAAGTTAGGAAGATAAAACTTGTGAACTTTGTAGTATATTTTTGATATTTTTATCAAATGGTTTCTTACCCAAATGATACTTTCAGAGAATAAATCCACTAATATCTTTCTTCAGTCAAATTCAGGCAACTATCATGAAGTGCACACAACTATATACAAGACAAATGTAAGCATAATTCTTCCCTGCTGGTTTACAACCTATGTCACTTATGTCCCAGTAGCACCAGGGAGGAGGAGGGGCACTTGCTCTACTGCAGCCAAATTCAGATGCTCTCAATCCCTTCCTCATACTTGTGGTTGCATAGCAACAGCGAGTCAGACACAGACTGAATTAGATGTCTTGTATCCCTTAGGTTGAAGGTGGGGATGTGGCAGAGGGAATGCATAAGTTCAGACAGCTTCCTTTGATCCTCTTTGCCTGTTCCTTTTAAATGACCGTGAGAGGAGGATCCAACCTTGAATACTGATTCACGTTTATTTTCTTTTGAGTCTCTTCATTGCTTTGTTTTGCTTTTGCTAACTCAATAACTTCTTCCAGGTACATTCTGGGTTAGTCAAATTGATACTGAGGCCAGTGGAGATAAAATGTTAAATATAGCCAGACATAAACCATTTCATTTTCCTTTGTCCTTAAGGACCTGCTTTTCATCAAGTTACCAAAAAAAAAAAAAAAAGTCCTCTTATTTCTAGCAACCTACCAACCTACCAATGATTGCAGGAAAAGCTGCATTTACATGAAGTATATAATTGTTGAAACTAACTGCAGATACTGGGTATCCACATAGTTGTTACTACTTGTAATTATACAACTACCTGGGGAAAAGACGGATAGATATATCCAAGATTCTACTTAGAATAACTAGCTAAAAATAAAATACAGGAAAAAAACAAAACGTTTTCAAATGCAACCATGTTTTTCACATTTCTGACACGACTAGTGAACAGAAGTTTTGTGAATCTGGACTTACCGAGTTCATCTATCTGTTTCAATAGTTCAACAGCATCAAGTCCCACAGAGAATTTCACAAAAACTTGCACAAAGGGGTTCCTTAGAGTGTTCTAACAAATGATAATAGGGAATCAGTTTCAATACAAGAGGAAAACGTGTCTAATGATTGTCTCTCTAATAATACCTTCAGTGAAATGAAGTAACCCCCACTCTGTAGTACCAGTGCCTCACCTTGTGGTGCTCACATACAAGTCCTTGAGAAAGAAAAAGAAGGTACATGGCTGCTCATGACTAGAAAGGCTGGTTTTTTCCTTATCTATAGACAAACTGGTCAGCATGCTAAAGTAGCCAGATCTAATTATCAACAGTAAGAAATTATATTTACCCTAACAGTTTACCCATGGCTATTACATCATTTGTTTTTTGATATATGCTGTGCATAACTGCAGTGGCTGAATTTCATAGCTGAATTTTGTTCAACAGAAACAAACTAAAACAACTTCTAAAAATTGTGATGTCTATATGGAATTTCATATCACAGTTGACCGTGTATCCTACTTCTACTACTTCCTAGCTACTGGCTCTCAGCAAGCACTTGGCTTTTTCCAGCTTCGTGTTACTTTTCTGTAAAGCAGGTAGAAATGACTCATCTTATCAGGACAGTCAAATGTAAATTGCTACACTATCATTTTATATTGTAAAAGGCACAATTATGTGAACATAGAAAAATGAACTGATGATAAAACATTAAATTACTCTATATCCATGGAAAGACTGAAAATTTCATAAATGCTTTGACATATAAAGACTGTTATAGCTATCTTCTGAATGAGTAGACATAGCTTCTACCACTGTAGAAGTACAACTAGGTAACACTTACTGAGATGTTACTGTGTACTGGGCACTGTCTAATACAGTTTACCTTAATTTTCTCACACAGTTTTCCATAACACCTTGAGGTCCCTTGCGGACACAAAATCAGTAAGGGCCAAGGGGAAAGTTGAAGGCAGAGAATTCAACTTGATTAAAAAGATGTTTATCCTATGTGTTAATCCATTGCCTAGTTTTTATGTGAGCCAGGCTTAAGTTGGTTTTCCCTTTAGAGGACGAGTCAGTACTACTTACTATTCTGTCCTTCCTACCAAGATCTTCAGTTTTGTTATCATGGAGATATATGATTAAGAATAATATGTATTAACAGAGCATATATACAATAGAATTAATTTGCTAAATCCACAGGTGCTGAGGGATCCAAGAGTAGTTGGCAGCATGTAGACCAATGGCTATGATATACTCAGACTGCGCTAAGCCAAATCCTTTAAAGTCTCACTATCTACCAGGAAGTAATTTGTGCATCAGGGAAAAACTGAATCAGAGCATTAGTAATAAACAAGGCCCTGTGTTAGCTGCAATTCAGAGATGATCCACAGAGCCACATGGCCATTCTCCCACCACTCCTTTTGCAATCAGTCCTAGGATATATAAGTAATATTTTTACATGCTTCCACACATATGATCCTCACACATCTGTGTAGTGGCTATCAAGACACTCATTTTAGAGATTTATAAACTGTAGATCGAGTGTCTTACATCTTTTGTCTAGAGGTTCACATTGGCAAAGCCAGGTGTGACGCTAAAAGCTTTGAATTTCAAATTCTGTGTACATTTGTAGAAATAAGTTTGTCCTCAATAACTGAGAATAATGATTTGTTTTGGTCTAGAACAGAATAAAGTTGCTGCCATTAGATGATGGCCTCTTTATGGAGATGGTCACAGAGCTTCTCTACAGCAAATTACTGCATTTTGGAACTATGAGGCATAGATCGTGTCTTTTGTTCATTCACTGTTTTAGCCAACAAAACGTTCCTTAATGAAATCACATGTGTAGGGTTTTTTTCCTGCTCCACAGGAAAAAAGTTTTAGGAAAAAAGGAGCAATCTTCCATTTAGGAAAATACATATGTCAATAAAGTACTACTCAAGTGGTCTTTGTTACAAGATTCATCAAAAAAAAAGGGGGGGGCCACTTAAAATGAACATACTTAAAATTAGGACCAAATTTAATAGTAAATTGTGGGGAAGGTGTTTGATCGAAGTTTACTTTTTAAATTAATTAACTTATTAAATATCTGTTTCAGAAATGTATTTTATTATTTATAATATTATAACATAAACTTTATATATTATTTATAATAAGAGCCAGATTGTAATTGTAACTATGTGCCAATTGTTAGTCAAAACAAAGACTGAGCAAAGCATCTTTGGGTGTAATTTTTCTGACAAAGTCGTGTGCTACAAATCTTTTATTCTATATTTAGCTTCTTGAGCATGATTATAAGAAGGCCTTTTGGGGAAGCAGTGGCAAATATATTTTAGCTCTCCATCAATCTTCCTTGGGCCTCTCTCAATACTTCGATATGCAAGCCATTCTCTCTTGAAGTTCCTATGTTGCCTTCCTTCCTGCCAGTTTTCTCTTCTCTAGCTGGTAACTGGTCTGATTCTGTTGCTCCAAGGTTGGTTGTCGACATCTCTGTTTGTGATTGGACCATTTCCTCACATTATTTTTATCACCTTCAGAAACCTTGTATCTTTTGCAAGAATTTCCAGTTACACTTTTTAACCATTGTGCATTGTATTTGAGTTGCACTGTCAAATCTTTAACCTAGAGTGTCGTATGTTTCAACCGAAGAACTCCCCAAATTTAATGTCCTTCTTCAGAATATTAATATTTTAGGAACTCTGGTTCTGTTAAGATAGCAAAAAAATAATTTAAAGTGGAGGAACAAATAAAATGAGCATATTTTAAAGTAGTTTTTACCGCATTTTAGTTTTGGAAAACAAGATTTATGTCAGTATTTATGAATCAAGTTCAACCTGTAAGATGGCTTATCTCTGAATTAGAGAGAAAGGATGCATCATGGGAGCTGAGGATGATTCTGAATGTGAGTGACAGATCTGTTATCCTGTCTCAGATTTTCTCTCTGGAGGACAGGCAATTTAATCTACTGAATATGGATTCTGAGTTACTATCTGCGAATTCCCATAATGAAAGTGATTAAAATCTCAAAGAATTATAATTCCTATGGAAGAGAAAGAGCCGTCTCCTACCTGGAGCATGGGAATTGTCTGGTTTAACAGGTGGAAAGAATTCATGAAAAGGGGGGAGTTATCCATCCACTCTTGAGATTTTTCCCTTAATTCGGCCAGCTGCCTCAGAGTTACATTAGACTAAAAGACAAAGAAAAACAGATCTGGTCCATTACTATCTTTCCTATATTTCAGGAAGGTATCTTATTTTGTTACACAGCTTTAAGAAACAGTTCTAAAAGGTGGAGCTAGTAAAAAAAAAATAGTGTCAGAAATTTCCCACATGGTCAGAAGTTTTTAAATGGCAGCTTTTAATAGGGTCAAAATCACTTTTAACAATTCTGGAAAATGTAGGGTTTGCTTCACTATCCACAGTGAATTTACAGTCAAAATGAAGACATACCTTCTGGAGTTTCCAGAAGTTAGTCATTTTTTCCAATGATACATTTCACTTTACTACTACAGAAGCACCCTAGTTCAAGGATAGGGGAAGGATGCTTACATACACTACTGGTGGAAATGGATGTGTTACAGCCTTGTTGGGAAAGCAATTTGACAACAGTCATTAAATAAAATACATTATTCCTCAATCCCTCAATCCTAAATAATCATCTCAATGAAATAAAAATACCACTGTATAAATAATATGCATGAGAGTATTTGTTGTCACATTATTTACATTAGCAAAAAAATAAAAAGGAAACACTGGAAACAAAATGAATGCCCAACAATTGAGGATTGGCTGAGTAAATTCTATGGTATGAAAAAGTTTGCAATTTTCAAAAAGAATGAATTAAGCTATACCAATTGAGTTGGAAGAATTTCCACAAGGTATTGTTGTGTGAGTAAAGCAATATATAGAAAAGCATTCTAATGTAACCTCATTTTAATAATGCAAACAATGACAAAAAACTCTGCATATGAATGTGTGCATAGCATAATAACTTATAAAGAATTAGAGAAATGTGCATAAATTACAGAAAAACACATCCTTGAGTGCTAAAAATCACTAGTTACATAAAAGAAAAAGTAAGATCAAGAGGAGAGAAAAAGAGAACCAAACAAAAAGGAAAGACAAAAAAATGACTGCACTTAGGAAATAAGCAGGTAACCACTTCATTTATGCAAAAATTATACAGAAGTGTAGCCAATAAAGCAAATAAGGTATCAAAATGCAAACAACAGAAATAAAGAACATTCTAGAAACCAGTGATGAACTCATGTCCATTTTTATATAGATCTAAAATAACGTTATATTCACCAAAACTATGGTCTAATGACCAAGAAATGGTAAAGCAGAGATCTCCTTTTTTTTTTACTTTCACTCTATCATTTTAAAAGTAGAAAGTTAATAATTCAAATCATTAAAGCTAACTTTAAAATTTGGGGAGAGAAATGTAATTATGGTTAAATAGGGTAGATGATAAGTATAGTTACTATTAATAATGTTGTCTTTCTCAATCGCTATCTTTTACATAAACATAACATGCTGAATTGTGCAACCTAATATGAAGCCAATAATTTATAATTTAGGGACTGTTTTTGTTCAAACTAGTTATATAATGCTCCAATGTTATTTTTTCTAGTGCCATTATTTTTACACACTTTGAAAATTAGACACAAGTTGTAGAAAAAATTTCTGCTTTTGGAGATAAGCTGAAAAATCTGAAGTCTTGCTTCGACTAACCTCATTCTCAAGTTTCAACACGATTCATGTCTCTTCAAAGGTCTACCAACCAGTCTATTTTGTTTATACATATACAGGGCAGAGTTTGAGAATTAAGAGTTTCCGAAAGTCAACAGTAATAGTAGGTAAGATATAAAGAAAGCTGAGTCAACTATAGTAAATTTGGAAGTTGATTACTTTAAAATCATCTTAGTACTCTAGACAGAAACTCTGAGTTATAATGGTCAAACCTTTTCCATTATTGCCTTTGTGACGGGGTTATATGGTGCATATAAAATTTTCCCCAACAACATAGGTTTCAGGAAAGCCCAAATCACAGGTCCAGCAGGCATATTAATGATGTCTTTATAAAGGGAGAAGCAAAATGGTGCTGGAAGGAAAAAGGGGAAAACACCATTTAGTATGTGGATCTAAAATCTATTACATTATGGTAAACTGACACAGATTATCATCACACCCAAAGATACATCCCTTATTAACAATTGTGAGGCCTCTGGCATCAAAGTAAGAAAGTATAGTAACAAATCTTTTTTTTTTTTAGTTGTGAAAGTTTAACACAATAATCAAGCCTATAATAAGGGATGGCATTTGTCAAGAGGAGTTAGAAAGGTTGAAAATCACATTTCAGGATATCTTCCAACAGATTCACCTCACCAATGCTTAATTTCAGGAAATATACAAAAATCTGCTACTAGAATAGTAGTACCACATACATAAGAGTTGTCCATGAATGCTGAATGAGTAAAAAGATGAAGAAATGAGTCAATCCAATTGCTATAGTAAATATCTGTATATTATGTGGAAGAGCCCAGTTGCTGGAATTTCACATTCCAAGCATCGTGGGGTCGATGTGCCACTAAACATTTATAGTTCTGTTGCATTCAGAACTTCTCCATGTGTGGTACAACTTTCTAATTCTTGAAAGTTAAGAAAAATATTATCTAAGCAGATTTAAAGGATGTTTTTAGAAGTATTATTTACTAGCAAGGACGGTGATGTTGTGACGGATGAATTCTCAATGTTGTAATTAAGAGGCTAGAGTTTGCAGCAGACCGCTGAGTTCCGATCACGGCTCTGATGCATTCAGGTTGGGTGACCATGGCCAGTTCCTTGGTGTGTTTGTGCCTCATTTCCCCTTAGTAAGAACATCTCCCAGGCTTGTTGTAAAGCGTGAATCAGTGAATACGCAAACATGTCTGGTGTGTGGTAAGTACTGTAGTAGCGTTGAGGAGAACTAATACTTCATTGATTATAAAAGGCTAAGCTACAGCAGACAATGCTGTCAGGAGATGACGTTACTACGTTGATTTCGAGGTATACTCACTGGTATGTGTGGGAATTCCATATTTGGAAGCAATCTGTTCTTTGCTTAATTTATAAGTCAAAAAATCCTTGGTGTGGTTGCCTTTTCGCCTTTGAGAAGAGGGCAGCAAGGCAGTTAAATATTCAGTGGTGATTCCCTGGGAACACAATGCTTGGGAGATGGTACTAAATGATCCTTGGGGTGTTTTCATCCGGTTGCTTCTGTACATTGCCTATGAGATAAAAATCCATGATTTATTAACATTAGAAAGCTATAAATGCTGCTGAGAACAATATAGACAAAAACCTGGTAATGCTTAGAGTAACCTTATAGCTTCCATAATTCCTTTAAAACATGTACCCCAAATGTAAATGCAGAATGCTGAGCTTCACTGACTTAAGTGGCAACAACTTTTGCCAGAGTAAAAGAGTTTTCCTGCAGGTGCTTTTTCCCAATGTACTATATTTGTAGCTGAATGTATTGTAACTAATCTCGAATAAAAGTTAATGTGACAAAAGGAATTTCCCAATAAGCACATTACTGGGTGACTTTCCTACCTGTGTTAATGGAACACTTCTGGGCAGATGCATTTGTCTCAGGGATGTCATTTTATCCAGCAGCGGATGTGTGCCAGAAGCCATCTGATTGAGAATCTCTTTTAGCCTCATGAAGAGTTCTATCATCTTTTCTACCGGCTTTTGATCTTCCCTAGGAAAAAACACCTAACAGGAACAGAATAAAAATAAATGATGTATGTGGAGACATTGGAACCCGCACACACTGTTGGTAAGAATCTTAAGAGGCATAGTCACTTTGGGAAAAAAATGTGGAAGTTTATTAAATACTTAAATATAAGTTTACAATGCAACCCAGCAATTACATTCCTAAGTACTTATCCAAGTGAAATGAAAACATATGTCCACACCAAGATTTGTATGTGAAGGTCCACACTGGCATCGTTCACAATAGCCAAAAAACTGGAAACGATCCAAATGAATGGACAAATGAAATGTACGTCCTTTAACCAGAATATGTTTGGTAATAAAAAAGATATGAAATAGGAAATACTGATGCATATTGCAATACGCAAGAAATTCAAAAACATTCTACTGAGTAAAAAAAGCCAAACGAAGACCATGTGTTGTATGATTCAGTGTATATAAAATGTCTAAAGAAGGCAAATCTCTAGAGACAGAAAACAGATCAGGGGTCTCACGGGCTAGAGGTCAGAATGAGAAATAGCTGCATATAGACATGAGGTTTTTTTCTGGGACTGATAGAAATGTTTGAAAATTAGATTGCGGTAATAGTTGCACAATTTCATTCATTTACCAAAAGAATCACTGAATTGGACACTTTGAATAAGTGAATTTTACAGTACATAAATTATACCTCAATAAAGTTGCCAAAAATAAATGATTTTAAAAGTCAGAAGGGCAAATGTCAATTACATAACTCTTCATGGATATACTGTTGCTAAAAAATCACATAATATGATCCATAAAATCAGAAAAGCTCTGTCAAAAAGCTCATGTGATTCAAGTTTAATCATAATCCTACAATGCTTTTCTGCTGCATGAAGATACACTGGAAACATTTTAAAATTTTAAAGTAATTTCACTCTCTATTTCATTTAATCACCAAGCATTAATTGAGTGCCTGCTATGTCCCCAGCATGGGTGAGGGGATGGGTATATGGTGGTACACCAAGAGATACCGTCCCTCCACTCAAGGAGCCTTGGTCTAATAGAAGGAACAGATTTCAAATAGAACAATAAAGAAAAGACTGGGGAATACGAGGAGGTAGAGAGAGTTTAGCTAAGAATCAAGAAAGATCTCTCCCACATGGCACCCCAATGGAGAACAAAGCAGAGGAAGAATAAGCAGAGGAATGTTACAGGCAGGGCAGGAAAGATGTGTGAGGCCCATGAAGAGGGAAAGCTCTTAAGATATCCAGGAAAGTCAAAGACCACCATTATGAGCACAAGATGCAGTTGGAGAGATATTGTGAAGACACAATTACCTCACCAGCACAGATACTAATTTCAGTTATTTTTTTTTCTAAATTACAATCAACATTTCAATTTTTTTTCCAGTTCTATCAAAATTCTGGGCATTCCTACACTGATGTGAAACAAATTGACTAACGATAAGAAATTTTTCATTATTTTTCTTTGCAATACCTAAAAGAAGTAGGAATGGTCTTCTGCTTGTCAAATGCTTGTATTTATATTTTTTAAATTTTTTTAAAGATTTATTTATTCGACAGAGACAGAGACAGCCAGCGAGAGAGGGAACACAAGCAGGGGGAGTGGGAGAGGAAGAAGCAGGCTCATAGCGGAGGAGCCTGATGTGGGACTCGATCCCAGAACGCTGGGATCACGCCCTGAGCCGAAGGCAGACGCTTAACCGCTGTGCCACCCAGGTGCCCAAAATGCTTGTATTTAATTACTAGACTCAACAAAAAATATTTGGTTTGGTATCTGCTCCACAGAGTCATTATAAAATAAGGATTAACATTTTAGATGAACTAAATTGGTAATTTCACCTCATATG